>NC_135883.1:134163055-134763055 GCF_964194155.1 Cetorhinus maximus
GAGACTAGGAATCATGCGACGAGTAACTCGCCTCCTGACTCCCCAAAGCCTGTCCACCGTTTACAAGGCGCAAGTCAGGAGTGTGATGGAATACTCCCCACTTGCCTGGATGTGTGCAGCTCCTAGAACACTGAAGAAGCTTGACACCATCCAGGACAAAGAGCCCGCGTGATTGGTACCACATCCACAAACATTCACTCCCTCCACCACCGACGCACAGTAGCAGCAGTGTGTACCATCTACAAGATGCACTGCAGGAATTCACCAAGGTTCCTGAGACAGCACCCTATAAACCCATGACCACTACCACCTAGAAGGACAAGGGCAGCAGATAGATGGGAACGCCACCACCTGGAAGTTCCCATCCAAGTCGCTCACCATCCTGACTTGGAAATATATCGCTGTTCCTTCACTGTTGCTGGGTCAAAATCCTGGAATTCCCTTCCTAACAGCACTGTGGGTGTACCTACACCACATGGACTGCAGCGGTTCAAGAAGGCAGCTCACCACCACCTTCTCAAGGGCAAGTAGGGATGGGAAATAAATGCTGGCCCAGCCAGCGAAGCCCACATCCTGTGAATGATTAAAAAAAAACAAAATCCATTTTTAAAGTTATTTATGGATCCTGTGACCATTGTTTCTGGTAGGGGATTCCATTTCCTGACAATTGTGTGCGCGGAAATAAGTCTTTCTCTTTTTTTTTGTTAATAATTAACCTGATTAATAACTTACCGGTAAAAATAGCTTATTTTTTTTACCTATTACCTGATCTTAACCACACAGAATTCTGAAGACACTTATCAGATGTTCTCTTCTCTTGTTTATCCCAGTATCTTTACAGTGCAGAAGGAGGCCATTCGGCCCATTGAGTCTGCACTGCCTCTCTGAAAGTGCATTCCATTTAGTCCCACTCCTCTGCCTTATCCTCGTTTGTTTGCACATTCTCTCTTTTTAGGTTGCCATCCAATTCCCTTTTGAATACCTTGGTCGAACCTATCACCACCATCCTTTCAGGAAGTTTGTTCCAGACTCCAACCAACCTCTGGGTGAAAAGAAAACTCCTCACATCCTGGATGTCCTGGATTTATTTTTTTGTACATGTAAATAGGATTAAATAAATCTCCGATGAAATCTATGCCTACAACGATCACATTTTATACTTATATAGTACCTTTAAGGTAATCCCAAGGCACTTCTGAAGGAGCATTAGAAAACAAAATATGACACTGAGCCACTTAAGGAGATATTAAGTCAGATGACCAAAAGCTTGGCCAAGGAGATAGGTTTTCAAGAAGTGTCTTAAAGGAGGAAAATGAGGATGAGAGGTGGAGAAGTGGAGGGAGAATATTCCAGAGTTGGGGGCCTAGGTAACTGAAGGCACAACCACTAATAGTGGAAAAATTAAAACTGGGGATGCAGAAGTTGTCTAGCTAAAATCTTCCTCTAATAAGCCACCTCACTTCATAGCAGATCGAATTCTCAGCAGGCCCTTAATAGGTTGAAATTCACTGCCATTTCATTTACACTTCTATAATGTACCTGATTTTAAAGTAAAGTTGAATACTCAGCAGGAAGACAAAAGGCAATTTTCAAAAAGAAAGGAAACAATTAAAAGTATAAGATATTCAGACAGCTTTTCAAGGCAGAGAGAGAGAGAGTGATTACATTGCACTAGCAAATTTACATATTCAGTGGCCTCACCTTTGAAAGCTATTTGTTCCCATGATTTGTTGGTTAATCATCAATTAGAAAGAAGAGCAGGCCATTCAGCTCTTTGAACCTGTTCCCTGTGAAGGTCCATGGGACATTTTACTAAGCTACAGGCGCTATATAAATGTAAGTTGTTGTTGATTAATCACCCTGTGAATACTGCATAGTGGGATCCACATGTAGCCCGACAACCTTTCAGACGTACTTATGAGATGGATGTTGGGAAGGGGAAATTCCCCATTTACCCCTCGGAAATTACTGTGGGGTTAATGACCCTTCATCAAACCATGGTTCACGACACCCCTGAGGTGCTGTCAACCACAAATCTTTTCAAAGCTACCCTGACTCCATGAAAACTCCATTAACACACTCTGGAACACTTCCTGAGTTTTTTTGCCTCACACATATTGGATTTAGCTGGAGTAGGGCATCTCAGGGCCTTCACTGTTCGGCTTGTGTGCGCATGTTTATTTTTTTTATTTTGTTTGTTTGCAGTGTTGTTGGAAGTGAAGCTGATATGGAACGAGAAAGGCAACATGGATGTTGATGGACATTGAAACCTCCTTAACTGAAAGGGAGGGAGGTGATGGCATTGTGGTATTGTCACTGGAATAGTAACTCAGAGAGCCAGAGTTATATTCTGGGGAACCTGAGATCAAACTCTGCCACAGCAGTTGGTGAAATTTAACTTCAATAAAAGTCTAATGGTGTTGATTGTTGTAAAAATCTAGCTGGTCCATTAATGGCCTTTAGGGAAAGAAATCTGCTGTCCTTATCTGGCCCACATGTGACTCCAGGCCCACAGCAATGTGAGGACAATTAGGGATAGGCAATAAATGCTAGCTGAGCCAGTGATTCCCACATCCATGTCCCATAAATAAAAAAAAAAACAATGAGATGTAAATATTGGAATAAACAGAGGAAGGTCAATTAACATTATAAAAACAGTTTATCTGGTCATCATCTCATTGTTGTTAGTAGGAACTTTCTGTGTGAAAATTGGCTACCTTGCTTTGAATTATCCTTTCATAGGATGTAAGTGTGACTGGCAAGGCCAGCCATTGTTGTCCATCCCTAATTGCCCTTGAGAAGATGGTGGTGAGCCCCTTACTTGAATCGGATCAGCCCATGTGGTTATGGGTACATCCACAGTGCTGTTCAGATTAGAATTCCAGGAATTTGATCCAGTGACAGTGAGGGAACAGCGATATATCTCCAAGTCAGGATGGTGTGTAGCATGGAGGAGAACTTCCAGGTGGTGGTGTTCCCATGAACCTACTGCCCTTGTCATTCTTTCTAGGTTGGGAAGGGGTTGTCAAAGTAGGCTTAGCGAGTTATTGCAATGCATCTTTTAAATGGTATTCAGTCCTGCGACTGTGGAGTGGGGGGAATGAATGTTTATTGTGGTGGATGGGGTACTGATTAAATAGGTTGCTTTTTTCCTGAATGGTGTTAAGCTTCATGCGTGTTGTTGGAGTGGCACTCATCCAGTCAAGTGGACAGCATTCCATCACACTCTTCACTTATGCCTCATAAATGGTGGACAGACTTTGGGGAGTCAGGAATTGAATTATTCATCACAGACATTTTATGTTTTTTATTCATTCATGGGATGCGGGTTTCACTGGCTGGGCCAGCATTTATTGCCCATCCCTAATTACCCTTGAGAAGGTGGTGTTGAGCTACCTTCTTGAACCACTGTAGTCCATGTGGTGTAGGTACACCTACAGCACTGTTAGGAAGCGAGTTCCAAGATTTTGACCCAGTGACAGTGAAGGAACAGCAATATATTTCCAAGTCAGGATGGTGAGTGACTTATGGAGGAACTTCTAGGTGGTGGTGTTCCCATCTATCTGCTGCCCTTGTCCTTCTAGATGGTAGTGGTCGTGGGTTTGAAAGGTGCTGCCTAAGGGGCCTCAGTGAATTCCTGCGGTGCATCTTGTAGATTGTACACAATGCTGATACAGTGCGTCGGTGGTGGAGGGAGCGAATGTTTGTGGATGGGGTACCAATCAAGTGGGCTGCTTTGTCCTGGATGGTGTTGAGCTTCTTGAGTGTTTTGGGAGCTACACTCATCCAGGCATCTATCACACTCCTGACTTGTGCCTTGTAGATGGTGGACAGGCTTTGGGGAGTCAGGACGTGAGTTACTCGTCGCATGATTCCCAGCCTCTGACCTGCTCTTGTAGCCACAGTATTTATATGGCTAGTCCAGTTCATTTTATGGTCAATGGTAACCCCCAGGATGTTGATAGTGGGGGATTAAGAGAGGGTAATGCCAATGGACATCAAGGGGCGATGGTTGGATTCTCCCTTGTTGGAGATGGTCATTGCCTGACACTTGTGTGGTGCAAATGTTACTTGTCACTTGTCAAGCCTGGATATTGTCCAGGTCTTGCTGCATTTGGACATGGACTGCTTCAGTGTCTGAGGAGTCGCAAATGGTGCCGAACATTGTGCAATCATCAGCGAGCATCCCCACTTCTGACCTTATGTTGGAAGGAAGGTCATTGATGAAGCAGCTGAAGAT
Organism: Cetorhinus maximus; assembly: GCF_964194155.1. Lineage (NCBI taxonomy): Eukaryota > Metazoa > Chordata > Chondrichthyes > Lamniformes > Cetorhinidae > Cetorhinus > Cetorhinus maximus. The sequence continues at coordinate 134,167,296 of NC_135883.1, forward strand.
GGTTGAGCCGAAGACACTACCCTGAGGAACTCCTGCAGTGATATCCTGGAGCTGAGATGACTGAACTCCAACAACCACAACCATCTTTCTTTGTGCTAGGTATGACTCCAACCAACAGAGAGTTTTCTACTGATTCCCATTGACTCCAGTTTTGCTAGGGCTCTTTGATGCCACACTCGGTCAAACGTGGCCTTGATGCCAAGGACAGTCACTCCCACCTCACCTCGGGAATTCCGCTCTTTTGTCTATATTTGAATCAAAGCTGTAATGAGGTCAGGAGCTGAGTGGCCCTGGTGGAACTCAAACTGGGCATCAGTGAGCAGGTTATTGCTAAGCAAGCACCGCTTGTTAGCACTGTTGATGACCCCTTCCAGTACTTCACTGGTGATCAAGAGTAGACTGATGGGGCGGTAATTGGCCAGGTTGGATTTGCCCTGCTTTTTGTGTACAGGACATACCTGGGCAATTCTCCACATAGCTGGGTAGAAGTCAGTGTTGTAGCTATACTGGAACAGCTTAGCTAGGGGCGCGGCAAGTTCTGAAGCACAAGTCTTCAGTACTATTGCTGGAATATTGTCAGGGCCCATAGCCTTTGCAGTATCCAGTGCCTTCAGCCATTTTTTGATATCATGTGGAGTGAATTGAATTGGCTGAAGACTGGCATCTGTGATACTGGGGACCTCCGGAGGAAGCCAAGATGGATCACCCACTTAGCACTTCTGGCTGATGATTGTAACAAATGCTTCAACCTTATCTTTTGCACTGATGTGCTGGGCTCCTCCATCATTAAGGATGGGGATATTTGTGGAGCTTCCTCCTCCAGTGAGTTATTTAATTTCCTACCACCATTCACAACTGGATGTGGCAGGACTGCAGAGCTTAGACCTGATCCATTGGTTGTTGGATCGCTTAGCTCTGTCTATCACTTGCTGCTTATGCTGTTTGGCATGCAAGTGATATAGCTTCACCAGGTTGACACCTCATTTCTAGGTTTGCCTGGTGCTTCTCCTGGCATTCCCTCCTGCACTCTTCATTGAACCAGGGCTGAGCCCCTGGCTTGATGGTCATGGTAGACTGGGGGACATGCTGGGCCACAAAGTTACAAATTGTGTTTGAGTACAGTTCTGCTGCTGCTGATGGCCCACAGCATCTCATGGATGCCCAGTCTTGAGTTGCTAGACCTGTTCGAAATCTATCCCATTTAGCACAGTGGTAGTGCCACACAACACAATTGAAGGTATCCTCAATGTGAAGGCAGGATTTTGTCTCCACAACGACTGTGCGGTGGTCACTCCTACTGATATTGTCATGGAAAGATGCATCTGCGACAGGCAGGTTGGTGAGGATGCGATCATTTATTGTTTACACTCTTATTGGTTCCCTCACCATCTGCCGCAGACCCAGTCTAGCAGTAATGTCCTTTAGGACTCAGCCAGTTTGGTCAGTAGTGGTGCTATCGAGCCACTCTTGATGATGGACATTGAAGTCCCCCACCCAAAGTACATTTTGTGCCCTTGCCACCCTCAGTGCTTCCTCCTAGTGGTGTTCAACATGGAGGAGCTTTGATTCATCCGCTGAGGGAGAGCATACATGGTACGTGATTCCCAACCTCTAACCTGATCTATACTGCATTACAACAGTGACTACACTTCAAAAGTACTTCATTGGCTGTAAATCACTTTGAAATGTCTGGTAGTCATGAAAGGCACAATACAAATCTAAGGGAATTGAAAATCCCGACAGCTGGAGAAGCCGTAAAATTCCTCCCCAAGTCTTTTTTCTCTCTGAGTGAATTCAATGTCAGATCAGGTATAGACAGTGAAATAAAGAGAGGGAAAAAAAGAGAGAGAGAGAGTAAAAGAGACAGACAGGCAAAGAAAGACAATTAAAAATTCAAGCGTTTACATTTTTAAAATTTCCTAACATGATTCCAAATCTGAAGGAGTGAGATTCTACAACTATACATGTTCACCTTTTGGGTAGGGGATGCTGATTAGCTGTCAGTAACAATTTAACAAAACATTGTTAAAAGAGTATTTACATTTTTAATTACTGGACTTAACCTTCTGTTGCGACTTTAATGGCCTATTAATGTGTAAAATCATGAAATTCATGAAATTCATAGGGAGATTGAGGGCAAAATGTCATTTTTGTGAAGCTAATGACAGAGTGCTGCAAATCATCCAGCAATTTGAGACCATTTGCAATTTACAGATTATCTATTTCTTACCACCGGCTTGGCCAATTTACATTAATAACAAAACAAAAACAGAATTACCTGGAAAAACTCAGCAGGTCTGGCAGCATCGGCGGAGAAGAAATCAGTTAACGTTTCGAGCCTTCATGGCCCTTCGGCAGAACTGAAGCATAGTTAGAAGAAGGGAGAAATATAAATTATTACATTAATAACAGCCTGTTGTTCAGACGCTCCCTAATTTTTCAGCAAAGTCTAGGCCATTCGTGAATCAAAATTGTCTTTCAGTTTCCCAAGGGACCAGGCAAAGGAAGTGTTTTATTTGAAGAAGAGACCATTCTTTTCAAAACCATATCCATTCGTAACATTCATAAATGGTGTTATTTGTGAAAACACTTTTTAATAACTCCAATAAGGCATCTTAAAAGAAATAAGCAGCTGATTTCTTATCAAATTATTTAAAATAAGCAACAACAAATAACTTATTCAGGGAATCATTTAGCTGATATGTTATATTAGAATGCACAAAAAGATCAGAAAATTTAGTGTTAAATGAGTGGGGTACTGATCAATTAATTATTTATTCATGGGATGTGGACGTCGCTGGTTAGGCCAGCATTTATTGCCCATCCTTTGTTCAGAGGACATTTGAAGAGTCAACCACATTTCTGTGGGCCTGGAGTCATATGTAGGACAGACCAGGTAAGGACAGCAGATTTCCTTCCCTAAAGGGCATTAGTGAACCAGATGGGTTTTTATAACATTTGACAATGGTTTCACAGTCGTGAAGTGCCGTAACCTGTAGGGCTATGGATCAAATGCTGGAAAGTGGAATTAGTCTGGGATGACATGTTTTTCAGCCAGCACAGACAAGATGGGCCACGTGGATTCTTTTTGTGTCATAAACGTTCTATGAAAATTCCAGGTTCTTCTGTTGACTTCAAATTCCACCATCTGCTGTGGTAGAATTTGAACCCAGGACCCCCGAGCCAGGTCTCCTGAATACCAGACCAGTGACAATACCACTACACCACCACAGAGTAAACTTATGATTTAAAACAAAAACAGAATTACCTGGAAAAACTCAGCAGGTCTGGCAGCATCGGCGGAGAAGAAAAGAGTTGACGTTTCGAGTCCTCATGACCCTTCATATTTAGATTCAGGAAAGATTTGCTCGTGTAGAATTGATATCGCTTTGGCATTTTTAATGGCCTTTTAAAGTGTAAATTCAGGGACTTCATGAAACTAACAGAGAGATTAGACACAAAATGCTGTTTGCGCAAAACTAATGACTGTGTCATTGCTGTAAATGGAAAAGTGTTTATCAGTGACCTTGCTCTGTTTTGTAAGATTTTAGCTGTTTGGAGTTGATCTTGATATCTTCACTATAATAGTTAAGTGGATGGTTACTTGGCCAGGATTCAGCAATGATATTCTCAAAGAAGTGGCTGTCACACAAGCAACTAGTTTACTATGTTTTTAGACAATCAATGATTTATGGTCGATAGTGGATTCAGTGAGGTGGAATATAATTTTCTAAACTAATAACATAAAATGGAGAGAGCCAGAGATCAACAAGAGTGAAGATCAAATGGGCAAATTATAATCCATGGCGTATATGAGAACAAAAAAAGCAGCTCAGGCCATTGTGCCAGCAGTGACTCAGTTCATAGAGCTTGTGCCCTGAGTCGGAAGGTTAGGGCTCCAGTCCCACCCCTGCAATGTTGCAGATACTGTGAGCTTGCCCTGTTGATTCTCCATGATAGTTGAGACAAAGGGCTGGATTTTCATCCTCGAGGTGGGTAGCAGGAGTGGGGAAAATTCCCGGCTTGGTGCTCCCGCCTTAGGAGAAAGTGCCCGCAAGGACAGATTTTCATTTTGGGGGGGGGGGGCTGCAGTTGAGCCAGCCAACCTGGAAAACGTGTGGAGCCGGGCACAGAGGCTGGCAGGTGCCGAGGTGGGCTGTTTAATAGGCCCACGCCAGTGCTGTGGGACTTCACTCTAGCTATAATAAAAACAGATGCCTTCCAGCATTCACCTCTCACACTCCCTCATCCCCACACAGTCCCCTTGCCCTATCCATGTCCTCCATGTCATGCCCCCCACCCACCTCCCCCATGGCCCATCATAGCCTCCATGCCAGCTATGCCCCCAAACAACCCCTATTGCCCCTTATAAATGCCATGCCCCGATAATCTTTTTTAAAAATCCTTTTTACTTCAGGCCAATAAAAGTGTCAATAATCCAGACCATTTAAAGTATCAATAGCAGAAACTGCAAGCAGTTGAAGCCTCATTATCTTGAATAAATAAGCATTGTGCAATTAATATGCCTGGACTCTCAGACAAAAATGCATAACAAGGCTTGGCTGAGAGCCCAGAACTCCATTAGAGTACTGAAACATTTGATCCACAGGGAAAGCATTGCTTGGTTGGCAGCTCTGCGTCTCTGATCTCGTCTGTGAATTGTATAATGTTTATTTACAAATATAAAATTATTCAAGTGCTTACAGTTTCTGCTATTGATATTTTAAATGGTTTGGGTGCTTGGCATTTTTACCGGTCTGTAGTAAAAAGGCTTTTTTTAAGAAAGTGGAAAATTATCAATGATCAGCTTTTTAAAAATGACTTTTACACATTCTATTGTCATTGTAGGGTTCATTGGCTCTATGGGATATAGTGGTATAGTGGGAATGTCACTGAACTAGTAATCCAGAGGCCCAGGCTAATTCACTGGGGGCATAGCAGCTGGTGGAATTTAAATCCAGTTAAGTCCTTTAGGGAAGGAAACCTGCCATCCGTACCTGGTGTGGCCTACATGGGACTCCGGATGCACACCAATGTGGTTGACTCCAAACTGCCCTCTGAAAGGGCCTAGTGAGTAACTCAGTTCAAGGACAGTTAGGGAGGGGCAACAAATGGCCTTGTCAGCAACACCCACATGCTATGAAAGAATAAGTAAAAACAAAATCTATATAGAGTTATTAGGCATGGGACTTGGCATCGGGGATGAGGGGGCATAGGTGGTGGGTGGGGGAATACCTTGGCATGGAGTGGCATTAAGGGATTCACAATAAGTGGGTAAGCCCTGTGGGTGGGGTGGGGGGGAGGGAGGGGTGGTTGAGGAAAAAGGATAAATAAAATATGGATAAATAAAAATAAATCGTTAATATATATATTTTTTTAATTATTAATTTTTATTTATTTATCAATTTTTTACCCTATTCCCCAACCCCCACACTCTCCCCTGCCCCCCACAGGGCTATCTGTCATTTGATTCTATATTGTGCTTTCACAGAATGCCCACTCTTGTTTGGCTATTGACACATTTTGCCATTATCAGCACTTCCTTTAACCTCAACAACTACCATTAATATTCCCTTTGTCCTGTGTCCATGACACCCTTGTCAAATTTCTCCTTAGCTCCCACCTATCCCTGGCCTTCTAACTTGCTTCATTTGCACCACCCCCTCCTAAACAGTATAAAATCCATCACATTTCTACTTCTCTTTACCTCTGAAGAAGAATTAAAAATTAACTTTGTCTCTCTCTCCACAGATGCTGCCAGATCTGCTGAGGTTTTCCAGCATTTTTTGTTTTTATTTCAGATTTCCAGCTTCCACAGTATTTTGCTTTCATCGCTGTTATATGGTAGCTCAGGCTGAAATCCTTTTGGAGCCCTCTGTGATGCCTGCCCACAATGTTCAGTGACCAGCACTGCCGAGGTGCAGGCATCAGTAATGTGTCTGGGAAGTGTGAGGCCGGACCCTCACTTTGGTCTAAAGGCTGCACAGAGCACAGGGAAGAGGCCCTGGACTGAGACACCTGCCTTTACCTTGTGCAGAAAGATTTCACATCTGAGTGACTAGAACACTGCTTATCAGAACAAGGAGCCATAGCTGGGAGACATTCTTGGAAGGTTATTTACAATAGCGAACAGTATGTACAAGTGATTAAAACCCGTGCCCAGTCTGTGCAACTACATCTCCTTGACCGTGGACCACGTTTATATAGGGTGTAGTAGGCTGCACTCCCTTTTTAGTTATTTAGAAAACCTGTTGTTACTGTTTTGTTTGCACTTCAGCCCCACGCTCCTGATCTACGGACACCCGGTGCGGAAGGGGGTCGGGAAGGAGGAGGACCTCCTCGTGAACCTGTTCCTGGGCCTGGCCAAGTTGGCCATCAACAGGTCCAGGCAGCGGGCGATCGAGGGGGGAGTCCCGCCCAATTGTTTGTCCCTCTTCCGCGGCTACATTCGCGGCTGGGTGTCCCTGGAGAGGGAGCACGCAGTGTCTGCCGGCACCAACGAGGCCTTCCATGCCCGGTAGGCACCGCGGGGACTGGGGTGGTTTGTTGACCCCTTTAATCACATTTTGGTTTAATGTTTGTAAGTTTCCTTTAAAGTTTTTCCTTGATTCTACAGCTGACCTGACTTAGGGGCTGTGCTTGATTTATCCCGTGTTTTTGTTAATTTAGTTAATTGTTTTAACTCGAAAAGAGTTACATCTCCTTGACTTTCCTAAACCTGCCACTACACCTTGTTGCTCCCCAGACATCCACAGCGGAGGTGGAGGCAGCCTGCTGACAGCTATGCCCCATCTGTGATGACCTTGGCGAGCGTCCTCTGGAGGGCCGAGACCTGGAGAGCGCCAGCCTGCTTTTGGACTCCTGTTGTGTGGCAATGGCACCCTCCTCCGCCTGTGGAGCTGGAGCTACTGAGGTCACACGAATAGGGGATTCAGATGGGCCGGACGCTCCCAGAGTCACCTGGATGGATGGCCGCGGGGAGTGCACCTGCTGATCCTCCTCCCTATGAGTGCCTGGGGGCCCCTGGCTGGTTATGCCATGATGTTATCTATGCTAAGTTATGTTATGTTATGTTACGTCATGCCCCTGGCATGCCGGTGCCATCACCTCAGCCTAAAGGCGAACACACTCTTCCATCATGCCTTGCAATCTGAGGAGCACAGATATCCCTTCCTGGTGTTCCCTAGCTTGCCTTCGCAGCTCCAGCAACTGTGACATGACCGAGTCCAGAGGCTCATCATCTGATCCTGACTCAGCAACATTCTGGCCTCCAGCAGCCCTCCGAGTGCCGGACATCTAGGAAGTCCCTGCCTCCACCTGTTGTGGATCAGACAGTGTGATGTGCTCACCAGATTGTGATCCCGAGGCTACTCTAAAGCTAAGTTCCACTGAGGCGTGTGTCTCTGTACTAGTGGAGGGTGTGGGTGAGCGCAGTGACGGATCTTCAGGGAGAGTTTCAGTGGACTCCTCTTCTGAGCTTCCCTCAGGACACAATTGGAGGTCCTGGGTCATGGACTCCATCGGCTGTTTCCCAGATGTGCCTGCGAAAGCAAGGAGAGATAATTAGTGCATGGCAGTGGCCTGTAAAACAGGACACATCACTCATGGCATGGTTGTCTGATGGAAGTTGCACTGCTGGATCCTCACTTGGTAGAGCACCGCTGACCTCACTGTCAGCACAGGAACGGTCCAGAACCTCGCCGGCCAGCTGGATGGTTCTGTTTTCAAAGGCATGAGGACCTTGATTTCAGGCATTCCTCCACTGGTCTGTGACCTCTCCCTCTTGTTGTGTGCCAGCTTATCCTGCATGAATAGAGATGGAGAGAGTGTAAACAGGATGCCTACCAGGTCAGATGATAAGTATGCCTATCATGCGTGGGTGGCAACTGGTCCCATGGACGGGATGAGGGCAATGAAGGTGTGTGTGAAAGAATGAATGGTGATGTCCCTTGAACCGGCAGTGAGTGAGATCCCTGTAGATGTGTGATGGGTTTGTGAATGTGTGAGTTGAAAGTAATGAGAAGAGTGACTTACCCTGGCGGAACGGAGGAGATCATTCATCCTCTTGCGGCACAGGGTTGCTGTCCTCTTTTGCAGGATGTTGGCACTGATCCCCACTGCCACCGCCTCCCAAGCTGGGTTGGTGATGTTACTGCCCACCCTGCGGCCAGACTGGGGGTAGAGGACATCGCAGCCTCCACTGTGTCCAAAAAGCACTCGAAGGATACGCCATTGAACCTGGGGTCTGCAGTCTTTGTGCCTTTGGAAGCCATGTCTTCCGTGCAGCAGTGTTCGTCTGGAAGCGCTGAAAGGTGTGCATGTGGCTGCACTTTAAGAATGGCGCCCGGCATGAGGAAGCAGCGGGTGAATGAGACCCCACCCGCCATTGAAACGGCCTGTTTCCTGGAAATGCATAATTAATGTGGCAGGTTTGGGATGATATGGTGTGAGAAGCCGCCATTGCAGCTGGTCGGAAAAACATCATTTTATTCGCCTATTACTACACTTAGTGCAAATCTGGGATGATTCCGCCCATAGACTCCCTAAAACACTGCTCCTGCTCCAGTAGGCTTAAGTAATAACTATTATGGTGTGCACAGTGAAGTGAAGTGCACTGATCTCCACATGTCCTGTTGGGGGTCTCAATAGGTGGGGGGCAGGACAGGGGAACGGCCTGGACTCTCATTGAAATGTACAAACATCTTTATTTTAATTTGAATGGTCAACGTCCCTGTTCAGGTAATCAAAGCAAATATGGCCGGAAGTCGAAAGTGATGGAAGGGGTTCTGGTAAATCCCCCCACCCTAGAGATTTCAGTGACAAGGTTCTGGAAGGTGCTGGAAATGTGCTTGCCATGCCTGTCAAATGTTAACTATAGACCTTCCCACTGAACCAGAAACCTCTAATGGATCAGTTATGCAGGGCACCAGTGGGTATGACCATCAGGAATTTGACTCCTTCAATTCTAAGTTTTCCAGATCAATAATAAACAGAATGACATCACTTCTCAAGTAGAGCTGGCTGCTTCTCCCCTGATTCCCAGTAAATCCCCACATTAGGTTTTGACTTGCTGGAAGACTTAGGAGGCTCCGACAAAATTCTTTGAAATATGCTGAAGAAGAGAAAGCGACTGTTGGGTATCACTGGTGAGCAGCACTTCAACTGCAGTGCATCACGAGGGAGTATCGGACTGGGGAAATGCCACCGTTTGGATCAAACATAAAGAAAAAATTTCTTGGCTGGTCACTCGGGTGGTTATTAAAGACCACATGGAAGCATTCAAAGAAAAGGAGGGAGTTCTCTTGTTGTCCTAACCAACAATCCTCTCGGCCAAAACCTCAAGCTTATAAACTATCCCTTTATCTCATTGCTGTGTGTGGAACCATGCCTGTAAAAGGATGCTGCATTTACCTAGGTAAAAAAAAAACTGACTGCACTTCAAAATTATTTTGATTGTGAAGTGCTTTACAATATCCAGACAACCTAAATGGTGTTACATAAATGTAAGGCCTTTCTTTAGCGAGATAAGTAATATTGCATCAATGAATTGTAGGGTGAAGAGGAGCAAAACATTCCTCGATAGTTACGCAGTTATAGCTTTGATTCTGAAGCTGCAGAAGTGCAAGAACGCGCAATGACGAGTTACAGGTTAATACTGAACATCTAAGGCTGTTAACAAGTTTACAAGCAAAAACAAAACTGAGAGATGGATTTCAGTGCATTGTTAGAGAGGCAAATCAAATGACTAGATGTTGATAAGAATTTGAAGCAATTAAACATAGAATTTCAGTGAATACAACCTGAAGTAGCACAATATTAGGCATATTCCTGGTGAACTGAATGTGACATTATTTCATGAATCTGAGAAAATAAAGGCTGGAAGACATGAAGTGCAGATATCAGGTTGGCCCAGCCTATCCATGACTGACTACAAAATGTGGAATACACTCAGTCAACTGAATGCTACTGTGGGTCAGAGGGACATTGTTTGTGAATATTGCCGGCTCATGTTGTTTTGATATACATTTACATCTGAATATTGATTTAGCAATATACACACTTTTAGATTTTCAATTGGAAGCAGATAAGCTAAAATGCAAACGGAAACCACTCTCTAAAAGTGATTAAGGCTTGTGATTTATTGCATGCCTGTGGTAATGCCAGTGATAAAGTTGATAAAGGGGAACCGGTAGATGTAGTGTATTTGGATTTCCGGAAGGCATTCGATAAATTGCCACATAAAAGGTTATTGCACAAGATAGGAGCTCACTGTATTGGGGGTAATGTATTAGCATGGATTGAGGATTGGTTAACACACAGAAGATAGAGAGTTGAGATGAATGGGTCTTTTTCAGTTTGGAAAGATGCAATTAATGGGGAGCCACAAGGATCAGTCCTAGGGCCTCAATTATTTAAGATCTATATCAATGACTTAAAGAAGGGGGCAGAGTGTAGTGTATCCAAATTTACTGACAATACAAAAATAAGTGGGAGGGCATGTGTGATGAGGGCATAAGGAATCTGCAAGGGGATATAGATAGCTTGAGAGAGTGGGCAAAAACCTGGCAGATGGAGTTTAATGTAGGAAAGTGTGAGGTCAAGCACCTTAGTAGGAAGAATCAAAAGGCAGACTATTATTTAAATGGAGAGAGACTCCAAAAAAAATGCAGCACAGAGGGATCTGGGTGTTCTTGTGCATGAAACACAAAAAGTTAGCGTGCAGGTGCAGCAAGTAATTAAGAAGGCAAATGGAATTTTGGCCTGTATTGCTAGGGGGTTGGAATTTTAAAATAGGGAAGTCTAGTTACAACTGTACAGAGTGTTGGTGAGGCCGCACCTGGGGTACTGTGTACAAGTTTGACCCCAGTATTTAAGAAAGGGTAAACTGGCATTGAAGGCAATTCAAAAAAAGAGTCACTAGGCTGATTCCTGGGATGAAGGGGTTGACTTATCAAGAACAGTTAAACAGGTTAGGCCTTTATTCATTAGAGTTTAGAAGAATGAGGGGTGATCTTACTGAAACATACAATATTCTGAGGAGGTTTGACAGGGTAGTTGTTGAGAAGATGTTTCCATTAGTTGGGGAATCTCGAACTAGGGGGCATAGTTATGGAATTTAAAACTGAGATGTGAAGGAATTTCTTCTCTCAGAGGGTAGTGAATGTCTGGAATTCTCTACCCCAGAGAGTTGTGCAGGGTAGATAACTGAAAATATTTAAAGAGGAGGTGAATAGATTTTTGAAATATCGGGGAGCTGAGGGCTATGAGGAGCTGGCACGAAAGAGGATTTGAGGCCTGGGGCAGATCAGCCATCATCTTATTGAATGGCAGGGCAGGCTTGAGGGGCCGAATGGCCTACTCCTGCTCCAATTTCTTAGATTCTTAAATGTCACGTTGCCCCGATTTCCCATGGGTAGAATTTTGAGTTCAGCGGCGAGACTGGGGTGATGCCAGCTGTGGTATTGGGCATCCTCTCCAGGCGGGGCCATCACAGGCTCCACTGGCCAGAGGACAGCTGCCAAGGTCATCAAGGCTAACAGGACACCAAAGTGAGCAGGCTGTCTCTAATGCCGGTGCCAGCAAAGGGGAAGCACCAAGACGTAGCACTCGCAAATATAAGTTTAAGGCATCATGAGCATGGGTGATCTTCTGTTGTGCAATGTTTTGTTTATGTTTACTGGCCTGGGAATGAAGGCCACAGAAGGCTCTGTTAATTTGTTTTGACTACCATCATGAGGTAAATTTTCTTCTGTCGTAATGGCCTGAGTATGCTTCATTTTATTTAATATGGTGCAGGGTACGCCAGTATGTAATGCTGGATGTGGGTGGCTCTAAACCTTATTTCACTGGTGCTGGACTTTGGGGTCAAAGAAAAGGGTCAGTTCAGACATCCGGGATGGAAGCAGCAGCCCTGGCATGAAGTGGTAGTGCTTATTTGGCAGCCTAGCTGAAGGAGCGTTGGATCAAGGCATCCTTAATGTCTCTGCCTCCCTGAAGGATACAGAGGTCTGCCTCCATGCCCTCAGCACTCTCCTCATCATCTTCCACTTCTGATTCACTACTGGGTTCATCATCTGTGGCCAGTGGAGCTGCGACAAGATCCTCTTCCTCCAGTGGGTCCCCCCTTGCCACATTGAGGAGAGCGCAACATGCAACCACTATAAGTGACACCTGCTCTGGAGGGGTATTGTAGTGCTCCTCTGAATGGTCCAGGCACCTGAAGCGAATCTTCAGAAGAACTATGGCTCTGTCTATCATCACTTGTGGAGATATGGCTCATGTTATACCTTTGCTCTGCCTGTGTTCTTGGGTGGCAGAGAGGCGTCATATGCCACCTTTTCAAGGGATAGTCCTTGTCATCCAGCAGCCATCCATCTGTTTGGGCTGGAGCACTGAAGAGCCCCGGCACCTTGGAGTGTCTCAGGATGTACGCATCATTGGAGCTACCAGGGTATCTTGCACAGAATTATAGAATTAGCATCCTGTGATCACACACTATCTGCACGTTCATGGAGTGGAATCCCTTCCTGTTGAGGAAGGCACTTGGCTGACCCACTGGCGCCTTGATGGCCACATGTGTGCAGTCGATTGCACCCTGGATGCACACATCAATTGCTGCAAAGCCTCTGGCTTGCTCAGCCTGGCTGGCCTCATCCATACAGTAAAGAATAAAGGTCAGTACCTGACTGAACAGAGCTTCTGTGACCAACTTCATACAACAATGGACAGCTGATTGGGACACTCCTCACAGATCTGCCACTGACCCCTGGAAAGAGCCGGAGGCATAGAAGTTGAGGGCTTCTGTAAGCATCAGAGCCACTGGCATGGGGTGTCCATCCACACAGTCAGAGCTGATCTCAGGCCCAATCATCCGACAGATGGAGGTCGCTGTGTCCTTTGAGAGGCGGAGCCTCCTTCGGCATTGCACCTCGGACACATTGAGGTAGCTGCCATCGCTGCCTGTAAACCCTAGCAGCAGGATAGTGGTGTATTTTATAGTCCCTAACACCTTGGACTTCCTGTTGGCCCTGCACTCCTCGTGCCTCCGCCTCTCCTCCCATAGGTCATTCCCCTGGGACCTGCATTGGGACCCCCGGCCCCCTTTCTCTTCTGCCCCTCCCTCAGAGGAGGAGATGCCACCAGCAGAGACCACAATCCCCATTACCAGGGTTACAGAAAGCTGTTTGATTCCCAGAAGGGTCCACACAGTTTAAATTCTCTGTGGTCCTTGGAGATACCAAGGAGTCCTGAAATGAAGCCTGGAAACGCTAACAATGAAGCCCCGAACAGAGCTAAGCTGCCATTTCCCAATAAGTCACCAGCAGTAGCCTCTCTGCCGAACTCCTCACTACTCACACCGGCAATGCTGCTGCTCCTTTTTATCCCACCTGTGGATGAGGTTTTTGAAATTGTCAGCTGGCCTCCTGCCCGTTTTGCTTATGTGACGAGCGCAAAATCGCACGGGCAATGAAAAACCAATTGCTTTTTTAATGGCCTTAACTGGCCTCTTAATTAATGGCGGGCACGGTTCTGGCACCCGCGTGCACCCACCGACCGAAAAATCGCATGATGACATCGGGACGTTCACCCGACGTCATCACTCACTATTTTATGCTCGAGCGGGTCGGGCGCGCGCCCACCTGCACTGCAAAAAATTCTGCCTCATCTGTCCTGCTGATTGATAACCCTCCCATTGGAAGGGTCGCATTCAGAAATGACCTCCTCTGTACAAACTCGAATTGACGTGAAAAGGTCTCTTTGAGAAAGTTCCCCAACCCAGGGTTTTAATGTACTCAGCACTCTCGTGAGTTGTACTGAAAGTTATACATAACTTTCTAAACTTTACCTTAACTGTTTCCAGTTGAAAGTCCAGATATGTGTATCTTGCTTTCCCTATGGAAGATTCACTTAGCCTCTTAACCATCCAGAATAAATATCCAGCACATTCTCTTTTGACTCAATAGTGTATTTATCAAGCGACTCTAGTAAGGCAACTGAGTCATGCTAATGTGAATAAAATATTGACAAACATGTCTATCACTATCAAAAAGAATAGTCATTACTAAGCACTCTAGGGCCAATCACACTTTATTTATTGCCAAACTCATCAACAAGCCAAGCCTCAGAGGGACCAAGTATCGCCCATTTCCGACATTTCCATCGCCAGTAATTTCTGTTCTCAATAACACAGATGGAGCTGACAAATCAAGTGCAAAATTGAGACAATTTTGTGCTGCAAATTCATCTATTGCTACAGCCCAGGATGTAACTCTTAGGATTCTATTCAGTCCTTCAAAGGCCTACATGTAGGGATTTAATGGGCTTCTTGAAATGAAAGACAGTTGCTGAGTTTGCTAAAGTTGACAAAGATTTTCCACTAATTCTATTTGTTGAAAAATGCACCAACTTCAACCAATCATATTTATCGAACTTGAAGATTGGCAATAACTCTTGCCTGACAACAGTTGCCTTACTGATTATCTTTGTTAGTGGACTTCGAAGCTAGTTGAGCTCATAACTGAAGTTGGCAGATTAACAATAATTACCAATTAACAATTAAGGATAGCATGTTAAAAATGCTGATCCTTAACCTGCTAAATAGGAGTCACTGATAATATTCATGTTAAGAGGCTAGATAAAATGACATTTAAGTTAAGAAACCGGAAGCAGTGGATAACCGCAAAACAAACAGTTGTTGCAGATTTATCAGCCTTCACAATTTTATCAGGATTAGATATTCATGACCAACAACTTACATTTATATAATGCCTTTAATGTAAAAAAAAGTCCCAAGGTGCTTCACAGAGGCATTATAATTGGCGTCCTTCCATCCGTGAGTAATGATGTGAATGCAGCCTCAGAACTTTGGTGAAGTCAGATGAGGTCTTCTGCTGTACTTCTTTTGATGGCTGAACAAATCAAGTCTGGAAAGACAAAATCTGCCACAAGTTCCACATATTAAGTGGGCCCTTGCCGGTGGTGTGGGATGATTTCTGCTGATGCCTTGCTTGCAGGGCAGGTGCCTGCTTTACAGGTTCTGCAACCATGTGTTGTGGTGGCAGCAAATTCACAGAGGTATTAGAAAGCAATATATGATACTGAGCCACGTAAGGAGATATGAGAGCAGATGACCAAAGGCTTGGTCATAGAGGTAGGTTTTAAGGAGTCACTGAGAGAAGAGGATAAAAGGAGGCATGATGGCAGTAGATAAGTGTCTGGAGGGGTAAGGAGAAAAACTAAAATGGGAGAAAATTGAATTGATGGGCTTGAGTCCAGAGCAGCAACTAAAATGTGCGTGTGAATGGGGACGTTCGTAAGACGCATGGTTAGATAGTAATCATTAGGATATCCTGGCAGTACATGGGGAGTTAAAAGAAGATAATAGGAAAGAGTCCAGAGATGAAGTTGTATTGTGAAATGAAGCTAAGAAGGCTTAACACGTTCATTTGACATCTCTTTCTCTGAAATCTGAACAGAGGTATTAACCCAGTTAATCTATTATCGTACAGTGCAGCTCAAGGCCACAGTAAATAAGTTTATCCATTACTAGGGATCATGCCAGTACACATTTCTCAATGGTTGATTTTGCTTCTGGCCTGCAGTCTTGTTCATATATTTGGAAATTGTCTGCATTGACTGACATAAGTCAAGGTAGAAAACCTTGTTAACAATAGTAGAGTCAGTCACTGGCTTTCATTTCTAGAAATCCAATTTAAATACAGTCCCTGCTAGTTTGCACCAATTCAGTTTGAAGGACAGAAAGTCAAGGGAAGCACGTTTGCAATTTACCAATATTTTTTCTGGCAGGCAATGAGTGTGAATTTGGAACATGAACCTTAATGTGTTTTGTGACTTAATTTGTACTGAAAATTAATGTAACAATATCTATCAAATGTGTGAGTGTATATTAAATATACACAAATAATGAACAAGTTAATTGAATTTTGCTGAAGATTTCAACATAACCATTGAACTTAGCAAAGGTAAATACAAGAAAAAATCTGTATCTTTTCTAGCCACTTGCTTTTAAAAGAAACAAGAACTTGGATTTATACTGCACTTGTCATGACTTCAAAGTGTTTTACATCAATGGAGTAATTTGTGAAGTAGGCATTCACTGTTGTGATGAAAAAAAACATGGTGAACAATTTGTACATGCAGCAAAGACTCACAAATATCAATCAGATAATGACCAGAAATTCTGTTTTTTAGTGATGTTGGTTAAGGGATAAATATTGACCAGGACACTGGTGAACCCCCATGTTCTTGGGTGAAAAGTGGCGCAGGATCTTTTACAGCCACCTGAGGGCAAAATGCCTTGGTTTAACTTGTCATCTAAAAGATGACACCTTCAACACTGCAGCACACCTGCAGTAGTGCATAAAAGCGTCAAACTAGATTATGTGCTCAGGTCTTTGGACTGGAGCTTGAACACATAACCTGAGAGTAAAACTGAGCAAAGGCTGGCACTTTTAACCCACAAATAGCTGATGTATTTGTACAACTCCAGAAAACCTGTCCAGTAATAGTAAATGTTCAGGCAATAATGAATATGAATGTAAAAACAAAAATACCTGGAAAAACTCAGCAGGGCTGACAGCATCTGCAGAGAGGAATACAATTAACGTTTCGAGTCGAAACGTTAACTGTGTTCCTCTCCGCAGATGCTGTCAGACCTGTTGAGCTTTTCCAGGTATTTTTGTTTTTGTTTCGGATTTCCAGCATCCGCAGTATTTTGCTTTTATATGAATATGAATTTCTTTGTTTACCATGCCTTTTGACACACCATGGATCATTTTGACATAGGAAACAAATATGTTAAAATAGACACTGGAATGCTGAAACCTTAGCAAGTGTAAGCTGTTGAGTGTGTTAGATTATGAACATATTTAATCATTATTAGGCTTCTGGTGCTGTGATCTTATTGACTTTAGAATGGGTGTTTAAGGTATAAATTCTAATGCTGAATGAAGCTGTAGGTCTTGTGAGATATACTTCTTTGGGCCTGATTGTAATATTTAGTTTTGCTGCAAAATTGTTGAAGTGTTGGTTTGTAAAACCATTGTCAAAGATAAAGCAAATTTTTATTTTTACTTTGGAAAAGCTCATAATTCTACTTATACTTGCACAATCAATAATTGGTTATCAATCTCAGTTATTTGATTGTAAATTTGGGCAATAAAGAATTATTTTCCTTTAACACTAGTCTCCAGCTATTAGAATAAAGTGATGGCCACTAGTATTTGGATCTCTCCAGAAATGCTCAATTCAACTTAGCCCAAAGATTGCAGAGAAACGAAGGTGACATTTCAATCAGTCTGTCAGGCTTAGGCATGCAGAGACAAAACGGGGTGAATTGCTGGTGTTGTAATTCCAGAAGGGAGTCTTGTCCACCTCTTGTGGAGCTCACATGAGAAATTATAGTTTTGATAAACGTAGGACTGTAGCTTTAAGAGTAACCCTGTGTTATAAGATCACATGATATGTGTAATCCAATCAGCTTGTAGCATGGGGAACCTCTAGGCGGAGCTCTTCTTTAGTTATAGAGTTAGATTTACACATGTGGCTGATGCTGCTGTCAAGTGGCGTGAAAAGCCGGGACTCCGCCGCGAAACAGGAAACAGTCCCCGCTACCTGAAATTTAGAGGAAAAGTTCAATGTTTTTACCAAGAAAAGTTGCCTGGAAAATCAACTCTCTAACAAACTGGTGGCAAGGATAAAACAGATCCGGTGCTGTCCCTCACCCAGCAATTGTGAGTATCCAAGATAATTGAAAACAAAGGAAGATATACGCATCCGAGATGCCACAGTTTGGCAGAATCGATACCTATGGCCAGTCACAGATGACCGGTCTTAATATATAGAATGTCTTGGGCTCTGCTTTCAAGTGAACAAAATCACAGGGGAGGAAAAGAGGAGAGCAATTTTCCTAAGTATTTGTGGGAGCAAGACCTACAGTTTAATTTAAAGCTTGAAAGCCCCCAGTGTCCTTGATTTGAAAACCTTCAGTGAATTATTGACCTTATTAAGGGACATTTTCAACCCAAGCCCTCAGTCACAATACAGAGGGTCAGGTTCAATTCATGGAATAGAGCCCCGGGGTAGACCATTGCTACCTATGTGGTGAAATTAAAACAACTAACGGAATATTATGATTTCAGTTAAACCCTGAGTAATATGCTCAGGGATTGTTTGGTCTATGGCGCACAAGATGGATATTATTCAATGAAGATTGTTGGCTGAAGTGGATCTTGATTTTAAGAAAGTGTTAGAAATAGCGCTTGCGATGGAAAGCACTGTAAGGGATTGAGAAGTGATTCAAGGTGCACAAAATGAAACCGTTTCCTGAATTGGGCTGGAATTGTCAGCCGAAAGTGGCAGGAAAAGCCGGGACTACGCCACAAAGCGGGAAACAGCCCCCACTAACTGAAAATTTAGAGGAAACAGCTTAGCAGCAAATTCAAAACCTAATTATTATTGATGTGGAAACAATCGTACTTCTAACGATTAGCGATTTAAAGAGGTGGAGTGCTATTTTGCCAGATATGAGGCACATAATGAAACATTGCAAAACAAGATTAAAACAGGCTTCCAGGCAACAAACAAAGTCAACTGAAGCATATAATGTGGAAGAATCAGAAATAACCAAATCTGACATTTATTCCTTATTCAACATGAAAGTAGATAGGACAGAGCCAATCACTGTCACTTCACAGATGAATGGGAAACCCTTAAAAATGCAAGTAGACATGGGTGCTTCTGCCACTTTAGTGGGAAAGCACACTTTAAGATATTTAAATAAATGTGCTCAACAATTAAATTTGAAACAGGCTTCTGCCAAGTTGAAAACGTATACCAGCAAATTATCAGTGTACCTGTTTAATATAGACACCAAACAGCACAGCTACCAGTGATGGCGGTAGAAGTTAAAGGGCCAAGCCTTCTAGGTCGTGATTGGTTGAAAGATATTAAATTGAATTGGTCTGAAATCTTCCAGTTGTGAGTAGGAGGGCTGCCAGAGCTGCTAAAAAAAAAATGGCACCGTCTTCCGTGATGGACTGGGGAAAATCAAAGACCTACAGGCCAAGATTTACGTGGACTCAAAAGCAACTCCTCGCTTCTTGAAAGCAAGACCAGTGCCATATACTCTGAGAGAGGAGGTTGACGCTGAGTTGAACCGAGAGAGGCTGAGTATCATTAAAATGGTTCAGCTCTCAGAGTGGGCAGCACCTATAGTCCCTGTCCTTAGATCAGGCCAAACTGTCCGGACCTGTGGGGACTATAAACTAATGGTCAACAAAGCAGCCAAACCGGACAGGTACTCATTCCCAAGTTTGAAGACCTCTATGTCAAACTAGCAGGAGGGACAACATATACAAAGCTAAATATAAGTCAGGCATATCAGAAACTGGAACTGAATGATGCCTTCAGAGAATTTAGAATCACAGAATCACAGTGCAGAAGAGGCCCTTCGGCCCATTGAGTCTGCACTGACACATGAGAAACACCTGACCTACCTACCTAATCCCATTTACCAGCACTTGGCCCATAGCCTTGAATATTATGATGTGCCAAGTGCTCATCTAGGTACTTTGTAAAGGATGTGAGGCAACCCACCTCCACCACCCTCCCAGGCAGTGCATTCCAGACCGTCACCACCCTCTGGGTAAAAGAGTTTTTCCTCACATCCCCCCTAAACCTCCTGCCCCTCACCTTGAACTTGTGCCCCCTTGTGACTGACCCTTCAACTAAGGGGAATAGCTGCTCCCTATCCACCCTGTCCATGCCCCTCATAATCTTGTACACCTCGATCAGGTCGCCCCTCAGTTTTCTCTGCTCCAACGAAAACAACCCAAGTCTATCCAACCTCTCTTCATAACTTAAATGTTTCATCCCAGTCAACATCCTGGTGAATCTCCTCTGCACCCCCTCCAGTGCAATCACATCCTTCCCATAATGTGGCGACCAGAATTGCACACAGTACTCCAGCTGTGGCCTCACCAAGGTTCTATACAACTCCGACATGACCTCCCTACTTTAGTAATCTATGCCTCGATTGATAAAGGCAAGTATCCCATGTGCCTTTTTCACCACCCCACTAACATGCCCCTCTGCCCTCAGAGATCTATGGACACACACGCCAAGGTCCCTTTGTTCCTCAGAACTTCCTAGTGTCATGCCGTTCATTGAATACTTCCTTGTCAAGTTACTCCTTCCAAAGTGTATCACCTCACACTTTTCAGGGTTAAATTCCATCTGCCAATTATCTGCCCATTTGACCATCCCATCTATATCTTCCTGTCGCCCAAGACACTCAACCTCACTGTTAACCACCCTGCCAGTCTTTGTGTCATCCACAAACTTACTAATCCTACCTCCCACATAGTCATCTATGTCGTTTATATAAATGACAAATAATAGGGGACCGAGCACAGATCCCTGTGGTACGCCACTGGATACTGGCTTCCAGTCACTAAAGCATCCTTCTGTTATCACCCTCTGCCTCCTACAGCTAAGCCAATTTTGAATCCACCTTATCAAATTACCCTGTATCCCATGTGCATTTGCCTTCTTTATAGGTCTCCCATGTGGGACCTTGTCAAAGGCTTTGCTGAAATCCATATAAACTACATCAACTGCACTACCCTCATCTACACACCTGGTCACCTCCTCAAGAAATTCAATCAAATTTGTTCGGCATGACCTCCCTCTAACAAAGCCATGCTGACTATCCCTGATCAAACCTTGACTATAAACATCCACAAGGGGTTATATCAATACATACGCCTGCCCATCGGTGTTTCTTCAGCCTGTGCCATTTTCCAGAGAATGCTGGAGAGGCTGCTACAAGGGCTACCTTAAGTCGTGGATTCACTGAAATGGAACACCTAGCTAATCTGGAGGAAGTCCTGAAATGATTTTCAGAAGTAGGGGTGTGCCTAAAGAAGGAATCATGTACTTTTCAGGCAAATGAAGTTTAATGTCTTGGGTTATCAGGTTCGCTTTGTCCAGCGAATGCGAGCTACTCCCTTAATATTAGCACATTTGTTAGTGCTTAAAACAAATAGGCAGAGAGACCGATTAACTGAACAAACACTGGTGGTTTATTGGAACTAAGAACAGGACAGTAAGATAACGTGTGCTTCTTCAATCACCACCATCTCTAGACTTCCTGTTACCCACTAGCCCACACTGTATAGAAATTTGTCAATACAGTCACGTGGTCAGTTAATTACATTCTCTTAAAGGTACATAGCACTCCACTTTACCCCGTCCCTCCCCCTTTACTTGAAAATACAATTGACAAGCTTCACAACATGCCAACTTTTTACACGAATAGCTATTTACAAGTCAAGTCTCTCAAGAGGCTTCCTCGGACGTGTCAAGCGTCGTAGCTCAACGACCTCGGTTGATTTTTTCAAGAACCCCTTCTCAGGGGTCAACTGTCCACCAGGCTCTTCGGTGGAAGTGGGCGAATTTGTGTCTTTGACCTTCTCGTGTCCAGCAGGCCCCACTGGTATTTCCAAATCGCGTGACATTTCATCTACATGCGGCACAGACCCAAATGCAAGTGATGACTGTATTCCTTCTTGTGGGACTGATGATCCATGTGTCATCCAATTATTCGGCGGTTTACTGACACATTATAGGAGAGAGGTCCTTTCATGGCACTCACTTTGTCTAATAGCCAATTGGGCCCATCTCCAAAGTTCTCTCCCACCGTGAAATTTCTTTCATGATTACGGCCATCATGTCTGGTCTTCTGGGCCTATCGGCTCCCAACCATCCACCCACTTCTCCGCTGCCCCCCACCACCCCCCCCACGACTAAATTCGGCCTGATGAGAGTTGGGTGCAGAGACGTCGCTTCATGAGCAATTTCATGGGTGCAATACTGGTGGTCATGTCCGGTATGCGAACAGGAACCGTGACAATCTGGTGCTGAAGGAATCCCCATCCAGCTTTTTCATCCTGGACTTAAAAGATCGGACTGCCCACTCAGTCAAACCATTAGAGGCGGGGTGGTAAGATGAGGTTTTGATATGAGATATTCCGTTGAGGTTTGTAAACCTGTGCAACTCCCCGCTGGTAAATGCAGTCGTGTTTTCTGACACGAGCACCTCCGGTAACCAGTGCACCACAAAACTCTGTTGCAAACAGTCTATGGTGGCAGCAGATGTGGGTGAACGGATTTCACAGACATCCATCCATTTAGAGTGGGCATCTATTAGTAAAAGGAACATCGTGCCCAAGAAAGGCCCCACGCAGTTGACGTGGAGGTGCACCCATGGTCACCCCGGCCATTCCCAGGAGTGCAATGGAGCTAAGAGGGGGAGCTTTTGTACCTGCTGGCATTGAAGACAACTTTTGACCAGGGTTTCAATGTCCACATCCATCCCTGGCCACCACAAGTAGCTGCGCACGAGTATCTTCATCCAACTAATGCCAGGGTGAGCGCTATGTAATTTGGCCAGTAATGGCCTTTGCCCTATGGGCGGAAGGTTAACCCTTGCTCCCCAGAGTAATATGCTGTCCTGGAAGGTGAGCTCATATCTGCGATTGAAATAAGGTTTCATGTCAATAGATTTTGTCTCACCTGACCAGCTATTCAAGAACTGTTCCTGGACGTGAGATAAAAGTGGACCTCGGTTTGTCCACTCATGGATTTGTTTGGCCTGGGCAGGGGAGGAATCCAAAAAATTTAGTGTGAAGACAAGTTCCTGGGGAATTGAAACTTTCACGTTGTTATCTGGCAGGGGGAGGCGGCTCAGCACAGCAGCATGTGTGATCTGGCTTCCTGATCGGTGAATAAAAGTGTATTCGTAAGCAGCCAATATCAGTGCCTACCTCTGGATGTGAGCAGATGTGATGGGAGGGGTATCGCCTTATCCTCTCCAAATAACCTGGTTTATGGTCGGGTATAATATGAAAATGGCGACCATGAGGGTTTTGATGGAATTCCTGAACACCAAACACAACAGACAAGCCCGCCTTCTCAATTTGAGAATATCGTCGCTCTGTAGCACTGAGTGTGTGAGATGCATAACCAATGGGTCGTTTGGAGCCATCCGCCATCTGACATGAAGAGACTCCATGGGCAACATTTTCCTCCCGTTGTGGGGGAAGTGCGGGAGCAGGCGCTGGCGGGCAGCCTTCTGATCCTCGCCCCCCCCCAGTCGGGGGCGCAGCCATTTTATGTAGGCGGGCGAATTAAGGCCTGCCCAGCATGAAGTCTGCCAGGAAGTGCTATGCACTCCCTGTGTGGGTGGGGGTGGTGGGAGGGCGGATTCCCTCAGCCGGGAGTGCGCTCTTTCACGCATGCGCGCAAAAGAGCGCACAGATCTCCCTGAGGCAAAGTGCTGCCTCAGGGAGATCGGCTCTGATTTAAAACTTTTAATAAACATATTTAAAAATTTTCCCTGCCGTGCCCCCTCATGTGACACTGTCGCATGAGTTGGGACAAGTCTATAAGTTTTATTGAAACCTTTCTCAAAAATTTAAATACCCTCATGAAACCCCAACCCGCGCGTGGATGAGGTTTCATGCTTTTTCTAAGGTCCGCCTGGGTTCCCAGCCTGCCCGCCAGCCTTAAGGTTGGACAGGCAGGTCCATCAATGAGGTCAATTAGTTTTTTAATGGCCTTAATGGGCTGTTGCCAGTTCGGCGGGCGCGCAGCCGAACTGAAACTCTAAATGACGTGGGGTGACGTCGGGACGCATGCCCGAAGTATCCCTGCGTCATTTTACACGTCGGTGAGTGGGCCTACGCTCGCCGACCAGAAAACCCTGCCCCATAAGGGGCTGCGCCACAAGTTACGGTCAATTCTTTCTTTGGGTCAAAGTGGAAAAGTAGGACCGATGATCTTAACAACTGCTTACTTTCAGAAACGCCTCCTGGTCTGGAGCTTGCCAAATCCATTCATGGTTTTTCTTGAGCAATGGATATAACGGAGCCAGTCCGGTTGATAGATTTTGGAGAAATCGCCCATAGTAGTTTATCATGGCTCAGAAGGCCTGTAGCCGTGTAGTGTTTCACGGTGCAGGTGCCTCGACCTTTTCTTCCACAGGATACAGACCCTGCACATCGACCTTATGGCCCAAGTAAACTACCTCTTTGGTTTGGAAAATGCATCTCTCTTGTTTCAAGTGTACCCCCTAATTGTGAGAAGTGTTTCTGCACCCCCTCTAGATTAGCTAGGTGTCCTTTGTCAGTTAGTCCAGTGACTGAAACATCATCCAGATAAACAACAACATGGGGCAGTCCCTGAAGTAGATTTTCCATGGCACGCTGGAAAACAGCACACGCCGATGATACCCCAAAGGGTAGTCGAGTATATTGATACAACCCTCGATGTTTATTGATGATCACGAATTCCCTAGAACCTTCTTCCAACTCGACATGCTGGTAGGTGTGGCTCATGTTCAGTTTTAAAAATGTGCAGCCCCCTGCCAATTTTGAATATAATTTGTCAATCTTCAGTATCGGGTGTCTATCAAGTTTGGCCACTCTGTTTACAGTTAACTTATAGTCACCTTATAAGCGAACACTTTGGTCTGGCTTCAGTCCGGGTACAATAGGTGCCACCCACTTGGAAAATTGCACCGGTTGTAAGATACACAAGTTGTCCAGGCTATTTATCTCGGCCTCGACCTCATCCTGCAGAACATAAGGGAAAGGTCTAGCTCTGATAAATCCGCCTTCGGGTCCACGTAGATTTTAGCTTGTAGCCCACAAATCCTTCCTAGCTCGTCACTGAAAATGGAAGCGTATTTTTGTAACAATTCCTGTAAGTTTCTCATTCTGATTTGAAAAATCTCAGTCCATTACAATTTAATCTTTTTGAGCCAGTTGCACCCAATTAAACTGGACCCACCCCAGCTACTACTATAAGGGGTAAATTTGCAGACTGATCCCCATACTGCACCAGGACTTGACATATCCCTTTCACTCTTATTTCTTCGCCTGTATATGTTTTTAATTTAGTGCCTGATTCTTCCAAGGATGGAATTCTTTATTCAAGTGTCTGAACAAATGTTCTCCTATGACAGACATTGATGCCTTTGTATTGACCTCCATCTTGACTCTAATGACTTCCTGGATTGGCTCAGTTCTACCCACTTTCAGGTTGTATAATGAATAGATGTCAGATTCTGCTCCTTCTGGTTCTTCAACAGGACAAATTTCATGATTTCTACCTTTGTTTTTAAAATGCTGTCTCAGCCTATCTTGACAGTGTCGCATTATGTGACCATTGCAATGGCAGATAAAGCATTCAATATTTCTGAACTGTTGATAGCCTGCAGGCTGCCTGGATGCATTTCTCTCATTAATGTTCTGGGTTTTCACTGTAGTCTGTACACAGTGGATGTTTTCCGCCTTTCTGTGGAGTCCAACATTTTCGTGCCTTTTGTTACCAGCCCTCCCAGCCCTACAAGACGGAAGGCACCATTTTGTGTATCCTTTATTGCCTCTGGGTCTCTAACAGCGTTCGCCATGGCTGTTGCCAAATCTAATATCTTACTGAAGTCTAGATTAGTTTCAGACAGCAATTGCTTTTGGGTAGCATCATCCCCAATTCCGCATATCAATCAGCCTCTCAACATGCCATTAATTGAAGTTCCGAACTCACAATATTCCATTAATTCCCTTAAAGCAGCTAATTAGCCAGCGATTGGCTCTCCTGGAGGCTTATTTCTCAAACTGAATTTAAAACGCTGTGTAGTAACTAAGGGCTTTGGCTTCAGGTGTTTTTTTTACAATCTTTACCATCTCAGCAAAAGCCTTCACAACGGGGGTGTTTGGTGACATGAGGCTGCAGATCAGCTCATATGTTTTGCTCCCGCATGTGGACAAAAGAATTGCCCTGTTCTTGTCCTCTCCGGTGATGTCATTAGCGGTAAAGATGAACACTAGGCGTTCAACATAATGAGACCAATCATCGGAAACGGGGTCGAATGGTTCAAGATGCCCAAACTGCGGCACGTTCATGACTAAGGAGACTGTGCTTTCAAACAGCTTTGAGGTAGTGGCGAAGTGACGTAGCTGAATTATCGTGGATTTCTTGATTTCTGTCAATTGATCTGGTTTATCCTCGTTGCCAGTTTTATGTTTTAGGTTATCGGGTTTGCTTTTTCCAGCAAGCGCGAGCTGCATGCTGGATATTAACACATTAGTGTTAATCAACGGGGCAGGCGATGGCGTAGTGGCATTGTCTGACTAGTGATCCAGAGATCCAGGGTAATGCTCTGGGGACCTAGGTTTGAATCCCACCATGGCAGATGGTGGAATTTGAATTCAATAAAAATCTGGAATTAAAAGTCTGGTGATGACCATTAAACTATTGTCGATTGTTGTAAAAACAAATTGCAAAAACCATTACTGCCCTTTAGGGAAGGAAATCTGCCATCCTTACCTGGCCTGGCCTACACATGGTACCAGATCCACAGCAATGTGGTTGACTCTTAAATGCCCTCTGAACTAGGGCAACTAGGGATGGGTAATTTATGCTGGCCTGGCCAATGACACCCACATCCCATGAATGTATTAAAAAAAAGTTGGTACTTGAAACAATAAAGTATATATTGATTAACTGAACAAACAGTTATTGGAACTATGAACAGAGCACTAACACAATGTGTGCTTCTTCAATCACCTCCAGCTCTCGGTTTCCTGTTACCCAAGTAGCCCACGCTGTGTAGCAATTGGTCAATATAATCACATTTTCTTAAAGGTACATAGCAGTCCACTTTACCACATGAAGTCATTTCTTTGGGCCACCAGGTAGATGCCCAGAGGTTACTCCCTGTTGAAGAGAAGGGTAAAACTATCAGGGAACTTAAGTCATTTTTAGGGATGGTAAACTATTATTGTCGCTTCCTCCCCAACTTAGCAACGGTCCTCGCTCCTCTACACTCTCTGCTAAAGAAAAACCAACATTCAGTTTGGAAGTCACCACAGGAAGAAGCCTTCATAAAGTCAAACAGCTCTTGCACTCTTCAAATTTGTTGGTGCACTACGACCCTACTAAGGAATTGGTGCTAACGTGCGATGCTTCTCCCTCTAGTCCCCACAGATCCGGATGGTCTGATCTGGTTTTAGGAAAGGGGCTATAGGTGCTGTCCACTCTGAGAACTGAACCACTTTTATAACACCCAGTCTCCCTAGTCGGTTCAACTCAGCGTCAGCCTTCTCTCTCAGGGCGTACGGCACCGGTCGCGTTTTCAAGAAGCGAGGAGTTGCTTCTGAGTCCACGTAAATCTTGGCCTGTAGGCCTTTGATTTTCCCTAGTCCATCCCGGAAGACAGTGTCATTTTTTTTTTTAGCAGCTCTGGCAGTCCTCTTACTCACAACCGGAAGATTTCAGACCAGTTTAATTTAATCTCTTTCGACCAATCATGACCTAGAAGGCTTGCCCCTTGCCTTCTACCACCATCACAGGTGGTTGTGCTGCTTGGTGTCTATATTAAACAGGTACACTGATCATTCCCTTTACATGGATTTCTTCGCCCATATGCATTTTCAACTTGGCAGAAGCCTGTTTCAAATTTCTCACAAGATGGACGACAGTGCAGAGAGGCCAAGAGGCATTGTATCCAGGACACTTTCCATAACCAAAAAATGATATTCACAAATAGAAAAAGAAGGCCTATCTATTATTTTTGGTGTAAATAAATTCCACCAATACGTGCAAGGATGACACTTCACAACAGTATCAGACCACAAACCATTTCTGGGTCTGTTTAGTGAAGAAAGGGCTATCCCTCCCATAGCTTCTGCATGTCAAAGATGGGCCCTAATTTTATCTGCATATGAATACACCTTTGTACATAGACCAGGGATACATATATCCAGTGCCGACACCCTAAGAGAGCAATGACCATGTCCCAATTCTTCAAGAGATCATATAAGTGATCAATTTACTGGATTCCTCACCAGTCTGTGTCAAGCAAATAAGAAACTGGATGAATCGTGATCCAGTCATGTCTCGAGTGAGAGACCAAGAGTTAAATGGATGGTCCCTGGAACCAGTTCCTAATGAATTGAAGCCATTTTTCAACCAAAGACATGAAATGAGCAGTCAAGATTGTGTCCTGTTATGGGATGCGCAATAGTAGTTCCTTCACAAGGAAGGGAACCGCTCTTAGTACAGTTACGCAGTGCCCACTCGGAAATCTTAAGAATGAAGATGATAACGCAAAGTTATCCTTGGTGGCCGGGAATGGACGGTGATATTGAAAAGGCGGGTAAACACTGTGTGCAATGCCAGCAGCTACAGAAGTTGCTGGTGGCAGCCCCATTACACCCATGGGACTGGCCTGGTAGGCCCTGGGTGAAACTGCACATAGGTTACGTCGGTCCTTTTCTTGGAACATGTTTTTACTGATTACAGATGCTCATTCCAAGTGGTTAGACGTTTATGAGGTTAAGTCGCAACGTCAGGCGCTAGCATAGAAAAGTTATGCCAAAGCTTTTCTATCCATGGATTGCCAGAAATAATCATCTCAGCTAATGGCACTGCATTTACTAGCACTGAATTTCAAAGATGTGTCAGCCTAAGTGGTATCAACCACGTGAAAACTGCACAATACTTTCCATCATCTAATCGGACTGGTGGAAAGAGCAGTGCAAACTTTTAAGGTGGGATTGAAAAAGTTAACAAGTGAATTGTTGAAAACTAAACTTGCTCATTTCCTATTTCACCAGTGAACAACCCCCCACACTACGACAGGTGCAACACCTGCAGAGTTACTGACGAGCCACGTCTTCAAACAAGACTAAGCCTGATACTTCCCAATTTGACTCATAGATGTTTACACAGAAAGAGGCCATTCGGCCCATCATGCCTGCACCAGTCAACAAAGATCTGACTACACTAATCCCATTTTCCAGCATTTGACCCATAGCCTTGGAGCCTGTGGCAATGCAAGTGAATATCTAAATACTTCTTAAATGTTACAAGGGTTTCTGATTCAACCACCCTTTCAGACTCCCACAACCCTCTGGGTGAAAAAAGTTCTCCTCAACTCCCTCTTAGCCTTCTACCTCTTATCTTAAATCTATGCTCCCTGCTTATTTACCCCTCTATTAATGGAAAAAGTGCCTTCCTAGCTACCTTATCTATGCCCCTATAATCTTATACACCTCCATCAGGTCCCCTGTCAACCTTCGCTGCTCCAAGGAAAACAACCCCAGCCTATCCAATCTTTCTTAATTGCTCAGACCCTCCCGCCCAGGCAGCATCCTGGTAAATCCCCTCTGCACCCTCTCCAATGCAATCACATCCTTCCTATAATGTGGTGACCAGGACTGCATGCAGTGCTTTATACAGGTCCGGCATAACCTCTCTGCCCTTGTATTCCAAGTCTTGGCTCATAAATAAGGGATCTGTGAATATGCACACCAAGGTCCCTCTGATCTTTAGTGCTTTTCAGCGTCCTACCATTCATGGTGTAATCCCTTGCCTTGTTAGCCCTCCCCAAGTGCATTATCTCACACTTTTCCAGGTTGAATTCCATTTGCCACTGATCTGCTCACCTGACCAGTCCATTGATATCCTCCTAGGTGGGAAGGTGGAGGGGAAGGTGGAGAAAAGTCAAGGGAACCAAAAGGCGACTCATGATTTGCATAGTCGAGAGCAAGAATTTACCTCGACACTTTGTACCAGGAAGCAGTCAAACCTCTTAAGACAGGGTCTTCTGATTTGGTCAGTGGTCAGGGACAGGAACGTGTGACTGTGAGTGAGGCAGGTCGGGGGGGCCCAGAGAGCAGGAGCACAGTAGCCTCAGCCTTTGCTTTTGCCCAACAGATTTGAGGTTCCTTCAGTTTGTCTGGATGAAAGTGGGTGAGTGGATCAACCATGATACCGTTATACAGGAAGCCATTCAAGTGGGGGGGGTTAGTAAAAAGGAATGTAGTGGTAGTAGGGGACAGTACAGTGAGGGGGATTGACACTATTCTCTGCAACAAAGAGTGAGAATCCAGAAGGCTGTGTTGCTTACCTGGTGTCAGGGCTCTGGACATTTGCTCAGGGCTGGAGAGGAGGTTGCAGTGGGAGGGGGAAGACCCAGTTGTAGTGGTTCAGGTAGGTGCCAATAGCATAGGCAGAACTGGGAAAGAGGTTCTGCATAGTCAGTATGAGGAGCTAGGCACTAAATTAAGAAACAGAAACTCAAAGGTAATAATGACTGGGTTATTATCTGAACCACATGCAAGTTGTTATAGGGCAAGTAAGATTAGAGTAATTAATGCGTGGCTCTAAGACTGGTGTGGGAGAAGTGGATTCTGGTTCATGGAGCACTGGCACCAGTATTGTTGAAAGTGGAACCTGTATTGTTGGGATGGTCCACATCTGAACCATGATGGGACTGGTGTTCTAATGAGCCAGATAACTAGGGAAGTAGAGAATTCTAAACTAAACAGTGGGAGCAAAGGGTCAAATTTTGGAAAGTAATGGTAAATCAAAGAGTAGAGACAAGGCAAGAGAGAAAGGCATGAATATGGTAACTGATAAACAGACTGTGACAGGGAAGGATAGAGGGTACAAAGCTAAGAGTAATTCAGCAGGTAAGGCTAGAGGTTACAAAAATAATAAAAGGACAAAACTAAAGGCTCTGTGCCTGAATGCACATAGCATTCGTAACAAAACAATGAATTTAGAGTGCAAATAGAAATAAATAAGTATGATCTGATAGCCATTACAGAGACATGGGTGCAGAATGACAAAGATTGGGAGTTGAATACTGAAGGTTCATGACATTTAAGAAGGATAAGAAGCTCAGAAAAGGTGGAGCGGTGGTTCTGTAAATTAATGATGTTATTAACACAATTGAGAGGGATGGCCTAAGTTCAGGAAACCAGGATGCAGAGGTGGTTTGGGTAGAGATGAGAAATGATATAGGCAAGAAGTCATTTGTGAAAGTGGTGTAAGGCCACCTAACAGTACCACATGGTAGGGCAGGATATAAAGGAAGTAATTATGCGAGCCAGTCAGAAAGAAACAGCGATAATAATGGGGGATTCTAATCTACATATAGATTGGGTAAACCAGATAGGAAAAGGTAGCCTAGATGAGGAGTTCATAGAGTGTTCCAGGGATAGCTTCTTAGAACTACATGTTCTGGAGCCAACCAGAAAGCAGGCTACACTAGGCCTGGTATTGTGCAATGAGACAGGATTAGTTAATGATCTCATAGTGAAGGTGACCTAGGTAGCAGCGATCATAATATGATTGAATTGTATGTTCAGTTTGAGGAAGACAAGAGTGGGTCCAAGACTAGTATTTTAAACTTACATAAGGGCAATTATGAGGGCATGAAAGCAGAGCTAGCTAAAGTGAACTGGCAAATGAGGTTAAGGGATAGATCAATAGAGATGCAGTGGTTAAGGGACTTTTTCAGAATACTCAGAATAGATACATTCAAATCACAGAATCACAGAATTGTTACGGTGCAGAAGGAGGCCATTTGGCCCATCGTGCCTGCACCAGATCTCTGAGCATTTTAACTTAGTGCCAACCTCCTGCTTTATCCCCCCTAACTCTGCACGTTGTTTCTATTTAGATAATCATCCAATGCCCTCATGAATGGCTCAATTGAACCTGCCTCCAACACACTCCCAGGCAGTGCATTCCAAGCCCTAACTACTCGGTGTGTGATAAAGTTTTTTCTCACTTCGCATTCGCGTCTTTGAAGCACATTAAAACTGTGCCCTCTGGTTCTCGATTCATTTATAAGTAGAAACAGTTTCTCCCTATCTACTGTGCTCAGGCCCCTCATGATTTTGAAAACTCCTATCAAATCTCCTCTTAGCCTTCTCCTCTCAAGGAAAACAGCCCTTGATATTTTCCAATATTTCTCATAACTGAGGTGTCTCATCCCTGGAACCATTCTCGTAAACCTCTTCTGCACTCTCTCCAATGCTTTCCCATACTTCCTATAGTGTGGCGCCCAGAACTGTACACAATATTCCAGTTGAGGTCTAACCAATGTCTTATATAAGTTCATCAAAACTCCCTGCTCTTATACTCTATGTCCCTATTAATGGAGCCTAGAATACTGTATGCTTTAGAAACAGATCTCTCTACCTGTCCTGCCACCTTTAATGATTTATGTGCATATACACACAGGTCTCTTTGCTCCTGCACTCCCTTTAAAATAGTATCCTTTATTTTATACTGTCTCTCCATGTTCTTTGTACCAAAGTGCATTACCTCACACTTCTCTGCGTTGAAGTTCATCTGCCATCTATCTGCCCACTCCAACAATGTGTCAATGTCCTTTTGAAGTTCTACACTGTCCTCCTCACAGTTTACAATTCTCTCAAGTTTTGTGCCATCCTCAAACTTTGAAATTGTCCCCTGCACACCAAGATCTAGATCATTTACATATATCAGGAAGAGCAAGAGTCCCAATTCCCACCCCTGGGGAACTCCATTACAAACCTCCTTCCAGCTCGAAAAATACCCATTATCCATTACTGTCTATTTCCTATCCCTCAGCCAATTTTGTATCCAAGTCGCTACTATCCCTTTTATTCCATGATCTATAACTTTCCTCACAAGTCTGTTGTGTGACACTGTATCAAACGCCTTTTGGAAGTCCATATACACCACATCAATGGCATTGCCCTCATCAACCAGCTCTGTTACGTCTTCAAAAGACACCCGCAAGTTAGTCAGACATGATTTTCCTTTAACAAATCCATGCTGACTCTTCTGAATCCATCCATATTTTCCCAAGTGACTATTAATTCTATCCCAAATAATTGTTTCTAGAAGTTTCCTCACCACTGAAGTTAAACTGACTGGTCTGTAATTGCAGGGCAGATCTTTACAACCTTTTTTGAACAAGGGCGTAATGTTTGCAATTCTCCAATCCTCTGGCACCTCCCCCGAATCCAGGAAACATTGAAAGTTTATTGCCATTGCCTCTGCAATTTCCAGTCCCACTTCCTTCAATATTCTTGGATGCATCTCACCCAGTCCTGGTGCCTTATCAACTTTAAGTATGGACAGCTTAACCAATGTCTCCTCCTTATCAATTTTAAACCCTTCTAGTGACTGAGTTTCCTCCTCTGTCACCATGGCCTGGGCAGCATCTGCCTCGTAGATAAAGACAGATGCAAAGTATTCATTTAACACCTCAGCCATGCCTCTTGCCTCTATGAGTAAACCCCCTTTTAGGCCCCTAATCGACCCGACTACTCCTTTTACCACTCTTTTTCTATTGATGTCCATATAGAATACTTTGGGATCTCCTTTTACGTTAGCTGTCAGTCTTTATTCATAGTCCCTCTTTGCTTCTCATATTTGCTTTTTCACATCACTCCTGGACCTTCTGTATGCAGCTTGGTTCTCAATTGTACTTTTTACCTGACACCTGTTGTAAGCACACTTTACCTTCTTTAACTTAATTTCTATCTCCTTTATCATCCAAGGAGCTCTGGATTTGTTTATCCTACCTTTCCCTTTTGAGGGAACACACCTTGACTGTACCTAACCTATCTCCTCTTTGAAGCTAGCCCATTGTTCAGCTACTGTTTTTCCCGCCAACCTTTGGTTCCAGTTTTATGGTACATCGATGATTGTTTAGGTGCAGCGTCATGCTCTCGTCTGGACCTGGAAAAATGTATCAATTTTGCTTCCAATTTCCACCCCTCTATCACTTTCACACGGTCCACCTCTGACACTTCCCTTCCCTTCCTTGCCCTGTCTGTCTCAATTTCTGGTGATAGACTGTCCACCAATATTCATTACAAGCCCACCGACTCCCACATCTACCTTGACTATAGCTCCTCACACCCCGCTTCCTGTAAGGACTCCATCCCATTCGCTCAGTTCCTTCACCTCCATCGCATCTTTTCCGATGATGCCACTTTCCAAAACGGTGCTTCTGACATGTCTCCCTTCTACCTTAACCGAGGTTTCCCCCCGGTGTGATTGACAGGGCCCTCAGCTTTGTCCAGTCTATGTCTTGTGCCTCTGCCCTCACACCTTCCCCTCTCTCTCAGAACCATGATAGGTTCCCTCTTGTCCTCACTTTTCACTTCACTAGCCTCCGCATTCAAAGGATCATCCTTTACCATTTCCGCCAACTCCAGCATGATGCCAACACCAAACACGTCTTCCCCTCGCCCCCCGTTGTCAGTATTTCGTAGGGACCGCCCCCTCCAGGACACCCTCGTCCACTCCTCAATCACCCAACACCAAATACCCTTCCCACGGCACCTACCCATGCAATCGCAGAAGGTGCAACACCCGCCCCTTTACCTCCTCTCTCCTCACCGTCCAAGGGCCCAAACACTCCTTTCAGGTGAAGCAGTGCTTCATTTGCACCTCCTTCAATTTGGTCCACTACATTCGCTGCTCCAAATGCGGTCTCTGCTATATCGAGGAGACCAAATGCAGACTGGGTGACCACTTTGTGGAACACCTTTTGTCTGTCTGCAAGAATGGCCCAGACCCTCCGGCTGCTTGCCATTTCAACACACCATCCTGCTCTCATGCCCACATGTCCACCCTTGGCCTGCTACAATGCTCCAATGAAGCTCAATGCAAACTGGAGGAACAGCACCTCATCTTTCAATTAGGCACTTTACAGCCTTCCGGACTTAACACTGAGTTCAACAACTTCAGACCATGAGCTCTCTCCTCCATCTTCACCCCTTTTTCCTTATCCCCTTTTGTCTACATTCATTTTTATTTTCTATCCATTTATTTTTATTTTTATTCATTTATCTGTGGTTTCATCCTCCTTTTAATCCCCCCTTATATCCCATTTTCTATCCGTTTTACCCTATCGTTCTATTTCTGCACTCACTTGCACGTGGCACTGGCAGTAATCCGGAGATTACTTTAGAGGTCCTGCTTGCTAATTTTCTACCTTGCTCCCTAAATTCCAATTGCAGTACCACATCCCCCTTTGAATCCATGTCGTTACTATCAATGTGGACCACGACCTCTAGCCGTTCGCCCTCCCACACAAGAATGTCCTGCAGCCATTCTGTGACATCCTTGACCCTAGTACCAGGGAGTTAACAAATCATTCTGGAGTCATGCTGACAGCCACAGAAATGCCTGCCTGCTCCCCTAACTAAAGAATCCACTGTCCGCACTGCCCTTCTGCTCTTCTTCCTCCCCTCCTGCACAGCTGGGCCACCCGTGGTACCACAGGCTTGGCTCTTGCTGTACTCCTCCAAGGATCTATCGCCCTCACTGATATCCAGAATGGAAAACCGGTTAGTGAGTGGGACCTCTCGGTACTCCTGCACTACCTGCCTGTTTCTCTCAGAGTGCTTGGCGGTCACCCATTCCACGTCTGCCTGCTTGCCCCCAACCTGCGGTCTGAGCGCCTCTCTGAACACGCTATCCACATAGTTCTCTGCCTCACAAATGCACCTCAGTGACTGCAGCTGCTGCTCAAGCTCTGAAAGACGGAGCTCAGGGTTGTGCAGCTGGTGACACTTCCTGTACATGGGCTCATCTGGGTCACGAGAATTGTGCACGGTGCCCCGCATGCCACAGGACCAGCATCCGCTTGGCTGAGCTGTCCATGTCTTAACCGTAAACTTTTAAATCACTTTTTGCTTAAATTTTAGTTACTTTTACTTACTTTAACTTTACTCTTGTACTATTGACTATAAACTGGAGATTAGAAGAAAGTAGAAATTCTTCGCTGTTATTCACAAATCATCTCCGTCTCCTGTGCCTATAAATTCTTACTTTCTGTGTGCTTGTTTAGAAATTTATGTGTCTGTAGTTGCACTGTTTTCAGTTCTCAACTGTCCCTCCACTCGGTTGTCTTATCTCCCAAAATCCTGCTGTTTTATCTCTTGAACTGCCTCGTTGTTTTATCTCCTGAACTATCACTGTTTTATCCCCAGAACACTCACTGCTTTACTCCTGAACTCTCACTGTATTATCTCCTGAACGCTCATTGTTACATCCCCGAACTCTCGCTGTTTTATCTGCTGAACATGTGCTGTTTTATCCCCCAAACTCTTGCTGTTTTATCTGCCGAACTCTCACCTGTTTTAGCTCTCAAATTCTCACTGTTTTATCTCCTGAATGATCGCTGTTTTATTTCCTGAACTCTCACTGTTTTATCCCCTGAATTCTCACTGTTTTATCTCACAAATCCTCACTGCTTTATCCTCTGAACTCTCGCTGTTTTGTCGCCCAAATTCTCACTGTTTTATTTCCCAAACTCTTGCTGTTTTATTTCCTGTATTCACGCTGCTTTATTCCCTGAACTCTCTCTATTTTATCTCCCAAATACTCGCTATTTTAACCCCTGAACTCTCGCTGTTTTATCTCCCTAATTCTCACTGTTTGATCATCTGAACTGTCGCTGTTTTATCCCATGAACTCTCACTGTTTTATCCCCCAAACTGTTGCTGTTTTATCTGCTGAATACTCGCTGTTTTATCTCACAAGTTCTTGCTGTTTCATCCCCTGAAATGTTGCTGTTTTATCTCCCTAATTCTCGCTGTTTTATTTCCTGAACTCTCGCTGTTTTATCCCCTGAGCCTTTGCTGTTTTATCCTCTGAACTTTCCCTGATTTATCTCCCAAATTCCCGCTGTTTTATCCGCTGAACTGCTGCTGTTTTATCTCCTGAACTCTCGCTGTTTTATCTCACAAATTCTCGCTCTTTTATTTCCTGAACTCTCGCTGTTTTATTCCCTGAACTGTTGCTGTTTTATCTCCCAGATTCCTGCTGTTTTATCCGCTGAACTCTCGCTGTTTTATCTCACAAATTCTCACTGTTTTATCCCCTGAACTGTTGCTGGTTTATCTCCTGAACTCTCGCTGTTTTATCCCCTGACCTCTCACTGTTTTATCTCCCAAATGTTCACTGTTTTATCTCCTGAATGCTCGCTGTTTTATCCCTGAACTCTGTCGCTGCTTTAATTCCTGAACCCTCGCTGTTTTATTCCCTGAAATCTCACTGTTTTATCTCCCAAATTCTTGCTGTTTTAATCCCCTGAACTGTTGCTGCTTTATCCCTGAACTCTTGCTGTCTTTTCTCCTAAACTCTCACTGTTTTTATCCCCTGAACTGTTGCTGCTTTATCCCTGAACTCTTGCTGTCTTTTCTCCTAAAGTCTCACTGTTTTTATCCCCTGAACTGTTGCTGTTTTATCTCCTGAACTCTCATTATTTTATCTCCTGAACTCTCACTGTTTTTCCTGCTGAACTCTTGCTATTTTATTACCCGAACTCTCGCTGTTTTATCTCTCATAATCTCCTGTTTTATTTTCTGAACTCTTGCTGTTTTATCTTCCAAATTCTTGCCATTTTATCTGCAGATCACTCACTGTTTTCACCCCTGAACTCTCGCTGCTTTATCCCTGAACTCTTGCTGTCCTTTCTCCTAAACGCTCGCTGTTTTTATCCCCTCAACAGGTGCTGTTTTATCTCCTGAACTCTCTCTGTTTTATCCCCGAACTCTGTCGCTGCTTTAATTCCTGAACCCTCGCTGTTTTATTCCATGAACTCTCACTGTTTTATCTCCCAAATTCTTGCTGTTTTAATCCCCTGAGCTGTTGCTTCTTTATCCCTGAACTCTTGCTGTCTTTTCCCCAAAACTCTCCTCTTTTATCCCCTGAACTGTCACTGTTTTATCTCCTGAACTCTCACAGTATTATCCCTTGAACCCTTGCAGTTTTATCCCCTGAGCTGTTGCTGTTTTACCTCCTGAACTGTTGCTGTTTTATCTCCTGAACTCTCACTGTTTTATCTGCTGCGCTCTCGCTATTTTATCTCCTGAACCATTGCTGTTTTATCCCCTGAACTGTCTCTGATTTATTTCTCAAATTCTCACTGCATTATTTTCTGAAATATTGCTGTTTTAAGCCCCGAACTCTCGCTGTTTTATCTTCCAAATTCTCCCCCTTTTATCTGCAGAACACATACTGTTTTAACCCCTGAATTCTCACTGCTTTATCCCCTAAACTCTCACTGTTTTATCCCCAAACTCTCACTGTATTATCCCCTGAGCTCTTGCTGTTTTATCCCCTGAACTGTTGCTGTTTTATCTCCGGACCTCTCGCTGTTTTATCCCCCAAATTCTCGCTGTTTTATTTCCTGAACTCTCTCTATTTTAGCTCCCAAATTTTCGCTATTTTAACCCCTGAACTCTCACGGTTTTATCTGCCAAATTCACACTGTTTTATCCCCTGAACTGTTGCTGGTTTAACTCCTAAGCTCTCGCTGTTTTACCCCCTGACCTCTCGCTGTTTTATCTCCCAAATTCTTGCTGTTTTATCCCCTGTATGCTCGCTGTTTTATTCCCGTACTCTGTCCCTGCTTTAATTCCTGAACCCTCGCTGTTTTATCCCCTGAACTCTCATTGGTTTATCTCCCAAATTCTTGATGTTTGTATCCCCTGAACGGTTGCTGCTTTATCTCCTGAACTCTTGCTGTCTTTTCTCCTAAAATCTCGCTGTTTTATCCCCTGAACTCTCGCTGTTTTATCCCCTGAACTGTTGCTGTTTTATCCCCTGAACTCTCTCTGTTTTATCTCCCAAATTCTTGCTGTTTTAATCCCCTGAACTGTTGCTGCTTTATCCCTGAACACTTGCTGTCTTTTCTCCTAAACTCTCACTGTTTTTATCCCCTGAACTGTTGCTGTTTTATCTCCTGAACTGTCTCTGTTTTATCTCAAATTCTCGTTGTATTATTTTTTGAACTCTTGCTGTTTTAAGCCCCAAACTCTCGCTGTTTTATCTTCCAAATCCTCATCGTTTATCTGCAGAACACACATTGTTTTAATCCCTGAACTCTCACTGCTTTATCCCCTAAACTCTCACTGTTTTATCTCCTGAACTATCGCTGCTTTATCTCCTGAACTCTCACTGTATTATCCCCTGAACTCTTGCTGTTTTATCTCCTGAGCTGTTGCTGTTTTCCCTCCTGAACTCTCGCTGCTTTACCCCGTAGACTCTCGCTGTTCTATCTCCTGAACTCTTGCTGTTCTATCTCCTGAACTCTTGCTGTTTCATCTCCTGAACTTTTGCTGCTTTATCTCCTGAACTCTCGCTGTTTTATCCCTGGACTGTTGCTGCTTATCCCCTGAACTATTGTTGTTTTATCTTCTGAACTCTTGCTATTTTAACCCCTGAACTCCCACTGTTTTAACCCCCACATTCACACTGTTTTATCCCCTGAACTGTTACTGGTTTAACTCCTGAGCTCTCGCTGTTTTACCCCCTGACCTCCCACTGTTTTACCTCTCAAATTCTCACTGTTTCATTTTCTTAACCCTTGCTGTTTTATCCCCTGAGCTCTTGCTGTTTTATCTTCCAAATTCTCGCCATTTTATCTGCATAACACTCACTGTTTTAACCCCTGAACTCTTGCTGCTTTATCCCCTAAACTCTCGCTGCTTTATCCCCTAAACTCTCGCTGTTTCATCGCCTGAACTCTCGCTGTTTCATCTCCTGAACTCTTGCTGCTTTATCTCCTGAACTCTCGTTGCATTAACCCGTGAACTGTTGCTGTTTCATCTCCTGAACTCTCACTGCTTTATACTTTAAACTCTCACTGTTTTATCTCCTGAACTCTTGCTGTTTCATCTCCTGAACTCTCATTGTTTTATCTCCTGAACTCTCACTGTGTTATCTCCCAAATTATCGCTCTTTTATCTCCTCAACTATAGCCGTTTTATGTCACAAATCCTCACTGCTTTATCCCCTGAACTCTCACTGTTTTGTCTCCCAAATTCTCGCTGTTTTATCTCCTGAACTCTCGTTTTATATCATGAACTCTTGCTGTTTTATCCCCTGAACTGTTGCTGTTTCATCTCCTGAACTCTCACTGTTTTATCTCCTAATCTCTCACAGTTTTGTCCCTAAATCCTTGCTGTTTTATTTCCAAATTGTCTCGGTTTCATCTCCTGAACTCTCGCTGTTTCATCTCCTGAACTCTCATTGTTTTATCTCCTGAACTCTCGCTGTTTTATCCCTTGAACTCTCACTGTGTTATTTCCTGAACTCTCGCTGTTTCATCTCCTGAACTCTCTCTGTTTTATCCTCTGAACTGCTGCTATTCTATCTCCTGAGCTGTAACTTTTTTATCTCCTGAACTCTCAATGTGCTATCTCCTGAACTCTCGCTGTTTCATCTCCTGAACTGGGGCCAAGGTAGAAGCATTCATGTCGCGGCCCTGTTTCAACCAATTCTACCACCACCACGCATAGCAAATAGTGTTTACAACATTTTCGTACCGCTGATTTGATCAAGTACCAACATCATGCCTGAAGATGGAAGTAGTCGATGTCAGAAACACGGGTCTTTTTCGAGACCAGCATTGACTGTTATATCTGCTAACGTTGACGGGTTCTCTGTAGCTAAACAAAACATCCTCACTACATTATGCAATGAGTTGCAGTGTGATGTCCTCTGCCTGCAGGAGACACATAGAGGAAGTGAGAACAACCACCCAAAAATACCAGGAATATTCCTGGTTATTGAAAGACCTCATTGACAATATGGCAGTGCTGTATTTGTTAGAGCTGGTTCAGTTGTAGAAGCCACTTCTAAAACAGAGGAGGAAAGCATCGAAATTCTAACTGTAGAGCTGAGCAAAGTAGTAGTGACCTCAGGGTACAAGCCACCTGGCACAGATTTCAGCTTCTCTAACCCTGTACCCAACCTGCACAGTAAACCACAGATCATCATTGGAGACTTTAATAGCCACAGTACCCAATGGGGGTACAAGGAGTCTAACAACGATGGAGAAGCAGTCGAAGAATGATGGACGCTAACTAGCTTAGTCTCATCCACGATCCTAAAGTGCCAGCCTCCTTCCACAGTTCCCGCTGGAAGTGTAGTTATAACCCAGATCTTGCCATTGTCAGCAACGACATCGCTGGCCTCTGCAAGAAGCTTGTCACAGACCCAATACCACAGACACAACACCGTCCTATTGGTATCCAGGTAAATGCAGCAGTGTTACCAACCATCGTACCATTCAAAAGGCGCTTCAACTTCAAGAAGGCCGACTGGAACGGGTCCATACGAGCACTTGACTGTAAGCTTAAACGCATTAAACCATTACCTGAGCACTACAACCTGATTGCAAAAGCTGTCCAGAAAACAGCCAGAAGGAAGATCCCCCGAGGTTGTAGAGCACACTATATCTCTGGTCTCACCAAGGAGAATGCTAAACTCTACTGGGAGTATGTCACAATGTTTGAATCTGACCCCTTCTCAGAGGAAACAATATCTACCGGTGAGAGGGTGATGTTAAGTATCTCTCAAGAGCGTCAAAACACCTGGGACACCTTTATAGAGACAACAGATCTTACAAAAAACAGCAAGAAGGCATGGTCTCTCATACGCAAACTTGGAGGCGATCCCAAGAGAGCTGCCCAACATCCAAATGTGTCTGCTAACCAAGTTGCAAACCAGTTGCTCCTAAATGGAAAAATCAACAAGAAACAACCAAGAGCACAACTAGATAGGAAGAAGTACAGCGATGACCCTGGCTTCACTGGACCATGCACCATGGAAGAGCTAGAAACTGGTATATCTAGACTAAAACATGGGAAAGCAATTGGTCTTGACAACATAGCAACAGAGCAGATAAAGCATTTTGGACGGCAAGCAAAGAAATGGCTCCTACAATTGTTCAACCACTGTCTGGCAACACACAAGCTACCTAATATTTGGCAGAAGGCACATGTAATAGCACTATTAAAGCCCGGAAAAGATCACTCAGATCCTAAGAATTTTCAGTCAATTTCACTGCTTTGCCACACCAATAAGCTGTTTGAACGCCTGATACTCAATAGGATAGCACCAACTGTAGATGAGAAGATCATTCCAGAGCAAGCAGATTTCTGCCCCGGCAAATCAAAAACAAGCTCAACCTCACACAACATAACGAAGATGGTTTTGAGCAAGGGATGGTAACAGGTGCTGTTTTTGTAGACCTGTCAGCAGCATACGATACAGTGAACCATAGACGTCTCCTCTGCAAGATCCTAGAGTTGACAAATGATATTCACTTAACAGAGCTGTAGGAAAGCATGCTTCAGAATCGCCGGGTCTATGTTGAACTAGGTGGGAAGCGCAGCAGGTGGCGTATTCAGAAGAATGGTCTTCCTCAGGGATATGCGCTTGCACCGCTGCTGTACAACATCTACATGAATGACCAACCTATAGACGGTGTCACACGCCGTTTTATATATGCTGATGACTTATGTGTCATTGCCCAAAGCACTGATTTTAACACCGTGGAGAAAACACTTTCTGAGACCTTGGAGGGATTAACATCCTACTATGAAGAAAACCACCTTCGCACAAACCCATCAAAGATACTTAACATCACCCTCAGAAACCGTGACGCCAAATGCCACCTTCAAGTAACCTGGTGTGGAGCAACACTGACGCATTGCGAGCACCCTATCTACTTAGGAGTCACCCTTGACAGATCCCTCACATTCAAGAACCACATCGAAAAGACAAAGGCAAAAGTGAGCGCACGAAACAACATCCTGAATAAGCTCACTAACACAAAATGGGGAGCAAGCTCGAAAACATTGCAAACCAGTACACTTGCTCTTTGCTATTCCACTGCTGAATACGCCTGCCCTGCATGGGAAAGATCTACTCATGCTAAGAAGATGGATGCCGCTCTGAATGCAAGCTGCCGACTTATCACAGGTTGTTTAAAACCAACAAACACCAACAGCCTATATATCCTGGTGGGTATCGCTCCCCCTGA
Source organism: Cetorhinus maximus (assembly GCF_964194155.1). Classification (NCBI taxonomy): domain Eukaryota; kingdom Metazoa; phylum Chordata; class Chondrichthyes; order Lamniformes; family Cetorhinidae; genus Cetorhinus; species Cetorhinus maximus. The sequence continues at coordinate 134,210,023 of NC_135883.1, forward strand.
TATAAGAAGAACGTTAGCCAGCAAGAAAGAGCGACTCCGTCAAACATCAGATGAGAGGCACCCTCTACATGGTCATACACCTACATCCAGCCGCCTAAAGTCAAGGAAGAGCTTCATGAACAGTGTTGTTCCATTACAATCAACCCCATCTGAAGCCCGCATTGCCTTGTGGAAAGACCGGCTCACCAGTCTCGAACAACCCCCAGCGCTGGAAATTCTGCCGGATGAAAGCCTTCCCCCAGGAGCTAATTGCAACTGGGCAACCTGGAAGTGCCTTAACAGACTTAGGACTGGTGTAGGTCATCCAAAGGTGTCACTAAGCAAATGGGGATATACAACCAGCCCGACAAATTGTGAATGTGGAACTGAGCCTCAGACTATGCAACATCTCCTGCAATGTCTATCGCTAGAGGAACCCTGCACTGTTGCAGATCTTGCTGAATTCAACAACAAGGCGCAAAAATGTGTCCAGTTCTGGCTGGGCCACGTATAGACTGTCCGTGGACACAATAAGAAGATCTCCTGAACTCTCGCTGTTTTACCTCCTTAACTCTCTCTGTTTTATCCCCTGAACTGTTGCTGCTTATCTCCTAAACTGTTGTTGTTTTATCTTCTGAACTCTCGCTGTTTTACCTCCTGAACTCTCATTGTGTTATCTCCTGAACTCTCACTGTTTATTCTCCTGAACTCTCTCTCTGTTTTATCCCCTGAAATGTTGATATTTTATCCCTTGAACTGTTGCTGTTTCATCTCCTGAACTCTCGCTGTTTCATCTCCTGAACTCTCGCTGTATCATCTCCTGAACTCTCACGGTTTTATCTGCTTATGTCTCACAGTTTTATCCCTAAACCCTAGCTATTTTATCTCCTAAATTGTTGCTGTTTTATCCCCTCAACTCTTTCTGTTTTACCTCCTGAACTCTCACTGTTTTATCCTCTGACCTCTTGCTGTTTATCTCCCAAACTCTTGCTGTTTTATCTCCTGACCTCTTGCTGTTTTATCTCCCAAATTCTGGCTGTTTTTTTCCCTGAACTCTCACTGTTTCATCTCCTGAACTCTCACTGTTTTACCTCCTGAACTCTCACTGTTTTACCTCCTGAACTCTCACTGTTTTACCTTCTGAACTCTCACTGTTTTACCTTCTGAACTCTCACTGTTTTACCTCCTGAACTCTCACTGTTTTACCTCCTGAACTCTCACTGTTTTACCTCCTGAACTCTCACTGTTTTACCTCCTGAACTCTCACTGTTTTACCTCCTGAACTCTCACTGTTTTACCTCCTGAACTCTCACTGTTTTATCCTCTGACCTCTTGCTGTTTATCTCCCAAACTCTTGCTGTTTTATCTCCTGACCTCTTGCTGTTTTATCTCCCAAATTCTGGCTGTTTTTTTCCCTGAACTCTCACTGTTTCATCTCCTGAACTCTCACTGTTTTACCTCCTGAACTCTCACTGTTTTACCTCCTGAACTCTCACTGTTTTACCTTCTGAACTCTCACTGTTTTACCTTCTGAACTCTCACTGTTTTACCTCCTGAACTCTCACTGTTTTACCTCCTGAACTCTCACTGTTTTACCTCCTGAACTCTCACTGTTTTACCTCCTGAACTCTCACTGTTTTATCTCCTGAGCTCTCACTGTTTTACCTCCTGAACTCTCACTGTTTTACCTCCTGAACTCTCACTGTTTTACCTCCTGAACTCTCACTGTTTTACCTCCTGAACTCTCACTGTTTTACCTCCTGAACTCTCACTGTTTCATCTCCTGAACTCTCACTGTTTTACCTCCTGAACTCTCACTGTTTTACCTTCTGAACTCTCACTGTTTTACCTCCTGAACTCTCACTGTTTCATCTCCTGAACTATCACTATTTCATCTCCTGAACTCTCACTGTTTTACCTCCTGAACTCTCACTGTTTTACCTCCTGAACTCTTGCTGTTTTATGCCCTGAACTGTTTTTGTTTCCTCCCCTGAACTGTTGCTGCTTTACCTCCTGAACACTCGCTGGTTTATTTCCTGAACTCTCGTTATTTTATCTCCCAAATTCTTGCTGTTTTATCTCCCAAACTCTCACTGTTTTACCTCCTGAACCCTCGCTGTTTTATCTCTTGAATTCTTGCAGTTTTATCTCCCAAACTTTCGCTGTTTTATCTCTTGAGCTCTCCTGAACTCTCGTAATGAGAGGGTAAAATTCCAAGGAGTGGATCCAGCATCCATAGTTTTCTAAAGAATTTAAAGAGAGTATCAAACCTAATGAAAAGCATATAATTGTGCAAGGATACATGTAAGGTCAGAAGATTGGACAGAATATAGAGAACCACAAAGAAAAACTAAAAGATTAATAAGGAGGGAAAATTAAGTACAAGAGAAAGCTAGCTAGAAGTATTAAAACAAATAGCAATGGAATCGTCCCGGAATTGCACTAAGTGCAGTGTTGGGTGTGAATAAGACGTAATACACGTCAGCCACAATGCCAAGTTTTCACGCTGCATCTCCTTTCCAACTCATAAATTATGCAGTCATGGGAAACACACTAGATTGTCTGTGGCAGGGCTCAGATTGGGCCACATGCCATTGCCTAGCCGCTTCCTCACACCGGGTGCCATATTTAGAATGTAGCTGCGTGCACACTTCTCAATGCTTGCAGCCTAGGACTGCTCCAGTGAAGGTATGGCCCCGGAAGCCAAGAAGATTCAGTGACGCATCCCTGGAACGTCTTTTGGGTGCCATATAGGTACGCTGTGAGGTTTTCTACCCCACTCTGTCCGCAGGGGGTCCATTACTCTCGCCACTCTGGCTTGGCAGGCCGTTGCAGAGGTGGTCAGTGCCAATGCTGCACACAACGGGACGGTCATGCAGTGCAGAAAACAGATGAATGATCTCATCCGTGCCACCAGGATAAGGCAACCATCTTATCACTCGAAACTCACACATGCACAAGCCCATCACACATTCGCTGACATCTCACTCGCTCTCAGTTCAAGGGACATCAGCGCTCACCCTCTCACACACACCCTCATTTCTCCATCTGGCCTCACCTCCCCTGGAGATAGTCTCCACATCCTGTCCATGTACACACACATGCCTGGCATCCTTCTCATTTGGCCTGGCATGTGCCTTGCTCACACTCTCTCCATCTGTCTTTATGCAGGAGAAGATCATGCACAATCAACGGGAGAGGTCCCACACTGGGGGTGGAGTGCCGGACATCAAGGTCCTCGCTCCATTAAAAAGTCACACATTGGAGCTGGCTGGAGAAGACGTTGACCCTTCCTGCAGTGATGGTGATCTGGGCGGTGAACACACACGTGAGGATCCTGCACCATATGATCCCTCTCTCAATACTACTCCGAGTCAACTGTTCTGTGTTCAATGAGACTGCCAAGCATTAATAATGTCCACTTTCTCTCCGAGGCACATTGTGCAGCCAGGCAACCGTGACCCCAACCCCAATGCTTAAAGCACCTCGGATGAGGACCCTGAGGGCAGCACTGTTGGAGATCCATCATGGCGCTTACCTACACCCTCCACCAACGCAGTGACATGCACCTTGGTGGGACCTAGATGCAGGGCAGCCTCAAGATCACAACCTGGTGAGCACAGAACACAATCTGTTCCATAACAGGCGGAGGCAGGGACATCCTTGGTCGCTGGCACTCAAAGGAGTGCTGGAGGAAAGGAATCTGCTGAGTCCGTGTCAGATGGTGGAGCTGCAAAGACAATCACGAGAACATCAGGAAGGGATGTCCGCTGCACTCCTCAGATTGCAAGCGACGATGGAGGAGTGCATCAGCCTTCAGTGTGAGATGATAGTGCCAGGATGCTGACGTACTGAGGTCAACACTGGCAGGATGGCAGCAGCCAAGGAGACCTTGGTCTCGGTTTAAGTTCCTATTCTGCTGCATGGGCTGTACTCCATTGCTGATGCTGGCCTCCAACAGTGTCAAAATGAGAGGGGTGCAGAGCAGCTCAATCTCACTCCAGCTTCCCCTTCTCCTCAAGGAGTCAACCAGGGGCCATAGGGAGGAGGACCAGCAGCTTGACACCCCAGGCCATCCACCCAGGTGACTCCAGGAATGTCCGGCTGATACAAATCCCCTCTTCCTGTGACCCCAGCAGTTCCAACTCCACAGGTTGAGGAGGGTGCAGCTGGCTCACAGCAGGGCCTTCAGGCCTCAGCCCTCCAGGGGACGCCTACCAAATTCATCACAGTCAGCAGGCTGCCTCCACCTCTACTTTGGCTGTCGGGGGAGCACCACGACATAGCGGCAGGTTTTAGGAAGGTTGAGAGGTAGTAGTTGCACATCCTGGGCATAGGGTTAATCACTTGTACATAATATCCACTTTTGTAAATAAACTCTCAACAATGTCTCCCTGCCTATGGCTCCTTGTTCCGATGAGCAGTGCCCTTGTTACTCAAATGAGAAACCTTCATTCTTACACAAGATAAAGGCAGGTGTCTCAGTCCAGGGCCTCCTCCCTGTGCAGTGTGTAACCTTCAGACCAAAGTGATGGTCCAGCTTCACAATCACTGGACACATTACTGATGTCTGCACCTCGATGCTTATCATTGCTGTTAGAATGTCGTGGGCAGGCGTAACAGAGTTCCATCATTCTCTCTGTGTGCTCTCAGCACCTTTAAGGTGGGGCTGGCCCCCATCTCTTCAGCATCTATGACCAGTGACACTGTGCTCCTGAAGGGGTTAGGTGCTGACAAAGGATCAGGTGCATTTAAAGTTTCACGGCTGCATCTCCATGATATGATCCTGATCACAGAGAACTTGCGAGCTGTCCTCAGCCAGACAGGAGTCAGACATTCACAGAGGCTATGTGAAGATCTATGGAGTGCCCTCACTGCATGATGTCATCATCCTCCTGGAATCTAGCGACTATTAGGGCCTCCACTGCATCTCCATGACAGGAGCCTGGGCGCTGAATGTATTTGCGCTGCCGTCAGCCACACAGGAGTCAAACATTCATAGATGCAAAGTAATGTCAGGACCGTCCTTACTGCACCCCATCCTCATCCTCCACGAATCCTCCTGAGCCTCATCTGGCCAGTGCGATGGTCTCATTGCCGACATCCTTGCATTTGAAGGCTTCATCACTATCATCCCCTTCAATATCCTCCTCATCGGAGGAGACATGTAGCTCTTCCATCCCTTCCTCAGCCAAGTCCTCCCCCCATTGCAGGTCCAGGTTATATAGCATGCAGCAAACTACAATAATGCATGACACCCTTGGCGGACGGTAATGCATTGCTCCACCGGACCTGTCAAGGGAAGCAGAACATCATTTTCAAGATGCCAATTGTTTGCTCCACCAAAGTCCTGGTCGTGGCATGAGCCTCGTGGTACCATCACTCTGTTGCAGTCTGAGGCTGCCGCATGGGCATCGTCTGCCACTCCCCCTTGTCCCGAGGAACCAACCTTGGAGCCTCCCTGGACCCTGGAAGGTGTTAGGGACCTGAGACCTGCTAAGGATAGAGGAGTGATGGATGCTCCATGGGAATCATGTGCAGACCTGCAGGATGTGTTTGTGGTGGTCGTACACCAGATGAACGTTCAGCCAGTGGAAGCCCTTAGGGTTGATGTAGTTGACTGCTTATAGTAATTATAGTTTTGATTAGCGTAGGACTATGGTTTTAAGAATAATTCTGTGTTGTAATGTCACATTATCTGTTAAAACCTAGAGTTAGCAGCACTGGGAACCTCTTGGGGAGAGTTCTTCTTTAGTTATAGAGTTAGATGCACGTATGTAGCTGCTGCTACTGCCTTGTAATAAAGTTCAATGTTTCCACCAAGCAAAGTTGCCTGACACATCAAATCTATAACAAACTAGTGACAAGGATAAAGCAGATCAGGTGCTGTCCCTCGCCCAACAATTGTGAGTATCTAAGATAATTAAAAAGAAAGGGAGATATATATACTCATCCGAGATGCCACAGTTTGGCAGAAAAAATCCCTTTGAGCCAGCCACAGATGACTGGTCTCAATATATACAATGCCTTGTGTTCTAATTTCAGACCAACAAAATCAGGGGGGAGGAAAAGAGGAGAGCAATTCTCCTGAGTATTTGTGGAAGCAAGACCTACTGATTAATTCAAAGCTTTACAACCCCCATTGCCCCTAATTCAAAGCCCTTCAGTGAATTAGTAGACCTCATTCAGCAACATTTTCAACCCAAGCCCTCAGTCACAATGCAGAGGTTCAGGTTTGATTCATGGAATAGAGCCCTTGGGGAAGACCATTGCTAACCACATGACAAAATTGAAACAGCTAGTGGAATATTGTGATTTTGGTGAAACCATGAATGATATGCTCAGGGATCATTTAGTCTGTGGCATGCAAGAAGATGTTATTCAACAAAGATTGTTGGCTGAAGTGGACCTTGATTTTAAGAAAGTGTTAGAAATTGTGCTTGAGATGGAAAGCACTGTAAGGGATGCACAAGTGATTTAAGGTGTGCAAAATGGCACCGTTTCCCTAGTTGAGTGGGAACGGTCAGCAGAAAGTGGTGCTAAAAGCCGGGACTCAGCCGCAAAATGAGAAACAGCCCCGCTAACTGAAAATTTAGAGGAAATATCTTAGCAGCAAATTTGAAAAATAATTTTTATTGATGTGGAAGCAAGAAAACTCCTAATAATTTGTGATTTAAAAAGGTGGAGTGTTATTTTTGTCACAAGAGGGCACATATTGAAACATTGCAAAGCGAGATTAAAACATGCTTCTAGGCAATAAAGTCCAATGAAGTATATAGCGTGGAAGAGCCAGAAATAACCAATTCTAATATTTATTCCTTACTCAACATGAAAGTTGGGGAGGCAGAGCCAATTACTGTCACAGTGCAAGTGAATGGTAAACCCTTAAAAATAGAAGTAGGCACTGGTGTTTCTACCACTGTAGTAGGAAAATGCACTTTCAACTATTTAAATAAGGTGATCAAGAATTAAATTTGGAACAGACATCTGCTAAATTGAAAATGTACGCAGGTGAAGAAATCCAGGTAAAACGTATCACCAGAGTAACTGTTCATTATAGATACCAACAGCACAGCTACCAGTGATGGCATTAGAAGGTAGAGGACCAATCTTTCTAGGTCGAAATTGGTTGAGGGAAATTAACCTTGATTGGCCAGTGAGCTTTCAAAAGGAAGCAGGAAGGGTTCCTGAGTTGAAAAAGGAACAAGGCGAGGTACTTCAGAAAGAGCCTGGAGAGCCCAAGGACTGCGATAGGATGAAAAAGGAGTGTGTAAACATTCAGCAACCTGAAGAAATGAAGACTACCTTAAACAACGACGTGGAAGAACAGCAGAAGAAACTCAAGGAGACTCTGCTGAATGACAGAATTCAAGATGAAGCGAGTTTCACAAAGAAAAGGAAAACCTGTTGAAAGACTACACACTACAAGGATCCCTCAGGTCAAAGTTTGTGCCTCTGGAAAATTACAAAGAGAAACAGGAAGAATTTAACGTCACTCTGAACAAACTGAAGAACCAGTTGGCAGAGAAGATGCAGCAATGTTCAAGGTTTCAGGAGGAAGCCAACAGATACAGGAAGGAGACAGAAGAGCTGAAGAATCAGCTGAATGAAGCTAAAGAGGCTTTGAAAGCAAAAGTCGTAGAACTTTCCAAGATGTGAGTAGATAATGAAGTCATGGGTAGCTCAATGGCTGAACTAGGACTGAGATTTCACCTGAGAGAAGAATGGTGGACAGTGAAGTCAAAAAGAAAGCTGAAAATAAACTCTCTGGTAGAAAGAAGAAGAGAAAAAGGAAGAAGGTTCAGAAAAGGCAGTAAAAGGTGGGAATGAAAAAGTTAACAGGTGAATCATTGGAAACTAAACTTGCTCGTTTCCTATTTCACTACAGAGCAACCCCCCACACTATGACAGAAGCAACACTTGCAGAGTTACTATGAGGCCCCATCTTCAAAGCTGACTAAGCCTAATACTTCTCTGTTTGGAGGGGGAGGTGGAGAAAAGTCAAGAGAACCAAAAAGCGACTCATGATTTGCATAGTCGTGAGTGACAATTTACTGTTGGAGAAGCAGTATATGTAAAGAATTTCGGTGAAGGACTGAAGTGGTTACCTGGTAAAGTAACCTCTGTGACCAGACGATTGTCATGCCACGTGGAAGTGGAGGGCCAGATCACCCGTAAGCATGTGGTTCATTTAAGAAAAAGGGAGGTATCCCAACAAAATGATGTTCCACCTGTAACCGTTACTAAACCTGTGGTTCCTGTTGAAGTTGCTCAACAAAGGATAGACATTCCCAATGTCTCTGTTGGAGTGGATGAAACTGGACTGCAAGTGCCTAATGAGGTACCTGATGTTAATGTGGTTCCAGAGAATGTGGTTCCTGTAAAAGTTTTGGAAGTCATGAAGATACGATGTTCCACACGGATCAGGAAACCACTTGAAAGACTGAACTTGTAATTTCATAACGTGTAAATATTGTAATGTCAAGAGATAAATATCTTTGTAAATACAAAATGTACAGAAAAGTTAAAGGGGGAGGAATGTAGTAATCATAGTTTTGATAAACGTAGGACTGTCACTTTAAGAATACTCCTGTTGTAAGATCACATGACCTGTGTAAACCGAGAGTTAGCAGTGTGGGGAACCTTTTGGGGAGAGTTCTTCTTTAGTTATAGAGTTTGGTGCATACATGTAGCTGATACTGCTGCTATCTTGTAAGTAAAGTTCAATGTTTCCACCAAAAGTTGCCTGGAAAATGAACTCTATGACACTGCTTGTTGCCACAGAGATCTTAGCACCACCTGAGTGCAGTCGATGGTATCTGTACCTGTGGGAAACCTGAGATTTGCGCAAACCCCAGTGCTCTTGCTTCCTGGCTTTCCTGCTCCTGGGTGAAATGCACAAAGTTCTGTGCCTTCGCAAAGATGGCGTCTGTGACCTCCTGGATACATTTGTGCATGGAAGCTTGCGAGATCCCACACAGATCACTTGTGGAGCCCTGGAAGAGGCCACTGGTGTAATAATTGAGCCCGTGGTCACTTTCACGGCTGGTGGCAGTGAATGCCGTCCATGTCCCCATCGTGCCAAATCCCACAGCAGGTGGCATTTTTAAAAATTCATTGATGGGATGTGGGCATTGCTGGCTAGGACAGCATTTATTGCACATCCTTATGACTCCAACTAGTGGAGCATTTTCCCACTGATCCCAATTGATTCCAGTTTTGCTAGGGCTCCTTGATGCTCAGTCAAATGCTGCCTTAATGTCAAGGGCAGTCACTCTCTCATCACCTCTGGAGTTCAGCTCTTTTGTCCATGTTTGAACCAAGGCTTTAAAGAGATCAGGAGCTGGCTGGCCATGGCAGAACCCAAACTGAGGGGCAGCGAGCAGGTTATTGCTTAGCAGGTGCCGCTTGATAGCATTGTTGATGTCCCCTTCCGTCACTTTACTGATGATGGAGAGTAGACTGATGGGGCGGGAATTGTCCAGGTTGGATTTGCCCTGCTTTTTGTGTACAGGACATTCCTGGGCAATTTTCCACACTGCCGGGTAGGTACCAGTGTTGTAGCTGTACTGGAACAGCTTGGCTAGGGACGCGGCAAGTTCTGGAGCACAAGTCTTCAGTACTATTGCTGGAATATTTTTAGGGCCCATAGCCTTTACAGGATTAGTGCCTTCAGCTATTTCTTGATATCGAGTGCAACGAGTCAATTTCTCTGAAGACTGGCATCTGTATTGATGGGGACCTCCAGAGGAGGCTGAGATGAATCATCCACTCAGCACTTTTTGCTGAAGACTGTTGCAAATGCTTCAGCCTTATCTTTTGCAATGATATGCTGCTGCTCCCCCATCATTGAGGATGGGGATATTTGTGGAGCCTCCTCCTCCAGTGAGTTGTTTAATTGTCCACCACCATTCATGACTGGATGCGGCAGGGCTGCAGAGCTTAGATCTGGTTGTGGAATTGCTTACCTCTGTGACTGACCAGTTCCCTAGACATGCACAGTCTTTGGCGATGTTGGCTGTCAGTCATCTGCCGGAATGACAAGGGCCGTCTATAAACCCTGGGTATAATGAAGAGCCTTCGAGCAACAGCTCTCTGTGGATCCTCAGCTGTGTGCGCAGCAGGCTCTGCCGCCCCTTTATCTTGAGGGAGGTGCTCCTCCCTGTGCCAAGCCAGGCATTTCTGCCACACCCTTCTTCTTCTTCTCTGTTCCCAGTGAGCCATGAGGCATACCGACAAATCACCAGGCTCCATGGTCCTGATGTTCTCCTCCTGCAGGACCAAAGAGAGAGAGAGAGACACTTGGGTTAGCATCTGTGTTCTAAGAACCTCTCTTGGTTAAGCCTGAGGGCTCCTTCACACATGCCGCAGAGTGCTGGCCATGACTTGGATTGCCGATATGTAGTGGTCTTCATGACTGTCCGAAACACCACCCATTTGTGCCCCATTCCACTTGATCGGTTGGTGATAGCTTTGGCCACTGGACTGCATGCTGTGCTCTCAGCTCAGGTGCAGGCATTCTCCTAACCCACACTGCAAAGCTGTGCTTATAGCTTGAACTATGAGATGAGATGCATGGATTAGCGTATGCATCCTAAGAACTTCTCGTGTTTAAGCCTGATAACACCTTCATGCATGATGGCGAATGCTGGCCACCACTTGAATGGCCACTGTTAGTGCGCTCATTGGCTGTCCGAAACGCCAACCAACTCCGCCCCACTTCAATTGACCAATTGGTGACAGCTTCGGCCACTGGACTGTGTGCTGCGCTGTCAGCTCAGGTGCAGGCATCCTCCTAACCCGTGTTGCAAGGCTGCACTGTTAGCTTGAACCATGAGAGATACCGGTCCAAACTTTAACAAAAACATTGCTTGGGACTCTGAGCGCCTCCACCAGTGACTCCACCATGGCCATCTTTCGCAAGAGGATTCTACAACTTGTCCAGTCGGCCAATTGTTCTGCTGTCCCTGAAACAAACATTCATTTGTAGTCTGCACCCAAGGGGTGAAATGTTCTGGAGCATTTGGTGGCACTTTCATGCTTTTGCGATGCTTGAGTGGGCAGAAAAGCTTCAGAGGCCCAACTCCAAGCATGTCAATGGAACTGCAGCTGAAAGGTCTCAGCTGCAGAAGAATGCTCACTTTTGACAAGCTTTTCCAAGAGGGTGGTCGCTTCCCTCACCACCCCTTCCCACAACCCCCCGGCATGTGCTTGTGTACTTCCTTAAGTCTCTGCTGCCTTTCACCCTCAGCCCCCACTGGCTTCACCCTCACTGGAGCCCTTGCCCAGGCACTGCACTGAAAGCCAGCCAGGAAAAAGCGACTTGCCTGTGCCCCACCCGATTCCATAGCACCTCTTCCTTGATGTCCTACGTGCAATGCTAATGTGTGCTGCACAAGTCTGTGCATTCTCATCTCTGAGTTCCCCTTGAAGTTTAGCTCGCCAGGTACAACTTTTAAAGCCAGTCGTGAAGCATGCCATTCTGAAGTCACACTGACGTGGGCAGTAAGTTTGACGCAGGGAGATAATTCCGGTGTGATGACATAATAGTGAGATGCAAATGCATTTAAATAAATTTCCCAACATTGGAGGGCGAGAAACATAGTCCGCTATTGACAGCTGGGGCGGACGACCATAAACTGCATTCATGATGGCGTGAAACCAATTTTTGGCCTTCACACTGCATTGTCCGCTCACACCCACCATAACGCCAGCCACCAATGGGACCAGATAATTCCGCCCTCAGAGCTTCTATAATTTAAATAAGAAAAGAGTTAACAAAGTGAGTGTTGGTCCTATAGAAAGTGCATCAGGGGAGTAAATAATGGAAAATAAGGAGATGGCAGGTGAATTGAACATATGTTTGCATCGGTCTTCACTATAGAGGGTACAAGTATCATCCCAAAAATAGTTGTAAATCAGGAATTAGAAGGGAGGGAGGAAATCAGGAAAAATACCAGGGGAAAGAGGTACTTAGCAAATTTTTGGAGCTGTAGGCTGAAAAATCCCCAGATGGACTTCACCCTAGGGCCTTGAAAGAAGTGGCTAGTGAGATAGTTTATGCGCTGGTTTTAATTTTCCAAAATTCCCTAGGTTCAGGGAAGGTTCCATTAGATTGGAAGCTAGCAAATATAAGTCCATTATTCCACAAGGGAGGGGGACAGAAAGCAGGAAACTACAAGCCAGTTAGTTTAACATCTAGCATGGGGAAAATTTTAGAAGCTATTATAAAAGACGTTATGGCATGGCACTTAGAAAATGTCAAAGCAATCAGGCAGATTTAGCATGATTTTGTGAAAAGGAGCTCATGTTTATCCAATTTATTGGAGTTCATTGAAGGAGTCAGATGTATTGCACTTAAATTTTCAGAAAGTATTTGATAAGATGTCACATCAAAGGTAATTGCAGAAAATAAAAGCTCATGGTGTAAGGGGTAACATATTGGTATGGGTGGAAGATTGGCGAGCTAACAGGAAACCGAGGGTAGGCATAAATGTTTTTTTTTTCTGGTTGGCAGGATGTAACAAGTGGTGTTCCACAGGGATCAGTGCTGGGACCTCAACTGTTTACAATTTATATAAATGACTTGGATGAAGGGATGGATGGGATGGTTGCCAAATTTGCTGATGACACAAAGATAAGTAGGAAAGTAAATTATGAAGAGGACATAAGTAAGCTAAAAAGAGACATGGATAGGTTAAGTGAGCAGGCAAAGATCTTGCAAATGGAGTATAATGTGGGCAAATGTGAAATTGTCCATTTTGGCATGAAAAATAAAAGACAAGAGTATTATCTAAATAGTGAGAGAATGCAGAGCACTGAGTTTCAGAGGGATCTAGATGTCCTAGCACATGATTCACAAAAGGCTAGTATGCAGGTTTAGAAAGTAATTAGGAAAGCTAATAGAGTGACATCATTTATTGCTTGGGAAATTGAATACAAAGTAGGTAGGTTTTATTTAGGTTGTATAGGACACTGGTGAGCCCACTTCTGGAATGCTGTGTACAGTACTGGTCTCCTAATTTAACGAAGGATATAAATGCATTAGAAGCAGTTCAGAGAAGGTTTACCAAACTGGATTGGGCAAATTGTCTTTTGAGGAAAGGTTGGACAAGCTAGGCTGTATCCACTGGAGTTTAGAAGAGTAAGAGGCAACTTGATTGAAACAGATAAGATCCTGAGGGGCCTTGACTGTGGGGAGAATTTCAATGCCACCCCTGGTAACAAGTCCCTGATGAGTGGCCAAATCCCCTGGATTACTCATTCCTGATGTGTGGCTAAATCCCCTGGATTACACATCACTGACATGTGGCTTTTCAATTTCCCCATTTTAGTTCTTAAACACTAGAATTGTAAGATGAAAGCCCAACACAAACATTTGGTTGCAAACCTGTTCTCAATGTTCTTAATTGAGTTAAACTACAATAGACAACTTTTACTGACAGTATTCAGGTATGCTCACTATTAACCACCTGGTCAGTCTTCCATTGGTGAAGTGGGTTCTGTGGAACCAGTGACCAAACTCCTCTTCCCCCATCTGTCTGCAAATCAGCTGTCATTTTCTTCTTCCTTTCTTCTCCCATTCTCTCTCTCTCCTGTCTTTCTCCTTCTCCAGTTTAAAGCTGACAAGTTTATCTACTCTTTTTAAATGCTGGGTTCCTTTCTTCATGTAGACAGGATTAAGAGTAGCCACAGTGATCTAATCAGATGCTGGGTTACGTCATCCATTGTGGCGACAATTCACTGTGATCTACTTAGTTCAGCAACTGATGCCCTGGCCATTGTTGATTATATATTATAATAGCCATACAGCAATGGGTGAAAAGGTATAAATATCAGTATTTGATAATGCTAAATTGTTTAACAATGCTCATTTGTTCCATGGTCAAAGTTCCTTCTGCAGTTTGTTGAGGTCAACTACATTGTCCCGAGGTGTTGAGATATTGCAGGTGGTAATTGCCAGGCTGACCAAATCCCAAAGGCAAACTTGGCCAAGCCATCACAATAATTTGCAATTTGTACTTTTTACAAGAGAGTGCGCGTACTGAAGTCAGAAGTAAAAATTCCACGACCACATTTGGAGATTTTAAATGTGAAATTAAAACATTTATTAACAAAAGAAAAGAAACGTTAAACACACAAGGTTACAGTTACACAGTTGAATTTAATTTTACAACATTTCCCAAAAGATTTCTACTTAGCTAGACTCACACATAAACACCCTTTGCCAGCAACAGTCCCAACAGATTCTGAATCTATAAAACATCCAGTAATATTACTACAAGGCACCCAATGTTGCTATAAGGGAGGTATTTCACAAGCTTCTCTCTGGGATGGCCTGAGGCTGGTTTTTCACAGGCCTGTCTTTGCACAGCCCACCTTTCTCACATGGCCACACCTCATACAGCTTTCAATCTTCTGGGATTGTCCGGTCCCACTGCAAATCAATGGACTTCTGGCAGCACGCCTCACCTGCGGCAGGTCCCGGCCACAACTGGGCCAGAAAATCCCGGCCATTTTGGGTCAATAAAAATATCATATCCCCACTACTTGTCTACGTATTAACTCCTGCAAGATGCAAACATTTTCCTTGTCACCTTCTAATTCCCTTTTGAAATTCAAGCAACTTCTCAACTTATCTATAAATGTAAATGTTAGCATCAACCTATTTACTTGTACTCCAAACTTAACATCTTTAGCCTTTTCATGTTTCCAAACCACAGACAGCTTGATTCCTATCAGCCTCAGCCCAGCTCACTTACACACGCGCACACACGTGCATGCGCGCGCGCGCACACACACACACACACACACATTCCCAGACTGTACTAAGTCCGGTAGTGAGTGGATAAACCGATGTTTTACCCGCCGGTCGCAATGGCAGCTTTTCACACCACATCATCCCAAACCCGTTGCATCAGTTATGCATTCCCAGGAAACATGCTGTTTTGATGGTGGACAGGCTCTCGTCCATCTGCCATGCCATCACCTTGCCGCTTCATCACACCAGGCACCATATTTAAAATCCAGACATGCGCACATCTCAGTGTTTCCAAACCACGACTATTGCAGGGAAGATGTCCACAGAAGACTAAAAGACTGCAGCCCCTAGGTTTAGTTAAGCATCATTGGAACACCTTTTGGATGCCATGGAGGCCCACTGAGATGTCCTCTACCCCCTGCTCTGGTCGCAGGATGGTCAGCGCCATGACCAACCAAGCTTGGGAGGCGGTGGTAATGGTAATCAGTGCCAATGTTGTACAGAAGATGTTGGCCATCCAATGCAGATAGAGGAAGAATGAACTCATCTGTGCTGCGAGGGTACGGCAATGATCTCATCACTCTAAACTCACTCACTCAAGCCCACCACACATTCACTGGCATCTCACTCACTGCCAGCTCAAGGGACATCACCACCCATTCTCACACACACGCCCCCCCTGACATGTCCATTCTCATAAACATACCCTCACATGTCCATTTGGCCTCATCTCCTCTGGAGACTGCCTCCTCAGCCCTCACCATCACTTTCACAGATCAACATGTGCCCCGAGACACATCCTGGGATACCCTCCTTCCCCAGTACAGCCCTCATCCTGCAGCCTCTTCCCTTGCATGAGGCCACTTCTCCCCCTTCCCCAAGCAAGACCTTGCCCTGCAGCCATTGAAAAGCCACTCACATATGGCTGATCTGATAAGCAGAGACTTCCCCATGAGCCTCCTGAAAAGTGATGCGGTGCTGTCTGTGAAGCCTGGCGCTGATGACTGCAAGTGCTGACCGAAGCAAGGCAGGCCAACAAAGCTAGAAGTCCTGAGTGAAGTGCAGCCAAGTGCACGTTGCTTATGTGCTGTTGTGAAACACGTCAGCGTGCTTTCCCGCTGACTTGGGCAGATGATGCAGGGTGGGGGGATGATTCCAGTGGGCTGTCCTAATAATGATATGCTGATGTATTACAGTGAGGTCCCTGATGTTCAACGATGGGAAACGTAGCCAGCCATTGGCAGGCTGAGCGAACAATTGCAAACTAGTTTCATGCCATCGTGAAACTGATCACGCCCTATTGTCCGCTCACGCCACTGAACACGCACACGCTGGCGGGCATGGAAAATCCCTGCCACAGATATCCTGCATTCTTAACAAAATAACACAATATTCCCCCAAAATATGTTTTAAAAACACCCATTCTCACACTATGTCAATGACCTCTGACCTCTTACAGACATGATGGATGTGGAGAAGATGTTTCATGGAAACGTTGAAACATAGAAAATAGGAGCAGGAGTAGGCCATTCTGTTCTGAGAGCCTGCTCCGCCATTCATTATGATCATGGCTGATCATCCAACTCAATAGCCTGCTCCCGCTTTCTCTCCATACCCTTTAATCCCTTTCGCCCCAAGAGCTATTCTTTTTTTGAAAACATACAATGTTTTGGCCTCAACTACTTTCTGTGGTAGCAAATTCCACAGGCTCACCGCTCTCTGGGTGAAGAAATTTCTCCTCATCTCATTCCTAAATGGTCTACCCAATATCTTCAGGCTGCGACCCCTGGTTCTGGACTCCCCCACCATCAGGAACATCCTTCCTGCATCTGCCCTGTCTAGTCCTGTTAGAATTTTATAGGTTTCTATGAGATCCCCCCTCATTCATCTGAATTCCAGCGA
Source organism: Cetorhinus maximus (assembly GCF_964194155.1). NCBI lineage: Eukaryota > Metazoa > Chordata > Chondrichthyes > Lamniformes > Cetorhinidae > Cetorhinus > Cetorhinus maximus. Next base: position 134,226,665 of record NC_135883.1, read on the forward strand.
ATACAATCATAACTCACTCAATCTCTCCTCATATGTCAGTCCCACCATCCCAGGAATCAGTCTGATAAACCTTCGCTGCACTCCCTCTATAGCAAGAATATCCTTCTTCAGATAAGGAGACCAAAGCTGCACGCAATATTCCAGGTGTGGTCTCACCAAGGCCCTGTACAATTGCAGCAAGACATCCCTGCTCCTGTACTCGAATCCTCTCGCTATGAAGGCCAACATACCATTTGCCTTCTTTACCGCCTGCTGCGCCTGCACGCTTACCTTCAGCGACTGGTGTACGAGGACACCCAAGTCTCATTGCACATTCCCCTCTCTCAATTTATAGCCATTCAGACAATAATCTGCCTTCCTCCTTTTGTTACCAAAGTGGATAATTTCACAGTTACGCGCATTATATTGCATCTGCCATGCATTTGCCCACTCACTCAGCTTGCCAAATCAGACTGGAGCATCTCTGCATCCTCCTCACAGTTCACCCTTCCACTCAGCTTTGTGTCATCTGCAAATTTGGAGATATTACATTTAGCTCCCTCATCTAAATCATTAATATATATTGTGAATAGCTGGGGTCCCAGCACCGATCCCTGCGGAATCCCACTAGCTACTGCCTGCCATTCGGAAAAAGACCTGTTTATTCCTAATCTTTGTTTCCTGTCTGCCAACCAGTTTTCTATCCATCTCAATACACTACACCCACTCCCATGCGCTTTAATTTTACACGCCAATCACTTATGTGGGACTTTGTCGAAAGCCTTCTGAAAGTCCAAATAAATCACATCCACTGGCTCCCCCTCATCAACTCTTACTAGTTACATCCTCGAAAAATTCCAGTAGATGTGTCAAGCATGATTTCCCTTTCGTAAATCCATGCTGACTCTGTCGGATTCTGCCACTGTTTTCCAAGTGCTCAGCTATTAAATCTTTTATAATGGACTCCAGAATTTTCCCCACTACTGACGTCTTGCTGACTGGTCTATAATTCCCAGTTTTCTCTCTACCTCCCTTTTTAAATAGTGGGGTTACATTAGCTACCCTCCAATCTGCAGGAACTGTTCCAGAGTCTGTAGAATCTCAGAAGATGACCACCGATTATTTCTAGGGCCACTTCCTTAAGTACTCTGGGATGTAGATTATCAGGTCCCGGGGATTTATCGGCCTTCAATCCCATCAATTTCTCCAACACCATTTCCCTACTAATACTGATTTCTTTCAGTTCATCCCTCTCACTAAACCCTGTGTTCCCCAACATTTCTGGTATGTTATTAGTGTCCTCCTTTGTGAAGACAGAACCAAAGTATCTATTTAGTTGGCAGCCATTTCTTTGTTCCCCATTATAAATTCCCTTGTTTCTGACTGTAAGGGGCCTACATTTGTCTTCACCAATCTTTTTCTCTTCACATACCCATAGAAACTTTTACAGTCAGGTTTTATGTTCCCCGCAAGCTTACTCTCATGCTCTATTTTCCCCTTCCTAATCAATCGCTTTGTCATCCTTTGCTGAATTCTAAAGTGCTCCCAATCCTCAGGTCTGTTGTTCTTTCTGGCCAATTTGTATGGCTTTTCCTTGGATCTAATGCTATCTCTAATTTCCCTTGTAAGCAATGGTTTGGCCACCTTTCCTGTTTTACTTTTGCGCCAGACAGGAATAAACAATTATTGCAGCTCTTTGAAAATTTGCCATTGCCTATCCACCGTCACCCCTTTAAATAATGTTTCCCAGTCCATCGTAGCCAACTCACATCTCATACCATCGTAGTTTCCTTTATTAAGATTCAGGACCCTAGTCTCAGAATCAACCACATCACTCTCCGTCTTGATGAAGAATTCTATCATACTATGGTCGCTCATCCCCAAGGGGCCTTGCACAACTAGATTGCTAATTATTCTTTTCTCATTGAACAATACCCAAACTAGGATGGCCTGTTCTCCAGTTGGTTCCTCAATGTATTGGTCCAGGAAACCATCCAGTATACACTCCAGGAATTCCTCCCCTACGGTATTGTTACTAATTTGATTTGCCCAATCTATATGCAGATTAAAGTCACCCATAATTACAGATGTTCCTTTATTGCATGCGTCTCTAATTTCCTGTTTAATGCCATTCCCAACATCACCACTGCAATTTGGGGGTCTATATACAACCCCCACAAACGTTTTTTGCCCCTTAGCGTTTCTTCGCTCTACCCATACAGATTCCACATTGTTGGAACCAATATCTTTCCTCACTATTGTGTTAATTTCCTCTTTAACCAGCAATGCAACTCAACTACTTTTTCCTTTTTGACTGTCCTTCCTAAGTACTGAATACCCCTGGATGTTCAGCTCCCATCCCTGGTCACCCTGCAGCCACGTTTCCATAATCCCGACTATATCATGCCTGTTTACATCTATTTGTGCCTTTAATTCATCCGCTTTATTGCGAATGCTCCTCACATTAAGACACAAAGCGTTAAGGCTTGTCTTTTTAACATTACTTGTCCCGTTCCCACTATTTTTCACTGAGGTCCTGTTTGATTCTTGCCCATTATTTCTCTGCCTATCACTTCGTTTATTCCTCTTTCCGTCTTTTGTTCTTGTCCTCGATTTCCCCTCCTTTCACTCCTTGCATAGGTTCCCATCACCCTGCCATTTTAATTTGAACCCTCCCCAACCACTCTAGCAAATATTCCCCCTCGGACATCAGTCCTGGTCCTGTCCAGCTGTAAATCGTCCAGTTTGTACTGGTCCCACCTCCCCCAGAGCCGGTTCCAATGTCCCAGGAATCTGAAGCCCTCCCTCTCACACCATCTCTTCAGCCACATATTCATCCAATGTATCTTGCTATTTCTACTCTGACTAGCACGTGGCACTGGTAGTAATCCTGAAATTACTACCTTTGAGGTCCTACTTTTCAACTTACTTCCTAACTCCCTATATTCTGCTTTTAGGACCTCATCCATTTTTTTACTTATTTCATTTGTACCAATGTGTACCACGACCACTGGCTGTTCACCCTCCCCCTTCTAAATGTCCTGTAGCCGCTCTGAGACATCCTTGACCCTAGCACCAAGGAGGCAACATACCATAATAGAGTCTTGTTTGCGGCCACAGAAACGCCTATCTATTCCCCTTACAATTGAATCCCCTATAACTATTGCATTCCCACACTTTTTACTCCTCCCCTGTGCAGCACAGCCAACCGTGGTGCAATGAATTTGGCTGTTGCTGCTTTCCCCTGAGAGGCCATTCCTCCCAACAGTATCCAAAGCGATATATCTGTTTTGCAGGGGAATAGCCACAGGAGATTCCCGCACTGCCTGTCTAGTCCTCTTGCTCTGCCTGGTGGTCACCCATTCCCTTCCTGCCTGTGGAATCTTAGCCTGCAGTGTGACCAGCTCTCTGTACGTGCTATCCACGATGCTCTCTGCCTCACGGATGCTCTACACTGTCCCCAGCTGCTGCTCCAGCTCCGAAACCCGGGCTTCCAGGAGCTGCAGCTGGAGACACTTCCCGCACACATGCTGCTCCTGGGCACAGGAAATGTTCCCGGCTTCCCACAATAGAGCAGGAGGAGCACACCATGGCTTTGAGCTCTCCTGCCATGACTTACCCCTTTAAATTAAATTAAACCTTTTGGAAGATACTTAATATCAAATAATATCAATTACTCTAGGGCCCTTCTTACCTGATCCTCATTGTTACAGAATATAGCCCTTATAAATGATGAACCACAAAATAAGTCCTTAAAAACTGATAAAAAAGTGATAAAAGTAATAAATACTTACCCGACCGTGCTCACGGTACTCAAACGATCACCTCATTCCTTCCTCACCGAACTCCCTCAGTCACCTCTGCTCTCCCAGCTCCTTCTCAACTCTGGGCTCCTCTCATGCTACTTCTCAACTCCCGACTCCTCTCGCGCTCCTCTTCAACTCCCAACTCCTCTCGCACTCCTTTTCAACTCCCGACTCCTCTCGCACTCCTCTTCAACTCCCAACTCCTCTCACGCTCCTTTTCAACTCCCGGCTCCTCTCATGCTTCTCTTCAACTCCCGGCTCCTCTCACACTTCTCTTCAACTCCTGGCTCCTCTTGCGCTTCTCTTCAACTCCCGGCTCCCCTTGCGCTCCTTTTCAACTCCCGGCTTCTCTTGCGCTCCTTTTCAACTCCTGGCTTCTCTTGCGCTCCTTTTCAACTCCCAACTCCTCTCACGCTTCTCTTCAACTCGCGAATCCTGTCACGCTCCTTTTCAACTCACGAATCCTCTTGCACTCCTCTTCAACTCCCAACTCCTCTCGCACACCTCTTCAACTCCTGGCTCCTCTCGCGCTCCTTTTCAACTCCCGGCTCCTCTCACGCTCCTTTTCAACTCCCAACTCCTCTCGCACACCTCTTCAACTCCTGGCTCCTCTTGCGCTTCTCTTCAACTCCCGGCTCCTCTCGCACTGCTTTTCAACTCCCAACTCCTCTCATGCTTCTCTTCAACTCGCAAATCCTCTCGCACTCCTTTTCAACTCCCAACTCCTCTCACGCTTCTCTTCATCTCGCGAATCCTCTTACGCTCCTTTTCAACTCCCGGCTCAACTCGCGCTTCTTTTCAACCGCCGGTTCCTCTCGCACTTCTCTTCAACTCCCAACTCCTCTCACACTTGTCTTCAACCCCTGACTCCTCTCGCGCTTCTCTTCAACTCCTGGCTCCTTTTCAATTCCCAGCTCCTCTTACACTTCTCTTCATCACACTCCTGACTTGTGTCTTGTAGATGGTGGACAGGCTTTGGGGAGTCAGTAGGTGTGCTATTCGCACGATTCCTAGCCTCTGACCTGCTCTGGTAGCCATAGCATTTATGTGGCTAGTCTAGTTCAGTTTCTTGTCAATGGTAACCCCCAGGATGTTGATAGTGGAGGATTCAGTGATGGTAATGCCATTGGACATCAAGGGGCAATGGCTGGATTCTCTTTTGTTGGAGAATCCAAGACTATAGCGGTCACCATTTAAAAATAAGGAATTGCCCATTTAAGAGGAAATTTTTTTTGTTTCAGAGGGTTGTGAGTCTTTGGAACTCTCTTCCTCAAAAGGCAGTGGAAGCAGAGTCTTTGAATATTTTTACGGCAGAGGTAAATAGATTCTAGATAAACAAGGTGGTGAAAGGTTATTGGGGGTAGGTGGGAGTTTACAATCAGATCAGCCATGATCTTATTGAATGGCAGAGCAGGCTTGAGGGGCTCAGTGCCCTACACCTGCTCCTGATTCTTATGTTCAACTGTTCGAATGAAGACTTTCAACATTCCACAGAATGATCCATGTCTTGTTGATCTACATCATTCATTACCTGCAGCTTCACATTTCAAAGGGGATTCTTTAAGTATTTGTAAGCTCAATTTAACTTCAAACCAATACTTTAGTACTCTTCACACCAAGACCTTTAATGGAAAATGTCAAATAGCCTCAAATACAAGTGAAAGAAAAAAATTGTGGATGTTGGAAATCTAACATAAAAACACAAAATGCAGGAAATGCTCAGCAGACCAGGCAGCAACTATGCGCAGGGAAAAATAGAGTTACCATCTCAGGTCAATGACCATTCATCAGGATATAACAGAATGTTATTATCGATGCTACGGTGTGAATGCTAATAGACTAGATTTTACTTACCCCTGCTAGGTGTGTTTTTGGCAGGAGGGAATGTAAAATAGAGTGGGTGCCCAGTCACCACCTTCCCACCCACCCCTATGTTCACCCTCATAATATGGTACGTGGGTGGGGACTGAAATTGACAGGCTGCCCATCATGTTTAAAGAATAAATAAAAGGATGTGGTGCCAATCAAGTGGGCTGCTTTGTCCTGGACAGTGTCAAGCTTCTTGAGTGTTGTGGGAGCTGTACTCATCCAGGCAAGTGGAGAGTATTCCATCACACTCCTGACTTGTGCCTTGTAGATGGTGGACAGGCTTTGGGGAATCAGGAGGTGTGCTACTCGTTGCACAATTCCTAGCCTCTGACCTGCTCTGGTAGCCACAGTATTTATATGGCTAGTCCAGTTCAGTTTCTGGTCAATGGTAACCCCCAGGATGTTGATAGTGGGGGATTCAGTGATGGTAATGCCATTGGACATCAAGGGGCAATGATTGGATTCTCTCTAGTTGGAGATGGTCATTGCCTAACACTTGTGTGGCATGAATGTTACTTGCCACTTGTCAGCCAAAACCTGGCTTCCAGTCGGCTTGCACGGAGCAAGTTGGTTCCTTCCGGGAGGAAGGTGAGCCTTCCGCACCCCTATAAAATGCAGCTCGGTGAGCTCATTTTTCACCGCTATTTTAACAGAAGCATTCACTTATTTTAAATAAATGGTTTAGCTATGCCATTAAATATAGGGCAGAGGAGTCTAATCTAAACATGCTAATTATTAGTCTGATGACATCTGGGACAGTGATTACATACAATCGAAAAAGGTACGTTAGGATAATTTCTACTGCAGTGACTATCCTATTAGTCCAATATCTATTAGGCAAAGTAAAATTTCAATGTTGCAAGCAATTTTGATAAACACCTGCATATCACTGGAGAGATTAATTTGTTGCAAGCATTTCTGCCACTGTTCATGTCCAACAAAATATTGAATTAGCTGTGTTATTTTAAAAAATCAATTGCATCCTCAAATTTTTAGCTGAGCCTAAATCAATTGATAATCAGGCCTCCATCCCACGTTATTATTATTCCTGCTTGATTTCTTTTAACATTCCATAGTCATAAATTTAAATTCCAGATATGAGTGTTGTAAAAAATGATGGTGAGATGTTCTACTGTTAGAAGTGCGAATGATTGAACTCACGCAAAAGTTCAAATGAAGTGGTCTGACTGGGATTAGTCATTGGGTCGTAAACTCCGAGCTCCAGGGTGTCATACTTGGGTGGGGGGGTTACCCAAAATATGTGCTGGGGGATACCCAACCCCCCACCCCACCGCTCCCTGATGTTCACAGGTATGGTTCACATGCAGCTTCCCCCAGGCAATCGCCCTGAATAGGAACCATGCGAAAATGTGATTGAAATCGCAAACTTCAGATGGTTCCATCTGGGTTACACCATTAGTTACCTAGAAAATCTTAGCAGAATTAAAACTTATTCTAACTTCCGGGTGACTATTGCGCAGACCCAGGTCGACCCCCCGCCCCCCCCCCCACGGGACTCCTCCACACCCGCAAACACCCAGGGCCCAGCCCAACCCGAACCCCCAAGGCCCGTCCCAACACCCGCACCCCACCCCAATGCCTGACCTGATCCGACACCCCTCTCCGAGGCTTGACCTGAACTCCCATTCCCCTGAGGCCCGACCCAAACTGACCACCTCCCCTCGAGGCCTGATCTGAAACCCACCCCACACCACCCCAAACCTCCCCGAGCCCCGACCCAAACCAACCCGACCAGATCCCCAGCATGGACCGACACAACCTGAATGCCAGCGGAAATTCCTACCTGCTTACCTTATACACTTACCTTCTCCCTGGCCTGTCAAGGACCTGTAAACTTACCTGGTTTAAGGCAGCTAGTGCCATTTAAAAAGCATGTGTGGCCTCCTTGCATCCGACAGAGCTGCGCTCGACACTAGACCCCAGGGACGCGCTGCACTATCTGGATTTCGCCCGACTTGAGTTGGCAGGTTGGGCGAGACAGGATCGAAAACAGTTTTGGGTAAGAAAGCAGGAACAGAGTGGCAATCCAACTCTGAATGCCACTCCGGGGAAGTTCAGACCCAATGTAGTTCAGAATCGCAATTACCAATCAATTTATAAATAGACAGGGAATGATTTTCAACTTACACCCACAGCGTGGGCAGGGCTTTCAGTCTTGACTCAATGCTGATGATGTGAGGCATAAACCAGGTTCAACACACATTGCTCCTCACTGAAGCACAGGTATGCAGCATTTGGTCTGGATACTAGTGGGTCAAAGCCTCCTGCGAGCTTCCCTCATTCTGCCCCCTTCTCCTTCTAGTTGCAGGTTTTCTCCTCCTGCTCCCTCCTCTCATCCAGCCACTAGGGCATCCCAACCATCAGAACTATAATGCCACAGTACGTTTTTGCCCTGTGCCAAACTTCCACTGTAGACTCAGCTAAATATGTATTTGAAGACTTCAGTCTCAAGCCACTATGGTCAACAGGCTCCAAACAACAAATGCAGATCTCCAGAAATCAAAACGAACAAACCAATGGTTGAATGCAGCTGAGGAACGCTTCAACACAGGAAATGAAGCAATCCCAACAGTTCTACCCATGATATATTAGAGAATTGGGAAACGCTATGCCACTGCAGTTGAAAAGTGGCATTTGGATCCTGTTACAAGTGCAGAACCCATAATCTAAATACATTCGTTTGTTACCCACAAGGACGCTAATGACATGACTTGAGGTCTACCCCAAAGGATGTCAGCTAAGCGGGCCTCCATTTAGTAATTTACAATACAATGACCAGCCCCGGCTCTTCCCCCCCACAACCGAGGCTGACAGGTGAAGTAAAAAATCAACAGCCAATGCACGAATGATTGTGAAACATTCCCAAAGGCTTTCTTTGTGGGGTTGTAGAGAATTCAGAAGGCAAGCATGAGGGCTAGGTTGGCATGACAGTATTCAAAGAGGAAGTTCTGAATTTGAAAATGTATTTAAAAAATTGTTCTGCATTCCAAGTTAACTTTCACCACGCCCCTCCAGTTAGAGAAAGAATTATAAACAATGTTGAACAGACTCTGTTGTACTTCGAAATTGTGCTACATTAAAAAATATACAGTAGAGGCATTTTGTGTGCATTCTCAATTGGAAAAAATACATGTTCTATTATGTTAAAGTTCATTGTGCAAGAATATGCTGTTCAGAATGCTTTTATGTGAAACAAAAACAGAAAAATGCTGGAAAAACTCACAGGCCTAGCAGCATTTGTGGAGAGAAAAACAGTTAACATTTTGAGTCCGTATGACTCTTCTTCAGAGCTCTGAGGAAGCTCAAAACGTTAACTCTGTTTTCCTTTCCACAGATGCTATTAGACCTGCTGAGGTTTTCCAGCATTTTCTATTTTTGTTTCAGATTTCCAGCATCTGCAGTATTTTGCTTTTATGCTTTTGTGTGAAGTTTGTTCTAGGAGCTGTGTTGATTACTGTGTATTAGAGATCATTGTTGACACTCATTATTCCATGTAAGGGTCAGTGAAATAAAATCTTTATAATTTGCGTCACATAAAACACTGAAAATATTAAGTCCTGTTCTCTCCATCAAAGATAATTTGAAACATAAATTAACATATAAAGGATGAAATTACCCACAACAGCAACAGACGGATTCTGAATCTTTAGATTTAAATAAGGCCAGTGAATCATTTGTGGCAATTGTTTGAGCAGAGGCTCCACATGAAGAGAAGCAAAACTTATACATCCTGGTCTTGATTGATAGTCTTTTTGATATTCCTCGTGCATTGTTTGCTTGTTATGAATTGTTGGATAAAGGTAGAAACTGACAACAATCCAATGATTCATTGCAAGCAAGCCATGGTCTGCTCATGAAATTCAGCAGCATAAAACATTAATCCCTTCTCGCCATCTTACATCGAATAGAGCAATAGAAAAATCTGTGCAAATTATTGAACTAGACTTTGCAGAGAAGTAAGTACTAGTTAAGGATCTCAGAGAAATGGAAGAAAGGGCTTGCATCGATATTATCCTTTTTATAACCTCAGCATGGCTCATAGTCCTTCACAGCTGATAAAATGTAATCACTGTTGAAATCTATAGACACATGGCTGCCAATTTGTGCAGAGCAAGATCCCATAAACAGCAATGAGAGAACCATCAGGTAATTTGTTTTAGTGATGTTGGTTCAGGGATAGATATTGGGCAGATCATCAGGGAGAAAGCAGCTGCTCTTTATTTGAATGGTGTCACAGGGCCTTTTACCTCTGCCTGAGAGGACAGTTCAAGATCTCTTCTGAAGAGCAACATGCCTGATAGAGCAACACTCACTCAATATTGCACTAAAAGTGTCAGAATGGAATTTGTTCTCAAACCTTGGGCAAGGACTTGAACCCACAAACATCCTGCAGCAGAGACAAATATGCCACCATTGGGCCTAAAGATCACAGAGGGCCAAAAGTGAATACTATTGCTGAAATGCAATAGTAATAATAATATTACTAAATACTATAAATAAAATACTATTTGATACATTTCAGAGGCATATCTCACATAGTTACAGGACATTCTGAAATCCATCCACATGCCCAGCTCTATAGTATTTCACTCATGTCCCTACCACCCACGCCCAATTCTTTATTCCTTTCTATTCTCCACTTGTTCTGCTGTTTTTTCACTTTAACTTCCATTTTAGAAACAGGGACAATTTTTGAGAAGTTAGGTTTCAGGCTCATATTTGTAGAATTGACCTGGTTACCTCATGCTTATAAATAAATCATAAGAACATACAAATTCGGAACAGGAGCAGAATTCCAAAGACTCACAAACCTCTGAGAGAAAGAAAATTCTCCTCATCTGTCTTAAATGTGCAACCCTTATTTTTAAACAGTGACCCCTAGTTCTAGATTCTCCAACAAGAGGAAACATCCTCTCTACATCCACCCTGTCAAGACCCTTCAGAATCTTAAAGGTTTCAATTAAGTCACCTCTTACTCTTCCAAACTCCAGTGGATACAAGCCTAGCCTGTCCAACTTTTCCTCATAAGACAACCCACCCACTCCAGGTGTTAGCCTGGTAAACCTTCTCTGAACTGCTTCGAATGCATTTACATCCTTTCTTAAATAAGGTGACCAATACTGGGCACAGTACTCCAGATGTGGTCTCATTAGTGCACTGTATAACTGAAGCATAAGCTCCCTACTTTTGTATTCAATTCTCCACACAAGAAATTATAACATTCTATTAGCATTCCTAATTACTTGCTGTACCTGCAAACTAGCCGTTTGCAATGCATTCACTAAGACACCCAGATCCCTCTACATCCCAGAGCTCTGCAACCTCTCACCATTTAGACAATATGCTTCTCTTTTGTTCTTCCTGCCAAAATGGACAATTTCACATTTTCCCAGATTATACTCCATTTGCAAGATCTTTGCCCACTCATTTAACCTATCTATATCTTTTTGTAGCTTAATTATGTCCCCTTCACAACTTAATTCCCTATCTCTGTGTTATCAGCAAATTTGGCAACCATCCTAACCATCCCTTCATCCAAGCCATTTATATAAATTGTAAACAGTTGAGATCCCAGCACTTATCCCTGAAGCACACCACTTGTTACATTTTGCCGACCTGAAAAAGACCCATTTATGCCAACTTCCTGTTTCCTGTTAGTCAGCCATTCTTCTAAGAATGCTAAAATGTTATCCCCTATGCCATAAGGTTTTATTTTCTGAAATAACCTTTGTTGTGGCACATTATCAAATGCCTTCTGGGGGAGAATTTTCTCCCCACCAGGGGTTTGTGAGGAGGCGGGTACAGGCGGGCGCACAGCCGATTGGCGCCCCAATTGGCTTGGCACTGCCATTTTACGTGGGCTGAGCACTCTATGTTTCATGTGAAACTGTCACATGAGTTGGGGCATATCCATTAATTTTATTTAAAACTTTTAAAACACTTTAAAAACTGTTCATGAAACTTCATACTGCCTGTGGATGAGGTTCCATGAAAAATGCAAAGGCCACTTGGGCTCTTCTTAAGGTTGGACGGGCAGCATTGCTAACAAGTTTAATTGGTTTTATAATGGCCTTTTACAGTTCGGCTGGCAAGCAGCCACCGCTGAAGGGTTCTCAAAATTCCCACATTTTTCATATCATCAACAAGGATATGACTTTTGGACTTTTACCTGAAACCAGACAACGAGAGGAGACAGAATACACATTCTTCCCTTTAAAACAATCAACACAAAACTAAAGCCCATCAAAATCTTGCATAAATAATCACTACTAACTACTAAGGCAGGAAGACCACAATCTGCAATTTTGCGAACCCATCAATACTGCACACATACAATGGCTTTCAGTTCAAGACTAGTTACGGGGGCAGGGAGACAATGATAAACATCATGTGAGCCCACTAAAAAAACGAGATAACAATCACCCGGGGAAACCCACCAAAATCAAACTAAGAACTAACCTTGATTTGGATTGAGGTAAGAAATTCGAAAAAACCAGTTTAACTGGGCCAGGAGATCTGAAGTGAGCAGGATTTTGGGCGGACACAGGCAACATCATGGCGAGGGACACGGGGTGGCAGGCTCCACCTAAGACAACAAGGCCGCAACCGCAGACCTCCATGAAGATTGACCATCCACAACCGCGTCCTCCACTCAACTGAAGAACCTTCGCAGATTCCACAGACCAGGACCACGTGGGGACGGCAGGCCCCAGAGGACACAAAGAGCGTACCCCAAAACTGCAACCGGCTTACCTGGCTGGATATCGAACTGTCAAGGAACCCTGGTTGGTGAGCATGATCCCTGACCTCTCCTAGTTCAATTTAGTTAGGTTTTGGGGGTGGGACAAGGGTAAGGGGATTAGTAGCGTGATTTTCCCTCATTATGCTACGTGTTCCCCATTCTTAACTAAGTGTACTTTGTAAGTCTGTTTCATCTCAGTGTAATCCTAATGTTATAAGTTCATTTGTGACTTCAATAAACTCAATTTTTCTTGCACCAAAACCAGTTGTCTGCTGCACTTTGTCACAACACCCAAATAAGTCCAAGGTCTAGAACCCAGGGAGTGGAAGCGATTTGAACTGCTCAGAAGTCAGAGGTGAAACTGACACACACCACCACCCCCTACACATCGTCCAGGGCAAAGCAGCCCGCTTGATTGGCACAAAATCCGCAAACATTCACTCCCTCCACCATCGACGCACAGTCGCAACAGTGTGTATCATCCACAAGATTCACTGCAAAAATTCACCAAGGCTCCTTCGACAGCGCCTTCCAAACCCACAACCAAAACCATCAAGAAGGACAAGGGCAATAGATAAATGGGAACACCACCTCCTGAAAGTTCCCCTCCAAGTCACTCACCATCCTGACTTGGAAATATATCGCCCTACCTTCGCTGTCACTGGGCCAAAATCCTGGAACTCCATCCCTAATAGCTCTGTGTGTGAACCTACACCACATGGACTGCAGCGGTTCAAGAAGGCAGCTCACCACCACCTTCTCAAGGACAACTAGGCATAGGCAATAAATGCTGACCCAGCCAGCGAAGATGTGCTGGGCCCACCCCCTCCCCCTGGCAGTCCCCACATAAGGATCATATGGAAATTCCCCAGAAGTTCAAACTTCCATTGGTCAATTACCCTGCAAAGGGAACCATCCAATATTCCATTTTAAATTGCATTCTTTGGATGGCTCTGATTATCTTACAGGAATAGTTAGCCAGGAAAAGTTAGAAGAATTAAAATCACTTCTAAGTCCTGGGTAACTACAGCACTGACCTCCCCAAAGCCTCCCCCACCCCCACACACCACACCCACCCCACCCCTCCAACCCCCCGCCACCACTGGACCTCCCCACCAACCCCACCCCACCCCGGCTACACCCCCAACGCCCCCGACTACTCACCCGCCAGCCCTGGCTACACCCCCCATCAGCCTCTGACGACACATTCTACCACCCGACTAACTCCCCATCCTCCCTGACTATCCCTCACCCCCGACTACCCTCATCAACCACCACCCCACTGACCATCCAAACCTCCACTGGCCACATGACCCCCTGGCTAACCCCCATCCTGCCAGCTACCCTCGCTCACCCCTGACTACCCTCACTGACCACCTTCCCGCTTATCACCCCCACCACTGACACCCAACCCTCCCCACTGGCCACATTACCCTCCCCCACCAACCACCTGACCCCTTGAATAACCATGCCGTTGACTGACTACCCAACTCCCCTGACCCATCCTACCCCCTCACACTACCTTCCCATCCTACTGCCCCTCCCTCTCTATCCTGCTCACTTACCTTACACATTTACCTTACACGCTTATCTTACACACTTATCTTCTCCATGGCTTCTCAAAGTGGTTGGACCTTTAAACTTACCTGCTTTACGGAAGCTAGTGCCATAAAAAAGGGGACACGACCTCCTTTCCCCTGACTCTCTTGCACCCGACAGAAGGCCTCAGGTACCCGCTGCACTGTACTTTTCTCGCCCAGCCTGAGTCAGAAGATTGGGCGAGAAAGGTTCGGCTGCATTTTAGTGTAAGCAAATAGGGGCAAAGTGGCAACCTGACAGTGATTGCCACTCCTCAGAAGCTCTGGCCCATTGTGCTGCTTTGCTTTTACATTAGGCATCAAACACTGAGCATTGTATTTCATTCCTATGGGGGAGATGGGGGCCTGTAGAGGCTGGATGGGTTGCATCTCAATAGAGTCGGGACTGAATTCAGTGCAGGCAATTTACTTGTGCTATGTTGGGGAGAGTGTGGGTGGTGGTGGGGGTATTTTTCTGCCTTCCTTAGACTCAGGGGTGATGCCAGAGGACTGGGGAATTGCAAATATTACACCCTTGTTCGAAAAAAGGGTGTAAAGATAAGCCCAGCAACTACAGGGTAGTCAATTTAACTTAAGTGGTGGGGAAACTTCTAGAAACAAAAATTTGGAACAAAATTATAGCCATTCGGTCAAATGCAGATTAATTAAGGAAAGCCAGCATGAATTTGTTAAGGCAAAATTGTGTTCAATTAGCTTGCTGGAGTCTTTTGCAGTTGCAACAGAGAGGGTTGATGAGAGTAATGCTGTTGAAGTGGTGTAACTGGACTTCCAAAAGGGCTTTGATACAGTGCTGCACAACAGGCTTGTGAGCAAAGTTATAGCTCATGGAATAAAAGGGACAGTAGCAACATGGATATGAAATTGGCTGAGTGACAGAAAGCAGAGAGCAGTGGTTAATGGATGTTTTTTGAGCTGGAGAATGGTTTGTAGTGAAGTTCCCTAGGGATCAGTGTTGGGGCCCTTGCTATTCCTGATATATATTAATGATCTAGATCTTGGTGAACAGGGCACAGTTTCAAAAGTTGTGGATGATATGAAACGTAGAAGCATTGTGAACTGTGAGGAGAATAGTGTAGAACTTCAAAAGGACGTAGACAAGTTGGTGGAATGGGCGGACAAGTGGCAGATGAAGTTCAATGCGGAGAAGTGTGATGTGATTCATGTTGGTAGGAAGAACATGGAGAGCCAATATGAAATAAAGGGTATAATTCTAAAGGGGGTGTAGGAGCAGAAGGACCTGGCAATATATTTGCATAAGTCATCGACACTGTCAGGACAGGTTGAGGGAGCAGTTAATAAAGCATAGAGTATACTGGGCTTTATTAATAGGAGCATAGAGTACAAGAGCAAAGAGTTTATGTTAAACTTGTAGAAAACCCTGGTTCAGCCTCAACTGGAGCATTGTGTCCATTTCTGGAATGATGTGAAGGCATTACAGAGTGAAGAAAAGATTCAGAGAATGGTTCCAGGGATGAGGAACTTTAGTTATGAAGATGGACTGGAGAAATTAGGACTGTTTTCCTTGGAGAAGAGAAGGCTGAGAGGACAATTAATAGAGGTATTCAAAATTATGAAGGGTTTGGACAGAGTGAATAGGGAGAAGCTGTTCCCATTGGTGGAAGGATTGAAATTGAGAGGGCACAGATTTAAAGTAGTTGGCAAGAGAAGCAAAAGCAACATGAGGAAAATCTCTTTCATGCAGCGTGATTAATGTCTGGAATGCAATTCCAGAGAGTGAATTCTTCAGGCACTTAGAAGGAAGTTAGGTGGTTATCTGAAAAGGAAGAATGTGCACGGTTACAGTGAGAAGGCGGGAGAATGGTATTAGCTGAATTGCTCATTTGGAGAGCTGGTGTAGACACAATGGGCCAAATGGCCTCCTTCTGTGCTGTCACAATTCTGTGATTCTATGACAAAATCTAAATGCACAATTCAATAGCAAACAACAGTAAATATGGCAGCGTACATGATGGTGGACTTTTGTGGAATCACAAATGGTTTCACGCATCCTGTAAAATAGGAGCTCTGTTACAGCAAGTTGACTGTGGTTGCTGGAGTAACAGCAGCTCTGTAAGTGTCCATAGTAGCAGGAACACAGAAATGCTACTGGAGAATGCTGCAATACAAGCACTAAAACTCCACTCGAATGAAGTGAATATTCTTCAGATTTCAAAGCTCACGGTTTGGACTCTCTCCACCTTGACGTCAACAAACTGTCAGGCAACTGCTTTTAACCTAATGGCTTTCATCAAGGGATGCTCCTCAACACAATTATTTCATATTTCCTTTTTCACTTTTATTCTGTCAAAGCCTGATGGAGGAATGGACGTACGCTTGATATAAAGCTAGTTAAAGATGGTAGTCATTTATCTAAAAGCATGGGGTGATACTGACTTTTTAGTCCTTTGGTTTAGTTTTGCATCTAATGTTCCTTGAACTGCTTCTTAACCTACAGTAGGAGTTTTCTGTCAACAATGTGGTTAAGAGAACAAGTGTAGATGGATTTTGACAAAAACCACCTTCTTTAAGACAGAAAACCAATATTATTGCAGTTACAAAATTTGCCACTGTTGCACTGTAGACTGGAAGTTTCAAGACAATTTATTTAAAATATTTTTGGGGAAAAGCTGACATCTTTTTTCTAATTATTTGAGATCCATAAACAACCCCAGTTGGCAGCTGACCCTGTACAAAGTTGTTCCTCAAAATGTGTACTGATTTGCATTATTTAAGAAAATACATCATGAGTAAGGTTAAAGCTATGCATTTCTAACATGATAATGATTCTAACGGTTGTGCCAAACATCTTATCTGTATGACAGGTGAATTTGGTTAATTAGTGACAAATAATTATGACAACAATTCATCTACTACTGATTAAATATGAGAAGGAAGGGATTCAATTGATAAAGCAAGCTTTCTGGACATGCTGATCCCTGAATATGCAAATATTAATTTGTACCCTGTGGTATTAATGTAGTGGTTGAGGGGTTCAGCGCAGCTTGAGAAAGATCTTTGGCAATATCTTCTGGTAACAGTACAGTCCTGAGGGGATATGAAGACAGCATGCTTAGCTGTGTTAAACAAAAGAACCTTCCAAACCCATGACCTCTACCACCTGGACGAACAAGGGAATGGGAATACCACTACCTGCAAATTCCAGCCAAATTACACAGCATCCTGACTTGGAAATGTATCGACATTCCTTCATCGTTGTTGGGTCAAAATCCTGGAACTCCCTCCCTAACAGCACTGTGTGGATTACAGTGGTTCTCAAGAACAATTAGGGATAGGCAATAAATGCTGGCCTTTTCAGCAATGCTCAAATCCCATGAACTAATTAAAAGGAAAGGCATTCTGATGTAGGTTATGGTTGTCATCTTTCACATTTGTAAGTGGAGACTGCAGCAAGTGTCTTTGCAAGCATTCATTGGTGTTCTTGCTGTCAATGTAACAGGCCTCTGGTGAATCATCTGAGCAAGTGTAAAACCTTTGCAAAGTTCTAGACCTCCACACTTCTAAGCAAGTTCCCATTTTCCAGCATCCTGCCAATGCTTTTATTCATGGATACCTCACTTCTTCTGAACTAAAGCAAAATATTGTGGCTGCTGTAAATCTGAAATAAAAACGGAAACAAATTGGTAAATGGACAGCAAATCAGGCAGCGTGTGAAGTAATTTTTTTACCTTGAACATTCCAACATTCTCAGCTATTCTCAACAAGGAGAATTTTCCTCCAACAACCTTTGCATCTTTTAACCCCAACTGCTTAAATTGGATACTGGGATTGACACTCCTGGCCTCTGTAAAGAATCAACAATTGGTCATAGAAATTTGTAAGCTATGAACGCTGTTACTCAAGTAGTCACTTGGTACTAAAGAACTTTAGTGTTGCTGAAAAAAGCGACATGCTATCAAAGCTTTTCATCTTGTGCTCATCAGGATAGCTCACAAGAAATTATGAACAGTAAAGAGAAACAACAATTTATACTGCATGACAAGCGAGTGCTGATTGGTTGCCAAATGGACTCTGATTAGTGGAGGCATTGCCATGCAGAATGCAGCATGGAACAGTTTAAAAATGGTGGACAGGACCTGATTCTGTGATTCCCACCCAAATTCCCAGCACTGCAAACTTCACTGCCACATGATAAGGCATCTCCAAGGCCCCTGTAATTTTCATGCAGTTAGGCCAACTCCCCATGACTCATGATTCATAGGTCTCAGAGGAGTCATCAACCATAGTCTGGATTTGGGAACCTTTTGAAAGCTATATTCAAAAGGTCTTACCCATGTCTCCCATGTCCTTTCCATGCCAACTCAACTCATGCCCACCCATCTTCAATGTTCTCTCATACACTCCATGTCAACTCAGCCAAGACCCATGAGCGCCCAGACAGCCATAAAAGGATTATGTGAGCTATTTTGTTGGCACAGGTACAAGGAAGATTGATGGTTTTATGATATTATAGTAAGCTATTTTTCTGGGATCTCTTTGGCCAACAGCTCAATGTTTATTTGCACAAAACAAAGGTATGTCGAGTGCTTATAGCTTCTGTTATTGACAATTTAAAGGTCTGATTAATTCATACTTTTATAGGGTTGTAGGAACAGAAGATGTTTAAAAGAAAATCATAAATGTGTGTTTTTTTAAGAAGTTACACACATGCCATTGTTACTATAGGTAACATTGGTTACCTATTGGTTTGAAACAGAGTGTATACTGGGTGAATGGGCATGGGAGTGCCATGAGTTGGCATGGATGGTATGAGGAGCCAATGGGGTAGATGGGGGCCAGGAATTGGCAGGAGTTGGCATGGAGGGGGTATGGGGAGTGGGTGGGAGTGTGAGGGGATGTCAGGGTTGAGGGCTAGAAGGCCTAAAATGTAAGCAAACAACTAGGACAAAGTCCCAGAGAATTAAGACAGGCCTTTTAAAAGGTCCGCCTTGGCACACATCCACCCCTATGGCCGCCGCTGATCTGCTTCTGGGGGCAGCGGGCCCAACTCTATCCCATACCCACTCCCTGGGCCAAAATTTGAGACAAACAGGGTGCTTTCTACCAAGGCAGGCCTGCTGAAACAGGAAATTCTCCAACTTGAGCTAGCCGTCTTGAAGATGAAAATTTGGTCCATGTTGTGAAAGCTGAATATGGAGTGTTGGACCCATGGTGAATGGTCAGGGCCATTTTAACTACCAGGCCACAATTTCATGTCAGAAGCAGGAATTCGAGAGTTCCAGTGAATAAGGTAAGTGGTTTGGTCGGGGGCTGTGCCCGAGGCGATTGTTGTCAGGGAAGGGAAGGATAACCCAGGGTAAAAGAGGCCCAAGGTTTCCTCTTGACACAGGGAATAGCACACCAGCTCCTTCCAGGCAGGAGGTTGGCACTAAGTTAAAATGCTCAGAGAGCTAGTGCAGACACGATGGGCCGAATGGCCTTCTTTTACACCATAACAATTCTGTGATTCTGTGACTCCTATCCTACATGGAAACCATTGGAAAATTTTAAACACTGATCCTCCTGAACATCACCTGACCCAGATTCCAATTGTCACCAGGTTACGTTGCAGAGTCCACAACTGTGTGCAACTGCTCTCTAGTGGAGTAAACACCGCCAAGTTTTCTTTTATCCTTTCATGGGATGTGGACATCACTGGCAAGGTCAGCATCCTTAATTGCCCTTGAACTGAGTAGCTTCAGAGGACAGTTAAGAATCAACCACTTTGCTGTGGATCCGGGGTCACTTGGGCCACAATTTTTCTTTCATCGGGCGGGTTCGGGGGGGGTGGCAGCTGGGAAGCCGACAGCCGCTCGCGATCGGCTCCGCACCACGACTTCACGAGGGTGGGCCGATTAAGGCCCACCCTGTGTGGATTGCGAGCGGCAGCGCTGAGTGCAGCCTGTGCAGGTGGGGGAGGAGGGAGAGCTGGGCCTCGTGCGCAGTTCACGCATGTGCGCGAAACAGCACTTCAATCTCCCTGAGGCTGTGTCACACAAGATGGGACATGTTTTTAATTTCAAAATTAAGCCTTTATTTAATGTGTATTAGCTTTAGGAAACCCTCATCCCTCTCTTGGATGAGGTTTCCTAAAAAATGTAAAGGCCGCTTGGCCTTTTTGCCTGCCCGCCAAGCATTAGGTTGGACGGGCAGCATCAATTTCAAATTAATTAGCTTGTTAATGGCCTTTTAATTATCAGCGGGCGCGCAGCCGGCTCCAGCACGCGCCCACCGAATGAAACATGGCTCGAGTGCGCGACGATGTCAGGGTGCACGCCCGACATCACCGCGCATCATTTCATGTTTAGGAGTGTCGGGCGTGCGCTCACATGCCGAGTGTAATATTCTGGCCCTGTAGTCCAGACCAGGTAAGTATGACAGGTTTCCTTCCCAAAAGGGGGCATTAGTGAACCAGATGGGTTTTTACAGCAATTGATGACAGTTTTATGGTCACTATTACTGACACTAGCTTTGCTTTCAATGGAGTCTGAATTCAACCAACTGCCATGGTGGGATTTGAACCTATGACTCCAGAGCACCAGCCTGTGCCTCTGGACCACTAGTCCAGTGACATTACCCACCATCTCCCCTCATGCCTCATGCGATCTCGTCACTTAAATATTACTAATGCTGCCCCGCATGCCTGTGGCAGCTAAAATCCAGCAGTTAAAATGGCGGCAGGCGGGAACAGTGATGGAAATGCCATTTTAACCATCCAGCCACTCCATGCCAAACTGGCAGCCAAGGTTAAAATCGACCCAAGGCATTCCTCTGCAACAGCAAGCCAGGAACGTATTCTGTAGCCTGTTTTGGCTAAGTTCCTTTGCAAATAAGATAGAGGCTGGGAGTCAAGGCCTGAGTTCCCAAATTTGGTAACAAGGGGCGGAACCGTTCCAGATTTGCACTAAGCCCTAAACCCGCTGAATTAGTTATGCATTCCCAGGAAACACATTGTTTTGATGGCGGCCGGGCTCTTATTTGCCCCCCATGCCACCACCTCGCCGCTTCATCACGCCAGACACCATATTTAAAGTCCAGACTCACACACACATCTTAGTACTTCAAGCCCAGGACTACTGCAGGGAAGATGTCCACGAAAAGCAAAAAGACTGCAGCTCCCAGGTTTAATGGCGTGTCACTTGAATGCCTTTTGGATGCTGTGGAGGCCCGCCGTGATGTCCTCTATCGCCGCTCTGGCAGCAGTGTGACCAAGCAGGCTTGGGAGGTGGTGACAACGGTGATTAGTGTCAATCAAGAAGAGGTTGGCCATCCAATGCAGATAGAGGATGAATAATCTCATCCATGCAGCCAGCGTATGGTAACCATCTCATCACTCTAAACCCACACACTCAAGCCCATGACACATTCACTGGTATCTCACTCACTGCCAGCTCAAGGGACATCACCATCCATGCTCACACACATACCCTCAGATGCCCATCTGGCCCCATCTCCTCTGGAGACTGCCTCTTCAACCCTCACCATCTTGAGGTCCCTTGCACAGATCAACTTGTGCCCTCACATGCACCCTGGGATACCCTCCTTCCCCAGTGCAGCCCTCGTCCTGCAGCCTCTTCCCTTGCCTGAAGCCACTTCTCCCCCTTTACCAAGTAAGCCCTAGGTCTGCAGCCATTAAAAAGCCTCCCACATAGGGTTGATCTGGTAGGTAGAGACCTGCTGTGAGCCCCCCTAAAAGTGATGTGGTGCTGTCTGTGAATCCTGGCGCTGATGACTGTGAGTGCTGACCCAAGCAAGGCAGGCAAACAAATCTTGATGCTCCGAGCTAAATGCAGCCCATCAGGTGCATGTTGCTTATGTGCTGTTGTGAAACACGTGGCGTGCTTTCCCGCCGACGTAGGCGGAGATCCAGTGGAGCGGTTGAGTCCGATGGGCTGGCCTTATAATGATATGTATTACAATGAGGTTCCTGATGTCCGGTGGTGGGGAACACGGCCCACCAGCGGCGGGCTGAGTGGATGATCGCAAACTGCTTTCATGCCATCGAGAAACCGATTGCGCCATATTGTCCACTCATGCCACCAAACACACCCAACGGCGGCGGGCACAGAAATCTCCAGCCAAAGTGTCACTGCTTCTTTTTGAGATTTTTGACAGAGAGCATTTGCATAAGATAATATCAAGGTATTGATTTTAAATTAAATGGAATTAACCATGGTGAAAAACCTGCCTCAGAGCCACATATTGACTCCAATGGAAACGAGAATCAGGCAGGGCATGAAAGCCGATTTGTTAACACTTATTTTACGCAATTGTCCAAGAGGAATTTCACCCCCAATATCTCAGGTGTAGACTCTGCTTCCAAACATCAACATGCAGCTCAGATCAAACGTGTACCTGACATGTTAATTCATCCAATCTCCCTGCAGATAATAACTGACCTTGTGAGTACTTCCAACATTTTCTGCTTTTGCTGCAAACTCTAGTTTAAACCGCTGGGGAACCCCGCTAGGGCAGAGCTGACAAGTTAGAGCTATTAATATTGATAACTACTGTCTGCCTCCTCTTATTTAACCAATTAATAATTCCTTTTCAAACTCCGCATTGGATTGTGTGAACTTTTGGAAAAGTTTTGGTAAGAGGATTGAAAGTTAGTTATGGTATATATCAATCATCTTTAAAATAGTTCAGAAGCATAGTTCTCAGTTCTTAATAGAATCCCGCTGGCATTCTGGGGCTATTCTGTGACACAGTAAGGCCTCCTGCCAGCACTATTGGGACTCCCATCGGCACTATCTGGTTTTCCACCAGTATTATCCAGCCTCTCAGTGACACTGTTAGGCTTCCCGCCAGCAAACTTTGGCAGCCAGATGGCATGCTAGCAATCAGATATACGATAGTTAATTTCTATCTCAGTGGAAGTTCATGGGATCAGGAAACTGAAGGCTGTCATCAATTTTAATAGCTCTGCTTAGACTGTTCTAACATAATGTATAACACTTGCCCTCAAGGCATTTCATATATGTACATTCTAACAAGTCATTAAGGAAACTTGTTTTGAATAATGCATTCTGAGGATGTCCTTCAGATTTTTAGATTTTTTTTTAAAATCAATTTTATTTCCTCTGTTTCTCTCTTCTTTCAGGTGACGGTTCGGATGCTGGGGAATAATCCACCATTTTCTGGGAATAGCCCATGAGGTGCTGGAAATAATGCACCAGATGTTGGGAATAATCCATCAAGTACTGGGGAATAATCTATCAAGTACTGGGGCTGGGAATAATCTATAAAGTGCTGGTAATAATGCATCAAGTGTTGGAAATAATCTATCAGGTGCTCGAAGTAACGTAACACACACTGGGAATAATCCATCAAGTGCTGGGAATAATCTATCAGGTGGTGGGAAATAATCCATCAAGTGCTGGGAATAACGCAACATATACTGAGTATAAGCCAATAGGAGCCATTCACCTTCGATGCCTATAAACCAGGTGAACCCAGATTGTGGGTTTTTAAGGGATTTGGACACTGGGAATATCAGTGATGCTTGAAAAAAAATAGAAAATGCTGGGAAAACTCTGCAGGTCTAACAGCATTTGTGCAGAGAAAAAAAGAGTTAACATTTCAAGTACTTATGACTCTTTTTCTTCTTTTGTTCTGAAGAAGAGTCATAAGGACTCAAAATGTGAACTCTGCTTTTTTTTTTCTTTCCACAGAGGCTGTTAGACCCGCTGAGTTTTTCCAGCATTTTCTGTTTTTGTTTCAGATTTCCAGCATCAGCAGTATTTTGCTTTTACCTTAGTGATGTTTGAACACGTCCTCACCTGACATCCACTGATGCACATTTTCCAGCAGGGCATCAATGGATAGTAGTATGAACCCTGGTTGATTTTCTCTTTCCTTGATCAAAGGTTTAAGGTCAATGGTGTAACCTTGCTTTCACTACCGCTGAGATTGGCTAACTCAGCATTAACCTGAGATATTCTAATCTATACTGTTGTTATATACGGTATTCACCAACTCTGTTATAAATGCAGTAAATGCCCTTACATTTATGAAATGATTATCTGGAAGGTTCTTCACCATGTTCCCATGACCTGTTATTGTATGCATATTTTGGTTTGCTCTTCCAGCTCAATGGATTTTTGTTCAAGTGTGTGAAAGTATGATCATATTTCCACCTCAGAAAAGTGCATGTCAAATGAAGGAAAGGCTTTCGATGAGCTCAAATGTGTCACTGGCCTTTTTTTTCTCTGCTTCTAACTGAGTGTTCAGAATCATGACTGTGGTTACTTATTTCAAACTAGCTGCAAGCAATGAATTCAGCCAGAACTAATAGTCCCATCATTCTCTTTCTTTCTTGGTTCATGCTTCATTGATGGATGTGACTGTAAGGCCAATCACCTCAGTTCCAGGGCATCACTGCAAGAGTTCCTCAGGGTAGTGCCCTAAGCCCAACCATCTTCAGTTGCTTCATCCTGACCTTAAATCAATCACAAGGTCAGAAGTGGAGTGTTTGCTGAAGGTTGCAGTATGTTTAGTATCACAATTACCATAATGAAGCATTCTGTGACTGCATGTGGCAAGATTTGGATAACATTTAGGCTTGGGTTGATAAGTGGCAAGTAATGTTCATGCTATGCAAGTACCAGGCAATGACCATACCCAACCATTGCCTGTTGACATTCAACAATATTTTCATTGGTAAATTCCCCACCATCCATATCCTGGAGGTCACCATTAACCAGAAACTTAACAAGACAAGCCGCATAATTACTATGGATACAAGATTGGGTTAGAGGCTGAACATTCTGTTGCAAGTGACTCCATAAATAAATAAGTCAGGAGTGGGATGAGATACTCTCCACTTTCCTGAATGAGTGCAGCTCCAACTTCACTCGAGGAGCTCAACACCATCCAGGGCAATGTAGCATGCTTGATTGACACCATCCACGACCTTAATCATTCGCTCCCTCCACCACTGAAGCAATGTGGCAGCAGTGTGTACCAACTACAAGATGCATTGCAGCAACTTGCCAAGGTTCCTTCGACAGCATCTTCCAAACCCACAACCTCTACAATCCAAAAAAATAAGGGCAGCGGGTTCCCTTCAAGAGCAAGTTCCCCTCCAAGCCACAAACTATCCTGACTTAGAGCTATATCACAGTTCCTTCGCTGGCCCTGGGTCAAAATCCTGGAACTCCCTTCCTATTAGCACCTTGGGTGTTCATACAACACATGAACTACAGCATTTCTAGGAAGCAGCTCACTAATAGCCTCTCAAGGTCAATTAGGTATTGACAATAAATGCTGGCCACATCCCATGAACAAATTAAAAGACAACTGCCTTTCAATGATTACACTGTTGGTTATGGTTGAGCTGTTCCATTCTTCCCTCAACTAATTCAGTCCAAATGTTCTGGTTTGATCACAAAGGCCAAAATTTTCCAACCCTGCCAATCCTGTCAACCACAGTGTGGGAGAAACCTCGGTTAAAGTAAAAGGAAGACACCCACTGTGGTTAACAGGGCCTTCAACTGTGTCTGACCCATCTTCTGCATCTCTGCCCTCAGTCCTTCCCTCCCTCCCAGAATCATGATAGGGAGCCATCTGTCCTTACTTTTCACCTCACCAACTTCCGCATTCAAAGGATCAACCTCTGCCATTTCTGCCAACTCCAGCATGATGCCACCACCAAACACATCTTCCCTTCACCCCCCTGTCAGCATTATGTAGGGACCATTCCCTCCGTAATACCCTGGTCCACTCCCACACCATTTGTAACCCCTCATCACCCACCCATGGCACCATCCCATGCAATCACAGAAGGTGCAATGCCTGCCCCTTTATCGCCTCCCTCCTCACCATCCAAGGCCCCAAACACTCCTTTCAGTTGACGCAGCACTTTTGGGGAGACCAAACGCAGACTGGGTGACCACTTTGAGGAACACCTTCGCTTAGTCCACACGCATGACCCAGACCTTCCTGTCACTTGCTATTTCAACACACCACCCTGCTCTCACGCCCACATGTCCATTCTTGGCCTGCTGCAATGTTCCAGTGAAGCTCAACGCAAACTGGAGGAACAGCACCTCATCTTCCGATGCCTAATCTAACCTTACAGCCTTCCAGACTTAACACCGAGTTCAACAACATCAGACCATGAACTCTCTTCTCCCTCTTGACTCCCTTTTTAAATCCAATTTATCTTTATTTATTTTAAAAATTGATTTAATTCTTTTATTTATTTGTCCATTTTTTACTTATTCCCTCCCCACCCCACCCCACCCCCGTGCCCATCTCCCCCCACAGGGCCGTCTGTCACTTGTTTTCATGTTTTGCTTTCACTGAGTGCTGACCTTTGTTCTGCTATTAACACCTTCTGCTATCTTACCTTCATGCCACTGTCAGCACCTTCTTTACTCTTTACCACTGCCATTAACATTCCCCCTGTCATGTGTCCATGGCATCTTTGTCAATCTTTCCTTAGCTGTCACCTATCCCTGATCTTCTACCTCGTTCCACCCACTCCACCCCCTCCTAAACAGTATAAAATCCATCATATTTCTACTTCTCTTTCGCTCTGAAGAAGAGTCATATGGACTCGGAACATTAACTCTTTTTTTCTTTACAAATGCTGTCAGACCTGCTGAGTTTTTCCAGCATTTTCTGTTTTTATTTCTGATTTCCAGCATCCACAGTGTTTTGCTTTTTGCTTGCCTGTAACAATTCTACGCTGATTTCCTTAATTAATCCATACTTGTCCAAGTGACTGTTTATTTTGTCCCAAATTATCATTTCTAAAAGCTTTCCCACCACTGAGGTCTGTAGTTGCTGGGCTTATCCTAACAATATCTTTTGAACAAGGATTTAGCATTTGCAATTCTCCAGTCCTCTGGAATCACACCCGCATCAAAGGAGAGTTTGAAGATTATAGTCAATGCCTCCACAATTTCCACTTTTACTTTCCTTAGTGTCCTTGGATGCCTCTCATCCAGTACTGGTAACTTATCAACTTTAAGCACAGCTTGCCTATCCAATACCTCCTCTTCATCAATTTTTGGCCTACATGTCTCAACTATGATTTGGGCAGTATCTTCTACCTCGACAAACACTGATGCAAAGTATCCATTTAATACCTCAACCATGCCCCATACCCCTATGTGTAAATCCCTTTGCTGGTCCCTAATTGGCCCTACTCCTTCTTTTACCACCCTTTTACTATTTATACACCTATAGAGAAGTTTTGGATTACCATTTTGTAGCTGCCAGTCTCTTCTCATATTCTTTTTGCTTCTCTTATTTGTTTTCTCACTTCCCTTTTGAATCTTCTACATTCAGCTTGGTTCTCAATTTTATCATCCACCTGATATTGTCATTGTCACGAAGGATGCAGTTCAGAGAAGGTTCACTTGGCTGATTCCTGGGATAACCTATAAGAGGAAGGATAGTTTCAGAATAAGGGGTCCCCCATTTAAGACAGAGGTGAAGAAGAATTTCTTCTCTCAGAGAATTGTTAATCTTTGGCATTCTCTATCTCAGTTAGTAGTAGAGGGCTGAATCATTGAACATATTCAAGGTTGAATTGGCTGGTTTTTGGTGTGCAAGGGAATCAAGGATAATGAGGCAGGCAGAAAAGTGGAGTTGAAGCCACAATCAGATCAGCCATTTCTCAGCGAGGGGTAGAACAGACTCAAGGGGCTGAATGACTACTCCTGCTCCTATTTCTTACATTACTATAGGCACACTTTTTCAGCTTAATCTCATTCTCTATCTCTTTCATCATCCAGCAAGTTCTGGATTTGTTCATCCTACACATCATGGGAATACACCTTGACTATACCCAAACTATCTTCTCTTTAAAGGCAGGCCATTGTGCGGTTACAATTTTGCCTACAAATCTTCAATTTCAATTTACCTGGGCCAAATCCAAATTGAAGTTGACCCTCCCCCATTTATTTTGAATCTGGATTGCTCCTTGTCCTTCTCCACAGTAAACTTATGACACCAAGATATGATCTGAGAATTGTGTTATGACCATTATCCCCTAAATGTTCCCCTACTGACCCACTTCATTCCCCAGACTCAGGTGCAGCAATGCCTCATTTTTTGTTGGACTGGAAATATGCGGCTGCAGGATGCACTCTTCAAACTCTTGCCTTTCCCTCCGTCCTTTACACTATTACTATCCCAGCCTATATTAGGATAATTAAAGTTCCTTTACAATTACTCTATAATTCTTGCTTCTCTCTGTAATTTCCTTGCACATTTGTTCTTCCACACCTTTGCTACTAGTTGGTGGCCTATAAAATATATCCAGCAATGTAATGGGGCTGGATTTAGCTCTCCCATTGTGGCACCCGCTGCCAGGCTTGGAAGTCATCGGGGATCTGGCACAAGTCCCTGAGATTTGGCTGAACCTGATTACATGGTGGCGAGCTCATGAATATGGGTGACACGGGCTTGCCACAGGATCATATGGTGAGGGGCAGGTCCTGACGATGAGCAGGACAAGGTGGGTGATTCCCATGCTGCCCTTTCCTTTCAGACTCCTAAGTCTCCTCCGCTTAGGGACTCAGACCTGTGATGCCACTTTAAGGGATGGCCCCTCTGCATCTCAGTTGTGCGCTGGTCCTTTAAATTTTGGACCCAATAGTTCTGGGTTCTGAATTTCCTGCTTGATGCTCCAGTCCGCAGAGTGTCAGCTCAGCAAGTTTTTTACACAGAGAAAACGTCTTCAAGATCAATCTAGTGCCTGTGACTCAGTCTCCTGGAAGCCTATAGGACTCTCACAGTGAGTCAAGGAAGCCACCTATAAGTCATCAGCTTTCACTAGGCGGGTTAGTGTAGGCATGACAAACATGTGTGAGTTTCATTAAATCAGTGAGGCAGGATTAGATTGTGTCAAATTGCATTTAAATTATACGCAAGCGGGCAATTAAGCATATCCATGAACTAATGGGTGAGTTTTCCATTTTGTTACCTTTCCACAACTGACTTAATCGCTTACAGTTTTCCCTCCACTGGGAGTCTGATGTGTGGCTTCCCTCACAATTCTCCCTGCCCGCCTACCATCTTGCCCACTCCAGTGGGCTCCATAAAATCCGGCCCATGGTTCAACTATCGTTTTGTAGCTCTAACCAGATGGATTCTGTCCTTGACCCTGCTAGGACATCCTTTCTCTCCAGCACCGTAACAATCTCCTCAATCAATGCTGCTATCCACCCACCTTTCTTTCCCTCCCTATCTTTTCTGGACACCTTGCATCCAAGAATATTTAGTACCCAGTCCTGCCCTTTTTTGAATCAGGGCTCCATTATCATCACAACACCATATTTCCATGTGTCTATCTGCACCTGCAACTCAGCAACCTTATTTATTACATTCCGCGCATTCACATGCAGACACAGTGGAGATATTTTATGCTCTTCCCATTGCAAATTTAGTGGAGGGGGGGGGCATTTAATTGAGCAGGATCATGGCTGGTGAGGACCCTGCCATCTTCCCGCCTCCACCTAACTAAGTCCCTGGTGGGAAGGCCCGTGGACAGCCCTTCCACCAATTGAGGCCCTTAAGGGGCAATTTAAGGGGCTCCTGACATTGATCTCCATGGCCACCTTTTCCCATGCCTTTTGAGATTGTGTATGTGGAAGGTCCCTGGCCCCCTGCTGATATTGGTCTCTCCTCCACCAAGACCTCTGGTGTAGAATACAAAACTTTGGAGCCCGCTCTCTCTCATGTTGTCCCATTCTTCACTGTTTCACATTTCCTTGACTCATCTCCTCCAAAACTGTCAGCACTGTACCTCCCCTTTAAGAAATGCAGGCTAGCTTTAAGCAGTGCAGGTTTAGCTTTAACTGGTGTTAGCATGTTACAACTCTGGGCTCCCTGCTGACATGCGCACTCAATGAGCAGAGTAGTTAGCACTACATTCACCAATCATTCAAATTAACAAGCAGCTCAAAGTTGCTGTGCTGCCTACATTACACAGAATAGGAATGGGTTAACCATGCCTCATAATCCCCGCATACATTTTCTGTGGCTATCCAATTTAGCCCATCTTGTATTTACCCTGCTGATGGAATTAGGCTTGACTGACATTCCTAATAGGAATGCTGGAGAAGTCTGCAGCGGCTTCACAAAATCAACTTTAAATTTACAAGCCAATTGAGATCAGCCTGAAAATTTTTGGCCCCTTTTTGAACTACTGTACTCGCTGATTTCCATCCAAACAAGTTGTCTCCTGTGACATTCCTTTTGGCTTTCTCAAATAAGTGGTAATAACTTTGCCATCAGATCAATATTTTCATCACAGTCCCGATAGTTTCCTCTTATCAGATGAAAACCTAAGGAAAAGAAAATCTTTATGTGTGCATTGATCAAACAAGGTTAGCATCTCTTTTCTGAATCCTATCACAATAGGTTCTGATTGTAAAGCCTTGGGATTTTCAACAACTGTTGTATCGATTAGATAGTTTCGTACTGACAGCTATGTCTTTTATTATGCTATATCCAAAGAAATATTAGTACTGTATCCCCATAGGCAGATAAATATTTAAAACTGTGCCTTTATTATTATTTTGTTGGTCCAATGAACAATTTCTGAGTTAACTCAATGAACTCTATGATATTAGTTTGACAGCTTATGCAGCAAATACTGTTAGTAACAAAATATTTTGTGTCTTCTTCAACTTCAAAATTTGTCCTGTCTGGTGATGCTAGGTATTTAGAAATTTGCAAAAAATATATTTTGTGGAAACCATTTTATGAACTGTGAGAGAAATGTAATGCACAAAAGTTGAAGGGGAAATGTCTATCTCCAAATTTCCCCATTTACAAATATATTTTCTTGCCCTGTTTATGTTCCATCTTTCCAGCCATACAGCGTTATCTGTCTGAGAGATTGGCAATACAGCTCCAGAGCCAGTAGTTAAGAGTTTCACAGCAGGAGCTAAAACATTTGTCTTTCTGTCCCTGCCAGGAAGCCCTCGCTCCCTGTTGTTGGCCTGGCTGAGATTACAGAGGTGTCCACTGTCGAATCACAAGTAGAACTCCAGCACCTTGATTTATCAGTCTGCTATGCCATTTGAACAAATCTGCCCTATTTTGCTGTGTCATTGGACCATCTTTTTATATCTACTTTGACTGAGGTTTCTTTTGGAATTCAGTGCAAATAAGCAGATGCCGCATCCTGTAAATGGGACCATGTGCATCTAGTCACAGTGTTCCCCTGGCCATGCACAGCCATATACTGTGTTCCATCAGACAACAGAAAGGGGTGAGTACAGATAAAAACCCTGTCTGATCTGACCAAACAGAAATCAAAGCAAAAATATGAACTTTATTTCAATCAGTTAATATCACTCACCCCATGTTAGAATAAGTAACTAACATGTTTCCACACAGTTCCAATATCTATCAATTCTTAGGGCAATGGGGGGGTTTCCTGTTTCTTCATCTGTTTATTTGTTGTGATGTCATTGCTTTGGTTCATCTGTACCAACTATGACAAAAAGATACACTGTTCAAAGAATAAGCACAGGCGAATCTCCTTTACCACATGTAAATTCTCATTGCTTGCGTTTTCATTGTTACAATTGTTTTTGATGGGGGGATGCATAGTTTGCCGGTCAGCTGGAATAAAAAATAGGAGCAACAGTAGATTAGATAGCCCCTAAGCCTGCCCTGCCATTCACTACGATCATTGCCTGTCTTAACTCGACTTTCCCACTCGCTGCCCCTACCCCTTGATTCCATGGGAGAACAAAATTCTGTCTTCCTCAGCCTTTTTTATATACCCAATAATGGAGCATCCACAATTCTCTGGAGTAGAAAATTCCAAAGATTCACAACTCTTTGAGTGAAGATATTTCTCCTCATCTCAGTCCCCTTATCCTGAGACTGTGTCCCCATGTTCTAGATTTCCCAGCCAGGGGAAACAACCTCTCAATATTTACCCTGTCAGGCCCTTTCAGAATCTTGAATGTTTCAATGAGATCACCCCTCATTCTTCTAAACTCCAGAGAACATAGACCCAATTTACCCAGCCTCTCATCATAGGAACCAAGCTAGCCGTACACAGAGGTTGTGGGGAGAAGGGGAGGAGAACCCCATTTTCAGGTGAAAGTGTGCAGTGGGCATAAATAGATTATTTTAGTCTTTGTGAAGAACAATGTATGTTTGCTTGGAGGTTCAAGTTCAGCAAGGCGATCATTGCTGAGATTACTTGTTTATAACAAATTTCTATTGACCAACAGATGCTGGCTAAAGGATCCTTTCAAATGCCTTGCAATGCATACACATTCAAATGCTGGTATTATCAAACATATTTTGCAGTTTTCTCTTTGTTATGACATTCCAACCTTATGATCTCCAACTGACCATATGCTATGCATCTACATTCTGGGAAGTCGAATGTTGCATATGACACACAGAACATTATAATGTCCCTGACTGCCTGGCTGTCAGACTGCACACTCAGCTATAGTTCCTTGTAAAATTCTTGTGTAGAAGGTTACATTTGAAGTTGATAACTCTTTGATTGAATAACTCTGAGGGAATCAAGGAGATCCATCAAAAATATACCTTGTGATTCCAAACTAAAACTGAAGCTTTGAAGCTGAGAGGCACTACAATGAAGTCTATGAAACCATTTCATCAAAAGTCAGGTGTAGATTCGGAATGGTGAAGCATGAGTGAGGAAGAATACATCTGATGCAGCTTTACATTATGGCCCTGAAAAGCCTTGTAAATTCCATAACATAATTTTAAATGAGGCTCATCTGCAGGTTAATGAGGAGCAGTTTCTCCAGATGTAACATTAACTACTGGAGTTGTAAATATAAAGCTATCATTGCAACTGAAGTATAGCATTAGCAGAATATATAAGCTTTGGTCCATTTCCTGTATCCTTCTCATTCTTACTGTCTCGCATTTACCTTCTCCTCAGTCTGAATTAACTGGTAACAGCAAGATAGCTAAATGAGCTGTCACTACATGTTTCACAGAATGAGTGATTGTGTGCCCTTCCTTCTGCCCATATTGTGTTTATCAGTGAGATTAAGAGGCTGTCTCCCTTAACACTGCATGAGAGCACTGAGCCTCCCAGGATATTTTACAAGCATGGGTAGAGCTTGTTTAAATGTTTTGAGAAAGCAGCTCTGGCTACACTCTCAACAACATTTAAAGTTTACCATCAGGACCTGGAGCCCTATGTATGTGCCCAACACATTGCCATTGAGAGTCAGATGTGCAGGCAGAATGTGTAAATAAGGTGCTGCCTGACGAGAATTGATATTGTCACTCCAACCAGTGGCATTTATATAGTAATCAGGCAAAACATTCCAAGATTCTTGACAAAAACATTGATATGGCAAAGGAGAAGCAAATGCACACCAAGCAGGGACACACAAAAAAAAAGACACATTCCATTCCCAGGAACATACACCTCAGATTGGCAACTGATTGACCTGGTTTCAGCCTTTGCAGCAAATTGCACAAACTGCACTAGGAATTTGGTGGAATTCCATTTAGTTGGCATGGTTAATGGAAGGCAAAATAAAAACTGCTTCAGTGGTTAATGCCAGTGTCAAGTTTATTCTGAAGATTAAGTTATTAAAAAGTACACCACTCAGCATGGTGCAAAAATGTTTTCTTCAAAAGTTGTGCAAAGATTAAAATCTCAGGGCTGGGTTAACACTTTTTACTTCTGCTTTCTATTTCTTTCCAAGCCCCTTTGCATTTCAACTGAATATTGCATTGTGACAGGTTGTATATTTGAACCCACACCACTGCAGCTTTGGTTACTGCAAATGGAATGATAACAGTGTGAAACGTGGCATTTATACAAACAACAGTAGAAAAAAACATGGGCACTGCGGCCTGGTGATATTGTCATGGAAAGTATGTTTGTTTATCAGAAGGCAACAAAATACTTTAATCCAGAAGGGATCACATTTTGTTTAACAGCAAAATGAAACCAAACAGAGTGAAAAGAAACTGTTAGATGAGTCAGACATTCAGTGTCTGCAGAGCAATGCAGCATTCCTACCAACACTCCCAGTGGTGCTGCTTCAACTTAGCTATTAATAATGAATAAAAGCTTTCATCTCATCAATTAATCTTTATCAGGTTTCTTTTTCCTTCCCTTGCCTGATTCTGTTTCTACACTGCGTCAAGTCACAATACATCTTCAAACTGTTTTAATAGTCCTACTTGCTAACAATGAAAACAAATGTGAGTCCAACAAATAGGGCTGGCAGTTTTAGCAGCTAAGACATTTACAGCAGACTTTTATGCTGCAGCTTCAGGGCACTGCCACTTTCTTCCAGCTTAATAAACTACTTGTTTTTTGCCTTTGCCTTTTGTTCCCCTGGGGTTGAAGAATAAGTCTACAGGGAAAAGATGTTTTCCCTCTTCTGCCCCGCACGACATTCTCAGCATCAAGCACTTCCCAATCAGACAGAAGTTAGGCTCGATAGATTAGAGAACACAAGGATTAAGAGCAGGAGTAGATCACCCAGCCTCCTGAACTTGCTCCACCGTTCGACAGGATCATGGCTGAAATGACTGTGGCCTCAACCCCACTTTCCTGTCTGCCCCCCTTAACCCCTGGCTCCCTTCTCGATCAAAGGTCTATCTAACTTATCTTTGAATATAATCAATGACCCAGACTCCACTGCCCTCTGGGGAAGATAATTCCACAGACTAATGACCCTCTGAGAGAAAAAAAAATCTTCTTAACTCCGTCTTAAATGGGACACCCCTAATTTTTAAACTGTATCCCCTAGTTCTTGACTCCCCCGCAAGAGGAAACATCCCCTCAGAATCTACCCGGTCAAGTCCCCTCAGGATCTCATATGTTTCAATAAGATCACCTCTCATTCTTTTAAACTCCAATGGGTATAAGACCAACCTGCTCAACCTTTCCTTATAAGATAAACTCTTCATCCCAGGTAGCAGTTGAGTGAACCTTCTCTGAACTGCTTCTATTAGATAACCTCTCTTAAGTAAGGAGAATGTAGGAGACCACTGTATTTCCAGTGGACTTATACCTATGTTTATGAACTATTTAAACCTGGGGACAATTTAGTTGGCCTCAGCAAACTGCAGAAAGAACTTTGACACAGAAAGAAAAGGATGTTGCTAAATCATTTAACATTATCAAACACTGATAATTTATACTGTTTCAACCATCGCTGTGTCCTATTACAATCAATTATCAGTTTTATTTAAATGTAAAGGCCAGGACAAAAGTTGCTGAGGTACTGAACTAATTGGATCACTTTGAATTGCAACCACAATAGATGAGGTCACCCACCAGCTGATTACATCACTGTGGTCACTTCAAATCCTGTCTACATGAAAAGAACCCTGCAGCAAAGAAGGGTATAAAACCTGTCAGCTTTAAACCATCAAAGGAGAAAAAGGTGGGAGAAAGAGAGAAGAAAGGGAGAAGAAAGAAGACAGCTGAAATGCAGACAGGAAAAGGAATTTGGCTAGTCACCAGAACCCACTTTACTGACAGAAGACCGACCGGGCGGGTTATAGTCGGCGTACCTGAACACTGCAAGGAAATTTTGTCTATTGTATTTTTACTCAATAAAGAGCATTGCGAACAAACAAAATCTGGCGTTAGCGTCTCAACATGTAATTCTAGTGCTTAAGAACTAAAAAGGGGGAATTGAACAACCTAGTGAACCTAGTGATTGCCTCCAATGCCAGTATATCTTTTCTTAGATAAAGGGACCAGAATTGTTCATAGTATTCTAGGTGTGGTCTAACTGGTGCCTTGTATAGTTTTAGCAAGTCTTCCCTATTTTTATACTCCATTCCCTTTGAAATAAAGGCCAACATCCCATTTGCCTTCCCTATTACCTGCTGAACTTGTATGTTAGCTTTTTGCGATTCATGCACAAGGACCCCCAAATCCCTCTGTGCTGCAGCTTTCTGCAGTCTTCCTCCCTTTAAATAATATTCAGCTCCTCTACTCTTCCTGCCAAAGTTCATAACCTCACATTTTCTCACATTATATTCCATTTGCCAAGTTTTTGTCCACCCACTTAAACTGTCTATATTCCTCTGTAGACTGTGTCATCCTCACCGCTTGCCTTCCCACATATTTTCATGTCATCTGCAACATTGCATTCACTTCCCTCATCCAAGTCATTAATATATATTGTAAATAATTGTGGCCCCTGCATTGACCCCTGTGGCATTCCACTAGTTATAAGTTGCCATCCTGAAAATGCCCGCCTTATGCCAAATCTCTGTCTTCTATTAGTTAGCCAATCCTCTATGCATGCTAATATACTACCTCTAACACCATGGGCTCTTACTTTATTAAGTAATCTTAAGTGCGGTACCTTATCAAACATCTTTTGGAAATCCAAATATATTACATCTACTGGTTCCCCTTTATCTATCCTGCTTGTTACCTCCTCAAAGAATTCTAATAAATTTGTTAGGCATGATTTCCCCTTATGAAGCCATGTTGACTTTGTTTGATTATAGTATGCATTTCCAGATGCTCTGCTATTACATCCTTTATAATAGACTCTAACATTTTCCCAATGATGTTAAACTAACTGGCTTATAGCTTCCTGTTTTTTTGTCTCCCTCCTTTTTTGAATAAGGGTGTTACATTGGCAGTTTTCCAATTCTCTGGGACTTTTCCAGAATCTAAGGATTCTTGGAAGATTACTACCAGTGAGTCCACTATCTCTGTAGCTATTTCCTTTAATAGCCTAGGGTGCAACCCACCCGGCCCTGGGGTCTTATCGGCCTTACTAACTTTTTGTGGTCCCTGCAGATCCCTCTGTGCGGCAGAGCTCTATAATCTCGCTCCATTTAAGTAATACATAGAGATAGAAAAGGTTAGCTGCAAGTAAAATTCTGTCCAAATAGCATCTTTCATAGATCTAAATCTTAGCTTGGATAATCCAACTCATTCTTCCTTTAATAAACAAGCTATTACACTGTCACTTTTAAAACGAACAAGCAAGATTGGAGGGCAATTCAAAATGAGCATGTGGCCCATTATGCAGCCCAGTATTTTAAATGTTTGTAAGAAGCTCAGCTCTCAAGCCCATACTGTTTATTGTCTTAATGAATTCACCAATACTTCATGGTGTTAGAACTGCCTACTCCACATGAGTCAAAGCCAGTTTGATAGCCTTGACATTTAACAAATGTAGCTGTGTGAAACTAAGAGTACAGAGATCTGCGGAATGCTGGCAATCGCATTAATTCAGATTGAACCTCCAGAGGCATTCTATTCCATTAGATTTGGGGAACAGGCAACAATGGATCCTGAGACTCCCATCAGGCAAGTAATCTAGTTTTATAGCCAGATGACACCACAAAAATACCCATAGGAACTCTGTTAGAAATGAACCATGTAAGGTCGTTTAAGAATTGGCAATACCTGTGATAATTTTTTTAAAAGTCAACCTTGTCAAACTGAAGTTTAATTAATGTTTTGGTGGTACAGGACGATACAATTTATCAAACAATGAATCATGCATGCTCATTGAACATCACACTTGTGAAGCATTCCATGAAAAACTCCTCTGGGATAAATCAGGGTAAATCTCAGGGTCAGCAAACTGCAACTCAGGAACAACTTAGCTGTAAAAGGGGGTTGTCATGGATAGACAGCTTGATGAATAAAGGTGTAATGCCCAGGAGAATGCCCCGATTACAAGCATTGTCAATTTTAGCTGTGCTCAGTAGTAATTCACCAAACAATATCGTAAGGCTCAGTTAAAGGTCGACTACAAGCTGCATTAACACAGTCATGTATTGTAATCTGATATGTAAAGCACCTTTAAGAAGAAAGTTATAATAGAAGATCACATGATCTTATTATCCAATGACAGTGTAGCACGGGCTACCTTAGTGTTCTATAGCCTGTAGTCAGTAGTTAGCAGTCGAGAGTAAGAGTCTGTAATGTAGAGACAGGGTTTTAGTTGTAAGCACACGAGTGTAGCTGCTGAGTCCCTTTGTAAGTAGATAGAATGTGCTTTACAGAAAAAATGTCTACTGGTCTGCTATGTCCATGGTACCAACTCGGTCATACTGAAACAAGCATGCAACCTGGATCCATTAGTCCAACTAAACCAGTGACAAGGATCCAACATACATAAAATCACAAATCACAAAATGTGTCTTCCAGATGTTGAAAGTCATTGTCCCAACCATCTTGGTAGTGACGAGTATTGCATGTCGGAGACACAAGACACAATGATGCTTTTGTGAAGGCATTCAGGCTCCAGGGGCTGAATTTTACACCTTGTGGGCAGGCACGCGCCAGACCCAATCGGGCGTAAAGTAACGTGAGATGATGTCAGGCAAGCATCCCGACGTCATCCCACACTTGCATGATATTTCGGTTAACAGGTGCCCGCAGAAGTCAGAAGCGTGCTCACCAACAATTAAGAGGGAAATCAAGCCCATTAAGGCGCAAATGACTCCGATGTTCGACGGCCAAATCGGCAGGTGGCCTTTGCATTTTCCATCAAACCTCATCCACGGGCGAGGTGGGATTTCCATGATGAAATAAAATATAAAGAAATTTCTGTGGACAGCACTTCCATTAGCTAAACTTTCATGTGATTGATTATGATGCATGGACACTTTTTCAGCTTTTAAAACTTTGTTTTTGCTTTTTCAGGTCTTCAGCTCCCTGAGGCAGCTCTCTGCCTTCAGGGGGCTTTCTGTCGGCGCTGGCCCGTGCCCACATTGACGTCATCATCCACCCTCCTCCTGCCCCCACCCCAGCAGCACTGACCTTTTCAGCGTGTGTTTCACGCTGGCTTGCCATTAATTGGCCAGCCAGGGTGAAATCACAGTGGGGGGGCCGATCGGGGTCGGCGGCCCATTTCCCGGCCGATCCCGGGCCCACCGAGCTGAAAATTCAGGACCAGCAGTCAGGACACAAGTTGCTAGAGCAATACTGCTGCCACTTAATCATTTTAGAAGCAGGAGAACGATCAGGTAAGAACAAAATATTTATAGACAAGATGATGGTAGAATTAAAAATAACACCTGTGTGAAGGTCACATTCATACCGGAGGCCACATGCTGTGACATTCACCATCGTCCAGTGAAGGGAAATTCAGGAGGTGATAGTGGTATTGTCGCTGGAGGCTAGTAATCCAAGGACCCAGGGTAATGCTCTGGGGACCCGGGTTTGAATCCCGCCAAGGCAGAGGGTTAAATATGTATTCAATAAAAATCTGGAATTAAAAGTCTAATGATGACCATGAAATGATTGTTGAAAAGAGCCATCTGGTTCACTAATGTCCCGTAGGGAAGGAATTCTGCTGTCCTTACCTGGTCTGGTCTACATGTGACTCTAGGCCCACACCAATGTGGCTGACTCTTAAATGCCCTCTGAAATGGCCTAGCAATCCACTCAAACTGCTACAAAGTCTCAAAAAAGGAATAAAACCAGCCGGATCACTCAGCACCAGAAATGACAATGGCAATCTCAGACCTGTCAATCCTGTAAAGTCCTCCTTACTTGGACTTATTGTCTGGAGCTAGTGCCAAAATTGGGAGAGCTGCCTCACAGACGATTCAAGCAACAGCCTGACATAGACACATGGAGTCACAGAATTTTAACGGCACAGAAGGAGGCCATTCGGCCCATCGTGTCTGCACTGGTTCTCCAAATGAGCATTATGACCTAGTGCCATTACCCTGCCTTTTCCCCTGTACCCCTGCACATTGCTTCTATTCAAATAATCATCTAATGCCCTGTTGAATGTCTCGATTGAACCTGCCTCCATCACACTTTCAGGCAGTGCATTGCAGACCCAAACCACTTGTTGTGTGAAAATGGTTTTTCTCACGTCACATTTGCTTCTTTTGCAAACCACTTTAACTTTGTGCCCTCTTGCTCTTGTTCCTTTTATGAGAGGGAACAGCTTCTGCCTAACTACCCTATCCAGCCCCCTCATGATTTTGAACACCTCTATCAAACTTCCTCTTAGCCTTCTTCCCTCCAAGCAGAACAGTCCCAACTTCTCCAATCTATCTTCGTAACTGAACTTTATCGTTCCTGGAACCATTCTTGTAAACTTCTTCTGCACTCTCTCCAATGTGTTCTCATCCTTCCTATAATATGGTGCCCAGAAATGTACACAATACTCCAGCTGAGGTCTAATGAGTGTCTAACATAAATTCATAAATGTCCCTATTAATAAAACCCAGGATACAATATGCTTTATTAACTGCTCTTTCCGCCTGTCCTGCCACCTTCAATAATTTATGCACAAAAACACCAACCTATCTTACAGATAATGTCCCAGACACCACCATTATCATACCTGGGTATGTCCTACCCCACCAGCAGGACAGTCCAGCAGAGGTAGTAGTACGGCGGTATACAGTTGGGAAGGAGTTGCCCTGGGAGTCCTCAACATTGACTCCAGACCCCATGAGGTTTCATGGCATCAGATCAAATATAGGCAAGGAAACCTTCTGCTGATTACCATGTACTGCCCTCCCTCAGCTGATGAATCAGTGCTCCTCCATGTTGAGCACCACTTGGAGGAAGCACTGAGGGTATTAAGGGCACAGAATGTTCTCTGGGCAGGGGACTTCAATGTCCATCACTGAGAGTGGCTTGGCAGCACCACTGCTGACCGAGCTAGCCGAGTCCTAAATGGCATTGCTGCTAGACTGGGTCTGCGACAGGTGGTGAGGGAACCAACCAGAGGGAAAAACATACTGGACCTCATCCTCACCAACCTGCCTGCCGCAGATACACCTGTCCATGACAGTATCGGTAGGAGTGACCACCGCACAGTCATTGAGGAGACAAAGTCCCACCTTCACATTGAGGATATCCTCCATCGTGTTCTGTGGCACTGTGCTAAATGGGATAGATTCTGAACAAATCTAGCAACTCAAGACTTGGCATCCATGAGGTGCTGTGGGCCATCAGCAGCACAATCTGTAACCTCATGGTCCGGCATACCCCCCACTCTACCATTACCATCAAGGCAGGGGATTAACCCTGGTTCAATGAAGAGTGCAGGAGGGCATGCCAGCAGCAGCCCTAAAAATGCAGCCCAAGCATACCTAAAAATGAGGTGCCTCCCTGGTGAAGCTATAACACAGGACTACTTGCATGCCAGACATCAGAAGCAGCAAGCGATTGACAGAGCTAAGCGATCCGACAATCAATGGATCAGATCTAAGCTCTGCAGTCCTGCCACATCTAGTTGTGAATGGCGGTGTACAATTAAACAACTCACTAGAGGAGGAGACTCCACAAATACCCCCATCCTCAATGATGTGGGAGCCCAGTACATTTGTGCAAAATATAAGGCTGAAGCATTTGCTACAATCTTTAGCCAGCAGTGCCGAGTGGATGATCCACCTTGGCCTCCTCCAGAGGTCCCCAGCATCACAGTGCCAGCCTTCAGCCAATTCAATTCACTCCACGTGATATCAAGAAACGGTTGAAGGCACTGGATATTGCAAAGGCTATGGACCCTGACAATATTCCCGCAATAGTACTGAAAACTTGAACTCCAGAACTTGCCGCACCCCTAGCCAAGCTGTTCCAGTACAGCTATAACACTGGTATCTACCCGGCTATGTGGAAAATTGCCCAGGTATGTCCTGTAAACAAAAAACGGACAAATCCAATCCGGCCAATTACTGTCCCATCAGTCTACTCTTGATCATCAGTAAAGTAATGGAAGGGGACATCAACAGTGCTATCAAGCAGCACTTGCTTAGCAATAACCTGCTCACTGACGTCCAGTTTGGGTTCCGCCAGGGACACTCAGCCACTGACCTCATTGCAGCCTTGATTCAAACATGGACAAAAGAGCTGAACTCACGAATGAGGTGAGAGTGACTGTCCTTGACATCAAGGCCACATTTGACTGAGTGTGGCATCAAAGAGCACTAGCAAAATTAGAGTCAATGGGAATCAGCAGGAAATGTCTCCACTGGTTGGAATCATATCTAGCACAAAGGAAGATGGTTGTGGTTGCTGGAGGTCAGTCATCTTAGCTTCAGGGCATCACTTCAGGAGTTCCTCAAGGTAGCGCCCTTGGCCCAACCAGCTTCAGCTGCTTCATCAATGTCCTTCCTTTCATCATAAGGTTAAAAATGAGGATGTTCTCTGATGATTGCACAATGTTCAGCACCATTTATGGCTCCTCAGATACTGAATCATGTCCATGTCCAAATGCAGCAAGACCTGGACAACACCCAGGCTTGGGCTGACAAGTGGCAACTAGCATTCACACCACACAAGTGCCAGATAATGACCATCTCCAACAGGAGAAAATCTAACCATCACTCCTTGATGTTCAATGGCATTACCATGACTGAATCCCCCACTATTAACATCCTGGGTGGTTACCATTGAGCAGAAACTGAACTGGACTAGCCATATAAATACTGTGGTTACAGGAGTAGGTCAGAGGCTAGGGATCCTGTGACAAGTAACTCACCTCCTGACTCTCCAAAGCCTGGCCACCATCTACAAGGCACAAGTCAGGAGTGTGATGAAACACTCCCCACTTGCCTGGATGAGTGCAGCTTCCACAATGCTCAAGAAGCTTGACACCATCCAGGACAAAGCAGCTCACTTGATTGGCACCACATCCACAAACATTCACTCCCTCCACCACCGAAGCACAGTAGCAGCAGTGTGTACCATCTACAAGATGCACTGCAGAATGCACCAAGGCTCCATATACAGCACCTTCCAAACCCATGACCACTACCATCTAGAAGGACAAGCGCAGCCGATAGATGGGAACACCACCACCTGGAAGTTCCCCTCCAAGTCACTCACCATCTTGACTTGGAAATATATCGCTGTTCCTTCACTGTTCCTGCGTCAAAATCCTGGAACTCCCTTCCTAACAGCACTGTGGGTGTACCTACACCACATGGACTGCAGCGGTTCAAGAAGGCTGCTCACCACCACCTTCTCAAGGGCAACTAGGGATATGCAATAAATGCTAGCCCAGCCAGCAAAGCCCACATCCCATGGATGAATTTTAAAAAGGAGGGTTTCAGATAGGTCCACATAAATACTGTAGGATTGCCCTCAGGATATTTTCAAAATAGAACAGGGTTGTACAATAACATTGTACAAGGGGCACTGTTAAAAGAGAATAAAATTGTTGTGGAACAAGTGCATCCATTGCTCAAAAAATCAGTTACTGAAGGATTGAAGCTGTTGAAGAATAGATATCAGCAAAACATGCTCTCAAAATATCAACATTTGGCAGTTAAAAGGAGGGTTAATACTTTTCCAACAAATGTGGAATCAATAATAAGACTGATTCCCATGCACATTACTGCTGAGTGCTTCATTCATAATGGTCAGATTGAACATGGATATGAAAACAACTGTTACAGGAAGAAGAATATCTCTGTTGACATGCCCATTGATATAGATTCCCTTTCCATGAATATATTAAAAATATCAGGACCTGCAAGATAAAAAAATTTACGTGTGACAGAATATTCTGGAATCTGTTAAAGGGATAGCACAGACAACACAGAAAGAAGCTCAAATCAACAGATAAATTAAATACCAATACTGTAAACCCAACCTGCGTACCTTAAAGCCAATATGGAGTCGCAATTGTAATTAACAAGCAACTATAAGAACTACAGGCCAATTTTCCTCAGCTTTGAGCAATGACTGTGCCTATTAGTGGGGGCCAGAGCAGAGGCAATTATAATGGGTCCTGTTTTACCCAGTCATTAAAATGTAAATAACCTTTTGGACATTCCTCTGCAGTGACAATGGCTGAGATACAAACACCGCTGTGTGTCAATGCTGAAGTCCTCAGGAACCATACGTGTGGACAATGGGGGAGGTGGTGGCATAGTGATATTGTCACTGGACAATCCAGAGACCCAGTCTTGGGTAAATGAGTTCATTGGCCAACCAAACTCTAACTGTATGCCTTC
Organism: Cetorhinus maximus; assembly: GCF_964194155.1. NCBI lineage: Eukaryota > Metazoa > Chordata > Chondrichthyes > Lamniformes > Cetorhinidae > Cetorhinus > Cetorhinus maximus. The sequence continues at coordinate 134,270,596 of NC_135883.1, forward strand.
TTTTGTTTTCATCAACTGCTGCTTGCAATCAATAACAGGGAGAGACTGATGTTTATTGAGACGTAGAGCACGTCACCAGATCATACGTGCTCACTCAGAAATCTCCAGAACTAGACTTACAGTTCCTATTTGCCCGTGCTGTACAATGATTCATCAGTGCTGTCACATGTTCAGTACATTTGCATTCTCATAAAGGGACAGGTACCTCACTTTACCACATCCCTCCCCCTTTACTTAAAAGTACAGCTAATAAGCTTAAAACACATTAACTATTTACATAATAACTATTTACAGGTCAAGTCTCTCAGGAGGCTTTCTCGGACGTGTTGATCACCTCAGTTCAACAACCTCGGCTAGTATTTCCGAGACTTCCTTTTCAGGGGACTCTTGTCCACTAGGTTCCTCAGTGGAAATTGGCAGGTTTGTCTCCCCGACCCACTCGGGTCCCAAAGGCCCGGCCAGTGCTTCCAAATCATGTGACCTGTCCTCTACATGCGGCACAGACTCAAGCGTAGATGAAGACTGTATTTCTTCTTGTCGGACTGGCGTCCTTTTGTGGAGATGATCCATGTGTCATCTAATTATTCGCCGTTTACCGATACATTGTAGGAGAGGGGTGCAGTTACTGCACTCACCTCCCTAACAGCCACTTGGGCCCATCTTCAAAGTTCTTTGCGAGGACCACATTTCCCATCGTGAAAGTTCTTTTGTGACCATGACCACTGTGCCTGGTGTTCTGTGCCTCTTGGCTTTTCTCCACTTTCCCCTCTAAATTTGGACTGATAGGGGACAGAGGGTGCGGAGACGTCTCTTCATTAGTAGTTCTGCAAGGACAATGCCAATTGTTGTATGTGGCGTGGTCCGGTATGCTAACAAGGACCGGGACAATCTTGTGCTGTTTGAATCCCCTTCCATCTTTTTCATTCATGATTTAAAGGTTTGGGCTGCCCGCTCAGCAATGCCATTCGATGCTGTGTGGCAGGGTGAGGTTTTGATATGGGTAATGCTGTTAAGGGTCGTGAACCTGTGGAACTCCCCGCTGGTAAAAGCGTTTCCGTTGTCAGACACGAGGACCTCCGGCAACCCATGTGCTGTAAAACCCTGCCGCAAACGGTCTATGGTGGCAGCCGGCATGGGCGACCGGACTTCATAGACATCCATCCATTTGGAGCGGGAGTCAATCAGTAAAAGGAACATTGTGCCCAAGAAGGGTCCCATGTAATTGACGTGGAGGCGCACCCGTGGTCGCCCCGGCCATTCCCATGGGTGCAATAGAGCTAAGTGGGGGAGCTTTTGCACCTCTTGGCATTGAGGACAGCTTTTGACCAGGGTTTCGACATCCAAATCCATGCCTGGCCACCATAAATAGCTGCGTGTGAGCATCTTTATTCTGCTAATGCCCAGGTGAGCACTATGTAGCTTGGCTAATAACGGTCTTCACCCCTACAGGATCACAATAACCCTTGCACCCCAGAGTAATATGTCATCCTGACAGGAGAGTTCATATTTGCGATCAGAATCGGGCTTCATCTTCCCGGATTTAGATCCACCTGACCAACCATTCAAGACCTGCTCCCGGAAGTTATACAAGAGTGGGTCCTGGCTTGACCACTCACTTATTTGTCTGGTCTGAACAGGGGAGGAATCGAGAAAATTTAACACTAAGATCAGTTCCTGGGGAATCGGAGCCTCCCCGTTATTAGCTGGCAGGGGAAGGTGGCTTAGTGTATTGGCATGTGTGATTTGAGTTCCTGAATGATGAACAAATGTGTATTCGTAGGTGGCTAATATTAGTGCCTATTTCTGGATGTAAGCCATTGTGATAGGTGGTATCACTTCATCTTCTCCAAATATCCCCAGTAGAGGCTTGAGGTCAGTTATAATATGGAAATGGCGGCTGTGGAGATATTGATGAAACTTCTGGATGCTGAACACAATAGTCTTTGCCTTCCTTTTCAATTTGGGAATATCATCGCTGTGCGACACTGAGCGTGCGAGATATACAACCAATGGGTCATTCGGAGCCATCTGCCATTCGATGTGAAAGTACAGCCCCTATTCCAAAAGAGGATGTGTCACCTGTTAAAACTAATTCCCTCTTGGGGTCAAAGAGGACCAGTAAGGCCGACGATCTTAACAATTGCTTCACTTTCAGGAAAGCATCCTGGTGCGGGACTTGCCAACTCCATTCCTGGTTCTTCTTAAGCAGGACGTACAATGGGGCCAGCAAAATCGAGAGGTTTGGGTCGAATTGGCTGAAGCAGTTTATCATTCCTAAGAAGGCCTTAAGATCTGTGGTGTTTCTCAGGGCAGGTGCCTTGCGAATGGCCTGGACCTTTTCTTCCACAGGATGCAGGCCCAGCGCATCAACCTTTTGGCCCAAGTAAACTACCTCCTTAGATTGGAACAGACACTTCTCTCACTTTAAACGTACCCTTGCTTGTGCGAAGCATTTGAGCACCTCCTCTAGATTTGCTAAGTGCTTGTCATCAGTCAGTCCCATGACCAATATGTTATCCAAGTGAAGGGTAACATGGGACAATCCTTGGAGGAAGTTTTCCATCGTTCTTTGGAAAATAGCACACACTGAGGAGACCTCCTCTGTGCGTATTAATGGTGACGAATTCCCTAGCGTCCTTTTCCAACTCTACCTGTGGGTAGGCATGGCTCATATCTAATTTCGAATATGTGGTGCCCCCTGCCAACTTCAAATATAATTTCTCAATCTTGAGTATCAGGTTTCTATCAAGTTTGGCCACTTTAGTGACAGTTAGCTTATAGTCACCACATCAACGCTTTGTTCCGGCTTCAGTACAGGTACGATGGATGCTGCCCACTCCGAAAATTGCACTGGTTGTAGGATGCCCAATTTTTCCAGTCTGTTCAGTTCAGTTTCAACTTTGTCCTGTGGAGCATAAGGGACTGGTCTGGCTCTTATAAATCTGGGGGTTGTGGTTGGGCCTACATGGATCCTGGCCTGTAGCCCTTGAATCATCCCTAACTCGTTGTTGAAAGTGGAAGCATACTATTACAACAATTCCTGTAAGCTTCTCGTTGTAATTTGAAAAATTTTGGCCCATTTCAATTTAATCTTTTCGGGCCAGTTGCAGCCTATTAAGCTGAGGCCCTCGCCAGCTACCACTAACAAGGGCAACCTTTTAGATTGATCTCCATATATCACCAAGACTTGACATACCCTTTCAGTCTTATTTCTTCACCTATGTATGTCCTCAGCTTTGTGTCTGAAACTTGTAACTTCAAAGGATGGGTTCCTTTACTTAGGTATCTAAATGTATGCTCTCCAATGATGGACATCAACGCTCCCGTATCAACCTCCACCTTAATGGGTTGTCTGTTAACTGTAATGACTACTTGGATTGGTTCAGTTCTACCCACTTTGAGGTTATATAACAAATGGATATCTGATTCTATTTCTTCTGGCTCTTCCAAGAGGCATATTTCACACGTTTTCCTTCTGCCTTTATTGTGTTACTTTAGCATCTCCCTGCAGTGCCGCCTTATGTGGCCATAGTGGTGGCAGAAAAAAACACTCGACTTGTTTGAGTCCTCGTTCGCTCACTGGAGGCCTGGATGTATTTCTTTCATTCATTTGGTGGGCTTTCACTGCAGCACTGCTGTTTTTCAATTCCCTGGAGCTAGAAAGAGTTTCCCGCCTTTCCGAAGTCTGAAGTCCGAAGATTTCCCGCCTTTTGTTGCTGGATTGTCCCGCTTGACCAGATGGACGGCACCATTTTGTGCATCTTTTATAACTTCGGAATTTGTAACAACACTCTCCATGGCTGTGGCTAAATGTAATGCCTCATTGAAGTCTAGACTAGGTTCGGCTAGCAAACGCCTTTGGATAGTATCATCTCCAATCCAGCATATCATAAAGTCTCTCAATATATCGCTAATGGACATTCCGAATTCCCAATGCTCAGTTAATGCCTTTAAAACGTCACGTTATCAGTTATTGGGCGGAGCTTTCCAAGCCCGCTGGTGGCGGCCGTGATGGGTGGCGTGCGCGGAAAATACGGCATGATCTGCTTCACCATGGTGTGATGGCTTGTCACGATCTTCTGCTCAGCCCTCCAACGGTGGGCCGTGTTTCCCGCCATCAGTCGGTGGGGAGCTAATTGTCATATCATTAAAAGGCCATCCCGCCAGGCTCCTGGACACTGCCGTATCGTCCATCCATGTTGGCGGGAAAGCACGCCGACGTGTTTCACAACAGCACACAGGCAACGTGCACTTGGCGGCCTTCACTTTGGGGGAGCTGAGGTGAGTGAGCAGCAGCGTTCAGCACAGCTCACCCATTGTTTACAGGCCTCAGGGCCACCAGGGACGGGGGCAAATGGACCCAGAGGCAACTGCTGAGAGGGGGACTATGATGTCCAGGAACAAGTGCTGGCCAGCCTCGGAGGCAACTGCTGAGTTTGGGGGTGGGGTGTTCGGGGGCAAGTGCTGGCCAGCCTCGGAAGTGACTGCAGGGGAGCGGGGACGGGGTCAAGTGCTGCCCTGCTGCTGCATCCCGTGCACAGACAATCGAGGTGCGGGCAGGGTAAGCGAAGAAAGTGGCCACACATTAGGGACACTTGTATAAACTGACCATGCCTCTGCAACTGAGACAGATCAAACACAGCCACAGTGATATGATTGGGGTCAGGCTCCGAGCCTGCCCACACATGCAAGCATCGCGGTGGCACCAAAGGGCCACCAAGCACTCCATACCTTACCCACACCGCCCCCCACCCTCACCCCTCTGACACAGTCTTTGAGTCAGCCATCACTTTATTGGACCACTGAGCAGTTGGACTGCACACATTGTACAATCTCCTCTCCAACGCTGACCATGTAACAGCCACTGCTGGAGGTGCTCACAGCCTCTTGCAATCTCAGCATCCTGGTTTGGGCCAGTGTTCCCTATATCGCAGGTTGACAGGGTAGCTATGCAGCGCACTCATCTCTGGCCATCCGAGGGGTGACCAGCACTCTACAGGAAGCATTAAGGGGCGGTCACAAAGGGCCAGGAAAGGTGCTAAGTACAGCCATGATAACTCCGTCCCTCTCTCTTATATGCTGCAGGAGGACCACATCAGGAGCATGGATCCCGGTGACCTAGCTGTATGCCTGATGGCCTACAGAGAGCGTAGAAGGTGGAGGAGGGAGTGACTGAGGCACCTGGCTACGCAAAGGCAGGAGCAGCAACCTCAGGAAGAAGGGGCAGCAGGGGCTCCTGCACTTGCTGCCCAGGAGCGACAGCGAGCCGTGGCTGGTCGGTGCCTAGCGACACCCAGGGTCTATAGATGCCGCCTGCCATTCCTGCAGATGACTGAGAACCAGTGTTGCCAACAACTGCGCATGTCTAGGATCCTGGTGGCTCACATCTGCCACTTACTGCAGGACTTGGCGCCAAGGGGACATGGAGGGCATCCACTGCCAGTGGCTGTGAAAGTGATCATGACGCTCAATTTCTATGCCAGTGGCTCCTTTCAGGGCTCCACAGGTGACTTCTGTGAGATTTCAAAATCCGCCACCCACAAATGCATCCATGAGGTCACGGATGCCATCTTCTCCATGGCACACAACTTTGTGCATTTCGCCCGGGACCAGGACAGCCAGGATGCAAGGGCCATGGGATTCACCCTGAGCTGGGGATTCCCACAGATGCAGGGTGTGATTGACTGCACTCCTGTGGTGCTCAGGTCTCCATCGCTACACTCAGTGGACTTCATCAACCGCCAAGGGCTTCCACTCATTGAACGTACAGCCTGTATGCAACCAACAGAAACACATCCTGCAGGTGTGCGCATGGTTTCCAGGGAGTGTGCACATTGCCTACATCCAGAGTCAGTCGCAGATCCCCACAGTTTTCCAGGGTCCACAGACGCTGCAGGGTTGGCTTCTTGGGGACAAGGGCTACCCACAGAGACTGTGGCTGATGACACCCGTGTGGTGGCCTCAGACTGCAGCAGAGCAACGCTATAATGAGACTCATGCAGCAGCTCGCAACTTGGTGGAGCAAACCATTGGGATGCTGAAGATGCGGTTCTGGTGCCTGGACCGGTCCGGTGGAGCCCTGCAATATTGTCCCCAGAGGGTGTCACGCATCGTCGTCTGTTGCGCCCTTTACAACCTGGCGCTGCAATGGGGAGAGGAGCTGGCTGAGGAGGAGATGGAGGAGCTGCACGTCTCCTCTGATGAGTTGGACGCCAACGGGGATGGGGGTGAGGGGGTCCTTGGTGGTGAAGATGATGGGGATGAGGCTCTCGCATTGGCTAGTTGACCATCTTCTACGGCCTCTGTAGCTGCCAGATTTGTGGAAGATGATGCTGACATGCAGTGAGGACACTCTATAGATCTTCACATAGCCTCTGAGAATGTCTGACTCCTGCCTGGCCGAGGGCAGCTCACTTGAGGTCCATGATCAGGGCCATCTCAGAGAGGCAGCCATGAAACTTTAGATGCAACTGATGCTGTGTCCGCCTTCAGCACCTCAGCCTTTCAGGAGCTGGTGCACAGCATCACTGGTCACAGATGCTGTTGTGAAGGGGACCAGCCCCACCTTAAAGGTGCTGAGAGCACACGAAGAGAATGAGGGAACTCTGTGGTGCCTGCCCACTACATTCTGGCAGCAATGACCAACACCGTCGAGGTGCAGACATCAGTAATGTTTCCAGGGAGTGTGAGGCAGGACCATTACTTTGATTTGAATGCTGCACGGAGCACAGGGATGAGGCCCTGGATTGAGACACCTGCCTTTATCTTGTGGAGAAAGGTTTCACGTCTGTGTGACACGACACTGCTCATCAGAACAAGGAGCCACAGGCAGGGTGACGTTCTCAGGGCTTTATTGACAATAGTGAACAGTAAGTACAAGTGATCAACACCTGTGGCCAGGCTGTGCAACTACTTTTACCTAACTTTCCTAACCCTGCACTAGAGCTGAGAGCACAGCATGCAGTCCAATGGGCAAAGCTGCTGCCAATCGGTCGGGTGGAGTGGGGCGGAGGTGGGTGGGGTTTTGGGCAGCCATGCAACACACTAATCTCTGGCCATCCAGGAAGTGTTAAAGGGCACTCTCCAGGATTCAGACATTGCAAGAGGCCGTGAGCGTCTCCAGCAGTGACTGATCCATGGTTAGCTTTAGAAGGCGATTGTACAACGTGTGCAGTCATCCAACTGTTCTGCAGTTCGCTAAAATGCTCATGACTTTGCAGTCTGTGCTGGGGGGTGAAAAGCTTTGGAGGATTTGGTGGCACTTTGATGCCCCTGCATTGCTAGAGTGGGCAGATAATCTAGGAGCCCGACTCCAATCATGTTAATGTGGCTGTGCTTGAACTGTCTCAGCTGCAGAGAAATGGTCACTTTATGTAAAATATCCCGAATGTCTGCTTCCCTTGCCCACCCTATCCTTCACCCAGATTGCTTGCGCGCTATATTCAATGGCAGGGCTGCCCTTGCCCCTCTCCCCCCGCCCCCCGCCCCCCACAAGCTGCCTCAATGGCAGGGCTGCCCTTGATGACCCCCCAACGCTCCTCAAGCTTGAAGTCCAACAGGCGATCCTGGCGAGCGCTGCACAACATTACTGTGAACTCACCTCCGAGTTCCCCTCAAAGTGCAGCCCACGTCAGTGGGGTGGACGATCCAGTGGGGGGGGAGTGGGGGCGGGTGGGCGGAGGATCGTTTCCGTGGGCTGGCCTAATAATGATATGCAGTTCTATTACAGTTCCCAACATCCGACTGGCAGGAAATGCCTTTGGTGGGCTGAGCGGACGATCATGAATTAGTTTCATGCTTCAGTGAAACCGATCGGGACACATTATCCGCTCGTGCCACCGAACACGCCCGACGCTGGTGGGCACGGGAAATCCCGGCCCTTGTGGAAAAAGGGGGAACCATTCTACCATCTTTCCCTGTCCATAACAGGCCCTCACCCCCATTAAGCTTCACACACATTTTTGGGGTAACAGGCAATAATCAGGGCAGTCTCAGACCTGCCCACAGATTGTAGGCACTGAGACAGGTTGAAAGAATTCTCCTCCCACCAGCAGACAGGTAATCTTTACAATTTCAAGAGCAGTAAATATAATCAGAGAGGCTGGGAGCTATCTGGATGCTCCAATTGGACAGCAACCAGGAGTCCCTCAGAGCTGAGGCTCATTACCTCTGACTACAAGAGTCCCAGATCATTCCTGCAGTGCAACGTAAGTCCAACAACCACTAGAGGAAATAACGGCCTGGATTTTGTGGTCAGTGGTGAAGTGGAGGTGTACCACTGACTGCATTAAAAACCAGCTGCCTACCTTTCTTATATGCTGCAGTGGGAACTTGCTCTGCCAGTTGCCTTGTGGATCCACTGGCGGCGTGAGTGGGGAGGCCTAGGGGTATGGCACAATTCCAATGAAACTACATCTCCTTTGACATCACGAGCTAAAGACATGCCCCTTGAGATCTGCCTTCAGCTCAATGACAGGTGACAGTGTGCAATGACTTTCAATTCTTTCTCTGACCTGCTTTTAATTGCAATTCCACCTGGCATCCCAGACTCCTTACAGCCTTGGCACCATCCCCCAACCACTGCCATGCAACTCCACCCCACACCCCCACCCCCACCCCCACCACAAATCCAACCCCAGTCCCCCACCATCGGCACTCCTGGCCCCATTTCGCCTGTGAATTGCAGTTATGAACACACGGTTGTAATCGTGGACACCACAAAGACTGATTGAAAGACTCAATCAACAATCACAAATACCCTGTCCTCAATCACAAATTGTTGCATTCACCCAGATTTATTTTTGTCAAATAATCATGCAGAAAAATCACAAAAATTAAATAAAGAAATGATCGAAAATCATGTTATAAGAATATTGCACATATCTTTTCTTTAAAAAAACAAAATTAAATTAATCACTTATACCCCCCCAACCTCGACTCCCTGCCCCAGCACCCCTTGCTCCGCTTCCCGATCCTGGCCCTGTTCCCCGTGCCCCCAGCTCCCTGCCTGGCACTTCCAGCTTCACTCCCCCATTCTGGTATATCTGAATCTGTTCCCCCAGCCCAGTTCCCCACCACAGATTCCTGGGTCAACTCTCCCCATGCCCCCTGGCACCCCCCCGGCTCCAACCCCCCACCCCGTGCTCCTTTCTATCCCAGTTCCTCAATCCTGCCAATGACGGAGAAGAACCAGGAGGTGTGGGACTGGCATGGTATGGGTGGGTAGCCGTGGAGTTGGGAAGTGTGTTCTTGAGGGTGTTGGTGGGAACAGATTTGGAGGTGCCAGGGGTGCTGGGATGGAATGCCAAGGTTGTGAGTGTGTTTTGCCACTCCTTCTGGTTTAAAGGACTATGTGCCTAAGCTGGCTCTATGCCTGTTAGGAGCAGCCCTAACTAAATCAGTACCAATGCCAGTGTAAATACAGGGAAATCAGCCCATGTTTTCACGCTGACAGGCCCCAGCGGGACCAGCATTATGTGTTTTGCCATAGCCCACTCAGGCGCACAGCAAATTTTGGATTTGAGTGTAAGTGGGCTCTCCAGAAGTTACAGTGCTGTCGCAGCTCTTAACAGTGGCAAATGTCTCAGTGTTCCCCAGTATTGGGATTGCAAAATCTGGGCTGTCATTATCATAGAAATGAGCAATCTTTTGACATGGAATTAAAATATCCTAATGTGCTGCTATTTAAAAAAGGCAGCGGAGTTGAAATTCCACGAAGCTTCCATTGGTTTCCCAGCAGAGTTGCAGCCAAAGTTCCTTGGAGGGGTGTATCTTGAAACTTCTGTAGCTAATCCCACCAAGTATGCCAATGTTATGCATGCATACCACCAAGTGTGCTGTTCGGGTGCACTCATTCCCACTAAAGCTGTGGTCTGCTGTGAGCAGTGCTGATTGCAGAGAGATTTCTCTGATAAGTCCAACTAAAGACTGTAGGATTGTACCTGTTGAAAGAGAACAAGACTGCGCTTTGACAAATGTTGGCTCCTTACAACGTCAGACTCTGATGAGCAGGACAAATGTAGGACCGCCTCGCTTAAGATTCTTCAGTGGTCTGTGGTCGTCAACTGCATGGAGATTTATTTTTGCACCTCCCCAAAGCAACATGATATCTAATGATATCTCATTAGATCCCCAGGATGGGCACCTGCCCCTTGTATGTAAATGACACCAGAGTCGAGATTTGGAATATGGGCATGAGAAACATAAGAAATAGGAGCAGGAGTAGTCCTTTCAGCCCTCTAGCCTGCTCTGCCATTCAATGTGATCAATAGCTAATCTCCACATTCCCACCTTAATTCCCTAAGTCAAAAAATGCAAAAAACTAGGAGGGAAACATTTCGTCTCTCTGACACTTGTGGTATGAATTGATTATGGAATTACAATTATAAATTGCAATTATAAAGAATTGCTCCAAGTAGAGAATGGGGGAAGATTTCCCTTTGGACTGCCACTTCCTATTTTATATGAAAATATACTTACATTGCTTTCTTTGGTTGATGCACAGCACAGGCCGGAGAAATTTGTTCCTTTTTGTCTATCTCTGACTGTTGCTTTTGTTATTATGATGAGAGCCTGTGGTATGTGGCAGCTGCACATGGCCTGTTTCCAAAGACACTGTGAACCGCAACAGCACTTGACCATTCTAATGCTGCTACTCATTACGGTGTTGCAGTACTGTGATATGAGAAGTATTGGATGAGTAACCCACAAATTGCGAGTTCAAATCCCACCATAGGAAATAATGAAATTCCACATATTTGGTCAATTTTTGCTCAACATCAGAACAAGCAACCATGAAAACTGCCAGAATCTGAATTAAAAACCCATCCAATTCACTAATGGCCTGCAAAAAAGGATGCTGCCATCTCTATAATAAAGACAAAATACTGCGGATGCTAGAAATGTGAAACAAAAACAAAAAATGCTGGAAAAACTCAGCAGGCCTGACAGCATCCGTGGAGAGAAAGAGAGTTAACGTTTCAAGCCTGTATGCCTCTTCTTCAGAGCTCTGAAGAAGAGTCCTACGGACTCGAAACGTTAGCTCTCTTTCTCTACACAGAAGCTGTCAGACCTGCTGAATTTTTCCAGCATTTTTTGTTTTTGCTGCCATCTCTACCTGGTTTGGACACAATACAATCACACATGACGCTGATAATAAAACCAGAAAATGCTGCAAGTACTCAGCATGTCAGGCAGAATCTGTTGTGTGAAACAGAGTTAAGGGGGTTGTGGGGGGGTAGGTGGGATTTAGCCAACATTGTGCCATTCCTGACAACGTAACCGGAAGCGTGTGCCTCTCCTGCTCTGTTGATTTACCCCATTTCCTATGTGATTGCAAATAAAATTCAAAGTGCTGGCGGGTGTCACGTGTAATTCAGCGGCAGGGGAAGCTTGTCAGTGGTGAAACCCGCCATCAGCTGACAATGCAGCAGGTACGGCCGGGCTGTAAAAGAGCCTGCTGGTCAAACATGGAAGGTCTGCATCTCGGCCAAAACTTTCCTGCCCAACTTCATTGCCATTAACAAAAGACTTGAGAGCCCAAATGCGCCACGGGCATTTTTCAAAATTAAATTTCACTTGTAAATAATTCACATTACTTTGGTTTCACTTTATTCACGTGTGTAGAATTGTTCTTTGTTGAGACTAGCTTAGTCAGAGAGCGACATGTGCTGGCACACCTCATGGTTGGCATTGACGGTTACACGGGAGTTTGGGACATTTCTTCATTGTGGAAGAAACAATGATTTTTTTTGTATTTTTGTTCACTTTTTATTGGATGTTCATGTTCGGCTCCAGTGTTGGACTGTCCACTCTGGGACATGACTGAACTTGCAGGCTCAGCTGGCCCTCCCTTCTATACATTGTAAAGGAGATTGTTTGAGATTACTCCCAGCAGGGATGGTTGAAATGTTGTAGGTGAACTGTAAGAATTCTGCCAGTCAACGCCCTGAGATGGACACAGATTTGGACAGTATTAGCACCGTCCTTTAGGCCCTCCATTTTTTAATCTTGGCTGACTGTTCCCACCACACCCAGGAAGCCAGGCTCTTCCCGCTTCACCTCCCTTAGCACCCGACCCCACCCTTTATCCTACCTTGCTACCTCTTCCACTCCTCCATGCCCCCCTTCCCCACTCAACGCCCACTGCCCCCTATCGTCACTGACTCACCCATGCTGTTCCTGCACCTCCATGCAAGCTGCCATTCTCCTCCTCCCCTCCCCTGTATGGTAGAATTAAGCAAGGAAAACCGCTGACCTTGCACACAGCTACCAATTGGTGCACATCAGCTTTAAACTAGCGTGAACCAGGTGCCACAAGGTTCTTGTGCACTGCTGACGTTATCTTGAACGTAGGCTGTAATGGAAAAAAGCTTTACGCTAATGAATGTTCATGGCATGCAGATGTATTACATGTATGAACCCACCACAGTCTGGTATGAGGCTTGACATGCTGCTGACATTGCCTCTGCATCTCAACCCACCGTTAGGAAATCAAAATTTTGCATCCCACTTTACTAAGACACCACCATGTTTCCTACTCGCGCAGTCTCCATAAAATCCCCCTCCTCCGCCCCCACATTGTTTCAGGTCAATGACCTTTCATCACAACTAAAAAAAGATAGAAATGTCAGAGGTTTTGAGCCACTGGAAGGGGGCTGGGAAGGGTTGTGGGGTGGTGGTGGTGGAAGAACAAAAAGGAAGATCTGTGATAGGATGGAGGGCAGGAGAGATTAAATGGTAAAAGGTTTCATGGTACAAAAGTCAAAGAGAGTGATAATGGGTAAAGAAACAAAAAATGTGTCCAGGTGAGGCGTGAATGGCTGCATAGCAGCTGCTTGAATGCAGCATTAAGGGATAAAGAAAGAAATGAAACAGGACAGAGCCAGCAGAGAAAAAAACATAGAACAAGACAGAGACAGAAGCTATGATCTAAAGTTGTTGAGTTCAATGTTGAGTCCAGAAGGCTGCAGAGTGCAAATCGAAAGATGAGTTGCTGCTCCTGGAGCTTGTGTTGAGCTTCATTGGAGCAAAGCAGCAGGCCCTGACTAAGCTAACACATTCACTCCACTGTATCAACTGCTCAAAGATGGAATGGATTGGGAGTGGCCTGTGGAGAATCAGAAAGCGTTTGAAGAAGTAAAACAGGTGCTGACTAGTGTTACTGTTTTGACCCACTAAGATCCAGAGGAAAAAATGGTTTTATTGTGCAATACTTCGCCACGAGGGCTAGGTGTGGTGTTCTCTTACATAATGTAAGATGCTGCAGAGAAGCCTAGAAGCATATGCTTCACTTACTTTAATTAAGTCAGAGCAAAATTACTGACAAATTGAGAGAGAGGCATTAGCAATCATATATGGTGTTACTAAGCTTCACAAATGTTTGTATGGGAGGGAGTTTACTTTATTAACTGACCATAAAGCCTTTACGGTCATATTTGGTTCAAAAATGGGAGTACAATCCCTGGTGGCAGAATGGGTTCAGAGATGGGCAATAGTTTTGATGGTCCATCAGTACAGTATTAAATATCGTAAGTTAGTAGATGATGATGTTCTTTCGAGACTTCCTATTAAGAGTGATTTATTTATGGCCACTGAGTTACCTATGAATTACTTTACAAACACAAATGCCATGCCAGTGTCTGCCAGAGAAATTTGTGAAGAAACTCGTACGAATGTGGTGTTTAGTTAAACTGTGTCATGAATGGCTGGCCTAACAATGAGAAATTGCAGGAGTATTTCACACGTAGAATGAACTGAATGTAGATCAAAAACAGAAATACCTGGAAAAACTCAGCAGATCTGGCAGCATCAGCGGAGAAGAACAAATTTGATGTTTCGAGTCCTCATGACCCTTCAGCAGAACTAAGTAAGATTTCCAGCATCCGCAGTTTTTTGTTTTTATATCTATGTATATGAATGTAGATCAAGGCTGCCTCATTAACAGTTATTATCCCACCAAGTTTTAGAGAGGAACTAGAGGAACTTCATCAAAAGGACGCAGGGATAAACTGTGTGAGAACAGTAGCAAGAAGCTATTTTCAGTATCCAAAGATATATAGGGATATTAAGGAATTGGTGAACAGTCGTGAAGTGTGTCTCAGAATCAGAAATGATCCAACTGAGGTTCCTTTCATTCCAAGGTCAAACACAAGAACAAGTGGATGTCGATTTCTTTGAAATGGAAAGAAAAAAAGTACCTTGTTTTAGTTTGATAGCTATGCTAAGTGGATAAATGTTGAGTCTTTTTTCAATACCGCAAGTGCCAAAACCATTTAGGTTTTGAGAAGTCGGATTTTTTTTTTGTTCATGGGATGTGGATATTACAGGCTAGGCCAGCATTTATTGCCCATCCCTAATTGTTCAGAGGGCATTTAAAAGTCAACCGCATTGCTGTGGGTCTGGAGTCACATGTAGGCCAGACCAGGTAAGGACAGCAGATTTCCTTCCCTAAAGGACATTAGTGGACCAGAGATAAAAGCAAAAAACTGCGGATGCTGGAAATCCAAAACAAAAATAAAAATACCTGGAAAAATTCTGCAGGTCTGGCAGCATCTGCAGAGAGGAACCTCTGTTGAAGAGTCATATGGACTTGAAATGTTAACTGTGTTCCTCTCTGCAGATGCTGCCAGCCCTGCTGAGTTTTTCCCAGGCATTTTTATTTAGTGAACCAGATGGGTTTTTACAACAATGGTTTCATGGTTATTGTTTGACTTCTAATTACAGGCTGTTATTGAATTCATATTCCACCATCTACCATGCCAGGATTCAAACCCAGGTCCCCAGAGTATTACCCTGGGCCTCTGGAATACTAGTCAGTGATAATACCACTATGCCACTGCCTCGCCCATTGCAATTGATGGGTTGCCAGAGGTGTTGGTATCAGATAATGGCCCGTAGTTTAAGTTAGATGTGTTTGAAATATTTCTAAGTAAGAATGGAGTCATACCCAATGTGGAATACTGCTGCGGAAAGACGTATACAGATTGTGAAGAGGTCTTTGCAGAAGTATGTGCTAGGTGGTAAGCTAAGCAGCAATTTCCATGTTTCTCTTCAATACAAGTTATGCAATTTTCTGTTCTCTTACAGAATAACCCCACAGTCTACAACAGGTGGCTCACCTTACAACTTAGTGTTTAAAAATGTTCCTGGGACAAGGTTTAGTTTGATTAAGCCTGAAATCAACAAAAGAGTAAAAGAAAAGTAAAATAAAGTGAAGAAGCGACATGATACACCAGGCATGAAACTCAGAGAGTTCAATACTGGTCAGAGGTCATGGTGAAAACCACTGAAGTGATCAGGAGAAGTATCTCATTGGAGTTGTTGTAAAGAGACTAAGTGCATTCACATACCTCATGAAGACTGGAGAGAGACTCTGTTGGGATCATGTAGATCATTTGCTTAAAGGAGGAAACCTGACAAAGGGAGAGCATGATACACCTCCTATAATTCAAATTTCTCCGACAGCTCAAAGTGAAAGTCAAATAGAAAGTGAAAGTCACAAAGGAATCGAAAGTTTGTCAGTATTACAGAATCCATGGATGGAGCAAAGTGAGTCAAGGTCTTTGACTAAGATAAATCAACCAATGTCACAGTCCCAACCATTGTGTGGATTTGGGAGTCAAAGTCAAAGTTCAGGGTTGACACAGTCAGAGATCTTGAGAGAGCAGAGTCAAGCTAATGGAAATGGAAAGAAATACCCAGACAGAAAGAGAAAGAAGCCAGATAGGTTAATTGAAAGAATGTAGGTAGGAAGAAGACAAAATGTTGTTCTTTCTAGTATTTCTTGTCAAATGATGAAACTTTTGTTAAAGGCCATAAGGGCATAAAACCATAAGATGTAGGAGCAGAAGTAGGCCATTCGGCACATCAAGTCTACTCTGCGACTCAACGTGATCGTGGCTGATCTGATAATCCTCAACTCCACGTTCCTGCCCTTTCCCCATAACCCTTGATCCCCTTACCGATTAAAAATCTGTCTATCTCAGCCTTGAATATACTTAACGACCCAGCCTTTACAGCCCTCTGCAGTAAAGAATTCCACAGATTAACTACCCTCAAAGAGAAGAAATTCCTCCTCATCTCTGTTTTAAATGGGCGACCTCTTACCCTGGATTATGCGATTATGAGATTACCCTGAGACTCTCCCGCAAGGGGAAACAGCCTCTCAGCATCTACCCTGTCAAGCCCCCTAAGAATCTTCTATGTTTCAATAAGGTCGCCTCTCATTCATCTAAACTCCAATGAGTACAGGCCCAACCTACTCAACCTCTCCTCATAAGAAAATCCCTCCATACCTGGGGTCAGCCTAGTGAACCTTCTCTGGACTGCCTCCAATGCCAGTATATCTTTCCTTAGATAAGGGGACCAAAACTGTTCACAGTATCCTAGGTGTGGCCTAACTAGTGCCTTATATAGTTTTAGCAAGACTTCCCTATTTTAATACTCCATTCCCTTTGAAATAAAGGCCAACATTCCATTTGCCTTCCCTATTACCTGCTGAATTTGTATGTTAGAATTTTCGGATTCATGCACGAGCACCTCCAAATCCCTTTTGCTGCAGCTTTCTGCAGTCTTTCTCCATTTAAGTAACATTCAGCTCCTCAATTCTTCCTGCCAAAGTGCATAACTTCACATTTTCCCATATTATATTTCATCTGCCAAGTTTTTGACCACTCACTTAACCTGTCTATATCCCTCTGTAGACTCTTTGTGTCATCCTCTCTGCTTACCTCCCCACCTATTTTTGTTAAATACATATTGTTTTTTCAAAAAAAAATTTTTGCATGTAAATTACACTGGTAATATCAATCACATATGTTTTGGCTGAGATTCCAGTAATACCAGGTATGCAACCCAACCCATTATATTTTCGGGTATTGTTGCTATTGGTTTAGTCTTCTGGGAACTTATGTACATGTATCATTTTACATTTTAATATATAAGCTTTTTTGTGGGGAGGGATTGATGTATATTGCAAGATCTAAGCATTTTGTTATCTACACCTCTCTGTTGGGGAGATGTAAATAAAGTTATTCTAGTCATGGCCCCCTGTAGTTGAGCATGTGTTAATCTATTTAGTGCAATACACAATGATAGCCCATCTGCAGAAATGGAGACAGTAAAGTCCAGGAAGAGAAGAGAAGTCAGAGTTTGACCGGGTTAAGGTGAGAGAAAGATGGAAATTGGAATTAACAAAGTCACTACTGTAAAGTGATCGGTCAAGCTTGTTGTGGGCAACTGAATGTGGCCTTTCTCCCTTCTTCTAACTATGCTTCAGTTCTGCCGAAGGGCCACGAAGGCTCGAAACGTTAACTGATTTCTTCTCCGCCAATGCTGCCAGACCTGCTGAGTTTTTCCAGGTAATTCTGTTTTTGTTTTGAATGTGGCCTTGTTAGCATTACAAATGTCCTGAGAACAAAAGAATGAGGGGTCAAAAGGATGCTTCTTACTGGTGCGAGTGATAACAGAAAAATAAAGCAGAAAACTCAATTAGTGCGGTGCTTTCTAAACCTGCAAACAAAGCATAGGCCTGAGGCCAGCTCTGACCACCAGTAAGTAAGCTGTAAGTGAGCAGAATCCCCCTTTTGCTTTCCAGATAAATTCCTATGCACTAAGTTGGGCCTACTTAAATGATTCTCACCAGCATTTCCGTGATTCTTTTTTTGCTGACACATGGCTTAAATAATTTAGTATCTGTTGCTTTGGGTTTTTTGTCGGCTCAGTCCCATATCTATTTCTCTAAGACCTATTCAATCTCAGCAGCACCTGTTGGATTATCAAACATTATTTTTTATCAGTCATATCTGCCCCGAGGCAAGTTTTATATAATATAACAACTGTCCCACCTGGATTGGTAATCACTATCACAGTAAGGTTTTGCTTCTTTACAAAGGTTTTAACAGGCTTTAATGAAATATTGAGGACATAAATTGCTCGCAAGGAAGGATTATATATTTTCCTTTAAATCATGGACAGAAATTTGATAACAAGTGAAAGTGATTTTGAAATCTGAAACTAAATTTTCTTGTCATGGGAAGATTTTACGCTGACTTTACTGTAACACAGAATAAAAATTACCTTGCTTTATTCATTTTATTCATGAATGCACATTGTCAGCTTATAAAACTAACGGAGTGATTTTAACTCCCAGTGGAAAACTGGTGGCATTTGTCAGAAGTGCAGGCAGGTTTTAACTGCCAGGCCTCATTCAATTGCCGCCGGTCAACTGCTGCCTTGGAAGCTGTCCATCTGCACCAAGACTGCCATCAGTAAGTAAACTTTGGTTCCCTAAAGGATGAGACCTGGGGATTAATCATTGTGAACTAGGAAATGGCAAAGGCCATGAATAATTTTTTTTTTGTCTGTCTTCACGGTAAGACATCTCCTAGACAATGCTTTTGAAGTGAGGTACATTTGTAAGATATTTCTGTGCCTTATGCACCTGTCCTGAGCATTAAGGAACTGTGTCAGGGTAGACCTAACTGCTACATGGTGTCAACAAATACCCAAATGCATCCTAGTCAATCAGCTCCATGGGTTCAGTGCTGGGAAAATTACCTTCTTATCTCAAACACCCTCCTTTAATATGATTGGGCTACAGTCTGTTATCATTAGGAAAATGTCATCAAATGCCTGAGCCTATTAAAAGGCTCCAGGTTGCTGCATCCTTTTGTGAAGCATTTTCAAGTTGACTTCCATAGTATCAAGGCTGGTGATATTTCTTGCTGCCACAACTTTAAATTGCTATGTGTAGAATATTACAGTGCTTCTCCCATCCCAACCCCTTTGCCATTGCATCCTACAATTTCTCGTGTACAAAGGAGTGTTGGGAAAAAGGGTAAACATTCTCTGTACGTTCACCATGCTATTACCTCACCCCTGACTCATTCTGCCTCACCCTTGTTGGTTGTTCATTTGCCTTTGAATTCCTTTCACCAGGTCACCTTCATCTGCTGCTTTCCAAAAACATCTCAAAATCTTTTGCTCACAAATTATTTTCTTCCTGCTGACCTCTCCAAAATTCTTAACTCTTTCTCAATACTCAGTGCCCGCTGTATTCATCCCCCTCCTTATTATCAATCACTCTGAGCATTTGGAGATTGTTGCTGTTGTTAAATTAATTAGCTAAAGATGGAACTAGTCCTCACAGTTAATACATGCATGAAAATTCACAATGCTGCCTTCAAACAATGATGCATTACCACCAGTTTATCTCTTTCACTCTATTTAATCATTTTCAGGCCACTGATTTTCAATTTTTGGTGAAATTTTCATTCTAATACTTCTCTTCATTCTTCAGATGGCATGATGGTTCTTGTTTCTATATTTTTTTCCTTGCATCATTTGCACTATTTGCTTCCAATTGCATCTTTGGTTACTCTGAGCTTGCTGTGCACTTTGCTTTAATACAAAGATTTTATTTTGTCAAATCCCTGAAGTAAGATTCATTCATAGATTTTCCCTATAGGGATATTATAAAGTCGGTTCATATGGCATCAAGGCATCTATTGAATATATCTTCAAGCTTCATTCCATACGCAGATCAATATGCACATATTTAATTAAAGTTTGTCCTATAAAGGTTTAGATTAAACATTATTACCGGGGGAAAATGTAGACTTGAATTTTGTCATACAGCTCACCGTCTTCCTCCAATTAATTTAACAAATAAATTAATGTGTTCATGTCTACAATACAATATTATTGTCAATTTTAAAACATATGTAATTCTTTTAGTTGCTCATATTTAGTTTCTAACAGACAATTTATATTGGAAGCGGGTAGCTCAGTTGGCTAGACGGCTAGCATGTGGTTCAAAATAATGCCAATTAAAAATATCTGAATGGACATGTGCTCTTAATAACTTTTAACCAATTTGCTTTTAGAGAGCTCTTTTTCTTCAATTGTTCTTCATCTCGAGGTAGCATCCTTGATTTTTCAAGGGTCATCGAACCATAGTTTATGTCATGATTTTACTCCAGGGCAGGATGAGCAGACAGGCCCAAGACTACCTCAGTAGGAATGGGATTGAATCCCCGTACTGTTGGCATTATTTGTCATCCTCCAATGCCCTCTTTGTAAGGTGCAGTGGCCTCCTCCCCCCCTATCTGGTGACAAGGGTGCCGCTCCTGGCAACCACCTCCTCCAGAAGGACCACGAGGCACTCATCCGAAAAGCAGAGGGCCAAGTGCCCAGCCGGCCTGTCCTCCCACCTGGCATCTCCAGCTGCCCTCCATCAAGACAATGCAGAGCAGACATCCTTCTGTTGGCAGCCTTTCTGGGGCTGTCTGGGCTGGTTTTAAAGTGGCCGCCGGGTCACCATTGGACCCAGAGGCCGACAGGCCCCTGCCCCCGCTCCTGCTCAGCCCTTCCCGAACAGTGAAGAGCCGCGTTTTACGCTGGGCGGACCTTAATTGGCCTGCCAGCGTGAATTTGCAGTCAGGCTGCCGATCGCGGGCGCTGGGTCATTTTCCGGTTGTTCCCAGTCCCGCCGACCGCGCCTGCCCGCTGACCTCAAAATTCTGCTCGAAATTTTGATCCAGAAGATCAGATAACCCATTTTGATGGAATCTATCAATTTTTTATTCTATTCATTTAACAGGGATGAAAATCCAATGGGTTCTGTGAAGGACATTTCACCAGATTATTGTCCAAGTGGTGAAAACAAAAATGTACTCCTGTGCCAACATTCAAGATTGGATTGGATAGGTGAATGAAGGACAATGTGATAAAGGCTTATGGGAACAAGGTAAGTAAATGTGATTAGGCCTATTTGTAGACATGGAGGGTAAACATGACAGATTGAAACAAATGGCCTGTTTCCAGCTGGTAACTTTGATGTATATTTACAACTCCAAGGCCTGAATTTCACGCTTGGCGTGTGTGCCAAGTCGACAGGCCCAGACGTAGATGCAAAATGAGCTTCCTTCCGCGATCGGCCTCCGAATGCAATTTCACATTGTCTGGCCAATTAACGGCCAGCCAATGTGAAACGCACACTGAGAAAGCCTCAGCGCTGCCGAGGGGGGCGGGAAGAGGGCGAGCGCCGGGAAATGTGAGGGTGCGGGTGGACGCTTCTAGTGAGCTCCCTGAAGGCAGAGAGCTGTTGCGGAGCTGCGTCAGGCAGCTGCAGACCTGCACAGATTAAATGACAAGAAAAAAAAGCATCAAACTGTGTCAATGCAAGACATTCAAGCACCTGACAGCAGAACACAAAAAACATCAGTCCCCAGATATCTCCTTTTATTATATTTCATCCCGGAAATTTCATCCCACCCTTGGATGAGGTTTCGTTAAAAACGGGCTGCCCGCCTGCCTGTTTTGCCCATGTGAAGTGCGCAAAATCGTACGGGCAACATAAAATGGTGGACTATAGGGTTTTTAATGGCCTTAATCGGCCCTTTAATTGGCTCCAACTCCCGCATGTATCTGCCGACCTCAATATTGCTCGCGTGCGTGATGACGTTGGGGCACATGCCTGATGGCGCCTGCCCGATCAACGTAAGATTCTGGCCCACGTCTCACCTCAGTTCCATTTGCAACAATCTTACCTGTGAAACACAAGATTCATGAAGTTTGTGCCCAACTCCAGAATTTAAGCACATAATCCAAGCTCGCACTCCGGTGCCATACTGAGGGTGTGCTGCATTGTTGAAGATGCTGCCTTTGGATTGAGCAGCTCCATGGCATTATTTAAAGAAGAACAGGGGAATTTATTCCTCAACCAACAGATTAACTGGTCAATTATATAGCACAATTTACACAACAGCCAGGATTGCATTTCAAAATAATTCTTTAAAGCACTTGGACACCATGGTGATGCAAAGGACACTAAGGCCAGGATTTTCCCCTCAGCGATTTGAGGGCGGGGCCCGGTCATCGAGGGGATAATGACGCGGGATGACATCTGGAGGAATCTCCGACGTCATCCCGGTCCATTAAAATTTTTAGGAGGGCGGGCGGACAGCGAAATCAGCTGTCCGCCCACCCACCAGTCAATGGCCAATTAAGGACATTGACAGGCTAATTAAAGTAATTAAAGACCCTGCCCTTTTAACCTTAAGGCTGGCGCGCAGGCCAGGAGCCCCAGCGGGCTCCAGATTATTCATGAAACCTCATCCACTGGCGGGATGAATTTTCATGTCCGTACTTTAAAAAATCAATAAAGTTTATGTGTTCTTTATTAACATGTCCCATCTCGTGTGACATTGTCACATGAGGGGGACATGTTAATGAATTTTTTAATTTTTGTATTTTTAAAGTTTTTTGGACTATCAGTAATCTCCCTGATACAGGACTTTGTCTCAGGGAGAAGTATGCTGTTTCGTGCGTGAAAGAACGCACTTTGACAGTTGGGGAATCCCTCCTCCCCCGCACAGGAAGCACATAGGTCTTCCCGTCGGGGATGCTGCTGGGCGGGCCTTAATTGGACACTAAAAATGGCGGCGGGTCCCAGTTTCAGCCGACCGCCGCCAAGCCGGTGGGGCCCGCCCACCATCCAAGGGCAAAATTCTGCCCTAAGTAAATGCCAACTCCTTTTCCTTCTTTCTTTTCAGACCTTTGTGACTTTCCTCTCTTTTTTTAACTTGATGTGGTTCTGTTCTATTTCCACTTGATGTGGATACATGTGATTCTGATCACTGTGACTGGTGTCACAAGGCTATGCCCCTTTATTTTGGAAAATATTACTTTTTTAAACTTTTAACTGCCTGGAAGTTTTGCAATTTGAACTCAGACAGAGCAAACTGCTTAAAAACACAAGGCTACATTCCAAGGCTAAGGTGAGCAACAAACAAATCACCCCCAGGGGAGTGTGCAGAAAGAAACGCTTCCTATAATCCAGACATCCATTGAAACTCAACACTGTCTCAGAAAGAGATATTAAAAATGCACAGTATGGGATAATGAAGCAATGGCTGCCACAGACAGACCCACCCAAAACCCCTTGCAAATACATAATGCGTGAAGCATTTCAAGGCAAGGCTGCCTGACCACTAGAGAGAGACTAGAAGTGACTCAGGCAGTGTCAAGAAAGTCTTCAGCAGAGGAATCAGGCTGAAGGCTGCTCTCTCTCTCTCTCTCCCTCTCTCTCTTTTGGAATAAATGTGTCACCCAGTTCAAGAAGCCAATGTTACCAGAAACCTACCAGTGGACCAAGATCTTATAATAATTGCAATATCTTCTACATCTGACCACATCTAAGAAACTAGCTAACACAAATTTTCTAAATGGGGAGAGAATTCAGAAATCTGCAGTGCAAAAGGGACTTGGGAGTCCTAGTCCAGGATTCTCTTAAGGTTAACTTGCAGGTTGAGTCGGTAGTTAGGAAGGCAAGTGCAATGTTGGCATTTATTTCGAGAGGACTAGAATATAAAAGCAGGGATGTGCTGCTGAGGTAAGGCTCTGGTCAGACCACATTTAGAATATTGTGAGCAATTTTGGGCCCTGTATCTCAGGAAGGATATGCTGGCCCTGGAGAGGGTCCAAAGGAGGTTCACGAGAATGATCCCAGGAATGAAAGGCTTAACATATGAGGAATGTTTGAGGACTCTGGGTCTATACTCGATGGAGTTTAGAAGAATGAGGGGGGATCTGATTGAAACTTACAGAATACTGAAAGGCCTGGATCGAGTGGACGTGGGGAAGATGCTTCCATTAGTAGGAGAGATGAGGACCCGAGGGCACAGTCTCAGAGTAAAGGGAAGACCTTTTAGAACAGAGATGAGGAGAAACTTCTTTAGCCAGAGAGTGGTGAATGTATGGAATTCATTGCCACAGAAGGCTTTGGAGGCCAGGTCATTGAGTGTATTTAAGACGGAGATAGATAGGTTCTTGATTAGTAAGGGGATCAAAGGTTACGGGGAGAAGGCGGGAGAATGGGGTTGAGAAACTTATCAGCCATGATTGAATGGCAGAGCAGACTCGATGGGCCGAATGGCCTAATTTCTGCTCCTACATCTTATGGTCTTATGGCTGCACAGTTTAAAATCTACACTGCAAGGAAAATCAAAGGACTCTTAACTGCATATTCTTTTACCTTTATTTACTGGACTCTAACGTCCCTTATTTCTTGTGTGTGTGTGTGTGCATGTGCGCCAGGTACCGGTCAGTACATTTGCTCTTTCTTTGACTCAAGACAACCTTTTGTGATTGGCTCCGTATTGCTCACAGTATAAATAGCTAAATGCATTTTGGGCAGAATTTTTCGCTCAATGTGCAGACGCACGCCCAACCTGCTCAAGTGTGAATCAGTGCATGATATTTCAGTTAACGGGTGCGTGTGTGAGTCAGCAGTGCACCCGCCGACAATTAAGAGGCCTATTAAGGCCATTAACGCAGTAATCAACGGTGATTTTTTTGGTGCCCATCCAATGTTACGGTGGGTGGGTGGGCAAATAGGCCAAGCGGCCTTTGCCTTTTTGAGGAAACCTCATCCAAGGGCGGAATGAGATTTCCGACGTTAATTTAAAGAAAGGCAAAAATGTTTGGACAGAAGTTACATCAGCAGGTGACTGATCCTGATGCGTGGACATCTTTATTTGGCATTTAAAAATCTTTTTTTATGACTTTTGAATCCTTCAGCTCCCTGAGGCAGCTCTGGGTCTTCAGGGAGCTTTCTGTAAGCGCTCCCCCACTCCCGCGCTGACGTCAGCGCTTGCCGTGCTCCCGCCCCCACCCCGGCAGCGCTGAGCATTGGCCAGCCAGCGTGAAATTGCAATCAGGGGCCGATCGCTGGCGGGGGCCTGTTTCCCAGCCTCGCCCAGGCCCCGCCGGCCACGCCCACACGCCGAACTCAAATTCCTGCCTTCTGATTTGCGAAAGGGCACATTCTCGTGAAACTGAAACTCGAACCTTTGTTGTGAACAAGCTGAGCAGGTTGAATAGGGGGGATCCCGTACATCTCTTCTCACTTGCTCATAGAGTCCATCAGAGTGTCTACCAGTGTTTCTTCTATTAAGAAGCTCTTGAAGGTCACATGAATACGAATGACTTCACATAGTTTTGGAATAAGAAATGCAAATAAGGGGTTATTAAATTCCACTGTTATTAAGCAGCAACTTTTAAGTTTTATAGCACCTGTAAGTAATTAAAGGTAAAACCCATTATTATTATTTTATCAAAGATCAATACCTACAGTGAGACCTGTGGTTGACCAAAATAACCTTACTAAATGGAATTGTATTTTCAGCAGGATTAAGTCGGGATTGTGAACCCTGCATTAATTTATATAGCAATACTCTTCAGTAATTCTTAGCATGCATCCTCTCTATTTATTAACATATGCTATCCTTTCAAAAACTAATTAAAATAGCTTTGTATTTCAATCTTTTTGAGAGTAACAATCAAAATCCCTTGAAAATGCTATGGTAACAGAATTGAATGCAACCAGCTAAACAGGCATGCAGATTAAAGGGTTCGGTTCTTCTATTTATTATAATTACGCATTACTTCAGAAGTCAAAATCCTAATAAATTGAGTCAGTTCTGCATTTAGTAAATGTTTATCCCCACCCCACAGCTTAACATTGGTTTATACCACTGTTGTGCATTTTGTTTACACAGTATTTGCATAAACATATATTAATATATGAGTATATGGTAATGCAGTAGATATTGTTGATGGTGGTGTTACATGTTTCAAGATCAGACTGTTATGTTAACTTTAGCCATGGGCTGAGGGAAACCAAACAGGGAACATGAGCTTCCCCCTTCGTCTAGATGTATCACTGGACTTACACAGAGATTTGCTTAACTTCACATCTGGGCTCATTGCCTACAGTGCCACAAGTAAAGTAAATAATTATGAGTTGCATGGTTTTTTGGGCCAATAAGTGGATTTTTTTTTGTAATCTGGATTTGGAATATTTTCATTTGTTTAAGCCATAGATGATGCATTGGTTTTAATTTTCCGAAAGTCCCTAGATTTGGGGAAGGTCCCATTACATTGGCAGGTGGCAAAAGTAACTCCATTATTCAAAAAAAGGAGAGAGACAGAAAGTGGGAAACTATAATGTTAAGTTTGGAACTTCAGACCATGAACTCTCTCCTCCACCCTCATCCCTTTTTTATACGTTTTTTCAATATTCATTTTTATTTTTTAATCTTTATTCTTTATCCACTTATTGTCATTTTTATTCATTGTTTTATCGCCACCTTTTAACCTACTTTTGATCTTTTCTCCCACCACCACCCCCACAAGAGCCATCTGTCACTTATTCATGTTGTTCTTTCCAGGGTGATTACCTTTCCCCTGCTATTATCACATTCTGCTTTTTTACCTTAACGTCACCATCAGCACCTCCTTTAGCCCATGCCATTGCCATTAACACCGACTTTGTCTTTTTGTTCCTGACATCTTTGTTAATCTCTCCTTTGCCCCTACCCATCGCTGGCCTTCTATCCAGCTTCACCTGCTCCATCTCCTTTAAACAGTATAAATTTCATCACATTTTTACTTCTCTTTAGCTGTGTAGAAGAGCCATACAGAATTGAAACGTTAACTCTGTTTTTCTTTCGACAGATGCTGTTAGAACTGCTGAGCTTTTCCAGCATTTTCTGTTTTTGTTTCAGATTTCCAGCATCTGCAGTATTTTGCTGAAATCATGTTGCAGTTCTTTGAGGAAGTAACATTTGCTGTGGATAAGGGGAACTGATGGATGTACTGTACTTAGATTTCCAGGGGAAGAATCTCTGGCTCGGTGAGCGGGGGCGGGGCCCGCTCGCCGAGTAATAAAATGATGTGTGGTGACGCTGGGCGTGTGTCCTGACGTCACCGTGCATCATTTAGGTATTGCGTTCGATGAGTGCGCGCTGGATGTGTAGGGGGTGGCGGTGTGTGTCATCTTCACCTCTGACTTCTGAGCGGTACGAATCGCTCCCACTCCCTGGGTTCTAGACCTTGGACTTATTTGGGGGTTGTGACAAAGTGCAGCAGACAACTGGTTTTGGGGCAAGAAAAAAACTGAGTTTATTGAAGTCACAAATGGATTTATAACATTAGGATTACACTGAGATTATACAGACCTTCAAAGTACACTTAGTTAAGAATGGGGAACACACAACATAACGAGGGAAAATCACGCTACTAATTCACTTACCCTTGTCCCACCCTCAAAACCTAACTAATTTGAACTAGGAGAGGTCAGGGATCATGCTCACCAACCAGGGTTCCTTGACAGTTCGAGTTCCAGCCAGGTAAGCCGGTTCCAGTTTTGGGGTACGCTTTGTGTCCTCCGGGGCCTGCCGTCCCCATGCGGTCCTGGTCTGTGGAATCTGCGAAGGTTCTTCAGTTGGCTGTAGGGCGCGGTTGTGGGTGGTCAATCTTCGTGGAAGGCTGCGGTTGCGGCCTTGTTGTCTTCGGTTGAGCCTGCCACCCCGTGCCCCTCGCTGTGATATTGTCTGCGGGCCTGAAAAACCTCTAGATCTCCTTCCTCCGCTTGGCTCAGCTCCCTGTCTAAACTCTGCAAAACTGCTCCCAACTGCACACTGCCCTGTGTCAGCTTTCAAAACTGCTCACTTCTGTGTCCGCCCAAAAACTTGCTCACTTCAGATCTCCTGGCCCAGTTATACTGTTTTTTTGGAATTTCTTATCTCGATCCAAATCAAGGTTAGTTCTTTGTTTGATTTTGGTGGGCTTCCCCGGGTGATTGTTGTCGCGTTGTTTTTAATGGGCTCACATGATGTTTATCATTGTCTCCCTGCCCCCGCAACTAGTCTTGAACTGAAAGCCATTGTATGTGTGCAGTATTGATGGGTTTACATAATTGCAGATTGTGGTCTTTCTGCCTTAGTAGTTAGTAATGATTATTTATGCAAGATTTTGATGGGCTTTAGTTTTGTGTTGATTGTTTTAAAGGGAAGAATGCGTATTCTGTCTCCTCTCATTGTCTGGTTTCAGGTAAAAGTCCAAAAGTCATATCCTTGTTGATGATATGAAAAATGTGGGAATTTTGAGAACCCTTCAGCCCCCCCCCATGATACTTAAACCTTGCTTCAAGTATCATACTGAAAAAAACAAAATTCCCGACCCTCCATAGTCAATCTTCCACTGTAATTACCTATCTAAAATCTCACGACACATACATTCTCCATTCTTTAAAATGTGATGTACATATGCATAGGTGAAATACAGTTATTTACATACATCCAAACATTTAGGGGGCCCAACACCCCACTTGGTGCACATACACCTTTATTAAAAAAAAACAACACGTAAAAGTCTTTCTTAAAAATAACCACACACAAAAAAAAATATGAAAGGTTCAAACAGGTGTATCTCTCTCCACCTTAGCATAATGCTTCTTCCAGGTCCTTTCGTTTTGGAACTCCAGGATTTTGCCTTTTCCCTTGCACTGAGAGCACAACAGGTCCAACACTATTCCCAGCTGGCAAACCACGGGGTTGTGGGAAGCCATTCTGACCCATGAAGGGACCTCTATGTTTTCGAAAATGTCCCACCAGGGTAGGACTGTGATACCTTGAATCTCTCCCTCTATCTCATGTGTTTTCTGTTCCAAAGTATAGAAATACTTTTGTGATAACTCTACAGCTTTTAGTAGTTTAGTAAGATGTTCTGGTAGAGAGGGAATTTCGTAACCGAAATGTGTGACAGAGCTCTGCAGGTTGGTAATGATTTCCCTAACAGTGAAGTGAACAGTGGATGGTTCAGGAATGGGGACAATCCGTTCCTGGGCCACTTGAACTTCTACCTCGGGTTTAAAACAAAAACTGCTGTTACTTACCGGACACCGGATGTGCTTTCCAAGCTGGTAGTGGGGCGCACTTGTGGTGACACAATATGTCCCACCCTCTATATATGCTACCTGTGGGAGAACATGGCCTTGTGCCATTACCTCCATGGTACAGTTTATAGGCCGTGCACCAGCAGTTTTAAACCCGCACTGTGGTCTGGAATAGGCATTCAAGTGCTGGGGATACAGTACTACATGTGCACCCCGGCTCCAGCATCCAGAGAGGTCTGTACCTGTCATCATGTGCTCCCACTTTATGATGTAAGGTGGGACCGCTGTGAAATGGACGTGTGCACCCCCTTGAATGACTCCAATGTTCTCCACCCTATATACCGGTGCAGGTCGGGCTGTCCCACCCGTGACCGGCATCCTCACGACTATACCCATGATGGTCTGGTTGGAGTGCCCACAATCTACTGGGACAGGGTAGGCTTCAGAGGCTAGGCGGAACTGACACGGGCTTAGTGAATTCTCAAATGGGTGGAGGGCTGCGAGGTGCTTATTGCTGATCCAGGAAGGAACTAAACCTTGCTTTAAATCCTCCAGGTTGCTGCAGCCCTCGCCCAGCAACCATGCTCCGTACAGCACGTACACCTCATTCTGTGCAGCCTGGTCTGATGCATTCCTATCCTCTCGAATGAGTGCATTCACTGTTTTGGCCTGCCTTTCCAATTCAGCAATAATCTCCTTTAAATGGACCATCATGGCCTGGTCCTCGTGTAGCTCTGAGCCTATCACTGTGTTCTCCTCTGTTAAGATTTTACGTAATTGTGTTTTTAAACCGTTTATTTGTGTCTGCAATTCTATGTCATCCAGGCTGTTTATCACAGAGGATCCTGTATTATATGCGGTGAAAACATCATTCCAGGTTCCCCTTCTTTGTCTCCCCACATTGCTAAAGTACTCAGTGTGGGTAGTGTACAGTTCTGTTTTGTCTATATTGGCAAAATCGAACTCGTAGAATTTCCTGAACATTTCTCTAAACAGGGCCTGGTAAAGCTGTTCTGTCTCCTTGGGGCACCAGGTAAGTGTACCTCTGTGAGGTTTAGAATCACAGAAGCTACCGCGTAGTGTACCCCCTGGTATAGCACCTTTACTGTCGGAACTAGTGCCAGCCCATTCCCGGGTCCCTTGGTGGTGGCAGGGCTCTTCTCCATATGTGTCCTTACTGTCGGGGCCGTGGGCAGGGGCTTTTGGGTGCGTGCCACGGGTTCAGTGGCCTTAACTGAGGATGGAGAGGATGGGGTTATGCAAGTGTGTAGGTGGGAATCCCATTCCACCCCCTTCCCCTTGTCCAGCCATGCTGCGGAAAAGATAATGGATACACCCGTGGGGCAGGTCGTCTGCGATCCCCACATGCAGAAATAGATTCCCTGTTCCGATTTCCACCACTTATCCCAGCACACGCTCACCCCCCACCATGGTTCCCGGTAATGGGGCTGCCCTTTTAAACTGGGGAGCCGGTGACCACGGTTTCTTTGGCCATGGCATTCGTGGGGACCTTCTAGTGACTCTGGCTGGTGGGGGTTTTCTGGCTGGTGGGTCTTCAACCCAAGCCACTGTCCCCTCTTGTGCGGTCTGTGGAATCTCCACTGCCGCTGGCTGGGGATTTCTATCTTCAGGCTGTACCTCTTCTAAACCTGTGTCAGGGGCCCTCAGGTCCCACCTCGTCTGAGTCCCAGATGAGCGGGGGAGTGTCCCAGACAGTGGGTGGGATGGCCCTTCCCTTAAAACAAGCCACTGCACCTGCTTGTGCAGTCTGTGAGTTTGCTCCTGCTGCAGGTTGAGGATTTTTATCCTCAGACCTTGCCCCAATTGGCTGTTCCCTTCTCTCGGATTTAAACAACTTATATTGGTTAGCTAGCACGTTGGCCTGCTGGTTGCCCTCACTCCGGGGTTCTGCAGAGGAATGGGCTTTCACCTTATGGATGAAAGCCTCCCCTTCCTCCCCCACTGCTGCTGGCTCTAGTCAGGGTTGTGGGTTAGATTGGGCTGATGGGGTCAGCACGCTGGTGGTGGCTGCTACCTTCCCTGGGCCAGTCAATAGGGTTCTCATGGCGTCCAAAAATGACTCGACCGTGGCGGGAGGGATTCCTGTCTCTGCCTTTTGGGCTGGGGTTGAGGAATTCTTTCCCTTGTTATCTTTCCAAGGATTCTTACACTCCTCCCTCCAGTGTCCATTCTTCCCACACTCATAACAGTTGAGCTTTGTGCTGGAAAAGTTATTCCCTTCCTGATGCCACTCCTTCCTACCCTGGCCGGGTTTCATTTCATGCACTCTCCCTTTAGGTTGGTGTGCATCGGTTCCTTTACCATTACGGTAAGCTATGGTTAATTGTCTGATCACTGTCAGTTCGGTAGTCAGGGGATTCTTTGGGTCAAACCACATTCCTGCCATGGCCCTGACCTGTGACAAGCTGTTTGTCACCAGGCAACAGAGCCAGTGGGCCCGCTGATCCTGGTCCAGGTTAGCCCGGTTAGGCCTCCCACTGCATGCGCTCCTATACACCGGCCACAACCTGTCTGCAAAAGCCTGCGGGGGTTCTCCTACGAGCTGCACTGTTTTTTCCACCCGGGAGAAAGGACTTCCCTCATTCATCCCCATGGCCTCAAGAACTTCCTCCTTGAGCTCCCCATAATCACACTGTCCCATCTTACATTGGTCAGAGAGGGACTGGAAGTGCTTACTCTCCAGGGAGAATAGCAGCATTTTGGCCTGTTCAGCATCATTGCACTCATTGATGCTTGCTGCCTGTTCCACTTCCCTGAAGTGGACCGAGAGATCCCCATTTGCCGCAAGTTTAGTTAAATGGCTTACCATGGCCCTAAGCTGTTGGGTGCCGTGGGGAACTACGAACTGGTTTTGGAGGGGTCCCTCATTCCCGTTATCAGCAGGGGGGGGGCGAAACTTTGCTGTGGGGCCGGGCACATCGGCCCCGGTCCCAGCCTCTCTTGCTGGGGGTTTTCCTCCTCAGCTTCTGCCCCTAATTCCACCCCCCCCTGCCAGGTTTCGCTAATGCTTGGTGCTACGGGTGGTGGTCGTGGGCCCTCCTGCTCCTCAGCCGGGTAGTCCCTTGGCGCTACCTGTGGTGTCTGAACCGTCCTCCCCAGGTTCCCTGTGAAGTCGACCTGGGCTGCACTAGGGCCTATAAGGCACAACATGCCTTTTGCCGCCCTGAGAGCAAGGTTCAGACTCTCTATCTGTTTCTGGCAGGGGCCATGGTCTGCATCCTCAAACCCCTGTGCGCTCATTATTTTATAGGCTGCCTGTAAGCCTTTTACTTTCTCCTCCTGCTCTCTTACTTGTCTTGCTAGGCAGGCATTCTTTTCCCGCAACCCCAACTCATTGTTCTTGGCCTCGGTGACCTGACACTGTAAATATTCCTGCTGGGTCTTATGCTCCCCCACTAACTGCACCCTTTCCTGGTTCGGAGCCTGCAATGCTAACAGTAACTTCTCCCCTGCTCGGGCCTTTGTTTGGACTTCCAGGGCTGACTCCCAAATCTCAGCTGCCTGTGCTTCAACGAGCCTGTCCAAAAGCTGGATCTGTTTCTTGAAGCACATGGATTTTTTATGATCCTTCCCTTCTGTCCACTTTGCTGCAGCATCTACCGGGCGCCCAGCTTTTAAAAGATTAGTGACCCTTTTTTTCCCATATTCACCTTACTGAAAACATAATTTGAAATCCTCTCTTCCATTACAGTTCTCTCTTCCAAATCAGTGTCCACTGCATCGCATCCCTTTTATCAAGGTCTTGTCGCGGTCGCCATTATGTAGGGGGTGGTGG
This sequence comes from Cetorhinus maximus, assembly GCF_964194155.1. Classification (NCBI taxonomy): domain Eukaryota; kingdom Metazoa; phylum Chordata; class Chondrichthyes; order Lamniformes; family Cetorhinidae; genus Cetorhinus; species Cetorhinus maximus. The sequence continues at coordinate 134,303,133 of NC_135883.1, forward strand.
TGTGTGTCAGTTTCACCTCTGACTTCTGAACAGTTCAAATCGCTTCCACTCCCTGGGTTCTAGACCTTGGACTTATTTGGGGATTGTGATAAAGTGCAGCAGACAACTGGTTTTGGTGCAAGAAAAACTGAGTTTATTGAAGTCACAAATGAACTTCTAACATTGGGATTACACTGAGATTATACAGACTTACAAAGTACACTTAGTTAAGAATGGGGAACACACGGTATAATGAGGGAAAATCATGCTACTAATCCCCTTACCCGTGTCCCACCCCCAAAACCTAACTAAATTGAAGTAGGAGAGGTCAGGGATCATGCTCACCCACCCAGGGTTCCTTGACAGTTCTAAATCCAGCCAGGTAAGCCGGTTGCAGTTTTGGGGTACGCTCTTTGTGTCCTCTGGGGCCTGTCGTCCCCACGTGGTCCTGGTCTGTGGAATCTGCGAAGGTTCTTCAGTTGAGTGGAGGACTCGGTTGTGGGTGGTCGATCTTCATGGAGGGCTGCGGATGCGGCCTTCTTGTCTTTATTTGAGCCTGCCACCCTGTGCTCCTCGCCGTGATGTTGCCTGCGGGCCTGCAAAACCTCCACATCTTCTTGCTTAAACTCTGTTTCAACCGTTCCCAACTGCTCACTGCCTGCTAGCTGGTTTCTCTCTCGCTCCTTCGTAACTGACCAGGCAGTTATACTGTCTTTCGAATTTCTTATTGGAATCCAAATCAAGGTTAGTTCTTTGTTTGACTTTGGTGGGCTTCCCCCGGTGATTGTCGTCTCATTGATTTTAATGGGCTCGCATGATGTTTCTCATTGTCTTCCTGCCTAGTAACTTGTTTTGAACTGAAAGCCATTGTATGTGTGGAGTATTGATGGGTTTGCATAATTGAATTGCCTGCCTTAGTATTAGTAGTGATTATTTATGCAAGATTTTGATGGGTTTCAGATTCGTGTGAGGTGAAGTCTTTCTCTGGGTTGATTGTATTAAAGGGAGGAATGCATATTCTGTCTCCTCTCGTGGTCTGGTTTCAGGCAAAACAATCCACACTGTACTCAATAAGCCCGGGCATGTGCAGCCCCAGGCTTTCATGGGCCCAGCCTCCTGTCTGCAGGGTTTTACGCTTAACTCAGCTGTTTAAAAGTCCAAAAGTCATATCCTTGCTAATAACATGAAAAATGTGGGAATTTTGAGAACCCTTCAGATGTCAAGCTTCTTGAGTATTCTGGGAGCTATACTCATCCAGGCAAGCGGGGAGTTTTCCATCATACTCCTGACTTGTGCCTTGTATATGGAGGTCAGGCTTTGGGGAGTCAGGAGGTGAGTTACTCGTCGTATGATTCAAAATGAGCGAGTCATTATAAATTCTGCCTGATTTTCCAGACTATTGCTGTCAACAGAAGTGTATAATGGACAGTCAATCTGATATTCCCCATTTTCTTTCCCCACTCTATTACCTAGGCTTTCTTGAGGCACTTCCTCTGATACAGGTGTAACTGCTGCAAGGGATTGTGGAATTTTAAGTGTAAATTCTACAAAGCACAACTTGAGTTTCCATGATCCTTCCACAAGTTTTAAAAGCATCACACTAGAAAGGAGGCCCTGCCTATCTGGGGAAACAATGGGCCAAATCTTCATGTAAAACTATTGGCAAATGCACAATGGATATGTTATTAATGCACAAATCACCCACAAAGTTTAAAGGATGAAGTTGTGAATCTCCAGAGCTTACTGTTTTTGAGAGACTAATTAGTGAAAGAATGGGCTAAATCTTGTTGGAGTATAGCATCTCATGGCATGTACCATATATTAGTTATTTTCCTGCAACCTTCAGCTCACATATAATTTGCACTGTAACTTGCACCGTGAGTTGTGAATCTTCAGAACTTTACTAGTTGAATTATGTCTCTCCACCATTTGCCTCGTACAAATGATAACTTGCATTTAGCTTCACTGCTATTTTTAAGAACTTGCTAGATTTGCACTTTGATTATCCATTAAACTCGCTACTGAGCTCAAATTTAACAGCCTATATACCTTTTTAACAATGTGATAAATTTAATGAATCATGATAATTAATGTTATGGGTCAAAATTCTGGAACTCCCTCCCTAACAGCACTGTGGGAGTACCTACATCACATGGACTGCAGCGGTTCAAGAAGGCAGCTCACCACCACCTCCTCAAGGGCAAATAAATTCTGGCCCAGCCAGCGACACCCACAGCCCATGACAGAATAAAAAAATGCTAATCGAACTCTCTCATCCAGAAAGCAAAAGCTTAGAAAGTTGAGTCTCATTCCCGTGTGTTGTAAATGTTTCTAAGAGGCTGAAACAAATTCAATTTTTCTCGTTTTTTACTTTTCCCTTCTGTCCCTTTTCTCGGTCTTTCTTAATTCAATCTTTCTCTCTCTTTGGGCGGAATTGTCCCAGATTTGCACTAAGTGCGGTAGTGGGTGAGTAAAACATTGTTGTACCCAGCGGCTGCAATGGTGGCTTTTCACTGCGTATCATCCCAAACCCACCGCATTAATTATGCATTCCTGGGAAACACGCCGTTTCCATGGTGGATGGGCTCTCATCCAAACACCACGCCATCACCTCACTGCTTCATCATGCCGGCCGCCATATTTAAAGCCCAGCCGCACGTGCACCTCTCAGTGCTTCCAGCCCACGACTGCTGCGGGGAAGACAGGATGGCCCCAAAAGGCAAAAAGACTGCAGTCCCCGGGTTTAATGTCCCTCAAGCGCCTTTTGGATGTCATGGAGGCCCACCATGATGTCCTTTACCCGTGCTTTGGCCAGAGGAGGGGCAGTGGCATCACCAGTCCTGCGTGGGAGGCAGCGGCAGTGGTGGTCAGCGCCAATGCCCTTCCAGAGAGGACAGCTACCAGTGCCGCCACAGGATTAATGGTCTCATCCATTCCGCCAAGGTAATTCACTCTTCTCATCACTCTCAACTCACACACTCACAAACCCATCACACATCCACAGGGATCACACAACTCAAGGGACAACACCACTAACTCTCACACACACTCTCGCATCTCCATCAGGCTCATATCTTCTTGAGCGCTCGACCTCGTCCCGTCCATGGCTCTGCTCACCACATAAAAATTCCACACAGTGCCATGTGTCCTGCTCACACTCTCTCCATCTGTTTCCATGCAGGAGAAGCTATCTCACAACAGCAGGGTTAGGCCCCAGACCGGGGTTGGAGTGGCCCACATTAGGCCCTTCACTCACCCTGAGGAGTGTGCCATCGCACTGACTGGTGAGGATGTGGACTCTGCCAGCAGTGTCGGTGAGGTTGGCGGCGAACACCCACCTGAGGATCCTGTACCACTTCATCCCTCTCTCAACGCAAATGTGAGTGCTCTCCCTCCTCCTTTTGACCCTGCTGCCATGCACTAAGTATCTCTACTTTGGTTTACATGGAGCTCTGCTAAGTGACCGACACCCTCATCCAGCCATTCCCTCAGCTCCATCCATGTCTTCACCTCCAGCCAAGAGGACACCTTCTCCACTGAAGAGCTGGAAATAAGCAGCCTGGAAGACCCATCACAGCGCTTACACATACCCTGCACCAGCACACAGTATAAAATAAAGGGAGAGCCTCTTAAGGAGGAGCATGAACAGAGGGACCTCGGTGTATATGTACATAGGTCATTGAAGATGGTCGGGCATTTTGAGAGAGCAGTTGATAAAGCATATATCATCTTAAGCTTTATGAATAGGGGCATTGAGTACAAGAGTAAGGAGGTCATTTTGAACTTATATAAAACACTAGTTAGGCCTCATCTGGAGTACTGCGTCCAGTTCTGGCCGCCATACTTGAGGAAGGATGTGAAGGCATTGGAGGGAGTGCAGAAGAGATTCACAAGAATGATTCCTGGGGTGAAGAATTGTAGCTATGAGGATAGATTGGAGAGGTTGGACTGCTTTCTTTGGATAAAAGAAGACTGAGAGGAGACTTGATAGAGGCATTCAAGATCCTGAGGGGTATGGAAAGGGTAAGTAGTGAGAAACTATTCCGGCTCAAGAGAACATCAAGAACTAGGGGGCACAGATTTAAAATAATTGGCAAAAGGAGTAAATGTGATGTGTGGAAAAATGTGTTCATCCAGAGTCTGGTTGGACTATGGAACAGACTTCCTGAAGGGGTGGTGGAGGCAAGTTCCATTGAGGTATTCAGGAGGAAATTGGATTTCTACCTGAAAAGAAAGAATGTGCAAGGTTACAGGGATAAGGCAGGAGAGTGGGGCTAGGTGGAATTCCCTTTCAGGGAGCCAGTGCAGACTCGATGGGCCGAATGGCCTCCTTCTACACTGCAAAGATACTGTGATACCTCGATAGAACCTAGATGTAAAGCAGGCTCAGGCTCACAACCTGGTGGTCACCGCACGACACATGTCCGCAGCAGCAGAGGGCAGGTTTGTGTGAGCTCCCCAGCACTTGAGCAAAATTAGCAAATTAACACACTTTCATGCAGCACGCCTCTCGTTTCACTTTCAATTTGGACAGCATGGTGCTTATTCGGTTCTACTTTCACTCCCCCGCCCTTCCCCCTCTCCCAGTCACCCATTTCCTTTCTACCATCACAGTTGATGCCTCCGATCGATCACCTTCCACCTCCCCTCCCAGCCACAACCCTTTTCCTTTGGGGATGTCCAGGTGAACGTGCGCATTCCCTTCCTTCCGAAAAAATATCACCCCCATCCACATTCACCTCCCCGGCCTCCCCCTTCCCACACCCAGGGTCCATGTCTGCCTCCAAGTCCCCACCAACCACCCTCACCATCCCTTCTGCCGCTACCGTTGAACTCTTACCCTCCCACCCTATCGCCTCACTCTGCCCTTGGTAATTCTCACCATTCCCTCTTACCACACCCACTCTCCCAGGAGGCAGTCATGGACCCATCAAACCCCTCCCTTGCACGTTCACCTGGACATCCCCCCTTCGAACCCCCTACCACCTTGGAACCCCTCCCCACCTCCGGGCCCCTTCCCTCCCAGAACCCTTCCCCCAGGAACCCCTTCCTCCAAATTAGTCCTCCCACCCACCTGGACACCACATCCCCATCGCTTAGTTCCTCCCCCTTTCTGGCCACCTGAGATACCCTTACTTCTTCTGCCACCCTTATTCCTTCCCCCCTCCCGACTGCTTCCTCCAGCCTTACCTCTTCTTTCAGCCTTACTCTTTCCCTATTCCTCCATTCCTGGCTCCCTCAGACACCTTCACTCCTTCCTTCAGCTTTACTCCTTCCCCCTTTCCGACTCCATCCTCTACTCTTCCTTGTTCCTCCACCCTTACTCCCTCCGTTTTAGGCATTCCTTGCTCCCCAACAACAGCCCCCCCCACCCCCCCCCAGACTCCCTCCCTTCTCTGCACTCCTTCCTCTCCCTGGATTCCTTCTCCTCTCCACACGCCTTCCTCACCCTGGACTTCTTCCTCCCTCCACACATCTCCCCCACTCTGAACTCCTTCCCTTACACCTTCCACCCCCCTTACACCTACCTCCCCATTTGCCATCTTCTCCCCCATTAGCCCCTCCTGTCCCAACCTCAACCCCCCCAACACCTCTATCTCTCCCAGTTGATCCTAGACCTTCATTTCCCACCCCCTCGACCATCATCTGTTGTGAGCATCAACGGTGATTTTCCACGTTCCATGCGCTGCTTTGCAGCAGAGTCATATCCATGAGAATCCACCCAGCATGCCATGGACCTTCCTCCAGGATCCCATTACTCTCAGGCTCCAGCATCTTGTGCTCTCCGGATGACCGCAATATGAGCAAGACCCTGACGGTAAGTCCCGACTTCTGCACGTCTTATTTGTCAAGACGTGTTCTGCACCGGGGTGTTTTCCCACCGAAATGGGCATTTGATCCAGTGTGAGGGAGATGATTCTGGCAGGCTGCCCTTAAAATGATACCCTGATGTATAACAATGAGGTTCCCGACTTCCGATGGTGGGGTATGTGGCCCTCCATTGATGGGCTGAGCCAATGATCGCAAACTGGTCTCACAGCGTCGTGAAGGCAATTTTTTGCCTCCTTGCCATATTGTCCGCTCACGCCACCAAACATGCTTGGCGCCAGCGGGCATGAGTGATTCTGCCCTTTATTCCTCTTTCTTTACCTGATTTGACTGTAATTCACTCTTCCTTTCTAAGATCCCTCTGCTCCTTTCCCAATCCTTAACTCTCATTTGATAAATAGAGGGACTGTTGGTTGTGCCTTTCTTTCATCAAGGTCTCAGAAGCCCCATTGCCCTCTCCACACCGTCATCAGCTCTCACTTCCAAAAGGTTACGGTGCAAATTATACTTGAGTTGAAGAATGCCGGAAAATGAGACTCCATATTCCAGCAAAATTTCTCCCGTTCTTTCACAAATTACTTTCTTAAAACTTTTCATGGTTTTGAACTCCTCGGTTTTATCTCTTTTTGATCATGATATTCATAAGTGCTCCTATTATGTGCATCTGTATCATTGATGAAGCAGTGTATGATTTTCTTCTTGTAATAAATAAACCCTTTCCATTCTTTTCCTGTCTTGCTAGGTCTATTAAATTTGTTCTGGCACTGCAGGCAATAGCAACAATCCATCAAAACACCGACACAATTCAACGCACTGAGTCTGTGCTAACCCTTTTAAAGAACAATGCAGCTAGTCCAACTCCTCAGCTCTTTCCACATAATCCCTGAAGCTTCATTTTGTACAAACATTTATCCAATTCCCTATCAGGCAATGTGGCGCAAGCGCTCGATCCATGAAAAGGTTTCCCCTCATGTTGTCTCTACTGATTTTGCTAATTACCTTAAATCTGCACCCTTTTGGTTATTGACCTTTCAACCATTGGAAACAGTTTCTCTTTAATTAATCCAGCTAAACCCTTCATGACTTTTAGACACCTCTATCAAATATCCTCTTAGTCCTCTCTGCTCAAAGGAGAACAACAACAGTTTCTGAAGGCTGTTCACATAACTGAAGCCCCCTATTCCTGGGACTAGTCTAGTAAATCTCCTGCATGCTCTTTCCACGGCCTTCAAGACGGTTTCTAAAAGGAGCAATTTCAAGACCCAGTTCAAATGTATCAATAAGCACCATGTGAATCGAAACTAATTTTAAAAAACTCAAACCCAACCACAAGTGTTTTGTAATATGACAGCATTCTGACAGCATTAATAATCTTCTTCTTAGGCAGTCCCTCGAGATAGAGAATGACTTGCTTCCACTCTGATGGGTTCTGAGGTGACTGATAACTCCAATGTGTGATCTGCAGGCTCTACCACCAGTGGGGCAAGTGATGCTTGAAGGATGGGATGGATGGGTTATTTGGAGGTTTTTTTATATTCATTCAACGGATGTGGGCTTCGCTGGCTAGGCTGGCATTTATTGCCCATCCCTAATTGCCTTGGAAGGTGGTGGTGGTGAGCTGCCTTCTTGAACCGCTGCAGTCCCTGTGGTATAGGTACACCCACAGTTCTGCTAGGGAGAGAGTTTCAAGATTTTGACCCAGCGACAATGAAGGAACGACGATATATTTCCAAGTCAGGATAGTGAGGGCTTGGAGGGGAACTTCCAGGCGGTGGTGCTCCCATCTATTTTCTGCCATCGTCCTTCTAGTTGGTAGTGGTTGGAAGGTGCTACCTAAGGACCCTTGGTGAGTGTCTGCAGTGCATCTTGTATATGGTACACACTGCTGCTACTGTGCATTGGTGGTGGTGGGAGCGAGTGTTTGTGGACAGGATGCCAATCCAACGGGCTGTTTTGTCCCAGATGGTGTTAAGTTTCTTGACTGTTGTTGGAGCTGCACTTCAAAACCCAGTTCAAAGGTATCCGATGCCTCGACTTTGCCTCTACATGTTCTCGACGGAGTCCCTTGATGAGTTTGATGCCTTCCCAAATAAGCCTTCTTCTTCAGTTGGTCATGGGTGTCCCATTAGTTGGTGGGCTGTTTGGCCTCTGCAGGATGCTTTCCGGACAACCCTAAAGTGTTTCCACTGTCCTCCTGGGAATCCCCTGCCATGACCACATTCCGAGTAGAGCAATTGCTTCAGACTTCCGAAGCATTAATAATACGAACATCGGAACAGAGTAAGTCACACAGCCTATTCCATCATTCAAACAAATTATAGCTGATCTGTACCTTAACTCAACAGGTGTCATAGTGCCAATAGGTATAGAAATGAGTTAACGATTCAGGTCATGACCTTTCATCAGAATCAGTTCTGATAAAAGGTCATGACCTGAACTGTTAGCTTTGTTTCTCTCTCCACAGATGCAGCCAGGCCTGCTGAGTATTTTCACCATTTTCTGTTTTTATTTCCAGCATCCGCAGCATTTTGCTTTTGGATTGCTGTACCTTAACTCCATTTGCTGCCTTGGTTTCATCACCCTTAATATCATGTCTTAAAAAAGAATGTTTGAAATTTAATTAAGTAACCAGAGATGGAATGATACATTTCCAGTTTAGTTAGAGATGCGTAAACAGGCAAAGCTAGTCTGATTTATTAATTATTTCCTGGTAAACACGCCTTGACTTTAGCATCTAAACCTTGTAGATAGCCATATTACAGTTCTCCAAGCATCCCTAATTATGTCCTACTGTTTAGTCAAATACCTGTAATAAAGACATAGTGACAGCATTGATATGTTCATTGTGTGAGTAATTTTGTCACTTGGTGAAAATAAAAGGAATGGTGTTTTCATGCATCTCCATGTTTGTTGGAGATTTCATTTTATGACGTTTGTTGTATACCTTTTATTTAAAAAAACCTTCTATTGAACTTACTCTGTTTTCTTAATCCTCATTTATATCTTCTGTAGTTGGATTTTGCACTCTAAACCCATTTCCATCTCAAAGTCCTATATATTGGGGTAGGTCTTGACTTTGTGTGATGGCCTAAGATGGGTAATAACCAGCTGGCAGCACATTTTACATCTTTCCCATTGACTTGAATAAGTGGGAGGCTGATTCGCTGTCACCTGTTACACTATTGCACGAGTCAAGGCCAACTTCTACCACATTAATCACAAACACAGCAAGTACATTTAGGCAGGCAAATATGAAAAAATAGCATTTGCTTGGAAGCTTTTAAGTTCTCCAGATATCACAGAGAATTTCACCATCAATGAATTACTTTTAAAAGTCCAATCACTATTATGTAGGAAAGCTTGAAAGAATGGGCACATCAGGCCCTACAAACAGCAATGAAATGACTGACCAGTTAACCTGTTCTGATGGTGTTGGTTAAAGGATTAATGTTTGCTGGGACACCTCTACTGCTCTTCTTTGTGACCTGAGGGTGCAGCATCTCTCAAAATATGGCATTGAAGCATCAGCCTAGATGATATATTACACAGATTGCTCAGCCCAGAAACAAGCCATTCGATCCAACTGGTCAATGCTAGCATGTAGACACTACACGAGCTTCCTCCCACTCTAATTTCTTCTGCGCACCTTGCTATCCCTCTATTTCTTTCTCCTTCATGTATGCGCCAAGCCTGCCTTTAAATGCATCAATGCGATCTACTTCTGTCACTCCACATGGCAGCAAGTTCCACATCGCTACCACTACTGTAGAGAAATTCTTCTTTTTTTGATCGAGTATGCCTATCCTACATTTATGCTCCATTCATTGACTTGTGCTTAAGAGTACAGGGCGGCTTGAACCCTGCTGAGGCGTCACCTTTACTTGTGAGGCAATCATGGCGCTAAACTGAGCCTAAATATGATTATTATTGGGTTGTAATGATGAAAGCAAACTCTATAGACTACTTAAGCTAAAGTATGAGGAATTTACTTAACAGTCAGTTTATTCAGTGGTATAAATGTTGTGCTTTTACATGAATCTTGTAGTTTAATTATAATTAGCAAAGCCTTTGTAGCTATATTATAAAAATCACAGTGCAATCAAGATATGGAAGTGTCTTGATTTTGTATCTTGTTCTGTTTAATTTTATCTCTAGTTATCACTTTAAAACGTTCTTTGAAAAGCATTTGACAATATTCTAATACACATGCTTGATCAGTCATTACTGAGGGCCTCAAAGAAAATGCTAATTAATTAGGAGTGCAGAGTGAAAGAATTTGGGTTGAAATTAATGCATTTTAAAATATCCCAGAAGTAATTGGTTTATTAATGATGCTGCTGAAAAGAATGTAAATTATGCAAATAAAAACATTTTCAAAAGATCTGTAGTCATTGGATACAATAGTACGGGCCCATATTTTGCGGCCGTATTAACTGTGAAATTCCCAGCGCTCACCATTATTATTGAGTAACTTGGACAGCAAAGTCCAGCATCCAGAGTTGAACATGGAAATCAGAAGTTGCTGTCCAAGTTGCCCAGCTCCTCACAAGATTCACTGAGTTATTTGGCATTCAAACACATAATGGACATGAATTTGTGAAACGATTGGATATCCGTTAAACAGGCCACAGAAAGTTAGTGTCTGTCCTTCCAGTCTAAGTAAACTTTTCATGGTATGTTCAGTCTTAATTTCTAGCAAGCAGCCTCACTGATGGTGTCATGTTCCCTGAAGAGGCTTTTCATGTCAAAAGAGAAATTCGAACACCAATGATCAACTAAAAGAAATTGTTCCACCATTCAAAACAAATGAATTTTACGACACAAGAAATAAGTAAAGCAAATATTACTAAGTAAACACTGGCTGGGGTTTTCTGGTCCCGGCCATGGAGGGCGTAATGGTGGTTGGGAGGGGAAAATATTGTGGGAGTGAATAAGTCAGTTTTTCGTTGTGTAAAAGCAGGTTGCCATTGTTTGCTCCTGCCCTCAATAATGGCGCACTTTTCCCATCACGCCATGTAAGGATCGCCATTTCAATACATTAGAGTATCATGAATGCTCATTAGCAAAGCAGCTTGCCGGAATGACACCCCCGTGTTGGATCAAAAGGTCACGCCAGTGTCTAATTAGACCAGCATGATTCACAACTGCATATAAGTGACATGCACCTGGCGACCTGCACTTCACTCGTGACTTTCAAGTTTGTTTGCCTACCTTGCATCGCACACTTCTCACAGTATCTCGGACTCCATGCCAGCTTTGCAGACAGCGTCACTTCGCTTTCAAAGGGGGATTAAGATGCAAGGCTCTAGCTACCAGATCAGCAGTGAGGCAGGGGTGGCTTGGAATGTGCTGCAGGGCAAGGGCTTGACTGGGAGTCAGGGGAAGACAAGACAGAGGGCAGAATTGTGAGTGCCCACTGGCGTTGGGCATGTTCAGTGGCAGACAATATGGTGAGAAGGTCAAAAATTGGTTGCACAACACCGTGAAACGAGTCTGCGATCATCTGCTCAGTCTGTCGATGGCGGGCCACATTCCCTGCCATCGAACATTGGGAACCTCATTGTAATACATCAGCAGATCTTTATAAGGATAATCCACCGGACCCATTCCCCCCTCCCACCCCCACCTGCCCCCGGCTGGATGGTCCGTCCATGTCGGTGGGAAAACATGCTGGTGCAGAACATGTCTTGACAACTGTGATGTACAGAAGTTGGGACTTAGCACCAGGGCCTTGGTCACATCGCGGACATCCAAGAAGCAGAAGGTACTGGAACCCGACAGCAACAGCACACTGGGGGAATGTACCTGGCATGCTGGGTGGAGTCTCATGGACATGGTTCTGCTGCGAAGCAACTCATGGAAGTTGGAAAGTCATCGTTGATGCTCACAACGGATGATGGTTGAGGGGAATGGAGAGGATGGTCTAGGATTGACTGGGAGAGGAAGAGATGTTGGGAGTGGTGGGTGGTTGATATTGCGAGGGAATGAAGGCATCGAGGGGGTGAGGTTGAGGTTGGGAGCAGGGGGATGACAGTGTTGTGGAGTGAGGTTGGGTGCGGAGAGAGTACAGGGGGGAGGAAGAGGTTACGGGGGAGGAGTTTACAACTGGGAAGGTAGGTGTAAGGGGGGTGGAGGGTGTAAGAGAAGGAGTTTGGAAGTGGGGAGGAGTACAGAGATGGGAAGGAGTCCAGGGGGAGGATGGAGTGCAGAGAGGCGGGAGTGCAGGGGAGGAAGGAATGTGGACGGAGGATGGAGTAAGTGTGGAGAAAGAATTAAGGGTGGAGGAAGGAGTTGGGAAGGGGGAAGGAGTAAGGTTGGGGGAAAAAGTGAAGCTGGAGGAAGAGGTGAGCTGGAGGAAGGAGCTGGGAGGGAGGAAGGACTAAGGTGGTGGAAGAAGTAAGGGTATCTGAGGGAGTCAGGGAGGGGAAGGGACTAAGCGAGGGGGTGAAGTTCATGGGGTGGGAGGACTAAGGGATGGGAAGGGGTTCCAAAGGGGGAAGGGGTTTCGGGAGAGAAGGGGTCTGGAGGGGGGGGATGCCCAGGTGAACATGCAAGGGAGGGGTCTGATGGGTCCATGGCTGTCTCATGGGGAGTGAACTGAGGGTAGACGTAGTATGAGGGAATGGTGATAATGACCGAGGGCAGAGTGAGGGTTCGACAGTAGCGATAGAAGGGACTGTGAGGGTTGTTGGTGGGGACTTAGAGGCACACACACACCCGGGGTGGGTGGGAAGGAGGAGACTGGGGAGGTAAATGTGGTTGGGGGTGCGAATTTTGAGAAGGAAGGGAACTGACATGTTCACCTGGACATCCCCAAATGAAAAGGATTGTGGCTGGTAGGTCACGGAGGGGAGGTGGAAGGTGGTGCCCGGGGGGTCAACTGTGATGGGGAAAGGAAATGGGTAACTGGGGAGAGGAAAAGATGGGGGAGTGCAGGAATAAGCGAATCAAGGTCAGGTGCTGCATGGGAGTGTGTCCATTGGGTGGGCAGAGAAGCAGGTCAGCTCAGATGGACAACTGAAAGGAAACCCCAGCAGGAAACATTCAAAATGGTCAGAACATTAAGGTGAGTATGCTACGTGAAGGATAGTCATGCATGGGAGAGTGCTTGCACGAGTCTCCGAAAGGCTCTGCCACACACACACAATTTTCCCTCCAGAATCACTCATTGGCTGGTTGATCCCTCTGCAGTGACAGAGGACGAGGTTTAGGGGCTCACAGACAAAGGGGTCATGGAGGGAGAGGACAGCCTCTGAGATTACTGAGTGGATGACCCAGGAGTGTTCAGCTGCTGCTCCTCCTTCCTTTGGGTGCCTGAGGACACCCTGCCCAGCCTGACTCTTTGAGGGGAAGGAGCACCTGGAGGGATGTCGATGTGCCCTGTTTCCCTCTCGCGTTGCCACTGCAGGGCGTCACCCATGGCTCCCGCGATGGAGTGCAGGTCTGCGCACACACCTGCGTTCTACTGGGCCAGGGTCACCATGGCATCCGCCATACTCTCCATGGAGACCTCCATGTGTGCACCACCTGTGGCCACCACTTCATCAGAGAACGGGTGGACGCGCTCCTCCAACTCGCATGCCACTCTGTTGAGGGGTTCCAACAACGCTGCCTGATGTTCCTAAGCCTTCTGCTGACTCTCCACGATGAGTTAGAAGGCTGAATCCAGTGGCACATCTTCTGACTCGAACCTCACTGATGCCTCTTCGCCAGAAGACCTCGTGTGTCGGGCAACTCAGCCAAACCTGCCTTCTGCTACGGCGAATGTGTTTCCATGTGGTGTACACCAGATCGTGAACCCGAGCCTGCTCTAGATCTAGGTCCCACTGAGGTGTGTGTCTCTGTGCTGGTGGAGGGTGGGTAAGCGCTGTGATGGGTCTTCCAGGTTGCTTCAATAGAGGAGGTGAGGACATGGATGGAGCTGAGGGACTGGCTGGCTGAGGGTGTTGGTCGCTTGCCAGAGCTCTCTGTGAACCAAAGTAGAGATGATTAGGGCATGGCAGCAAAGTCAAAAGCAGGAGAGTGGGCACACACAGTTGCGCTGAGAGAGGGGTGATCTAGTGCAGGATCCTCAGTTGGGTGTTCGTCGCCGATCTCACCGTTGCCGCTGGCAGGGTCCACGTCCTCACCAGTCAGCACGATTGCATGATCCTCAAAGTGATTGGGGGGTCTAATGTTGGCTTTTCCACCCCTGGTCTAGGACCTCTGCCTACTGATATGAGTAGGCCTCTCCTGCATGGAAACAGATGTGTGCTGAGCGGAGCCATAGTTGGAATAAGGGTGCGAGCTCAAGAGGATATGAGCCTGATGGAGATGTGAGGGTGTGTGCGAGAGTTAGTGGTGTTGTCCCTTGAGGTGTGAGATCCCTGTGGATGTGTGATGAGTTTTTGAGTGTGTGAGTTGAGGGTGATGAGAAGAGTGAGTTAACTTGGTGGAACAGATGAGAACGTTCATCCTGATGCGGCACTGGGTGGTTGTCCTCTTTTGCAGGGCATTGATGCTGACCACGTCTGCCACCACTTCCCCTGCTGGATTGGTGCTGCCAATGCCCCTCCTGTGGCCAGAGTGAGGGTAGAGGGCATCATGGCGGGCCTCCACGGTGTCCAAAAGGCGTTCCAGGGAGTGTCACTAAACCTGGGGGCTGAAATCTTTATTGTCTTTCGGGACCATCCCGGTTTATATGCAGCAGTTGTGGGTTGGAAGCACTAAGATGTGTGCGCACGGCTGGAATTTAAATATGGCGCCCAGCATGAAGAAACGCCGAGGTGATGGCATGGCGGGCGAATGAGTGCCCACCCACCATGAAAACGCATGTTTCCCGGGAATGTACAATTAATGCGGCAGGTTTCAGATGACACAGCATGAAAAGCCACCATCGCGACCAGCAGTACTGCACTTAGTGCAAATCTGGAACAATTCCGCCCGGAGGCAAGGGGAGGGGGTAGAGGGCAAGGGCTCAACTTGGGGAAGGGGAATGACTGTGGAGGGTTGCACTCAGACATATGACTGAGGGCGGGGGGAGACTAGGGAAGGTTGCACTCAGACACATGACTGGTGGAGTGGTGGGGGAAGCGTCCTCTGGGTTGGAATTGGGAGAGAGTCTCCTACAGAAGGACATAAGCGAGTCGGGGCCAGAGTGGAAGGATTGCGGAGTAAAGCAGCACTTCAGCTTACATTGCTCAGCTTCTAAAGACAGTCCTTGTGCCAGTCCGGGGAGTGGGGCGGCATGTCAGTCTTCTGTCAGTCGTGCCCAGCATAATATGCGCAGGGCATGGTTATCACCTCACCTTGGGGTTTCTGGCATAGTACTTGGCTGCAGATGGTACAGTCACAGTCAGCGGAGGCACTTTCAGCCTGTAGCTGGGGAACAGGTAGTGTAGGAGAGGGCACTCAATGGTCCCATAGGCCGGGGGTTGGGGTGTGGTCCCCTGATGTAACGGTAAAGTTGGCCTCAAAATGGGGAGGGGATAGGTCTACATGGGGCACAAGCACATCCACCTTAAACGGCTCGGGGTAACACATGCGTATCAACCACAATTCCAATAGGATCAAGGATTACAGGGGGAGGGCTGACAGTAACAGGAGGGAGGGGAACCTGAATGTTATGTTCCTCTCGGACGATGGGAGGGATTTCCACGGTCACACATGGAGGGTTGAAGCTGGTCTGGAAATAAAACCTGAAAACCACCATCCTGCAGCCTCAAGCATTGGTGCAGCAGAAAGTGAAACTAAGAAAAAATGTGCTGTGGAGGACTGTTAGTGTTTCTGGGAGGAGTGGATCACAGCACTCGGGAGCTGATTCAAGGCGCACCCATCTGGAATCTGTATTACCACACGAGGGGGAGTGCATGGCTGAGACATGTTAGGAGCATCTCAATAACTATAGAGGCAATCTGGAGCCTTCAATGTAATAGCGCATTCACACGAGATTAATTCCAATGCATTCCAATCATTGCAATAACCCATTGTACCAATCGTGGTAGTTCCCCAGTGTGATAATGACTCCAAAAACAAGTGGGCACCTGGGCAAACAGGAGAAGCCTCTTGGAAAGCCCTCCTCAGAACCTTGCAGCTGCCTGGTTCAGTGATGGGAACTCCCAGGCCCCCCTAGAAGAATCTCATCCCCTCACAGAGCATGTGCCCTTGTGTGTATTCCAAAGGATGTAGTCATAGATCCCACTGGGTGAGTGATTTATTGCCTCGCATAAATGCAGGACATCCAAGCACCTGGCCAAATCTATCTCATAGCAATAGGTATACTGAAATGGGGCTGGGTTGGTGCGGGGCCGGGGCAGGGAGGTGGGGTGGTGGTCATGGGGGCGAAGCATATTGTGACACTGAGATCGATCATTGCAATGGCCAGGATTGTATTGGCTAATAGGGGCCTAGACTGTAGCCAAGTCTTTCAACCCGCAGCCACTCAGGAGTCAATGACAGAAAGAGAACCTTTGGATGTTGATATTCAGTCATGTCTTTCTTTCAATGTTCCTGCAGAGAGGAAACCTTCAGGAAGGCTCGGTACCTGCAAAGGACCTGGCTGATGACGCCCATCCGATGGCCCCAAAGTCCTGCTGAGGGGAGGGACAACGATGCTCATTCCGCCACATGGACATTGGTACAGCAGACCATTGGCATCTTGAAGAGACCATCCCGATGCCTGGACAGCTCTAGCAGAACATGCCAGTACAGTCCCCAGAGGGTTTGCTGCACCTTGCACAACCTGGCGCTGTGAAGCGGGGAGAACTTGCCGGATGCCGAGATGGAGGAACTGCACATCTCCTCCGATGAGGAGAGCATTGTGAGAGATGAGGGCAATGTGGCCGAGGAAGCTGAGGCTGCAGGGGAGGAAGCCATAGCACGGGCCAGGTGAGGCGAGCATACACATGAAGACTCAGCCATCAGATTCCAGGATGATGGCACGTGGCAGTGCTTATCCTGTCGGACCAGTGCCTTCCATAGTGGACTCACATCACCACCGGTACGGCTAATCTTCACAACCATCCGCTTCATTCTTAGGTTGAGTATTTACACATTTTGCTTACTATGTCCTCATCCTTTGAAGGATGGTGAAATCTCAGCAACATGTGTCTTTGCTGAGATGAGGTACCAACTGCACATCGTTCCGGGATCACACGACAGAAGGTGCTGCCTCTTTAAGGCCTCTGCAGCATCCTAGTCACTAAGGCAGCCTACAAGAGGCAGGAGTTACACTGCAGTCCTCGGTGGACTCATGGCAGGCGTCCCTTCAGTCTAACAAAGCACCTCAAGGAGATCCATCTCCAGCAATGGGAAAACACCTTATGTGCCACTTCGATGGCGATACCACTAGGCTAGACTTGGGCCAAGGCAGACAAGGATGTTCAACAGCTGTTGATAAATGTTCCAAGCACTTAGTCCTCAGCGTTACCTCAATTCCCATTGTATTGGGGCCCTCCACTCCCAGTTAGGGTTGTAGGGCTCCAGTTAGCCTGACCTTTCAATGGCCGGAGATCACCTCACGATGACCATCTTCACACATTTGCCTGACACATATGAAAAAGCCTCCTTTTTGACACCATCAGTTTCCCATAATGGTCAGCCCTGGCCCTTGAAACCCCAAAAATGCAGATGCATCATGGAGCCCTCAAGGTTTCGCTTTGTTGGTAATAAAGAGCACACATCAGCTGCATTACATCCAAGCTCCAACCCATTTCTGCCCTGAGCATTGCCTTCCCATCAAGCTAACATATGGGCATCGCGGCCATTTTTAATTCCATTGACTGCATCACATCTCCATATGGACGTAGCACGCTGAGCTTGGCATGTGTTTAGGGGAGGGGAGGCTAAGCAGAATGAGTGGGCCAGGGCTGCATCCCTACTTTTTGAAGATAGCCTTGTGGGCAAAAGGTGCAAAACAGTTAAAGCTGTAGCTTTGAGCACCAGGACAAGATTGTGCCTGCGATGGGCAGAGCACCAGCACATTGAGGTGGGGAGGTGTGCTCTCTTATTGGTCAGCTTAGCAGATGTACACTCTTAGAATCAACAACGTGCAAGACTGGCAGGAGTGGACACGACCTCAAAGTATGGGTTTATGAGAGCATGGAGTTCAAGGAAAGATTATCCTTCTCCATGTGCATCTACATCTCTCCTTCTACACCACACCTTCACCTTTCCACACTGCAGACGAGTCAGGGGACTACATGAGCCTTCATCTTACACAGCCAAGAATGAACATCACTTGAACCTGCAAAGCAAGTTGACAAGATGCCTTGCACAAGCACACTTTGCATTGAGCGTGAAGCATCAGATATCAGTAATGAACTGAGAAGGGACACACACTGTGATGAGATGGCTGCGCAGAACATCGGCCCGAGGCACATGATGCGAAACCTGCTATAGGTTTGGGGGAGGGAACTTGGTGTGACATCTGATCGAGCACAACGCAACTCAGCATACAGAGGAGGCACACTATAAGAAATTAGGACCTTTAATAAGCGGGCATTTTCTGCATTTTATGGGATTAGCTAAGCAGCATTGATTTTCTTTTTGGAAAGAGGATTTCTAAACACTTTGACCTCTGAACAGTCGCAGTTGAGGCCGTCATATTGATATTCCTGAGTTGTTAGATGACATCTTCTGTGTCCCCTTATCTGTGCAATTGTTTAGAAAGGGCCAGGATATAACCCTCAGCAGAATGCAAACTAAAAACTGACCTCGAGCAGGGTGACGCACAAGGTGGGTAGTAACCACTCTGACATTTTGAGTACCTGCCCTGTATCCATTGGTCAGAATAGTTAGATAGGTGATTGACACTGGGTAAGATACCAGGTCCCTAAAAAGGATATATAGATTGGTGTTATACTGGTGGAAGTGGGCTGAGGCACTGGTGAGGTGTCAGTGCTTGTTAGACAGCTGTCTTCTTCAGATGAAAGATGGACCAGAGGAGGAGGAGGAAATTCGAGAGATCAAGGAAAGAGTTTCCTAACACTTCGGCTAGAGAGCAGAATGCTGTTATCACAAGCTGTTACCGGTCGTATATATTTTTCTGTTTAATTAATTAATGGATCATATCTAAACAAACAGAGAAAATGCTGGAAAAACTCAGCAGGTCTGACAGCATCTGTGGAGAGTGAAACAGATTTGACATTTCGACTCTGTATGACTTTTCTTCAGAACTACAGAGGAGTAAAAATGTGATGAAATTTATATGTTTACGGTGGGTGGAGCAGGGGAAGCTGGAGAGAAGGCCAGCAATGGGTGGGGGCAAAGGAGAGATTGACAAAGGTGTCATGAACAAAAGGACAAAGGGAGTGTTAATGATAGTGGTAAGGGCTAAAAAAGGCGCTGATGGTGGCATTAAGGTAAGAAAGCAGAATGTGATAATAGCAGGACAAGGGTAAGCACTCTGGAAAGAACAACATGAACAAGTGACAGATGTCCCGAGTGGGGGTGGGGTGGGGGGAGGGGGCGGTGGTGGGGAAAAAAGGATCGAAAATGGGATAGTACAGAACATTCAGCATCGGAGAGGGGAAAGACAGAGGGTGTGGTGAATACATGGCAAGGGCTGGGATGGTACCAATTTTGCCAATAATCTTTGCGAAAAATAAACACACTAGACAGGGTTTTTACCTCATTGGGTGGGCGCGGTAGGCGGGCCCAGGAGTGGCTGCGAACTTGACTGCTGCCCGTGATCGGGCCCTGACTGCGATTTCATGCTGGCCGGCCAATTAATGACCAACCAGCGTGAATCACGCACTGCAACGCTCAGCACTGCCGGGGTGGGGGCGGGAGGAGGGCGAGAATGGAAGTTTGCACATGCACGCGAGTGTGTGCACCGAAAGCTCCCTGAGGTGTCTTCAGGGCTGGAGATGAGGGTCTGGCTCCTGGTGTCCCTCGGGTGCTTAGCTGTGGAGTCTATGAAAGAGAGCAGAGATAATTGGTGCATGGCAACAGACTCCAAGAAATAACATTGCACTCAGTATCACTGTCAGCAGGGTCAGCTGGTGCAGGGTCCTCACCTAGCTGTGCGCCGCCGGTCTCACCGTTGCCTCAGTCACAGTCCCGGTCCTCTCCGGACAGGTGTACTGCACACTCCTCAGGCTGGGGGAAGGCTCTGATTCTGGTGTCCCGCCACCGGTCTGGGACCTCTCCCTTTTGTTATGGATGCGCTTTGCCTGCAAGCAGACAGATGGATAGAGTGTGAGCAGGAAGGATGTCAAGGCAAATGATCAGGATTCCCATCTAGTGTGGGTGCTGGGTGGAGCTGTGTACGGGATGGGGACGTGAACTGCACAGGGTGTGAAGCCAGACAGAGACATTAGGGTGTGTGTGGGAGAGTGAGTGGTGATGTCCCTTGTGCTGGTAGTGTGTGAGATCCCTGTGGACTGTCATTCTATGAATGTGTGAGGGGCTTATGAGAGTGTGAGATGAGAGGGATGAAAAGGTTAATTCACCCTGGCTGTGCAGATGAGATTATTCATCCGTTTTCCCCATTACCTGTCTCACTGACAGTCACATCCCCCTGTCCCTCACTGCCGACCAAAACAGATGACCCTCTTCTAAGAGGTGTAACTGTCTTCTGGAACAAAGTGTCCAGGCATTTCTCCCCCTCCCTTATATTGAGCAGTATCTGAATTTCAGCTTCCAGATCAATAATCCTGATCCGGAATTCCTTAAACTGCTTACATTTTTTGCGGACGTGTCTGTTCTGGATCGCCTTGGCATCCAAAAGCCCCCACATCTCCACAGCTGCAACATAACACCTGTCCCGCCACTCTAACTTATGTTATTTAGTTAATTTACTTTCATTTCTTTCTTCCTATGTATGGTGCAATTTACTGAGCTTATTGAATGCTAGTACCACTGACAACTAAAGGTTATATGCTTCTTAGCTACAAGGTATGTGTTTTAAATGTTTGTTTAAATTACTTTAAAATTAAAATAAAACAATAAAAATAAAAAGCAATAAAAATAAAGTTTTCAATTTTTGGTTTATTATTTTTAAGTTTTAGTCCTTTTTATTTATAGCACTACCTTAACTGATTGTCCTAAGCTGGTTTCTCACACGCTGTCCCTTAGACGGAGCGCTTACCAGCCAATCAACTTAGCATCTTCCTGTGACATTGCTTTTTTCTCGGACTGCAGCTAACCAGCAGCTGAAACAGTGCTTTCCTCAGCTTCCCACTGCCTCCCGCAGGTGCGCTCCACTCCGACTCCCAGCAAGGTAGGCTGCTCTGCAATCCCTGGTCTGTATTTACTTCAGTCACTTCTCAGCGGCTCCTAGCAAGGTAGGCCTCACTCAAATTCCCAGCCTGTATTTAAAGACACTTCTTAGCACCTGACTGTCTCCCCCAGGTCCACTCTGACCCAGAAAGGTAGGCCTGTGATGCTTCATCAGTGGTGATTCTGAGTGTGGTTTTGCTATTTTTTCCTGGGATGTGGGCAGCACTGGCTTTGCCAGGGATCCTTAATTGCCCTTGAATTGAGCAGATCAGAGGGTCTGGAGTCAGATGTAGTCTCGGCCAGGTAAGGATGGCAGATTTCCTTCCCTAAAGGGCATTAGTGAAGACTAACTTTATATTCCAGATTTATTAATTGAATTTAAATTCCACCAGCTACCATAGTAGGATTTGAACCCATGTCCCCAAAGTATTAGCCTGGGCCTCTGGATCACTAGTCCAGTGACATTACCACCATGCCACCATATCCCCACAAATGGCATTATTCACCATTGTGAAGTCATTTTGGGTATGGTTTATAGGCTCCCTAATAGTATACAGTGAAAAATAATGGGAACTTGTGGGAAAGGTACAGTGATAATAATTGGTAATTTCAATCTACATATAGATTGGGGGAATCAGAATGGCAAAGGTAGCCTGGGTGATGAGTTTATAGAATGTTTTCAGGATAGTTTCTTAGTTCTAGTGCCAGCCAGAGAGCAGGCTATACTAGAACTGGTGATGTGCAATGCGACAGCATTAATTAATGATCTCACAGTGAGAGTGCCCCTAGATAGCCATGATCATAATATGATGCAATTTCACATTCTTTTCATAGCTTGAGAGAGAGAAGAGTGGATCTAAGACTAGTGTCATAAACTTAAATAAGGGCAATTATGGGGGGGGGGGATGAAGACAGCTGGCTAAAGTGAACTGGGAAAATAGTTTATGGGATAGGTTAGTAGAAATGCAATGGTAGACATTTAAGGTGATATTTCAGGCTATTCAGAAAAGATACACTCCAGCGAGAAGGAAAGCCTCTAAAGAAAGGATGCACCATCTGTGCCTAGCTAAAGGAAGTTCAAGATAGTACCAAATTGAAAGAAAAAGTCAAAAATTCTGCAAAGATGAGTGGGAGGTCAGAAGATTGGATAGAATATAAAGAACAGCAAAGAATGATTAAAGGATTAATAAGGAGGAAGAAATTAGAGTATGAGAGAAAGCTAATTGGAAATATAAAAACAGGTAATAAGAGTTTCTATTGGTATTCAAAAAGGAAAAAATTAAGTAAAGTGAATGTTGGTCCTCCAGAGAGTGAGTCAGGGGAATTAATAATGGAAAATAAGAAAATAGTGGATGGGTTGAGCAGATATTTTGTAGACAATACAAATAACTTTGCTGAAATAAGTGAGAATCAGGGGGTGAAAGGGAGGAAGGAACTTAAAACAATTACAATCACCAGGGAAAGGATACTGAGAAAATTATTAAAACTAAAACCTGACAAGTACCCAGGTCCTGATAGACTTCATCCTCAGGCCTTAAAAGAAGTGGCTTTTAGAATAGTAGACACATTGCTTTTAATTTTCCAAAACTCTCTAGATTCTGGAAAGGTCCCATCAGATTGGAAAATAGTGAATCCGACTCTTCTACTCAACAAAAAAGGGAAATAGAAAGCAGGAAACTACAGGCCTGTTAGCTTAACATCTGTCTTGGGAAAATGTTGGAATCTATTATTAAGGAGGCTATAGTGAGGCACTTAAAAAACCTCAATGCAATCAGGTAGACTCAACATGTTTTGTGAAAGGGAAATCATGCTTGACTAACTTATTGGAGTTCTTTGAGGAATTAACGAACACATGGATAAAGGGGAACCGATCGATGTTTTGTACTTAGATTTCCAGGAGGCATTTGACAAGATGTCACATCAAAGTTTACAGCACAAAATAGGAGCTCATAGTGTCGGGGATAACATGTTAGCGTGGATAGAGGATTGTTTAGCTAACCGGAAACAGAGTAAGCATAAATGGATCATTTTTGGGTTGGCACTCATCAAGAGTGGAATGCCACAGGGATCAGCGCTGGGTGCCTCAACAATTTACAATCTATATCAATGGCTTGGACGAGGGGATTATTTACTGTTACTGCTCATTATCAGGTGGTGTTCAGGAGGATGGGTGAAATCAGTTACAATTAACCTATCACCATGTAGGAAATCTCAGGTCAAACTGTTGAGAAATGATTAGTTATCAGTGATGACTCAGAATACTGTCACCCCAGGAACATAGTTCCCATCCAGCACTCCTTGCCACATGCACAAAATATTTGAAAGGCAATGAAGATCCTATTGCCAAGTTTTTTCTCTCTCTCTCTTTCAATGTTTTTATCTAGAAATTGGTAAAGAAAAAAACACAAACGGAGTTTCAAAGTATGGGAATCCATCGAGAATCAGGACACTTCAATGTTGAGACTGGCTGTAAGATCAACATGTTAGTACAAATAATGATACAAATAAACCAAAATCAGGATTGAAATGGGCCTGAAAACACGAGGACCAAATAAACTACCTTGGATGAATATGCAACACCATTATCCAAAGTTGGTTCCCAAATCATAAAGGGATCATTTACAGTGTGTTTTTGCAGAGAAACAGCACAAAGTAGCTTTTGTTTAACATTCAGCTTTTTACAAGGTGATCAATCAAAAGTGACAGGTGCTAGAATGCCTTACCTGACCACACTACTGAACAGGTTCCTTTGCCATATCTCAGTCTTCTCTAAAGAAGGATCATTTATTTGATGACTGGATAAACTCATTAACGTGAGCTCAACAACAAGGTAGCAGCTGCAGGAAAGAAGCTGCAATATTATGACACAAGTACAGAAAGAGTTTGAATTTATCTTGCATTTTTCACAACCTCAGGATGCCTCACAGTCTTTCTTCACAGCCAACAAAGTACCTTCACAGTGTATTCACTGTTCTAATGATTACATGTTGGCACTGTTTGAATTAGCCCTCTATAAAATTTAAAATTATTGTTCTTCCTCAATCACTAAGGGCAAAAGGATTTTTCTGAGATGAATTGAGAAAGTGGCATAGGTGAGGGGGAGATGATGGCATAATGGTAATGTCACTGGGCTATTAATCCAGGAAGGCCCAGGTGAATGTTTTGGGGACAAGTGTTCAAATCCCACCATGGCAGATTAGCTGGTGAAATTCAAATTCAATTAATAATCTGGAGTTGAAAAGCTAGTGTCAGTACATGATGACCACCTAAAGGAAGTGGTAGCAGAGATAGTGGATGCATTTGTTATAATATTCCAAAATTCCCTGGATTCTGGAAAGTTCCAGTGGATTGGAAAAATGCTAATATAATTATAAGTGAATTATGCTAATTATTCAAAAAGGGAGGGAGGCAGAAAGTAGGAAACGATAGACCAGTTAGTTTAACATCTGTCGTTGGGAAATTGTTGGAATCCGTTATGAAGGAAGTAATAATGGGGCATTTGGAAAGTCAAAATGCAATCCATCAGAGTCAGCATGGTTTTATGAAGAGTAAATCATGTTTGACTAATTTGCTAGAGTTCTTTGAAGATGTGACAAGCAAAGTGGATAATGGGGATCCTGTAGATGCAGTATATCTGGACTTCCAGAAGGCCTTTGATAAGGTGCCGCACAAAAGATTAATACACAAGATAAGATCACACGGAGTTAGAGGTAATATATTAGCTTGGATAGAGGATTGGCTAACCAACAGAAAGCAGAGAGTTGGGATAAATGGGTCTTTTTCTGTATGGCAAGCTGTAACTAGTGGGGTGTCACAGGGTTCAGTCCTTGGGCCCCAACTATTTGCAATCTATATTAAATTCTTGGATTCAGGGATAGAAGGTACTATAGCTAAATTTGCAGATGACACCAAAATAGATGGGAAAGTGAGATGCAGTGAAGAAATAAAAAATTTACAAATGGATATGGACAGGTTAGGTGAATGGGCCAAAATTTGACAGATGGAGTTTAACGTAGATAAGTGTGAGGTTATTCATTTTGGTTGGAAGAACAAAAACGTGACTTATTATTTAAATGGAGAGAACTTCAGAATGCTTCAGTGCAGAGGGATCTGGGTGCATGAATCGCTGAAAGCTAGTATGCAGGTACAGCAGGTAATAAGGAAGGCAAATTGAATTTTGGCATTTATTGCTAAAGGAATAGAGTATAAAAATAGGGAAGTGCTGTTGCAACTGTAAAATTGGTGAGACCGCACCTGGAGTACGGTGCACAGTTTTGGTCTCCTTATTGAGGAAGGATGTAGTTGCATTGGAGGCGGTTCAGAAGAGGTTCATTAGATTGATTCCAGAGATGTGGGGCTTGTCTTATGAGGAGAGATTGAGCAGTTTATGCCTATACTCGCTAGAGTTTAGAAGGATGAGAGGAGATCTAATTGAGGTATATAAGATGCTAAAGGGGATAGACAAAGTAGACGTGGAGCAGATGTTTCTCCTTGTGGGGCATTCTAGAACGAGAGGCCATAGTTTTAGGCTCAGGGGTGGTAGATTTAAATCATAGATGAGGAGGAATTACTTTTCTCAAAGGGTCGTGAATCTGTGGAAATCACTACCTCAGAGTGCAGTGGATGCTGGGACGCTGAATAAATTTAAGGAGGAGATGGACAGATTTTTAATTAGTAACAGGTTGAAAGGTTATGAGGAGAGAGCGGGAAATTGGAATTGAGGCCGAAATGAGATCAGCCATGGTCGTATTGAATGGCGGGGCAGGCTCGAGGGGCTGAATTGCCTAATCCTGCTCCTAGTTCTTATGTTTTTATGTAAATGATTATTGTAAAAAAAACCATTTGGCTCACTAACGTGCCTTTAGGGAAGGAAATCTGACATCCTGGCCTACATGTGACTCCAGGCCCACGGTAATGTGTTGACTCTTAACTGCCCTCTGATGTGCTAAGCCAGACAATTAGCGATGGGCAGCAAGTGCTGGCCTTGCCAGCAATGCCCGCATCCCATGAAAGAATAAAGAAAACTGATCAGCCCACGTGCATTGGTTAAAGTACATAGCAAATTATGATGTTTTTAAAATGTTTGCATTAACTGCTGAAAGCAATTTAGTGTTGTGGTGTAATGAGCCATTTTAGCTATGAAATAGAGAGGCCAGAATGAAAAAGAGTCATCAAGTGCAAAGACTCCAGTCCCAGAATCACAAGCAGATGTTTAAAACATTTACATTAATCTGTTTGTAAACTGGTGCTAAAAGGAAAGCTAGGAGAAGGTTTGCACAAAAAATGCATCATCAGTTAAACTGAATTTAAAAGGCAGTATATTAAGATGATAAAAAACACAGCTGCATGATATATTGCACCTTAAAGGGTAACTTTTGACATTTGGGTCTCTCAGTGCAAAGATTATCATGATTTTACACCCATTAATCATAAAATTTACCCTCAGGTAATTTTTCATATGTTAACAGAAATAAGTGGGAAGAATCCTTACACATCAAATGATAAGTTAATTGCTTTTTGGTTTGAATAGCAACTCAGCAACAAATTTATGATTAATGCATTGATTGTTTGAGAAGACATGTTGACCTCCTTCCCCAACCTGATAATAAAAGCTTTGACATATCAGAAAATATTACTGTGAGATGTATGAATCACTGGCTGGTAAGGAAGACTTAGGAGCCAATATGATTTCATTCTAAAAACATTTAAAACTTCATTCACTTCTTGTGATGCTTTTAATGACTTGTGTATCTTAACTCTTATGTCTTTCTGTTCCTTTACTCTTTTTAAAGTTTTTCCATTAAGTGTATATTCTTTCCTTCAAAATATTTTACCTCACATTTATCTACATTAAACATCAATGTGCCCAATCTACTAATCAACCTATGCCTCTGTGAAGTAGTTTTCCTCATCATAGTCAACCGTACTGCCTATTGTTGTGTCACATGCAAATCTTGAGACTACAAACAATTAAGAGATACCAGAGGTTATGGTAAATCACACAATTTTAGTGAGAAACTAATGTCTGTTCCAGAAATTTTTGCTAATCATTTGCTTCTCCAGGTTAAAATAGGATGACTTGATCTTAAATTTTTAGTCATATTGGGCAGAATCTTATTGGAGGCGGTGCCATCAGAGCCTTCTCTCAATCGTCCAGTCATGGAGCTACTTTGACGAGAAGACTACAACCATGGCCACAAGTAAGAGGCTCCCCCTCCACATTGATGTATCTGAGAGCTGTGAGCCTTCTTTATTCTTAATTTTCAACACACGTCAAGTAGCGCCTCCATGTTGAGGCCCTTCATCGTCCCATAGTTGGATCAGCAGCGTGCACCTCCCCTGATGTGGCTGCTGGCCGTCCAGTGCTGTAAGCCACTTGACAGCAACCCTCACCTCAGAGACCCACCAACAGTAGACGCAGAGGTGGCCTGTTAATTGTCTGCATCCCAAAAGATTCCAACTGTCGATGCAACTTTGACCCATGTGAGGTCAGGGCCTGGGAATGATCCCAACATCTGAATTTTTTAATGTGCATAAGATTCCATCTATTATATCGTAATTAGAATGCAAACACAGAGTGAGCAGTGTCCAGTTTGACCCAGCAACCCTTTCCCCCCCTATTTTCCCTTTCAGAGCCACTAACCAATGCATCTAATCTCCTGAGGGAAGTAGCCAACTGCCGTTAAAACCTTGAACAAGGTAAAGCTATGTGATTTCTCCAAGAACCCCAGCACAGCTGGAGCTGAAACTCCATGGTCCAAATTTTCACCCCCAAGTCAGGTGCGTGGAGTCGGAAAATTTCTGGACTGTGCAAACCCAACTCAGGAGAAACTTCCCCCAGTGGCTGGATTTTTGTACCGGGATGGGGTGGCAGTTGCTAACTGCAGTCGGGCCCACTGCCCCCAGAAACAGCCCGCAGAGATACACTTCCAAATGTGCTGCTACCTTCGTGAGCCGCGGATGTGTGAAATATATCTCTCCCCTGCTCCCCTCCCCCCAGAGAAACTGGTGAATTCCTGATATGGGGGCAAGACTTCCAGATTTGGTGCTCCAATACCATTTTGGCAAAGGCGGAGAGCCCTTCCATCTCCATCAAAATCCAGGCCCATAACATTAATCTGACCTTAGCAGCCCACCTTCACGTTCAACCTTCACAGTTATATTCCACCGATCACAAATGAAATGTCCTGGCAGAACAGACCCCCTGTGTTCCATGCGATTCATGTTCACAGCCTTCATGCGACAATTTCAAAATTTTGGCACATTACCATGAGCTCTGACTGTAAGATTTTGGTGCTGACATTTAGGCAAAGTCTGGAGCAAGAAAAGAAATGCAATATTAGAAAACGTATTAATCTTTAAGAAGTGCTCATAATACATTCATGTTATATTCCTCCACTTGATTTGCCTCATCGCTTTATTGAAGTGGTTTCTCAACATACATGAATGTACTGAATGTTCTTGTTGCTCAAGTTGAAATTGGCAGAAAAAGTGCTGAAGTTCATCCAATGGTGCGATATTTCCTGAATTTGGTAAAAGAAGCTACTGCATTTATAAGGAATGACCTGACAGACTGGGCTATTTCCATCGGGGCGGTGAAGACTGAAATTAAATTGAATAGATATTTTATTAATGGCTCCTTAGAACAAAGATGACTGAGAGGTGACTTAATTGAAGTGTACAAAATTATGAGGGGAATAGATAGAGTGGACAGGATAAAATTGTTTCCCTTGGTGGAGAATTCTAGAACCAGGGGACATTGATTCAAGATAAGTGGCAGAAGGTGTAGAGGGGACATGAGGAAGACTTTTTTACGCAGAGGGTAGTGGGTGTCTGGAATTCACTGCTCAAGTTGGTGGTAGAGGCAGAAACTTTTAATAAGTACCTGGATCTGCACCTTAAGTGCTGTAAGCTGCAGGGCTATGGGCTGGGTGCAGGAAGATGGGATTAGAAAGGGCACCTGGGTGTCCTTGGGCTGGCATGGACAAGATGGACCGAATGGCCTCCTTCTGTGCTGTAACTTTTCTATGGTTCTATGGTTCACAGAACAAATAAAGAAAGACTTTCCACATGTTGAAGAGTGAGCAAAGGGTTATCAATTTAGAATTGCCATAATGGCATTGAGGAGGGAGTTTGGGCGAAATATTTTGACACAGAAGTGTGATAGGATATGAACACTTTGCCTGAGGAAGACAATGTTGCATCATTTTAGGGAAAGCTAGAGCACTGTGTGCAGTTTTTGTCTCCTTATTTAATGAGGAACACAGTCGCATTGGAGGAAATTCAGAGAAGGTTCACTAGGCTGATTCCTGGGATGGGGGGTTGTCTAATGAAGAAACGCTGAGCAGGTTGGGCCTATACTCATTGGAATTTAGGAAAATGAAAGGGGGTCTTATTGAAACACTTAAAATTCTGAGGGGGCTTGCTAGGATAGATGCTGAGAGGATGCTTCCCCTCAGGAAGAAATCTAGAACTAGGGGGCCAGTTTCAAAATAATTTGCCTCCCATTTAAGACAGGGGTGAGGAGGGACTTCTTCACTCAAAGGGTGGTTAGTGTTTGGAATTCTCTCCGCCAGTGATCAATGGAAGCTGGGTCATTGATATATTCAAGACTGAGTTAGACAGATTTAGACAGGTTTTTGATTGACAAGGGAGTCAAGGGTTTTGATTGACAAGGCAGTCAACTGGGCAGGGTTGTGAGTTGTCAGGAGGATGCAAGGAGGCTTCAGGCCAATTTAGACAAGCTGTTTGTGTGGACAAACACGTGGCAGATGCAGTATAATGTGAATAAATGTGAAGTTATACGCTTCGGTATGAAAAACAGAAAGACAGAGTATTATTTAAACGGTGATATATTGGGAAATGTGGATGTACAAAGGGACCTGGGTATCCTTGTACACCAGTCAATGAAAGTAACCAGGCAGGTGCAGCAAGCAATTAGGAAGGCAAATGCTTTGTTGGCCTTCATTGAAATAGGATTTGAGTTCAGAAGTAGGGATGTCTTACTGCAGTTATACAAGGCCTTGGAGAGACATACATGGAGAATTGCATGCAGTTTTGGTCTCCCTACCTAAGAAAGAATATACTTGCCGTAGAGGGAGTGCAATGAAGGTTCACTACGTTGATAGCGGGGATGGCAGGACTGTCGTATGAGGAGTCTGGGCCTGTCACTTGGATTTAGAAGATTGAGAGGGGATCTGATTGAAATGTATAAAATTCTAACAGGGCTAGACAGACTGGATGCAGGGAGGATGTTTCCCCTGGCTGGAGAGTCTAGAACCAGGAGCCACAGTTTCAGGATACGGGGCAGGCCATTTAAAATTAAGATGGGGAAAGATTTCTTCACTCAGAAGGTGGTCAACCTGTGGAATTCTCTACCACAGAAGGCTGTGGAGGCCGGGTCACTGAGTATATTCAAAAAAGAAATTGATAATTTTTTTGGATATTAGGGGCATTAAGGGGTATGGAGAGAAAGTGGGAATATGGCGTTGATATAGAGAATCAGCCATGATCATTATGAATGGCGGAGCAGGCTCGAAAGGCCAAATGGCCTACTCCTGCTCCTACTTTCTATGTTTCTATGGAGGGCAGGCAGGAAAGTGGAGTTAAGGCCACATCAGATCAGCCATGACCTTGTTCACTGGCGAAGCAGGCTTGGGGGGCCGAATGGCCTACTGTTGCTCCTATTTCTTGTGTTCGTATGAAAAGTTGGACAAGAATTTGAAGTTTTGGAAGGTTGAAACATAGAAACAGGAAATTTATGGCACAGAAGGAGGCCACTTGACCCATTGTATCTGTGCCAGCCAAAAAAGAGTTATCAAGCCTAAATCCACTTTCTGACTCTCTGGGCGGAATCTTCCGGTGCAGCCAGCAGTGGGAAGCTTGACGGGCAGGGGAACTTTATTTGGTGCGAGGCCACAAATCAGTTTCCTGACGGCGGGATGAACTCTAGCAATTATGTTCTTGAGAAATTAAAGGCAGGTTCAAGTCAAGTTGAGCTTCCCGATGAACAATGTCGGGAAGCCCTTTTGCATGCATTAGCATGTCACGCATGCTCATTAAAAGGCCACCTCACCAGAAATAAAGGAATTTCAAAGAAGAGCCATAGCCGACTTGAAACGTCAATCCTTTTATCTCTCTCCATAGATGCTGCCAGGCCTGCTGAGTTCTGCCAGCACTTTCTGTTTTTATTTCAGATTTCCAGCAACCACAGTATTTTGCTTTTGTTTAGTTTATATATGTTACGAGTCTTGAAGTAGCATCAGAATGCTTCCATTCATCTGTAATTTTATAGAAAACATGCAATTTTCCTGCACTCTACTGAAAGTAATTCCCTTCTGAACCCAGTATTGAAAAAGGAAGTTTGTGCATCTCCTGCTTCAGTGAATGCCATTCAGTGCAACTGCACTCATATAAGTGTCAAGAAGCACTGAGCACTCCAAATAATAAAATGCTAGCAGCAAGTGAAATTCTCCACCTGTTTTCATTTATGAAATTTTTATCAAACGGGAGAGGGTTGCAGAAAATCTAGAGGTTTAAAATGAGATATTTATTACATGCTATATTTCTATATTTTCTCACCATATTATAGATGTTCAACACACCAATAAAAGACTGCAATAATTAAAGGCTAAAGAAGATTTGTATTTATGTAACCCTTTCAATAGCCTCAGGATGTACCAAAGCGATTACTGCCAATTAAGTACTTCTGAATTGTAGTCACTAATGCATTATTGATCGCTTGATAATTTTACCTGTTCTACAGTTTGTATTGGCTTCTACATGATTAATTTACTAAATTATTTTTTAAAAAGATAAAACATTAAATGGACTGTCACATACAAAACAAAGCCTGCAAACATTGCAGTGCTATATTGCTCAGTCAGATCAAATTGCAGGCCATTTAAACTCCAATGCTTGTCTTTTGTCTGAATGTGAATGACAGTTTAAGTCACTGACCTGAATGTCAGTGTAACATAAGTAAATGTGCTGGTAGTTTCTTTTAACATCCATTTTTTAATATCTGTTCCTCCTTTAAATGACTTCGCTAATGCTTTGTGGGACTTTGACTGAGTCAGTTCAAAGTAATGTGTGTGTTTTTATAAAGAAAAGGAAACCAAACCCTACTTTTTATTTGAAGGTTGAATATTTACTATTTGATTTTAACTGGTATATCAAACCTGAATACATTAACTTGAAACTGTAATTGCCAATAAACATCAAGAAGCAGTACACTTAACACAGCAGTTCTCACAAGGGTTCTACATCTGAAATATTAATCTCTTCTTTCCTCTTGCCAGATGCTCAAGGACCTGCTGCGTGTTTTCAGCATTTTCTTTCTTCAAGCACAGTATGATGGGGAATGAATTAAAGGTAATTTTTATTCGAGCGTTGCACCAACAATTTATTAATCCTTTGGGCAGAATTTTGTGTGTGTCAGGTGGGCGGTGTGGGGGTGGACGCGGACCCGATCGGCACCCCTGCAATTGGGTCCGCGCTGCCATTTATCGTGGGCGGGCCAATTAAGGCCCGACCAGTGTGACGCTCACCCGGAAGTGCTGTGCGCTCCCTGTGCGGGCGGGGTGGGTGCTCTTTTGCACGCAGAAATGTCCCTGAGGCACGGAGCTGCCTCGGGAGATAAGTTTTAAGTCTAAAAAGTGCAATAAAGTGGCAATTAAATTTAATGACATGCCCTCTCAGGTGAAAGTGTCACATGAGCTGGAACATGTGCATTAATTTTAATAAAAACTTTTCTGAAAATTTTAAATTATTGATGAAACCTTGTCCCGCCCGTGGATGAGGCTCCACGAAAAATGCGAAGGCCGCCTGGGCTCTTCCCCTGCTTTCCAACATTAAGGTTGGATGGGCAGCTCAGCTGATTGCCTTAATTAGTTTTTAAATGGCCTTACTAGGCCTTTGGCCAATAGGCCGAGTCGGCTGTGCGCCTGCCGAACTGAAAATCTAAATGACACATGGTGACGTCGAGACGCATCATTTTACATCTTGGTGAGCAGGCCCCACTCCAGCTTGCCCAGCCTAAGATTCTGCTCTTTGTTTCATTTGCAACTCATTCACAGTTTATATTCTGTGATCTTTGAGATGCAATATAGCCTCATGATTGTAATGGTGAGGAAGAACTTGCATTTATATAATGCCTTACATAGGCCATCCCAAAGCTTTTTTTTTTTTGCTCATGGGATGTGGGCATCATTGGCTAGGCCAGCATTTATTGCCCATCCACATGTAGGCCAGACCAGGTAAGGACAGCAGTGAACCAGATGGGTTTTTAACAACAATCAGCAATGTTTTTAGGTCATCGTCAGTATATTAATTGCAGCTTTTTATTGGTGGGATTTGAACTCCAGTCCCAAGGCCTCTGGAATACCAGTCTAGTGACAATACCACTACGCCACCACCTCCACAGCCAATGACAAGTTTCTAAAAACTCAGCAGACCTGGCGGCATCTGTGGAGCAAGAAACAGAGTTAACGTTCTGAGTCCATATGACTCTTCTTCGGATGATTGAACTCGAAACGTTGGCCGGAAATTTCCGGGCCCACCCGATGTGGGAATCGTCACGGGTGGGATGGAAAGTTCGATGGACCAACAAAAGGTCCATTGACTTCGGGCGGGAATTGTGGGACTGGAAATTCCCGCTCCTTAACTCTGTTTCTCTCTCCACAGATGCTGCCAGACCTGCTGAGTTTTTCCAGCATGTTTTGTTATTATTTCAGATCTCCAGCACCCACAGTATTTTGCTTTGATTAAGGACTTCTGAAGCGTAGCTCCTGTTGTAATGTAAGAAGTGCAGCAGACAATTTGCGCAGCGTCAAGCTCCATAAACAACAATGAGATAAATAACAGTTAATCTCTTTAGAGATTTCCGTTGAGGAACAAAAACTATTGCCCGGGACACCAGGGAGAACTCCTCAGCTGCTCTTTTTCAAAAGATTGTCATGGGATCTTTAATATCCGCCAGAGAACAAATGGAGAATTTGGTGCCTCATGTGAAAGACAGAAGCTCAGACAAGTGCATCACTGCCTCAGTACTGCACTGAAGCATCAGCCTAGATTTTGTCCCTGCAACTTTGAACCCACAATCTTCTGAATCAGAGCTTAGGGGTGGATTCTAATAGTCCCCGCTCACCCACCGCCTGGAAAACCGGTGGTAAACCTGTTGTGGCCATTTTCGGGAGGCCTGATGGGGTTAAGTCCCAGATACTTACCCTCCTGCTTGCGGGGTTTTCCTGTTTCTGTGAGGGGAATTCCCCACCATACATTTGGTGCAGAATGGATGTCTCACCTCCAAGAGCTGCTGGCAAATCAGAGACTGGCTGATCTCCAGTACCAGCTGTGACATAGGGAGTGGTAGCCGCTGCCAGGACAGCAGTGCAGCCTATACCAGGGATCGACACTGGAGCCTGTTAAAACAGGTGAGTGAGGGGGGCGGGGGGGCTCACCAGGCCTGGACAGGGAGGTCCTGGCAAGGGGGTGGGGGAGGAGGTTGGTGGGGGGGTGGACGGCAGCGGGGGGAGAGGCCAGAGGGATAGATTTGACGGTCAGAGAAGCTCTTGCTTTGGGTCCCTCCATGCCTGCCAAGGAGGGACCCCATACCAGGCACCCAATCACACAACCCCACCTCGCCACCCCACCCCTCACCCCCACCTCTGGGGGGGACATTTCATTTCACCTGTGAGCATAACTATTGAGTCACAGTTGACACCTTGTTTAAACTTTACAGGGGGTGTTTCTATGCGGCACAGAATCTTACATATTTCAGAAGCATTTGGTGTGCAGATATTTGAAACTTGGCTTAGTGGAATGTTTGTTTATGCTTACTGAAGTGCTTTTATCACACATGTCAAACGATAGCATTCTGGCTGTTGTGGATTTAAATCCCACTCCAAGATTTCAGCAAATCACCTCAACTGACAGTCCTTTTGAATGATGAACAGAATTGATATCTGCCTGATCTCAATGCTGAGATGGATGCTGCAAATCTGGCGTACTCAAAGCAGAACAGGAGCTGGAATGAAAACAGTAAATGCTGGAAAAGCACAGGAAGTCAGGTAGCACCTGCAGAGAGGAAAACAGAGTTGGGACAGACACCCACCACCCCCCGGCCCCCACAACCAGGCTCCAGGCCTACCCACTGGAGTATCCCTGGCAGTAAATGCACATGCCACGGGTCCAGCCTGCTGCTGATTAAATACCAGTGGCAACAGGATGAAGTCCTTAACTGGCCCTCAGTTGGCATGTGGCAGGAAGGCAGTGGGATCTACAGCGTTTCAGAGCAATGACCGTTCATGCAGCCTGACCGGCTGAGTGTTTCCAGCATTTTCTGCTTTTATCCCGGACTTCCAGCAGCGGCACTAATTTGCTTCAGTTCTATGAATATACTGAACAACATTCTTCCCAAATTGACACTGGCAATTTTTACCACCAGTAATGCACCTTAAAATTGTGTGGCGTTGCCGTCCGGAAACTATCTGACACATATAACAACCATCACTACGCTACAAATAATTCGCTATGAGCAGAATCTTCGGCTTGGCGAGTTGGGGGGGGGGGCCCGCTCGCCAAGGTGTAAAATGACGTGCGGTGACTTACGGTTGGATGGGCAGCATTGCTAACAAGTTTAATTGGCTTTTTAATGGCCTTAATAGGCCTTTGACAGTTTGGCAGGCCCACAGCCACCTCCAGCACACGCCCGCTGAATGCAATGTCTAAATGACGTGTAGTGATGTGGGGACGCACGCCCAACGTCACTGCGCATCACTTTACTCCTCGATGGCCGGGCCCTGCCCCAGCTCGCCAAGCCAAAGAGTCTGCCCATGGAACCTCATCCACAGGCAGGATGAGGTTTCATGAAAGGTCTTAAAGTGTTTTAAAAGTTTTTAATAAAATTAATGTACATGTCCCAGCTCATGTGACAGTTTCACATGAGGGGACATGTCCTTGAATTTGTTTTTTAATCTTTAATCAATGCTTTATAAGTGAAAGTAATTTCCCTTAGGCACCTCTTGCATGCGCGAGAAAGAGCGCACTCCCCGACTCAGGCAATCCCTCTCTTACCTGCACAGGGAGCGCTCAGCGCTTCCGGGTGTGCGTCACGCCGGGCGGGCCTTAATTGGCCCGCCAACGTAAAATGGCAGCGCCCACGTCCGCCCCCACATAAACCCCCAGCGGGGAGAAAATTCTCCCCTATATGCCTTTAGGGAAGGAAATTTGTCACCCTTACCTGCTCTGGCCAACATGTGGCTCCAGTCCAACAGCAAGGCTTTTAACTGACTTTTAACTGTCCTGTGAAATGGCCTAGTAATGCACTCAGTTTATGGGCAATTAGGGATGGATAACAAATGCTGGCCTTTGCAACGACACTCACATCCCATGAATGAATAAAACATGCTTTAAGGCAATCCTGAAAGAGAGGTTTGAAATATAACATAAATGCAAGTCTTTCTTTTTCTCTTAAATGTTTGCATCAATGGTTTAGTCCATATTTAGCATTTTAACTTGGTGGGATTATTGATTATTGCAGGCTTTAATCATGCCTGGGTAAAGGGCTGACCAGAAGCTGGAATGACATGATGAAGGTGTTGGAATTGTAAATTCTATTAGAAATGGGCAACATTCGATATGCAGGAGAGTAAAATCAATCCCATGCTTTTAGATTAGTGATATTGGGACAAAAATGGATATGAGTGAATGACCAGGAAGATAGGGTTTTGCTGGTTGGTGCAGGCACCAACACAATGGGACAAATGGCCTCCTTCCATGCTGTATTATTCTATGTCATGCCTTGTAAATGCACCGTATATACGTTGTGAAGCCACACGCACCACCAGAAGTAATATTGATTGCAAAAGAAAGGCTGCAATGAATAAGTGGAAATATGCAGCCTGCAGTTTTTCACATCATCTTCTTGTTTTATGTTGGAGCCTCCAGAGAAATCCATTGTTCCTCTTCTAAATAACAGACCTTTGGAGGCACTTAGTCAAGCCGATCAAAAGGCCCTCCGAAATTTGACCCATGACCTTGACAGCATCAATCTGGAGTAACTACCAAGCCAGGTAGATAAACATCCATAACTTGCTCTTTCTTTATTTAAATATCATTAATTATTTTCAGAAGCTGACATTTAGCAAGCTTCAAAGAGTGGCATTCAACGCTGAAAAACATTGAAATAAATTACTGAAAGGCTTATGCCTCTTAACCAAGGCAAAATAAGGCAGCTAACACTTCACTGGAGGAATTGAAATTGATGGCAGGTATTTTTTTTGCAGGAAAAATTATATTTCTATGACTTTGTGAAATGTTAAAAGAAGATACCCTTCTTGTGTTGTTTCCTCATTTTCTGAGGGTTGGGTAGTGTCCTGAAGGAAAATAAATACTGCAGTGATCAACCGCACAGCTCACTAATCAGACTGACATAGAAAAGCTGGAATAACAAAAGCTCAATCAACAAGGCAGCAAAAAGCTCCTCTTCATTAAATCATGGATGGTTGTTGTAGGATCTAACATCATTTGAAACATGGTTATGCACTGGTGCAGTGCATTTAAAAGAGAAAAAAATGTTTTTATTTTACACTGTAAAAGCTAAATTAATAGAATCCTCAATTTTTATGAACTGAAAATACATTAACAATTTGATAATATCCAAATGTGTGAATTTATTCTGAAAATGCCAACTATGAGTAAAGGCACTAATATGAACATTAAGTAGGTGTGAAGGAACACAAGAACACTGAGTAGATATAAACCTGTGATAAAAACAAAAAAACTGCGGATGCTGGAAATCCAAAACAAAAACAGAATTACCTGGAAAAACTCAGCAGGTCTGGCAGCATCGGTGGAGAAGAAAAGAGTTGACGTTTCGAGTCCTCATGACCCTTCAACAGTTCTATTGAAGGGTCACGAGGACTCGAAACGTCAACTCTTTTCTTCTCCACCGATGCTGCCAGACCTGCTGAGATATAAACCTGTGTTTGGTGTATTTCTCTTACCAAAAAAAAGTATTTGTTTTATTGATGGACAAATTTTACAATTACATATTCTTATAGCAGTACTGTTTCATCAGTCAGTACACTAGTACATTTATTGAAATGTTTCTAGAGCTGGTTTAATATAACTGACAAATTTATTTGTCAATTATAAGTACAAAGCAGCGTACATCATTTTCTTTGTATGTGTTTACCTCTATTGTTGTTGAATTACAAAGCTAATTCCTTTAGCTTTCAGAACATCATGGTAACAACATTTATTCTGTCTATGCTGACAGAGATGAAAGAGGCTTTCAATTTTGTATTAAATATTTTATTATTCATGTCTATTCATTCAGCTGCTTAAAAAGATGGAATGATAGAAAGAGACATCTTTTATGTTCAGTTTCTAGACTTCAATTTACGTCCCACTGCAGTTGGTGCTTTGTCCAACATGGTGAAGCACAGTGTTTAATTTTGATACCAGCAGGGCAGAGTGAGAGGAAAGCAAAATGCTGCAGATGCTGGAAGTCTGAAATAAACATGAAAAGTGCTGGAAAATCTGGCAGCAGGTCTGGCAGCATTTGTGGAGAGAGAAATAGAGTTAATGTTTCAAGTCTGTATGACTCTTCTTCAGACTCTTTATTACAGACTGAGAGAAAGGACATCACCCTCCTCACAAAAGCAAGGGGTAAATTTTCATCTTACACAGGATTTACAGCACAGAAACATGCAGGTGCAGTTATTTATCCCCCACATGTCTCCTCCCCCTGCCTTTTCATATAAACCCTATCAGCATGTTGTCCTAAACCCTATCAGTTTATCCTTCCAAACCCGGCCAGCGTAGCGTGCCTGGAGCTGATCTTCGTGTGTCAGGAGCACCTCTTGGGGATTTGGGATACCCTTTGCCCTCACGCAATCTTCTGTTCATTCAGTTCAACAGATATGAAAAGATTAGAATCGATCCCCGAGATCAAAATACATTTGAGGTTAGCAATAACCGTTGATGACATTAATGGATAAGCACTCAAAACATTTGCAGGCCATTCCTTTACATTAACAGAAAGCATTTAAAATAAATGGGGAGATGAGTAGCTGATGGGCAGTATGGATAAAGACTAAAATTGGTCTATCCAGGGTTGGCCATGTGAAAAAGATGATGCTAAAAGCAAGGACTCTGTAGGAGCACAAATTAAAGGACTCATTCGCTCCATACAGCTGAGATGCTAGTTTGTGTCTTTTTTTGGGTTTCAAGTCAACTTCTGTTCAACCACTAGTTCAAACTTTTATTTAGGTTTTTTTTTCTCTGTTTAGTTACTGACATTGTGAGTGTTGAGAACAGATTTGTGCTGCTGCTGGACTGCTTGTTTGCCTTGGATATATTTTATTTCACTTGGGTCGTCTGGTCGGTCTGACTTTAGGGGTGGAGGAGGCAGGGTATCGGCTCACAAAGGAGGAAGAGCAGGAGCAGCATTGACCCTTCTCATTGACAGAGTACCTGGACAACAACTGATAGAGGGTGCACCACAAAAAGCCACCCCTCCCTTCCCCAAAATGCCATGCTTATAACTGTCAACTGAAGTCCAGCCTCCTCAGCCCTATCCACCTTGTCCATGCTTGACTACAAACATTAACATTATCACTAAACTCAGAAATAAAAATCTATACTACAACAACACAATTCATGTTTCAATAACAGTTAACGGTTGAATTAAAGAACAACGTTATGCAAACTCCTAGGGCGGAATTTTCCCAGAATTGCACTAAGTGCAGTAGCGGGCGGGTATAATCGAGTCCTACCCACCGATGAAAATAGCAGGTGTTCAGGCCGTATCTTCCTGAGCCCACCTCATTATATATTCACTCACGCAAAACACGCCATTTCCATGGTGGGCGGGCTTTCATTCGCCCGCTTGCCATCACCCCGCTGTTGCATCACCCCTGCCGCCATCTTTAAAAGACAGCCGCCAGCAAAGCGCTCATCGCCACCAGCTCACCACCGCCGCCTGGGAGACAAGGCCAGCAAAGGAAAAAAGACTGCAGACACCCGCTTCAACGACGGATTACTCGAGCGTCTGCGGGATGCCGTGGAGGCCCGGCAGGAAATGCCCTACCCCCGCTGTGGCCGCAGGATGGGTAGCAATGCCACCAACCTGGCTTGGGAGGCAGTGGCAGCGGTGGTCAGCATGAACACCCTGCAGAGGAGGACAACCACCCAGTGCTGCAAAAGGATGAATGATCTCCTCCATTCCGCCAGGGTAAGTCACTCGTTTCATCACTCCCAACTCACACACTCACAAACCCATCACACATCCACAGGGCCCTCACTCTACCAGTTCAAGGGACATCGCCATTCACTCCTTCACACACTGTCATTGTCCTCATCCCGTCCATGGGACCACTCACCGCCCACGCAGGCCAGGCATCCTTATCATCTGGCCCAGCAGGTGTCCTGATACACTCTCCCCATCTCTATCCATGCAGGACAAACTGGCTCACAACAAGATGGAAAGGTCTCAGACAGGTGGAGGTATGTCGGAAATCAAAGTTCTGACAGAATTCGAAAACAGAGCCATCCAGCTGGCTGGCGATGACCGGGACCGGTCCTGTGCTGACGGTGAGATCAGTGGTGCTCTATCAAGTGAGGATCCAGCAATGCAACATCCATCAGACAACCATGCCATGAGTGATGTGTCCTCTTTCACAGGCCACTGCCATGCACTAATTATCTCCCCTTGCTTTCGCAGGCACATCTTCCAAATAACCGATAAAGTCCATGACCCAGGGCCTCCAACAAAGGTCCAAAGAAACCTCTGAAGAGGAATCTGAAGGCACCTTCCCTGAAGTCCCATCACAGCGCTCACTTACACCTTCTCCCAGCGCAGAGACAAACACCTCGGTGGGGCCTAGCTTTAGAGTAGCCTCGGGATCACAATCTGGTGAGCACATCGCACTGTCTGATCCACAGCAGGCGAAGGCAGGGACTTCCCAGTTCTCCGGCACCTGGAGGGCTACTGGAGGCCAGAACGTTGCTGAGTCCGAGTCAGATGAGGAGCCTCTGGACTCAGTCACATCACAGTTGCTGGAGCTGCAAAGGCAAGCTAGGGAACAACAGGAAGGGATGTCCTCTGCACTCCTCAGATTGCAAGGCACGATGGAGGAGTCTTTTTGTCTTCAGGCTGAGCTAATAGTGCCGGCATTGCAATGCATCAAGCTCAACACTGGCAGGATGGCCCAGGACATCACTTCCGCACTGCTGCACGGGCTTAACTCCATCGCTGATGCCATAGTTAACCTCCAACAGTTTGTACACGAGAGGCTGCTGGACAGCTCGATCTCACTCCAGCTACCCCTTCCACTCACGGAGTCAGCCAGGGGCCCTCGGGCACCGGTAGGGAGGAGGATCAGCAGGTGCACACTCCAGGGTCATCCACCCAGGTGACTCTGGAAGTGACTGGTCCATCTCACTCCCTGCTTCCTGTAGCAACTGCAGATCCAGCTTCACAGGCCAAGGAGGGTGCCACTGCCACACAGCAGGACCCTGAAAGCAGGCCAGGGCCCTCCAAAATACAGCTCTCCAGAGGATGCCCGCCAAAGTCATCTCAGACAGGGTGTCGCAGTCAACAGGCTGCCTCCACCTCTGCTGTGGATGTCCGGGGAGCGCCAAGAAGTAGCGGTTGGGTTAGGAAAGTTAGGTAAAAGTAGTTGCACAGCCTGGCCATGGGTGTTGATCACTTCCACATACTATTCTCTATTGTCAATAAACTCCTAAGAATGTCACACTGCTTGTGGCTCCTTGTTCTGATAAGCAGTGTTCTTGTCACTCAGACAAGATTATTTAAAAAGGGAGGGAGAGAGAAAACAGGGAATTATAGACCAGTCAGCCTGATGTCTGTAGTGGGGAAAATTCTAGAGTCCATTATAAAAGATTTAATAGCTGAGCACTTGGAAATCAGTGGCAGAATCGGACAGAGTCAGCATGGATTTACGAAAGGGAAATCATGCTTGACAAATCTACTGGAATTTTTCGAGAATGTAACTAGTAGAGTTGATGAGGAGGAGCCAATGGTTTATTTGGACTTTCAGAAGGCTTTCAACAAAATCCCACATAAGAGATTGGCGTGTAAAATTAAAGCTCATGGGATTGGGGGTAGTGTATTCAGATGGATAGAAAACTGGTTGGCAGAACCAGGAAACAAAGATTAGGAATAAACGGGTCTTTTTCCGAATGGCAGGCAGAGACTAGTGGGGTACCGCAGAGATCAGTGCTGGGACCCCAGCTATTCACAATATATATTAATGATTTAGATGATGGAACTAAATGTAATATCTCCAAATTTTCAGATGACATAAAGCTGGTTGGGAGGGTGAGCTGTGAGGAGGATGCAGAGATGCTTCAGTGTGATTTGGACAAGCTGAGTGAGTGGGCAAATGCATGGCAGATGCAGTATAATGTGGATA
The DNA here is from genome assembly GCF_964194155.1 of Cetorhinus maximus. Lineage (NCBI taxonomy): Eukaryota > Metazoa > Chordata > Chondrichthyes > Lamniformes > Cetorhinidae > Cetorhinus > Cetorhinus maximus. The sequence goes on from NC_135883.1 coordinate 134,345,585, forward strand.
AATGTGAGGTTATCCACTTTGGTAGCAAAAACAGGAAAGCAGATAATTATCTGAATGGCTATAAATTGAGAGAGGGGGATGTGCAACAAGACCTGGGTGTCCTTGTACATCAGTCACTGAAGGTAAGCATACAGGTGCAGCAGGCGGTAAAGAAGGCAAATGATATGTTGGCCTTCATAGCGAGAGGATTCGAGTACAGGAGCAGGGATGTCTTGCTGCAATTATACAGGGCCTTGGTGAGACCACACCTGGAATATTGTGTGCAGTTTTGGTCTCCTTATCTGAGGAAGGATGTTCTTGCTATAGAGGGAGTGCAGCGAAGGTTTACCAGACTGATTCCTGGGATGGTGGGACTGACATATGAGGAGAGATTGAGTCGGTTAGGATTATATTCACTGGAGTTCAGAAGAATGAGGGAGGATCTCAGAGAAACCTATAAAATTCTAACAGGATTCTAACAGACTAGACAGGGTAGATGCAGGAAGGATGTTCCCGATGGTGGGGAAGTCCAGAACCAGGGGCCACAGTCTGAGGATATGGGGTAGACCATTTACGACTGAGATGAGGAGAAATTTCTTCACTCAGAGAGTGATGAGCCTGTGGAATTTATTACCACAGAAAGTAGTTGAGGCCAAAATATTGTATGTTTTCAAGAAGGAGTTAGATATAGCTGTTGGGGCAAAAGGGATCAAAGGGTTTGGGGAGAAAGTGGAAGCAAGCTATTGAGTTGGATGATCAGCCATGATCATGATGAATGGCGGAGGAGGCTCGAAGGACTGAATAGCCTAATCCTGCTCCTATTTTCGATGTTTCTATGAGGCATTGGGACCGGTTCTGGGGTAGGTGGGACCTGTCCGAGAAGGATGGGTTACAGCTTAACAGGACTGGGACTAGTGTCTTCCTGCAGCATGAAAGAGAGATAGAGGTGGTTACCATGGCTGTACTTAGCACCTTGCCTGGCCTGTGTGACTGCCCCTTAATGCTTCCTGTAGAGTGCTGGGCACCCCTTAGATGGCCAGAGATGAATATGCGGCATGGCTGCCCTGTCAACATGTGATATGGGGTACACTGGCCCAAAACCAGGATGCTGAGATTGCAAGGGTCTGTGAGCGCCTCCAGCAGTGACTGCTACATGGTCAGCGTTGGTGTGGGGATTGTACAACGTACGCAGTACAACTGTTCCACGGTCCAATAAGGTGGTGGTGGACTCGAAGTCTGTGCCGGAGGGTGGGGAGGGTGGTGAGGGGGGTGGGGGGGTGGGGGGTAATGTATGGAGCGCTTGGTGACCCTTTGGTGCCTCCGCATTGCTCGCATGAGTGGGCAGGCTAGGAGCCTGACCCCAATCATATCACTGCGGCTGCGCCTGATCTGTCTCAGTTGCAGAGGCATGGTCAGTTTATGCAGGTGTCCCTAATGTGTGGCCACTTCCCTCACTTACCCTGCCCCCCAACTCGATTGCCTCTGCACGGGATGCAGTGCCAGGGCAACGCTTGAACCCCCTTCCCCTCTGCAGTGGCCTCCGAGGCTGGCCAGCACTTACCCCCAAGCACCCCCACCCCTCAGCAGTGGCCTCCGGGCTGACCAGCACTTACCCCCAGGCACCCCCACCCCTCAGCAGTGGCCTCCGAGGCTGGCCAGCACTTACCCCCAGACACCCCCCACCCCTCAGCAGTCACCTGCGGGGCCAGGCATCGGTTGTCCCTGCTCGCTGGCACCCCTGAGGCCTGTAAACAACGGGCGAGCTGTGGAAAACATGGCTGCTCACTCACCTCAATTCCCCCCAAAGTGAAGGTTGCTCGCGCGCTGTTGTGAAACACGTCGGCGTGCTTTCCCACCGACATGGACGGGCGGTCCGACCGGGTTCCAAGAGCCTGGCGGGATGGCCTTTTAATTATATGCTGATGGATTACAATTAGCTCCCCGCCGACCAATGGTGGGAAACGCAGCCTGAGTCGGCGGGCTGAGCGGAGGATCACAGCCTATCTTCACGACGTTGTGAAGTGGGTCCCGCCATATTTTCCGTGCACGCCACCTATCACGCCCGCCGGCAGTGCGGTCAGAAAATCCCACCCATTATTTATTGACTCTTCCTCATTACATAGTAGTAGATCTAAAATAGTTTGCTCCCCAGCTGATTCCTCAACATATTAATCTAGGAAATCACCTTGCATATGTTCCATGAACTCTTGTGAATGCTCCGTGCTTTCAGGTACAGTGCCTTTAACTTTAACTTTTTTTTTGGTTTTTCCCTGGGATCACCGTAGTCATTAAGGTCCTGTTACCTTTTTTAAGATCTCTGACCTTCCCTGGCCTACTCGGCTTAATTTTGTCAAAATCACCACTTTGGTCTACTGCCTTGACATTTCTCTTTCTCCTTTTGTACCTGAACCTGTCAGAACCAGAAATCAAACAGAAGTTCAGGGGCCAGCTTTGGTGTCAAACGAGAGAATATAAAGATGAGCGGCTGCTGAGAGTGGCTGCAGTTTGTCATGCAGAGAGTGTAGGATAAGATTTAAGTAAGAAGGGAAAAAAAGATGTGAAGAAACTCTGCACCTTGCCTCCCGCAGCATTCTCACTGCCAGGACTCTCAACTGTTTTCTTCATGAGAGGACAGGGGATGTGGGTAAGCTTAGCTCCCTCTGGCTGTGACCATATTGTGGCTGAATTTAATGCACGTCCGGTGGCGAGTTCAGAGATGGGGCGGCCATTTGATCAGGCTGGAGAGTGCACCACCTTTCCCCTAATCAAGCTCTGGGTAGGAAGGGTAGTTCTAGATTCTCCCACAAGAGGAAACATCCTCTCCACATCCACCCTGTCAAGTCCCCTCAGGATCTTATATGTTTCAATCAAGTCACTTCTTACTCTCCTAAACTCCAGTGGATACAAGCCTAACCTGCCCAACCTTTCCTCATAAGACAATCCATTCCTAGTATTAGTCTGGTAAGCCTTCTCTGAACTGCTTCCAACAACATCCTTCCTTAAATAAGGTGACCAATGCTGTATACAGTACTCCAGATGTGGTCTCACTAATGCTCTGTATAACTGAAGCATAACCTCTGCATTTCAGAAGTCTGCAATCTCTACCATTTAGATAATATGCCTCTCTTTTATTCTTCCTGCCAAAATGAACAATTTTAAATTTTCCCAAATTATACTCCTTTTTAAAAATTCATTCACAGGATGTGGAATTCACTGGCTGGACCAGAATTTATTGCACAACTATGGATGGGCCATAAATGCTGGCCTAACCAGCGAAGTCCACATCCCATGAATGAATTAAAAAAAAATTGCCAGGCCTTTGTCCACTCACTTAACCTATCTATATCTTTTTGTAGCCTTCTTATGTCCCCTTTACAAATTACTTTCATACCCATCTTTGCGTTATCAACAAATTTGGCAACTATCCCATCCATCCCTTCATCCAAGTCATTTATATAAATTGCAAACAGTTGAGGTTCCAGTACTGATCCCTGTGGCACACCACTCCAAATCTTGCCAGCCTGAAAAAGGCCTACTCTCTGCTTGCTGTTAGCCAGCCAATCTTATATCCATGCCAATATGTTACCCCCTATACCATGAGCTTTTATTTTCCGCAATAACCTTTGATGTGGTACTTTATCAAATGCCTTCTGGAAATCTAAATACAGTATATCGACTGGTTCCCCTTTATCCACAGTACATACTACTTCCTCAAGGAACTCCAATAAATTGGTTAAACATGATTTCTCTTTCACAAAACCATGTTGACTCTGTCTGATTACCTTGAACCTTTTCAAGTGCCCTGCTATAACTTCTTTAATAATACCTTCCAACATTTTCCCTATGACAGATGTTAAGCTAACTGGCTTTTAGTTTCCTGCTTTCTGCCTCCATCCCTTTTTGAATAATGGAGTTACATTTGCTATTGTCTAATTGAATCCAGGGAGTATTGTAAAGCTAAAGCCAATGCATCAACTATCTCACTAGCCACTTCTTTTAAGACCATAAGATGAAGTCCATCAGGACCCAAGAACTTGTCAGCCCGCAGCTCCAACAATTTACTCAGTACCACTTCTCTGGTGACTATAATTTTCCTGAGTTCCTCCCTCCTTTCCATTTCCTGATTTATAGCTGCTTCTGGGATGTTACTTGTATCCTCTATAGTGAAAACTGATGCAAAATATCTGTTCAATTCATCTGCCATTTCCTTGTTTTCCATTATCAATTCTCCAGGCTCACTTTCTATAGGACCAATGCCCACTTTGCCAACTCATTTCTTTTTAAAGTAATTGAAGAAGATCTTGTTTTCTGGTTTTATATCTCTGGCTAGCTTTCTCTCCTCCTCTAATTTTTCCCTCCTTATTAATCTTTTAGCCATCCTTTGCTGTTCCTTATATTCTGTCCAAACTCCTGGCTTTCCACCTATCTTTGCACAATATAGTTTTTCTTTAAGTTTGATACAACCTGTAATCTTTCTAGGTAACCATGGATGGTATGTCAGCCCCTTGGACTTTTTCTTACTCATTGGAATGTGTCTATTCTGTGTATTCTGAAATAGCCCCTTAAATATTTGGCACTGCATCTCTATTGACCTATCCCTTAATCTAATTTGCCAATTCAGTTTAGCCAGCTCTGTTTTCATACCCTCATAACTGCCCTTATTTAAGTTTAAAAACATAATCTCGGACCCACTCCTCTTTCCCTCAAACTGAATGTAAAATTCAAGCATGTTATGGTTGCTGCTACCTAGGGGCACCGTCACTAATCATTAATTAACCAATTAATTAATTAATTAAGGTAATTCTGTTTTTGTTTTGGATTTCCAGCATCTGCAGTAGTTTTTTGTTTTTATCTCTGTGTTTAATTGACTGCCACATCTCTTCAAGAAATGCCTTCCTTGAAGAAGTATCTGATTTCCGCCTGTCTCTTCTGCCTTGTGCACCTTCATTGCTTTCCATTTCTCTCCTGGTGTTTGACAAGGTGTTTACTAAAACCCGCTTTCACAGCCATATTTCCTTTCTCAGTGACTGTCTCCGTCTCTGACTCACCCCACGTGGATTTCAACTGAAATTCCATCCCTATTGTTTCGAACCCACCCAGGGTTACAGGTATCTCCGGGACATAAAACATTTCTCGGACTGCTGTTCCCGTCGCATTCTGAGATCCACACTCAGTGCCATGCGTCGCCATATGAACACACTCGACCTCTCCCTCCAGCAGCACCGCCGCACCCTTTTTCAAAGCTGCGCGTGCCCCCAGTTTCATTTTATTCTTCGCCTCATCCGATGCCTCAACAAGAAACTTTTTCTCTTTCTCTCAAGTGCTAAGGAACGCAAGCTCCAACAACTCATCAACACCAACACCCATCTGGGACCCTCCACCCCTGCTTGTCCTTCCGTCCCCACCCCATCTTCCAATCCCAGCCCCAGCCACGTATTCACTATATCCCCTGACCTTCCCCTCTCCGATGCTGAACGTTCAGTGCTCAGCAAAGGACTTAGTTTCATACCCTCATCTCAATGAATTTCGGGCTCGGCACGATGCTGAACTCTTCTTCCGCCGTCTTCATCTCTGTGCTCACTTCTTTGGGCAGGAGTCCTCTCCCCGTTCAACGGATCCTTTTACCCACCTCCAATATTCTCCCTCCACCTGCACCCCTCCCTCTGGATTCTTACCTTCTCTTGATCTTTTCATTGAGAACTGTCAGCGTGACATTAGCCGTCTCAATTTCTCTGCTCCTCTCACCCATTCTAATCTGTCTCTCTCTGAACTTACTGCACTCCATTCTCTCAGGTCCAACTCCAACATTGTCATCAAACCCGCTGACAAGGGTGATGCTGTTGTTGTCTGGCGCACTGACCTCTACCTCGCAGAGGCTGAGCATCAACTCGCAGACACTTCCTCCTACCTCTCCCTGGACCATGACCCCACCACGGAACATCAAGCCATTGTTTCCAGGACTGTTACTGACCTCATCTCCTCTGGAGATCTTCCTCCCACAGCTTCCAACCTGATAGTCGCCCAACCTCGGATGGCCCGCTTCTACTTCCTACCCAAAATCCACAAACAGAACTGTCCTGGCAAACCAATCGAGTCAGCCTGTTCCTGCCCCACTGAACTCATTTCTCTTTATCTTGACTCCCTTCTCTCTCCCCTTGTCCAGTCCCTTCCCACCTACATCCGTGATTCCTCTGACACCTTACGTCACATCAACAATTTCCAGTTCCCTGGCCCCAACCGCTTCCTCTTCACCATGGATGTCCAATCCCTCTACACCTCCATCCCCCACCAGGATGGTCTGAGGGCCCTTAGCTTCTTCCTTGAACAGAGGCCCGAACAATCCCCATCCACCACTACTCTCCTCCGTCTGGCTGAACTTGTTCTCACACTGAACAATTTCTCCTTTAACTCCTCTCACTTCCTCCAAATAAAAGGTGTGGCTATGGGTACCCGCATGGGCCCCAGCTATGCCTGTCTCTTTATGGGGTATGTGGAACATTCCTTGTTCCAGTCCTACTCCGGCCCCCTCCCACAACTCTTTCTCCGGTACATCGATGATTACTTCGGTGCTGCTTCATGCTCTCGTCGGGACCTGGAAAAATTTATTAATTTTGCTTCCAATCTCCACCCCTCCATCATTTTCATATGGTCCGTCTCTGACACTTCTCTTCCCTTCCTTGACCTCTCTGTCTCAATTTCTGATGATAGACTGTCCACCAATATCCATTACAAGCCTACCGACTCCCACAGCTACCTCGACTACAGCTCCTCACACCCCGCTTCCTGTAAGGACTCCATCCCATTCTCTCAGTTCCTTCACCTCCGTCGCATCTGTTCTGATGACGCTACCTTCAAGAACAGTTCCTCTGACATGTCCTCCTTCTTGCTCAACCGAGGTTTTCCACCCACAGTCGTTGACAGGGCCCTCAACCGTGTCCGGCCCATCTCCCGCGCATCCACCCTCACGCTTTCTCCTCCCTCCCAGAAACATGATAGGGTCCCCCTTGTCCTTACTTATCACCCCACCAGCCTCCGCATTCAAAGGATCATCCTCCGCCATTTCCGCCAACTCCAGCATGATGCCACCACCAAACACATCTTCCCTTCACCCCCCCTGGCGGCATTCCGTAGGGATCGTTCCCTCCGGGACACCCTGGTCCACTCCTCCATCACCCCCTACTCCTCAACCCCCACCTATGGCACCTCCCCATGCCCACGCAGAAGATGCAACACCTGCCCCTTCACTTCCCCTCTCCTCACCGTCCAAGGGCCCAAACACTCCTTTCAAGTGAAGCAGCATTTCACTTGCATTTCCCCTAACTTAGTCTACTGCATTCGTTGCTCCCAATGCGGTCTCCTCTACATTGGAGAGACCAAACGCAAACTGGGCGACCGCTTTGCAGAACACCTGCGGTCTGTCCGCAAGAAAGACCCAAACCTCCCTGTCGCTTGCCATTTTAACACTCCACCCTGCTCTCTTGCCCACATGTCTGTCCTTGGCTTGCTCAATTGTTCCAGTGAAACCCAACGCAAACTGGAGGAACAGCACCTCATCTTCCGACTAGGCACTTTACAGCCTTCCGGGCTGAATATTGAATTCAACAACTTTAGATCTTAAACTCTCCCTCCCCCCATCCCCACCCCATTTCTTCCCCCTCCCTTTTTTTTTTTCTTTTTTTTTTGTTTTCAATAATTTATATAGATTTTTCTTTTCCCAGCTATTTCCATTATTTTTAAATCTACAACTAATACCTTGTCAACCTTTTCACCCCACCCCCACTAGAGCTGTACCTTGAGTATCCTGCCTTCCATTCTTAATTAGCACTTTTCCTAGATAATATCACCACCTTCAACACCTCTTTTATCCACTTGTCTGTGACATCTTTTGATTATCTGCTCCTATCACTGCTTGCTTGTCCCTAGAACCACCCCACCCTCAACTTCTCTCCCCCCGCCCCCCACCTTAAATCAGCTTATATTTCACCCCTCTCCTAACTATACTTCAGTTCTGTTGAAGGGTCATGTGGACCCAAAACGTCAGCTCTTTTCTTCTCCGCCGATGCTGCCAGACCTGCTGAGTTTTTCCAGGTAATTCTGTTTTTGTTATTAATTAACCCCATCTCGTTGCTCAATACCAGGTCTAGCATAGCCTGCTCTCTGGTTGGCTCCAGAACATGCAGTTCTAAGAAACTATCCCAGAAACATTCTATGAATTCTTCATCTAGGCTACCTTTGCCCTTCTGACTTATCCAGTCTATTGGCGGGATTCTATGCACCCGCCCACTGCCGCGATCTTCCAGTCCCGCCGCAAGTCAATGGACTTCTGGCTGGGGCGCTGCCTCGCCCGTGGCAGTTCCCACCTGCGATGGGGCCGGAAAATCCCGGCCTATATGTAGATTAATATCTCCTATGATTAGTGCTGTGCCTTTCTGACAAGCTCCCTTTAAGCTCCATTCTACCATGTGGTTACTATTACGGGGCCTGTAGAGAACTCCCATAAGTGACTTCTTGCCTTTACCATTTCTCATCTCTACACAAACCGTTTCCACATCCTGCCTTCCTGAACTTAGGTCGCCCCTCTCTATTGTGCTAATACCACCATTAACTAATAGGGCCGCCCCTCCACATTTTCTTCACTTTCTGCCCTTCCTAAATATCCTGTACCCTTTAGTATTCAGGTCCAAATCCATGTCCTCTTGCAGCCATATCTCTGTAATGGCTATCAAATCGTGCTTATTTATTTCTATGTGCGCTCTCAGTTCACCTGTTTTGTTTTGAATGCTTTGTGCATTCAGATACAGAGCCTTTAGTTTGTTCCTTTTATTCTTTTTATAACCTCTTGTCTCATCTGTTGATTTACTGTTAGATTGGTATTCTCTATCTCTTCCTGTCATGGTCTGTTTTCATTTCCCGTAATAATACGGTCTCTGCTCATTGATTTACCAAATCTTCCCAAATTTGTACCCTTCCCCCGCTACTTAGTTTAAAACCCTCTTTACTTCCCTAGTTATGCCACTCGCAAGAACATTTGCGCCAGCATGGTTCAGGCACAGACCATCCCAATGGTACAGATCCCACTTTCCCCAGCATTGGTGCCAGTGACCCACAATTCGGAACCCAATTCTCCCATACCAGTCTTTGAGCCACACATTCATCTCCCTAATCTGATTTCTCCTATGCCAATTTGCACATGGTTCAGGTAATAACCCAGAGATTATGACCTTTGAGGTTCTGCTTCTTAATTTGGTGCCAAGCTCCTCATACTGATTATGCAGATCCTCCTTCTTTCTCCTGCCTATACCATCGGTGCCAACAGAATGCTCTGGGACTTGATTTTCTGGAGTTTTCCGGAGAAAATGCAACCTCTCCTGTTATGTTATCACTGTAAACTTTCGACTAGGATGTCACGGATTACTCAAAAGTGTCAAGGAGTTACAAACAGTTAAGAGCAGATTATTGAGAAGGGACAAAGAAATAGTTCAATTAGAATATGTGGACATATGACCTGTAACAAATGAGGATAATTAACTGACCCTGGATCGGATGCATGGACAGATGTGCCAGTGGTTTTGGTCTCTGTAATTCATGGTGATGATCATTCTCCTTTAATTTCCTCTCGGGTTGGTTTGAGGTGTGCTGAGACTAGCATGGATCAACCGTGGAAAGCAGCCCTCACCCCAGCCTGATTACTTTTCACTTTCTGGATGCCCATTGATATCCATTACCTTTGGGGGCTGTTTGGATATTTTATACCAATCATTCATTCGATTACATCTTCCCATTTGATTGTCCAATTCCACGGGACAGGAAAGCAGGCCGCTTCCAGTTCCTATCCCATGAGGTCACCCCTCTGTTTATCTCTTGTAAGGACATCTAGTTAATTTTACCCACATGGTCGTTTAGATAACTGGACATGTGATTCCACCTTATCAAGCCCAGGAATGTCTTACACCACTGTCTGTTCTAGTGTTGTCTTTGACTAGATAATAACCCTTTTGAAACTTATCTTTCTTGAATATCTTGACTGTCCTGTCCTGTGTTTGTGTTAACTCTGGTAGGCTTTTAATAAAAGACAGAGACAGAGAGATTCTAATCTTTTCTTGCTAATTATTTAACACTCTCGAACCTATCATACCTTGCACTTCCTAAGAGCCCAAAGATGGAAATCTACCCATCATTTCAAGCATTGACATATTGTTCATTAACAACCTCAGACATTTTCAATTACTTTGTCCATAATGTGAAAAACAGTCTGCACGCCATCAAACATCTATACTCACAATCCAAGATGGTGTCTCTTCCTCCAGTCCGCAATTTTATTCAAGCCTTCTGCCAATTGAATCTTCAAAAACTGGCAAGAAACTGGAGGAAGAGAGACCTCCTTAGGTTTAATAGAATCGTACAAATATACTATCTCTTTTATTTAGGGCATCAAGGAGCACGAGCAAAACTGGAGTCAAGGGGATCGGGGGAAAACTCTCAACTGGCTACAGTCATACCTGGAAGATGGCTTTTGGAGGTCAGTCATCTCAGCACCAGGACATCACTGCAGGAGTTCCTCAGGTTGTGTCCTGGGCCCAGCCATTTTCAGCTGCTTCATCAATGACCTTCCTTCCATCATAAGGTCAGAAGTGGGGATGTTCGCTGATGAATGCACAATGTTCAGCACCATTTGCAACTCCTCAGATACTGAAGCAGTCCATGTCCAAAAGCAGCAAGACCTGTACAAAAGCCAGGCTTGGGCTGACAAGTGGCAAATAATAGTCATACCACACAAGTGTCAGGCAATGACCATCTCCAACAAGAGAGAATCCAACCATCGCCCATTGATGTTCAATGGCATGACCATCATTGAATTCCCCACTATCAGCATCCTGGGGGTTACCATTGACCAGAAACTGAACTGGACTAGCCATATAAATACTGTGGCTACAAGAGCAGGTCAGAGGCTAGGAATACTGTGACGAGTAATCCACCTCCTGGCCCACCAAAGCCTGTCCACCATCTACAAGGCACAAGTCAGGAGTGTGATGGAATACTCCCAACTTGCCTGGATGAGTGCAGCTCCCACAACACTCAAGAAGCTTGATGCCTTCCAGGACAAAGCAGCCCGCTCGATTGGCACCACATCCACAAAATTCATTTCCTCCGCCACTGATGCACAGTAGCAGCAGTGTGTACCATCTACAAGATGCACTGCAGGAATACACCAAGGCTCCTTAGACAGCACCTTCCAAACCCATGACCACTACCATCTAGAAGGACAAGGGCAGCCGATAGACGGGAACCTCACCAGCTGGAAGTTCCCATCCAAGTGACTCACCATCCTGACTTGGAAATATATCGTTGTTCCTTCATTGTCACTGGGTCAAAATCCTGGAACTCCTTTCCTAATAGCCCTGTGGGTGTACCTACACCACATGCAGTGCAGGGGTTCAAAAAGGCAGCTCACCACCACCTTCTCAAGGGCAACTAGGGGTGGGCAATAAATGCTGGCCCAGCCAGCAAAGCCCACATCCCATGAATGAATTTTTAAAAATTACATATGCGTTAAATAAGAAACACAACTAGGTCTGATCTGGAGTCTTCAAGTGGCCAGTTGGCCAAATCAGCAACCACCCAAAGTCTGGTGAATGATTAGACTAGAACACATTTGTCCTCGCTGACTGTAATAAGTTAGGTACTGTGAGGTTCTCATATTTTGGGGTAGAAAATTATCTTGGGCAGTGGTGCAAAGTGGCATGATATTGGATCAGAAGCCTTTCATACACTGCGCTTTATATCCATTGTATTGTAGCTAATGGAATTAAATATCAGACACTAAGTGTAATGGGAGGCTGACCTGACATTGCCTGTTTTGCACATCCACCTGAAGCCAATTTCTACCACGTTATGTCCAGGTTTTCCTTGTGATCTTCACATGCACCTCTCAATTATTCAGGCAAGGCTCTTCTCCTTGTTGTTCATGGTTGGTTCAAAGTTGAGTGGGTGCAGTGCCCATTTTATTTTGATGTATGCTTGCTGTGGGGGGGGGCACCTTGCCACTATCACATATTTGGAAAATTTACACTTATGTGAGGGCAGCACCATAGCCAGTAAGTTTGAATTTATTGGTCTTGCATTGTTGTTCTCACTTGCACTATTCAGCGGGAAAGAAGGGAGAAAGAGCAACATTTTCTTTTCTCTTTCCGCCCATACCTTCACAATAAAAACCAAAGTGGGAAAATCAATACATTGGTAACAATAATTGCAAGCATTGCTAAACATTGGCATTGGAACTAGGTAGGAGCTTGGTGCCCTCTGTTGCATGAACAGCTGACAATTGCTCACAAATGAAGAATGGCTCATGCCAAGAGCGCAGGAGGGACATTGAACACCCATTTGGAAATTAACTTCAGCAAAAGACAGCAAAAGAGGAGCAAATGGGGAAAAGTTTTTTTTAAGAAACTCCAGGGCTCTCTGACCTTAGTAACTGGGTGTGAGAAAAGTTTTTGCTTCATCCACATGAAAAAAGTTACCGGATAGGATTCCCATTTCTACATTACCACACTGACTACATATCAAAAATAAGCCTTTGGCTCTAAAGCTCCTGTGCTTATATATGAATGTGAGTTCTTTCCTTAAAAGTATATGCTGACCTTTGTAAAACAGACAACAATGAGTTGAGAATGCTAACAAATGTTAGCAGCAAGTTTCTTTCCTTGCTTCTAATTTATTTAGTACATTATTGGATTAGTTTTGTGCAAATATAAAACCCAGCATGCATTCTTCGGTTAGACTGTTTCCCTCAAGTTGGGTCCTTTCGGCTGCACTCAGGGGTTAATAAAGCTTTAGTGCTCTGGATCAAACTGCTTCTTTCATTTCCCTCTTGTCAGTGAAAGTCAATGTTTCAACTCAGGTATTTTTCAGACAATAAGAAAGCAAAAGGACAAATACATTTTTTAAATAGATAAACGTTACTTCAAGCCTACGGGAAAACACTCGTGCAGTCTAATTAACCTCACCACTTTGGAGGGTGTATGTTGTTATATTCTAAACCTCTCAGTGTTATTTTACTCTATTTATTATTCAACCATCAAAATAACAAGCTATTAGATGTGAAGGAAAAGTGTTTACTATATAAAAGTCTGGGGCATCAGTAATAGAATGATTTCTCTGCAGATCACAGGCAGTAAAGCATCTTACCGGTGATGTATTTTTTATATGAAAAGGATCTTTCTTCATGCTCTCTTGGTTGTGAAAAGGGAGCCAGTGGTGTAGTTAGTACTTGCACTGCTCACTCTCTTACTGATCAGGTCCCAAGTGGGATCACTTTGCTGAGCTCCGCTGGCATGTCAGTCAGAGCACTATAATTGGGCTGAGTTCCCTTGGACAGGAGAGTGGAGAAATCAGCCAATGTTCATGGCTGGTGATGGGAAGTGTCAGTCCATGGGCACATTAGGGCTTGTTTTTCTATTGGGTGTCTGTTTTTCAGGCAGATCCATGGATGTTTTAGTGGAGTAAGTTACAGAGGGAGTAATCACCCCCTTGTGCCAGGTATCATGGAGAGTTGGAATACAATGGTTGGGAGTAAGTCATCAGCCATTCAGTAACAGCAGTCAGTGCACTAGGAATTGCAGAAAGCAATTCAAATATCTTCCCAATTGTGCTAGGAAAGAAACCCCACTCACCTTCCTTTTTGTTTTCATTTTGAAGAGCGCGAGGCCTCCCATCATCTCCTTCTATCTGTCATTTCCATGGACATTGCTCGGGGCTAAGGTGGAATCCCTTGTGACTCATCAAGGCTACAATGTTATGGGTAGTAAAATACTCTGCGGTTATGTCTATATTCTACGACACCCTGCACGATGGGCAATTCTGCAATCTCTGCACAGCCCAAACGCCTATGGGTGGAACATTGGGTCCTCCACCTTGCTGAGTTTGGTAATGGGAGAGGCATTTAATCAGGAGGGCGTGTGGCGGGTGGGGACCTTGCCACCTTCCAGCCTCCACCCCAATTAAACCCTGTGGCGGGACGGCCCGTGGATGGCCTTCCTGCCCCGCCGCCAGTTGAGGGCCTTACATGGACAATTGATGCCAACTTATGAGGCTCATCTCACTGCCACTGGTATCAACCCAGTGGCAGGTGGGGGGCTCACCATGCAGGGAGCATGACAAATAAACCCAGAGAACTAGGCAGGTAGTGCAGGAGTTCCCTGGGTCCGCTTGCCAATCGGTGTTCCATTTTGGATACTAGCGAGGGCATTGGTTCCTCAAAGGAGTGCAGTCAAAGCCAGGTTTGTGGTGCCATAGGTGGCTCTGCTATACAGGAAGGGAGGAAGAAAAGGGGAAGAGCAGTAGTGATAGGGGAACAGACAGGCATTTCTGCGGCCGTAGACATTACTCCGAGATGGTGTATTGCCTCCCTGGTTCCAGGGTCAAGGATGTCACAGAGCAGCTGCAGGACATTTTTCAGGTGGAGGGTGATCAGCCCGAGGTTGTGGTCCATGCTGGTACCAATGACTTGGGTAGGAAAAAGGATGAGGTCCAGAAAGCAGGCTATAGGGAGTTAGGTAGGAGATTGAAAAGCAGGACCTCTAAAGCAGTAGTCTCAGGATTACTCCCAGTCTCACGTGTAAGTGAGGGAATAGAACAATTAAACATGTAGCTAGAAAACTGGTGTAGGAGGGAGGGCATCAGATTCCTGAGGCATTGGGACTGGTTCTGGGGAACGTGGGACCTGTACAAGCCGGATGGTCTACACCTGAACATGGCTGGATGAATATCCTCGCAGGGAGATTTGCTAGTGCTGTTGCGGTGCGTGGGTTTTAAACTAGATTGGCAGGGGCTGGGACCCTGAGGGCAAATTCAGAGCAGGGAACGGCAGATGGGGAATTAGCAAATGACTCTGAAAGACAGAAGAAGCACAGGTTATAAAGTGTGCAGCACAGGAATTTGGCAGCCTTAAAAGGTTTATATGTAAAGCCAGGAGTATAGCAAAGAAAGCTGATGAGCTGAGGGCACAGATAGACACAAGGCAGTTTGATATCGCTATAATGGAAACTTCGCTTAAAGAGGGGCAAAAATGGCAGATCATTATCCTTGGGTATAGAGTTTCAGGCAGGATAGCAAAGGGGATAAATGAAGGTGGGGGTGTAGCATTATTGGTTAAAGATACAATTACAGCTGTGAGAAGGGATAATATGCTAAATGAAGCACAAAATGAGTCCATATGGGTTGAGCTCAGAAATAAAAAAGGGGCAGCCACATTCCTAGGATTGTACAATAGACCCCCAAATAGTGGAAGGGAGTTAGAAGAGCAAATATGTAGGCAAATTCCTGAGTGCAAAAATAATCGGGAAGTAATAGTTGGAGACTTCAACTGTCCTAATATCAATTGGGATACGAACAGTGTGAAGGGCACAGAGAGCACAAAATTCTTGAACTGCATTCAAGAGAACTTTTTCAGCCAACTTGTAACAAACCCAACAAGAAGGGCTGCAATTCTAGGTTTAGTCTTAGGAAATGAAGCTGGGCAAGTGGATGAAATAGCAGTGGGGGACCATTTCTGGAGATAGTGACCATAATACAGTTAGATTCAGCATCATTATGCAGAAGGACAAAGATAAAACAGGAGTAAAAGTTCTAAATTGGGGGAAGACAAATGTTACAAAGCTGAGAGGTGAACTGACGAAAGTGGACTGGATAACGGTACCAGAAGGGGAGACAGGAGCATATCAGCAGGATATGTTCAAGCGAGATTCTACATAGTGTAGACATGCCCCCACAAAGAAAAAGGGTGGTACTGCCAAATCTAGAGTCCCCTGGTTATCCAGAAGCATGTAGGGTAAAATAAAGCAGAAAAAGAAAGCTTATAACAGTTACAAAAAGCTTAATACTGTAGAAAACCTAGAGGAGTATAGAAAGTACAGGGGTGAATGAAAAATGGAAATTAGGAAAGCAAAGAGGGGGTATGAAAACATATTAGCAAGTAAATTCAAAGCAAACATAAAGATGTTTTACTAGTATATTAGGAGCAAGAGAATAACTAAGAAAAAGGTAGGGCCTACCAGAGATGTACATGGTAACTTATGCATTGATGCTGAAGATCTGGGCAGAGTTCTCAGTGAGTACTTTATCTCTCTCTTCACTAAGGAGAAAGATGATGCAGACATTCTAGTTAAAGAGGAAGAGTGCAAAATATTAGGTACAATAAGCATAATGAGAGAGGAAGTACTGGAGGGATTGACATCCTTGAAGTTCTGGGCTGGATGAATTATATCCCAGGTTGTTAAATGAAGCCAGGGAGGAAATAGGGGATGCACTGAGGATCATTTTCCAATCCTCACTAGGTGCAGGCGAGGTCCCAGAGGATTGGAGGTCTGTGAACGTTGTACCAATATTTAAAAAGGGTGCAAGGGATAGGCCAGAAAATTGTAGGCTGGTTAGTCTGACTTCAGTGATAGGCAAATTATTGGAATCAATTCTGGGAGACAAGATAAACTGTCACTTAGAAAGGCACAGATTGCTCAGGGACAGTCAGCATGATTTTGTTAGGGGAAGATCATGTTTACTAACTTTTTGAGGAAGTAACAAGGAGGATTGATGAGGGTATTGTAGTAGATGTTGTGTACATGGATTTTAGTAGGCAATTGACAAGGTCCTATGTAGTAATTATGGTATTACTTAGCATGCAACATACCTTTCAGAGTAATACTTATCAAGGAAGATCACATGATCCATAGTTGTCAATAGGAGAGCAGTGCAGGCTACCTCAGCAGTCAGTGCAGAGATAGAGTTAGAGTTGAAAGCACACGTGCAGCTGCTGTTGAGTATATTGTAAATAAACTTTGAGTTTCCACCCAAGAAGTGTCTGCTAATCAACTCTGTCATTAATGGCAGAAATCAGCCACCCAACAGCAAACTGGTGACAAGGATAAAACAGGATTGAAAAAGCTAACTGGTGATTCCTTGGCAACCAAGCTAGCACACTTTCTTTTTCATTACAGGACTACTCCTCACACAACAACAGGTGTCACACCCGCGGAGTTTTTGTTGAAACGCCATCTCAGGACGAGAGTGAACTTAATAATGCCAAATTTAGAGGGAAAGGTTGAAAGGAGTCAGAGAAGCCAGAAAACTAGAGACGATTGGCATAGTCATGAGAGGAAATTTATTGTGGGAGAGCTAGTATACGTAAAAAGCTTCGGGCAAGGACCAAAGTGGTTACCGGGTGAAATAAGTGCGGTGACTGGACCTCTATCTTGCCATGTGGAGGTGGAAGGCTGGATCATCTGTAAAAATGTGGACCATTTAAATAAGAGAGAGACAAATCATCAAGATTTGGTTCCACCAGTGATCATGACCGGATCTGTGTTTCCTGTTGAGGATACTCAACCCAGGGATGACATGTCTGATGTCCCTTTAAGAGTTGAGGATTGAGAACTGCCAGTGCCACTGAAGCACCTGATGTTCAGGTAACTCCGGAAAAGGAGGTTCCTGACAAAGAATCTGAAGTTGTGGAGCTGCAACGTTCCACATGTACCAGGAAACCACCTGAAAGACTGAACTTGTAAATTCTTTACCCAGTATAAATATTATGTTGTCTTGAAAAATATGCACTTGTAAATATAATATGTATAGCCGAGTTAAAGGAGGAATAATGTAGTAATTATGGTTTTATTTAGTGTATAATGTACCTTTAAGGGTAATGCTTGTTAAGGAAGATCACATGATCTGTAGTAACCAATAGGAGAGTAGCCTGGGCTACCTCAGCAGTCAGTGTAGAGATAGAGTTAGAGTTGAAAGCACACGTGTAGTTGCTGCTGAGTATAAACTTTAAGGGCAGAATTTTGAGGTCATCGGGCCGGCGCAGTGGGCGGGCCTGGGAGCGGCCAGGAAACGGTCCTGGAAAGGCCTACCCAGTGAGAATCACGGCTCTGTGCTGACCGAGAAGGGCTGAGCAGGTGTGAGGGCCTTTCAGCCGCAGGGTCCAATGGTGACCTGGCGGCTCAAGGGCCACGACTCTGATGTGCCCTGCGAGGTGTTCCTCAGCTGGAGTTGGCCAGGCTGCAATGGCGCTGTAGATAGAGAGTGGAATAATCAATGCTCCTCTGTCCTTTCAGGGGAAGACAAGCCATTACCAGGCATAGAGGTCACGGACAGGTGGAGGCCTGCCCAACCTGCTGCTTCTCGGCAGGTTCAAGCAAGATGCCCAGGAGGTAAGGAGCTGGCACGCTCCACGTGCAACCGGGTGTGGAGAGGTGGGGGTGCCAGACGAAGTAAGAGCGCAGTACACAGAGGTGAAAGCTTCGCATTGTACAGCCATTCTAGTGTAGTCTCTTCATCGACGGGAGCCTCGAACCTGGAACCCCCATTGATCATTGAAAGACGAGAGCACTGTGATGCAGATCTCCAATGTCTCACCAGGGTGTCTGGCATGCGGAGTGACAGTCTGATGACTTTAACTAATGACATGTCCTTGTCCTTCCTTTTAGGTTCACCAGCAGGTATTCACTCTGTGGACCCTGAAGGGCCACCCCTGATGCTGAAGGACCGCAGAGCTTCAATTGCACCTGCGTCACACCCACTCTCTGAAGCAGGCACCAGGTCCCTCCCCTGGAAGCTACATTGGGACACATGGCCTCCTCACCCTTCTGCCCCTCTCTTCCTCAGAGGAGGAGGTTCCTCCAGCAAAGACCACAATCCCCATTACCAAGGTAAGGGAAGGCTGCCTGATACCTGGAAGGGCCCACACAATCTGAATCATCCAGAGGCTTTGGAGACACCAAGGAGACTTGAAATAAAGCCTGGAAATACTAAGCATGAAGCCCCAAACAGAGATGAAGCTGCCAAGTACAAATAAGTCACAGCAGCAAACTATCTACCAAACTCCCCACTACTCACACTGGCAATGCTGCTGACCCCTTTTATCCCGCCTGTGGATGAGGTTTATGAAAATGTCGGCTGGCCGCCTGCCTGTTTTGCCCGTGCAATGAGCGCGAAAATCGCACAGGTAATGAGAAATCGCCGTCAATTGGATTGTTAATGGCCTTAAGTGGCCTCTTATTTAATGGCGTGCGAGGCTCCGGCACCCGTTCGTGCTCGCTGAGCAAAATATCACCCAAGTGCATGATGGCTTTGGGACGCTCGCCCCACATCGTCATGCACTATTTACGTCTGATCGGGTTGGGCGTGTGCCCACCCAAGGGATGTAAAATCCTGCCCTAGGTTTCCACCCAAGGAATGTCCGCTGTTCAACTCTATCAATAATAGTACAACTTGGCCACCCTACAACATCCCGCATGGCAGACTGGTCAGAAAAGTGAGATCCCATGGGATACAGGAGAACGTGGCACATTGGATCCAAAATTGGCTCAGTGACAGGAAACAAACGGTAACAGTCCATGTTTTTGCGAGTGGAAAGCGTTTTCCAGTGGCCTTCCACAGGGCTCAATGTTGGGGCCCTTGTTGTTTTTTGCTTATATTAATAGTTTGGGCTTAAATGTGGGAGGCATGATTGAGAAATTTGAAGACGACACAAAAATTGGCTGTTTAGTTGATAGTGAAGAGGACAGCTGTTGTCTCCAGAATGATATCAATGGTTTGGTTGAGTGGGTGGAAAAGTGGCAAATGGAATTCAATCCAGAGACGTGTGAGGTAATGCATTTGAGGAGGGCAAACAAAGCAAGGGAATACTCAATAAATGGGAGGATATTGAGCGTGTTTGAGGAAGTGAGAGACCCTGGACTGCATGTCCACAGGTCCCTGAAGGTGGCAGGACAGGCAGATAAGGTGGTAAAGAAAGCATATGGAATGCTTTCCTTTATTGGACGAGGTATTGAATACAAAAGCAGGGATGTAATGACGGAACTGTATAAAACGATGGTTAGGTCCCGGCTGGAATTTTGTGTACAGTTCTGGTCCTCACATTACAGGAAGGACATAATTGCTCTGGAGAGAGTACAGAGGAGATTTACAAGAATGTCACCAGGACTTGAAAATTGCAGCTAGAAAGAAAAATAGGATAGTCTGGGGTTGTTTTCACGAGAACAGTTCTCGTGAGGCTGAGGGGTGATCTAACCTTTTTTTCTATTCATTCATGGGATGAGAGCATCACTGGCTAAGCCAGCATTTATTGCCCATCCCTAATTGCCCTTGCTCAGAGGGCATTTAAGAATCAACCACATTTGCTGTGGGTCTGGAGTCACATGTAGGCCAGACCAGGTAAGGACAGCAGATTTTCTTCCCTAAAGGGCATGAATGAACCAGATGAGTTTTTACAACAATCGACAATGGTTTCATGGTCATCATCAGACTTTTAATTCCAGATTTTTATTGAATTCAAATTCCACCATCTGCCGTGGTGGGATTCAAACCCAGGTCTCCGGAGCATTACCCTGAGTCTTTTGTCTACTAGTCCAGTGACAATACCACTACGCCATCACCTCCCAAATTGAGGTATGTAACATTATGAGGGGCCTAGATAGGGTGGATAGGAAAGGCCCGTTTCCCCTAGCTGAGGTATCAATTACCAGGGGGCATAGATTTAAGATGATTGGTAGAAGGATTAGAGGGGACATGAGGAAAAACCTTTTCACCCAGAGGATGGTGGGTGTCTGGAATTCACTGCCTAAGTTGGTGGTTGAGGCTGAAATGCTTAACTCATTTAAAAGGTACGTGGATATGCACCTGAAGTGCTGTAAACCACATGGTTATGGACCAGGCACTGGAAAGTGGGATTAAAAATGAGTGGCTAGCTTCCTTTTCCTCTTTTTATGGCCAGCACAGGCACAATGGGCTGGATAGCCTTTTTCTGAGCCATAAAATTTCTATAGTTCTATGGTTCCAACCCACGGGGTCCTTGATCCCTCGGGAAGGTGGCAATACGGGGATCTTTTCAAGTCTTGAAAAGTAGCTGAGACTGTAGTCAATGCCGCAAGATCCCAACCATAGCACCTCCTCCCACAGCAGTACTGCAGGCTGCTGTTAGCCCTGTCAATTTTTCTTACCACCCACCCCCCCAACCTACCCCCAATTCTCAGAGGGCTCAGGGCTGCTGTCTATGGTGCAGTTAAACTAAGTTGGTATGCTTAAAACTGGCGAGTGGCAATGGGGCACAAGGTTGGCATTTGCAGCTTGATGGAATTAATTTACATGGTTGTAAATTGCAGTACAGAAACAGGCTTTTTGGTCCAACTGGTCTTGCTGGTGTTTATGTTCCACACAAGCCTTCTCTAACCCTACCTTATCTCACCCAATCAACATACCACCCTTTCTCCCTCATATGTTCACCTAGCTTCTGCTTAAATACATCAATGCTATTCACCTCAACTACTTCATGTTATAGTAAGTTCCACATTCCAACCATTCTGTATAAAGACATTTTTCCTGGATTCCCTCTCGGATTTATTGCTGATTATCTTATATGTTTGGCCCTTAGTTTTGGACTGTCCGGCAAGTGGAAACAACTCCTCTATTTTTACCCTATTAAACCCTTACTCATTTTCAAGACCTTTATCAATTCACCTCCCAGCCTTCTGCGGAGGCTAGATCACTGAAAGTATTTAAAGAGGAGGTATATAGATTTTTGAAATATCAAGGAGTTGAGGGCTATGAGGAGCTTGCACGAAAAAGGAGTTGAGGCCTGGGGCAGATCAGCCATGATCTTATTGAATGGCTGGGCAGGCTTGAGGGGCCGAATGGCCTAGTCCTGCTCCTATTTCTTATGTTCGTATGTTCTCTTTTCTTGAGGGAAAAGCCTCAGCCTTCTCTTTCAGAAAAAGGGGTTTAGGATCCAATTTTGGACAAGTTTAGAGCCTCAGGAATCTGCTGCACACTCCAAGTGGACAGCCCATCTCATGGCCAATACTGAAGCTAAATGGAATTCTTACCCCACTGTGGCTTTTAATGCTCGTTAACATAGAGTCATTTACAGTGCAGAAGAAGGGCCTTCAGTCCATCAAGTCCATGCCAGCTCCCCACGAAGCAATCCAGTCAGACTCACTCCCCTGCTTGACCCCCACAGCCCTACAAGTTTATTTTCTTCAAGTGCCCATCTAATTTCCTTTTGATATCATTGATTGTTTCTGCTTCCACCACCCTCATCGGTAGAGAGTTTCAGGTCATTACCACTCGATAAGTTAACAAAGGGTCTTCCTCACATTTTCCCCTCCATCTCTCGCCGAGAGCCTTGAATCTGTGTGTCCTGGTCCTTGTAGTATTAATGAGCCTGTCATAATCTTGTACACCTCTACCATATCTTCCCTCAACCTCCTTTGCTCCAAGGGGAACAACCCTATTCTTTCCAACCTAACATTGTAACTAAAACCACCCATCCTGGAAGCCATTCTGGTAAACCTCCTCTGCACCATCTCAAGGATCTTCACATCTTTACTGAGGTGTGGTGACCAAATCTTGGGGGCCTAACCAAAGCTTTATAAAGCTTCAGCATAATTTCCCTGCTTTTGTACTCAATGCCTCTATTTATGAAACCCAAAACCCCATATGCTTTGCTAACCACTCTTTCAACATGCGCTGCCACCTTCAAGGATCGATGGACATGGACCCCCAGGTCCCTCTATTCCTGCGCACTCTTTAGAATTGTGCCATTAACTCTATACTGCCTCTCACTATCGCTTCTGTCAAAATGCATCGTCTCACACTTCTCTGCATTAAATTCCATCTGCCACTTGTTTACTCATTCTGCTAGCTTATCTATGTCCTGTTGGAGGCAATAAGTATCATCCTCACTCTTTGCCATTCATCCATGTTTGGTACCATTGGTAAATTTTGAAATTTTACTCCACATTCCAAGATCCAAGTCATTTATATATAGCATAAAAAAGGAGTGATCCTATCACTAACCCTTGGGGAACACCATTATTCATCACCCTCAGCCTGAAAAACAACCAACTACCACGACTTGATGCTTTCTGTCCTTAACCAATTTTTTATCCAGTTGGGCACCATAGGCCTCCTATTCCATGAGCCTCAATTTTGTTAACCAGCCAAACAGTTATGATGGCCAAACACAAGACTCCCAACCCCACTCAAACAAGCAATTAACTCTTTCTTTGTACTAGTAGTGAGCACATTGTTTGCTTTAGTCCCTCTTGTCAAGTGGCTTATTTACATTCCTTTTTCTTTTCTATAAAACCATAAGACGTCGGAGGAGAAGTAGGCCATTCAGCCTGTCAAGCCTGCTCCGCTATTCAATGAGACCATGGCTCATCTGATAATCCTCAACTCCACTTTCCTGCATTTTCCCCATAATCCTTGATTCCATTACTAATTAAAAATCTGTCTATCCCAGCCTTGAATATACAACCTCTCAGCATCTACCCTGTCAAGCCCCCTAAGAATCTTATATGTTTCTAGAAGGTCACCTCTCATTCCTCTAAACTCCAATGAGTACAGGCCCAACCTACTCAATCTCTCCTCATAAGAAAATTCCTCCATACCCGGGATCCATCAAGTGAACCTTCACTGGACTGCCTCCAATGCCAGTATACATTTCCTTAGATGAAGGGACCAAAATTGTTCACAGTACTGTAGGTGTGGTCTAATGAGTGCCTTGTATAGTTATAGCAAGACTTCCCTATTTTTTATTCCATTCTCTTTGAAATAAAGGCCAATATTCTATTTGCCATTCCTATTATCTGCTGAACTTGTATGTTAGCTTTTTGGGATTCATGCACGAATACTCCTAAATCCCTCAGCACTGCAGTTTTCTGCAGTCATTCTCCATTTAGATAGTGTCCTTGGCCCAACCATTTCAACTGCTTCATCAATGAATTTCCTTCCATCATAAGGTCAGAAGCGGGGATGTTCACTGATAATTGCACAATGTTCAGCACCATTGGCGACTCCTCAGGTACTGAAGCAGTCCATGTCCAAATGCAGCAAGACTTGGACAATACCCAGGCTAGGGCTGACAAGTGGCAAGCAACATTCACAACACACAAGTGCCAGGCAATGACCATCTCCGAAAAGAGAGAATCCAACCATTTCCCCTTGATGTTAAATGGCTTTACCCATCACTGAATCCGCTACTATCAACATCCTTGGGGTTACATGGACCAGAAACTGAACTAGACGAGCCATATAAAGACTGTGGCTGCAAGAGCAGGTCAGAGGCTAGGAATCCTGCGATGAGTAACTCACCTCCTGACTCCCCAAAGCCTGTCCACCATCTAAAAGGCACAAGTCAGGAGTGTAATGGAATACTTGCCACTTGCCTGGGTAAGTGCAGCTCCCACAATACTCAAGAAGCTTGACACCGTCTAGGACAAAGCAGCCCACTTGATTGGCACCACATCCAAAAACATTCACTCCCTCCACCACCGACGCACAGTAGCAGCAGTGTGTACCATCTACAAGATGCACTGCAGGAATTCACCAAGGCTCCTTCGACAGCACCTTCCAAACCCACAACCACTACCATCTATAAGGACAAGGGCAGCAGATAGATGTGAACACCACCACCTGGGAGTTCTCCCCCAAGTTACTCACCATCCTGACTTGGAAACATATTGCATATCCTTTACTGCCGCTGGGTCAAAATCCTAGAACTCCCTTCCTAACAGCACTGTGGGTGTACCTACACCACTTGGACTGCAGTGGTTCAAGAAGGCAGCTCACCACCACCTTCTCAAGGGCAACGAGGGATGGGCAATAAATGCTGGCCCGGCCAGTGAAGCCCACATTCCGTGAATAAATTTTTTAAAAATTCAGCTCCTCAATTCTTCCTGCCAAAGTGCATAACCTCCCATTTTCCCACATTATATTCCATCTGCCAAGTTTTTACTCGTTCACTTAACCTGTCTATGTCCCTCTGTAGACTCTTTGTGTCATCCTCACCATTTGCCTTCCCACCTATTTTTGTGTCATAATTATGGATTATAGATTATTAATTATGGATTTCTGAACAAATTGTTACGCTTATTTCTTCTGTCAGGTCTGACAGGCTGAGAGTGAAATGTTAGCATTTTCTACTTTTAATAAACTCTGAATATCTAAGTAAAATTAAAAGCATGGGAAATACAGGTTTGAATTTGCAAATTGAAAATCTCTTCACTGGAAGCATAGACTTGTTACGTTAGCCTCCAACGTCAGAACCTATTGTCTCATGCCCCATCTCCCCACCCCCAACCTCATTAGAATAGAAATTTCTTTTCTGAAAGTTTGTGCCTGCACTGCCCAGAAGTTAATTTGAAGTATTGATGTGAAGACTCTGTGTGAAGGAGAACCTCCTGGGCCTGGGTTGCCTGGTCGTCGGGCGATCTCGGTGGGGGCGAGCGGGAGTGGCTGCGAAATGGCCCACCGCCTGCGACCAGGCCCCGACTGTGATCTCACGCTGGCTGGCCAATTAATGGTGAATCACATGCTGCGGCGCTCAGTGCTGCCGGGGTGGGAGCGGGGAGGAAGGCAAATGCTGAAGTTTGCGCATGCGCGTGGGTGCGCACAGTAAAAGTTCCCTGAAGTACAGAGCTGCCTCAGGAAGCTGAAGATTTTTATCAATAAAAATTAAGAATTTTAAAATAATGGAAACATGCCCCCCCCCCATGTGATTCTGTCGCATGGGCAGGGACATGTAAAATATGAGTGCAAAAAGCTTTTAGTTTTTAAAAAAAATCACTGGTCGAAACCGCATCCCGCCCATGGATGTGATTTTGCCAAAAATGCAAAGGCCGCGGGACTTTTCGCCCACCCGCCAACCTAACGGTTGGACAGGCAATGAAAAATTCCTATCAATTAGTTGATTAATGTCCTCTATAGGCTGCTTAATTGTCGGCGGGTGGGCTGCCGACTCCCATGCCTGCCCACTGACCGAAAAATCGCACAAATGCACGATGATGTCAGGACGCTCGCCCGACGTTATGCGCCATTTCGCTCTCGTTCGGGTCAGGCGCACGCCCACCTAATGAGCCAAAAATTCTGCCCTTGATGTCAGTCCTAAATTTGGATGTTACCACTTTGAACCTTTTCCTACAGCCATGGTTTCATTTAAAGTACTGTTCTGGATTTGCCTTTAGCACCAGCAAGATCCTCTAGCTGTCTCTTTCTTTCAGGGCTGTGGGATTTAAGAAGTCCAAAGGTGCTAAATATGTCCAGTGCAAATATGTCATGCTTTGTTAGAAAGTCTAGATTTAGCATATGGTTTTGGTCCTAATAGTTTGCCATAACTTGAACTTGCTTGGAGGTGCTAAACCAGAAACATGCAGTTTTAACATTCAAGTGCTGATTAGGCACAATTTTCATGGAACAGCAAAGGTGGGCTCCTTGCACCCACTTCCAGCAAAGGAGTGGGTGGCACTCACAGGCACACAATGGCACCCTGCAGGATGACTCAGGGACTAAGGGAGAGGGCACGCAGGTTTGCAGATGTGAAACTGGAGGTTCTGTTGCGGAGACCCAGAGGAAGAGAGATGTCTTGTATTGACAGGAGGAAAGGATGCCACCTGTCCTCCTCTCCTGGCAGGCCCTCTCTCCTTCAGCTGCTAATGCTGCTCTTTCTGGTCTCTTCTCTTCCTCCCATTCCTCATCCAAACCAAGGGGACTTCTGGTGAAATTCCCATGATTAAGCATTGCTTCCTAGTGTTGACCCCTAGAAGGTATCCAATAAAGTGGAGCAGCACAATGCCTGCTCTTTTTACATGAAGCCTTCAGAAAATATCCGGAACAAATGTTACACAATTGTTGGGGAAGTCTTGACAAAATGCCCCAGAAGGACTCCTGAAATGATTTAGAGGTCGTCCTCACAGTTCCAGCAACACTGAAAATGAAATGGTCAGCATCCCTTAAAATAGCACTTGAAAGCAACATTGGCGCTGTGTTTACACCAAAGCAGCTAGTTGCTGTTGGGAGAGGATGTTAGGGTAACCATCAGTAACCAAAATGACATGCAGTGGCTTTAATAAACGCTAGCAGGGATTTTAAGTGACTATCAATGATTTAATGAGCCTGCAGATGGCTGGTGTGATGCTGGCTTCAACTCCTTTACCAAGATGACATCATGTTTTAACCGTAGGCTAAACCGGTGTTTCAGCTCAAGGCCACCTCAGCGAATCAAACTGCCTAAATGCGTTGCCCAAAACACGCCCACAGACTCTCCAGTGCCTCATTACCCTATACTTTTAAACCAGGGACCAGTCTTTCCTGAAATGCCTGCAGGACTTGAAGGGCATGCTGTGTGCTAGATTTTTTTATTCTTTCATGGGACATGGGCCTCACTGGCTAGGTCAGCATTTTTATTGCCCATCCCTAATTGCTCTTGAGAAGTTGGTGGTGAGCCACCTTCTTGAACCCCTACAGTACATGTGGTGTAGGTACACCCACCATGCTGTTAGCAAGGGAGTTCCAGGATTTTGACCCAGCGACAGTGAAGGAACGGCGATATATTTCCAAGGCAGGATGGTGAGTGGCTTGGAAGGGAACTTCCAGGTGCTGGTGTTCCCACGTGTCTGCTACCCTTGTCCTTCTAGGTGGTAGTGGTCACGGGTTTGGATCAAATTAATACTCAGCCCAAGACAAAGTAAGATATGCACCTTTAAAAAAAGCGGCCAACAGAATGAGATAGATATATATTTCCTGGGCTGCTCATTTTTATTCCCATTGGTGCAAACATTGGCAAAAAATTGATGGTAGGAATTTAACCGAATGGAAATCCTTTTCGAGGACAATTCAGCTTGCATCTTCAGCTGCCGATGGGGGACAAACAAGTAAGAGAGGATCATTGTTTGGCTTTTTTATTTCATTCTGAAATAATCTTATTGCATATTTTTTCATTTTTTAAATTGCACTTTTACAAAATGGTGACTACACATGCACCATCTATACCCAAAGGGCAGGAGGTTAGGACCTAATCCAGCAAAAGCAAGTTTTAATTTCCTAGTGCCTTTAGTGTATTAACAAGACTGCTCACAGAGCTGCGGCCAGACAAAAAATGTTTCTGTGCCAGCAGCAGCTCCAATGAGCTTCATGGCCCTAATGGTGAGAAAAGAAAGGCGTTTGAGGGAAACTACTAGGAGGGAAATTAGTGAGATTCTGAAGGGCAGACAGCATGAGTGCAGGAAGGTGAATGGAGGTTAAGAGCTGCAGGGATGGGAAGATGCAGGAATCATTTCAAAATGGAACTGAAGGATGGTAGGAAAATAAATGGGTAGTTTGAGGAGTAGCAGACACATTTGGCGAAAGAAGTTAGATGTCAGGGAGTAAAGCTTGGGTCAAAATCCAGGAACTCCCTCCCTAATATCACTGTCAGTGCACCTACACCACATGGACTGCAGCGGTTCAAGAATGCAGCTCACCAGCACCTTCTCAAGGGCAATTAGAGATGGGCAATAAATGTTGGCCTAGCCAGTGACACCCAGAACCCATGAGGAAATTAAAAAATGTAGCAGCAAAGAGAAAGAAAGACAAAGTAGCAGGAGAAATGAAATGGAGAAATGACAATACTAAGGCCTGAATTTTCACGGGGACGAAGGGGTCTCTGGTTTAACCAAAATGGTGCCAGAGCCCTGATTCTGCAAGTCCTGCCCCTGACCCTGGCAACAACCATTTTTGCTAGCAATGGGGGAGGTTGCTGCAGTGCAGTGAGGGAACATGGGTTGCACTTTGCATTTTTGTGGTTCACAGAGACAGCAGCACATTGAAAGATGCAGCTGTCTTCAAAAAGAGATTTAGTTTTCATTAATGGGATGCCCAAAGAACGAGTTGTAGACTTTAGACCTTTGCGGAAAAGACCTAAAGCTGCCGGAGCTATTTGGAGAGGTAGGGTACCCTTTTATCATTTTAGGTAGGTCCAAGTACACCTTTGGGATAGCTCCAGGTATCCCTTTGGGAGAGCTAAGGTGCCCTTTGGGATTGTTAAAAGTAGAAGTGAATGTGCATAAAAAGTAGGTAAACTCATTAGAGCTGTCAAGCTGTCAAACCGTTTAAATCTCCTGCCTTTAAAAAAGTCTGCAATTTAAATTTAAAAAAATAGTCCTTGCTATTTCATGCTGTCTGTTGATGTAAGCCTGAGGGTTATCATAATAGGATTTGTGCTGCACGAATGACTTCACAGCCTATCATTAACACAGTGGGATGTCTGTCAGTTCACAGTTTGATTAACAACTCCAAATAGTTATAAAGGCCAGATTTTCTTGTGCAGATGGAGTGGCTCCCTGTCTTAGCGAAAATGGTGGTGAGGTCCGGATCCGGAGTCCCACCCCTGAACCTGGTTGCTGTCATGTTCTCAGGGGCGGGAATGAGGGCAGGTTCCAATGTGCACATCCGTGGTTCAAGGAAGTAACTGCACATGTTAAAGTGCTGATGCCTCAGTGTGATCTTATTTTGGCTAGTGAGACGTTGAAAACATGACTTGTGCACTTTAGTCTCATAGAAAAAGGTCTAAAGCTTCCAGAGTTCTTTGCAAATGTAGGGTACCCTTTTAGAGAGGTAAGGTACCCTTTTGGATCTGGTCCCAGGACACCTTTGGGAGGAGTCAGATGCCACCTGGGAGAGGTAATATGCTCTTTGGGAGAGCTAAGATGCCCTGTGGGATTGTTAAAATTAGCCATGAATGTGTGTAAAAGTGCATTAACTCATGAAACTGCCAAGCTTATTGAAAATAACAAAATAACTGTCAAGAGAACTGTCGAGAGAACTGTCGAGCTGTCAAGGCATTTAAATGTCCTGCCCTTTAAATATTAGAAAAAAATCTGCCTGTGGTGTTAAAAAACAGTGCTTGCTGTTTCACTCTGTCTACTGACATAAGCTGAGGACTTTCTTTACAGGATTAATGAAGTTCCTGTCAGTTCATGGTTTGATTGAAAGCTCTAATTGGTTATAAATTCTTTGAATTGGGGTTATGAATACAAATGTTTGTTTCCATAAAGGATTAAAGGAAGTTAAATGTAGTAAATGTTTTTTAATAATGAGTGTTTTTTTTTGAAATACTGAATTCATCAATATACATTTAAGAACTTTATTTAATCTTAGCAGGGGCCCTGAGGTCTCCCTATGGTGGATACTGGGTGAGTTGGCATGGTGGGTGTAAGGGTGGTGGGGGCATGGGGGAATGAGTTGGCACTAATTTGGCATAGAGGCTGCAAAGTGCCATGGGGAGTGATGGAGGGCTATAGGATTCCATGAGGGGCCATGGAGGCGTGGGTAGGGTGGCATTAGCTGGCTTGGACTATATGAGGGGCAATGGAGGTGGGTGGTGGAGCTTGGGTCGGCATGGGGAGCATGAGGGAACATGCAGGGTGGGGGGCATGAAATGGCATAGGTTGGCATGGTTGAGGCATGGGAATGTGTGGGGGTGAGGGGAAAGGGTTAGAGGAATGTTTTTGATTTTATTATTTTTTGATATCTTTGACCAAGTGCCAGAACACCACTACAGGCCTTCTGCCCAGCCTATCTCAGCACTTGGCAGCCTAAACTCATTTCAGGATCACCCACCATAACTCCTCTTTCAACCTGCCCCCCGGGCCAAAAATTAGAACTTCTGGAGCACTTTTTCTGAGGTTGGGTTTTGTGGAGCTAGGAAGGTTTCTCAACTCTGCGCTCCTGACTTAGGAGCAAAAATTTGGTCCAAAGCCTGTGATGTGGGGCTATGAATACAAATGTGTGTTTTTATAAAGGATGAAGCACTTGAATGAAATGTTTATTTTTATATGGGATTAAGTAGCTGAATGAATTTAAATGTAGCAAATGGATTTTTATGAATGAGAGTGTTTCTTTTAATAAAGTCTGCAATGCACACTTAGAACCTTATTTTATTTCATCTCAGTATGGCCCCTGAGCTCTGCCCATGGTGGCTACTTGAATAGTTGGCATGGAGCGTGTAAGGGCAAAAGGTGGTGGGTGGGGGCACGGGTTGGCATGAGTTGACATTAAATTGGTAAAGGGGCTATAATTAGGCCATGGGGGTGTGGGTACAGGGCATTGATTGACATGAAGGGTATGAGGGGCCATTTGGAAGGTAGAAGGGCATGGATTCGAATAGGGGCTATAAAGTGCCATGGGGAGTGGGTAGAGGGGCATAGTTTTGCATAGGGGCTATAGGCTTGAGTGTCAGCACATTGATACCTGTTGAAAAAGTGGATTACGGGTTAGACAGCAAGCTCTAGATAGAATGGACTTGATCCATTCTTACACTGGACCTTCTCAAGTCAAAATTGCAATTATCCTTCTATTTCCAAACTGAGATCTAGCACTTCATAATAGAAAACCATAGTTACAAATGATTGCGATAGCTAGTATCTTGTCATTGTGTTTTCTACTTAATTTTGAAACTTTGTTTTTTGTGTGCTTTGTCAGCTTTGAATGAGCACTGCTGGTGTGGTGGGGTCAAGATTGGAGTTTCTTAAGGTCCAATACTCTCAGGAAAGCCTTTGACTTATTCTTCAATACCAAATTCAGGTGGCATGCTGTAATGAACTTGATGTACCGGACAGGTCTCTTACTTGAAGCAGATGTCATACTTCTTTAACAGCTCAGGAATTCCTCTACTGGCTCTTCAGTTGAGCCATGGTTTGCTCAAGATTCAGTAGTTGGGGACCTTCATTTAGGTATTTAAATGTGTGTTCTCCCACCACTGTGGTCAAGGCCCCCAGATCCACCACCATGACTAGAAGCTCCCCATTCACTTGAAAGGCACAGTTATTGGTTCACTTTTTACTGGTTTGACATTTTATAGGGAACAGATATCAGTATTGGCAGTTTCTGGTTCTGTTGTATTTGCACTTCAATTATCTTGGTCTGCTGTCTGATTGGCTGTATCAATTTTGCCCTGCATTGCTTTATTAAATGCCCTTTTTTTGTGGCAGTGATGGCACTCTGCCTCCTTTAATCTGCAGGTTTCTGGTACATGGTTACCCCACATCGGTAACAAATTAATTTCTGAATCGCTGCTGAGATGCTTCCACTAGGCCTTTTCATTTTTCAAGCAGCCGAGACTGTCTCCTGCTTTGCTGCTGTCTCCCTGATTTTCACACCATGCCCGGCAGTAGGTTCCCGCCCCAACTGAAGAACGGCGCCATGTTGCACACTCTCCATTGCTAGCGCTATTGCCATGGTGCGCTTCAGCTCAATATTAACTTCTGCAAGTAAACGCTGCTGAATGGCATTGTCGTGAACGCCACAAACCAACCAATCCTGCAACATGTCATTGAGTATATCTCTGAAGTCACAGTGCTCAGTCAACTGCTTCAACTTTGCTATATAGATTGCGATGGACTCTCCCGGGGCTCTTACTTTGGAGTTGAACTTAAACCTCTGCATAATCACCGATGGTTTTGGCTGAAAATGTGTCTTCATGAGGTCTACCAATTTGTTAAAAGATTTAGAATTGGGCGTGTTCAGGGCCATCAGACTACAGTTGAGGTTATATATCTTGCTACCATAGTCTTTAAAAAAATTGCTTTCTGCTTCTCCTCCGCTGTTATTTTATTCGCCACGAAATAAAAGCCTAGGCACTCTATGTTTTGGCTCTAGTCCTCCACGGACGAGTCATAAGGGTCAATTCTGCCAACAAATGGCATGTCTGGTGAGTATACTTTCCTTAATAATTGAAGCTCTTTTAAATTCATTCCTGGGCTGTGGGTGCCTCTGGCTCAGCCAGCATTTATTGCCCATCCCTAATTACCCTTGTTCAGAGAGCAGTTAAGAGTCAGCCACATTGCTGTGGGTCTCAAGTCACACGTAGGCCAGACCAGGTAAGGTTTCCTTCCCTAACCAGATAGGTTTTTACAACAATCAGCAATGGTCCTGTGGTCATTATCAGGCTTTTAATTCCATATTTTTATTGAATTCAAACTCCATCACCTGCTGTGGTGGGATTCAAATCATCCTGGGTCTCTGGAATACCAGTCCAGTAACAATACCAATACCACTATGCCACCCCACACTCCCCGAGGTTCAGCGTCGATGCTCTTTATCCTCGTCGCCAATTGTAATGAATTTGAGGTACCGACCAGGTTTCTTACTTGAAACAGATAACTTTATTACAGAGCTCTTTTAGAAGCTCCACCCCTAAGATTCCGTGCTTAGGACGCATCCGTCAGTACAATCACATGGCCCCTAAAGGCAGCAGGAGAATTTATACCTGCAATCACTACACATGCTGAACGTAGAAGTAGATTATTACGTCACAGAAAACAGGTCAGCTTCTATTACGGTAGAGCAAATGCCACACTGAATTAAGCTAAATAATGCAAATACTCTTAAGCTATGTTTTGGCAGGCGTAGCTCTGCATACAGCTGAACAAAAGGCTTTGAATAAAATCATTACGTAGTTCAGCAACTATACAAAGTTGGCTTCGTTCCCTTATTATTTCTCCTCAAGTTTCTCAGTGTAACAATGAGTCGGGCAAGCAGAGTTAAACAGTCTGAAGCATTCAAGTATTATTCTCAGCTTCCTCTTCAACTTCCAATTTCTTACATATCAATGGTTGTTCAATAGAAGATTTAACATCTACCTTTTAGGGGCATCTTTATCTGAAAATAGGCTATTCATTTTAACCCTTAGCCTAATGTGAAACATAGCATTTGGCAGTATTGCATTTTTAACATACTTAAGAACATAAGAACATAAAAATAGGAGCAGGAGTAAGCCATATAGCCCCTTGAGCCTGCTCTGTCATTCAATAAAATCAAGACTGATCTTGGACCTCAACCCCATTTTCCCACCGAATCCCCATATCCCCAGTTTCTCCTAGGGTCCATAAATCTATTGTTCTGAGCCTCGGGTATAGACAATAACTGAGCATCCACAGCCTGCTAGAGTAGCGGTTTCCAAAGATTTTTAATTCTCTGTCTAAAGAGATCCTTCCTCATCTGTGTCTTACATGATTGACCCTTTACTCTGAGACTATGGACCCCTAGTCCTAGATTCTTCTGATAGGGGAAAGAACCTGTCAATGGTTGCCCTGCCAAGCCCCTCAGAATCCTATAGTTTCAATAGGATCACCTCTATTTTTCTAAACTGTGGGGAGTTTAAACCCATTATAATCAGAGTCTCATCATAGGAGAACCTTCTCATCTCAGGGACCTAGTGACCCACCACCTCCAAGGCAAATACATTCTTGCTTAGATAATGAGACCAAAGCTGTACACAATACTCCAGGTGTGGTTTCAACAATGTTCTGTACAATTTCAGCAGGTCTTCCTTACTCTTGTATTGCAGCACTCTTGCAATAAACGCCAACATGCTATTTATCATCCTAATTGCTTACTGCACCTGCATGCGAACTTGTGTTTCTTGTACGATGACAAAAAAATCTCTCTAAGCATTAACATTTATGTTTATCCTTATTCTCTGCTTTTAGCTTGTTAACCAATCCTCTATCCATCACAACATATTACCCCCGATCCATGAACCCTTACCTTTTCTCTTATGTGGCACTTTGTTAAATGCCTGCATTCACTGGTTCTTTATATACCCAACTAGTTTAATCCTCAAACAACTTTAATAAATTCATCAAGCACAATTTATTTTGATAAAACCATGTTGACTCTGCTTAATCATACTTTGGTTTTCTAAGTTCCTTGTTAACACCTCTGAAAGAATGGATTCCGGCATTTCCTGAGGACTGATGTCAGGTTAACAGTTCCCTGTTTTCTCTCTCCCTCCTTTCTTGAACAGTGGTATTATATTTACTACATCCCAATCCACTGAGGCCGTTTTAAGATGTAAGGGCTGGTGGAAGATCATAACCATTGCAGCCACAAACTCTGCAGTCACCTCTTTTAGAACCCTGGAATGTGGATCATCAGGTCCAGGGGATTTTAGACATATCAGTTTCTCTAATACATTTTCACCATTGATATTAATTACTTTAATTTGTTCACTCTCATTAGTCCCTTTCTTCCCCCACCATTTTTTGGTATGTCTTTTGTGTCTTCTGCTGTGCAGACAGATACAAAACATTTGTTTAACATCTCTACCATTTTGTTAACATTCACTGAACATTTATAATCTGCCAAAAATGTTGTACAAACATATGTGGAGTTAGATGGTCTTCCTACAAACTAAATCGTAAACTGAAATTGGTGTGACTTTTTGACTAGACAATGTAATGTAAAAGAACTTAATCAAATACTTACTTGAAACTTTCTCTAGAATCAAGTAGCACTGGTTTGTGTTTGCTGTGCCAGTGAATGAAATCTGAATGAACATCTTTCCTGGCACATACTCAAAATTGCCTGCTTATCTGATGTATATTTCTGGTTGACTTCTCTGTCAACCAAAGACTCAAAAAGTAAGTCACTGTGGAGTAGCATAGTCCTGTACGTGAAATATGCGACTGATACAGGGTATGTTGTGTTAGTTCATCTTAATAACACTCATGGCTTATTCTTGAAAATGGCACTAGATTCCATATGGAATACAGTTTGCCCCAGCCTAACTCCTTTACGTTCACAAACACAATGGAATCAAGCATCAGTAGCCAAAAAAGTGTTGGTAACACCTATAAATCGCAAGCCAGTCTTTGTGACATGTTAACTAACACAATTGCCTGTGGGAAAATTGGGCCTAATTTTTTTTTATTCATTCATGGGATGTGGGTTTCGCTGGCTGAGCCAGCATTTATTTTACAGAAATATGTTTCTCAGCATATTTTAACAGCTTTGAGCTCCCAAGCATTCTCTTGCTATAGCTGAATCACGCAATTACTTTTATGATAAAAAACAGAATGGTTGAAGGATGTATATAGCCAGTATTTGAGGTCGTATAAGCTGAATGTATAGCCCAAGATCACTTCATTTCCTTGACCTCACTTCTCAGTGCACACGATACTTCTAAATTAAATAGGTAATGACTTTGTTACTCAGCCATTCCTTGGATAGCATGGCATGCAAACCTAAGCATGTGATGATGACCCTGGATGTACCACCTGAAAGGGTGGTGAAAGCAGATTCAATAGCAACTTCAAAAAGGAATCAGCTATATACTTTGAAAAGAAGAAATGTACAGGCCCTATGGGGAAAGAGCAGGGAGAATGGGGCTAATTGGTTAGCTCTTTCAAAGTACCAGCACAGGCAGAGTGGGCTGAGTGGCTTTCTTCTGTGCTGAATAATTCTATGATTATTCTGGTGGAAGAAAGAAAACATCATCAACCAGTGGTGGATGTCATTGATTCAGAAAGTTTAATGGATTAACTTAATGCATGGTCACAACCTATTAGGATGTCAAGTCTTCCCTGCCCACTTATTAGGAATAAGCAGATGGATTGAATTTGCACTTATCAGCAGCAGAACACTTTGATTTCACCTCTAGCACTTTCAATAAGAATTTTAATATGTATGCATAATAATTCGCCATTAGGCAAAATGATGGAATAACAATGTCAGTAACTAGTGGTGTTTAGTTCAAATAGGGTTACATTCCAATGTTCACAAATCAAAGTGAGAGAAGGAGGTGTGAAGTAAATCTAATAGCATTTCCATCCACATAATTATAATCTATCTGCCCACCCACACATAAGTACTCCTGTACATGTAAATTCTGAAAATCTTAATTACAGTTAATTTGATCACCAGCTTCTGAGAAGTATTTCAGTATCTTATAGGATGCATTTACAAACCCTAAGGGAAAACAACAATCATAGCTACGGTAATAATTCTCGGAAAACATATGCATATACATTTATATAATAACATATTCAGCTTTGATCAATGGGCAGGAACACATCCTTCTTCATGTGCTGCTGGGAAATTCTGTAAATAAAAGAGATTTATTGCCTGAGGTTGTGGTAATTGCTACAGCAAAATCCATATTGAAGTCAGAACGAGCCACAGGGAGTTATAACCCGACTCATCTGGCATTGATAGGCAGGTAAAATAATCAAGGCATTCACATGAAAAGCACAGAGACCATCAAGAGTTGCTAGCATGGCTTTAGAGGTAACAGGGTGTCACGTGTTGACTGCAGTTACCAAAGATGCGAACTAAATGAACAGATGAGAGCTATTGAGTGAATGTTAGAAGAATGGTAGCAAAGCAGGAGTCTTAGAACTATGGAAAAGTTACAACACAAAAAGAGACCATTCAGCCCATTGTGTCTGCACCAACCGAAAAATAAAAAAAATAAAAATAAACTAGCTGCCCATTTTAATCCCATCTTCCAGCACCTGGTCCCTAACCTTGCAGGTTACAGCACTTTTGGTGCAGATCTAGGTGTCTTTTAAATGAGCTGAGGGTTTCTGACTCTAAAACCAAATCAGGCAGTGAATTCCAAACAGCCACCCTCCTCTGGGTGAAGAAGTTTTTCCTCATGTCCCCTCTAATTCTTCTATCAACCACCTCAAATCTGTGCCCCCTGGAGGGGTCATTGACATCTCCGCTCGGGGAAACAGGGCATCCCTGTCTACTTTATCCAGGCCCCTCATATTCTTGTACATCTCAATCAGGTCACCCCTCAGCTCCTCAGTTCCAAGGAAAACAACCCCTGCTTTTCCAATCTTTCTTCATAGCTGCAATTTTCAAGCCCTGACAACATTCTTGTAAATCTCCTCTCTCCAGAGCAATTATGTCCTTCCTGTAATGTGGTGACTAGAACTGTACACAGAATTCCAGCTATAGCC
Organism: Cetorhinus maximus; assembly: GCF_964194155.1. Taxonomy (NCBI): domain Eukaryota; kingdom Metazoa; phylum Chordata; class Chondrichthyes; order Lamniformes; family Cetorhinidae; genus Cetorhinus; species Cetorhinus maximus. The sequence goes on from NC_135883.1 coordinate 134,383,117, forward strand.
TAACCAGCATTTTATACAGTTCCATCATTACTTCCCTGCTTTTGTATTCTATACCTCTTCCAATAAAGGAAAGCATTCCATATGCTTTCTTTACCACTTTATCCGCCTGTCCTGCCGCCTTTAGGGACCTGTGGACATGCGCTCCAAGCTCTCTCACTTCCTCTACTCCTCCCAATATCCTCTCATTTATTGAGTATTCCCTTGCTTTCTTTGCCCTCCCAAAATGCATTACCTCACACTTCACTGGATTGAATTCCATTTGCCAAATTTCTGCCCGTTCAAACAAACCATTGATATAATTCCAGAGACAACAGCTATCCTTTTAACAATAACTTAGAGGATTCCAGAGTTTAGGGCTGGGAAGCTGCCAATGATGGCAACAATGAAAATCAAGGATACTCAAGAGGCCAGAATTGAAAGGACACAGAGAACTTAGAGGATTACAGGGATGGAGGAAGTTGCAGAGATCAAGAAAGTTGAGACCAGAGAGGGATTTGAACGCAAGGATGATGATTTTCAATTTGAAGCATCTGCATACTGAGAGCCAACACAAGTCAGCAAGCACAAGAGTGATAGGTGAACGAGACTGGGTGGTGTTAGGATATGGACAGCAGAGGCCTGGAGAAGCTTAAGTGTGTGGATGGTGGAAGGCGAACAGCCAGCCAGGAAGCCATTGGAGTAGCTGAGTCTAATTATAGAACCAATGTTATTCGAACTGGGAAAATTTTAATATTGACAGTGTAATAATTATGATCACATTAGTTTACTAATTCAGTTTGGTTTTATCCATAGAAATTAAATCCCATTCTATAAATATAGTCAAGCATTTACAGTGAGATTGTGCTAAAATGTCTATCTCAGTATCACGTTAAGATAGCATGATGAATCTTTTGCAGCGCCCTTCTTTTGACCTTGTTTGTCAGAGGGATTTATCAGACATAACTGACGTAAACATTTCTTTTGCAGTATTGGATATAAGAGTACGGTAATAGTGCCCCATTAAGAACCACAGTTCACATACTTTTTTTGTATCAAAAACTAGTGCACTTAATGATCAATCTGCTAGGAGAATAGCAGCCAGCACGCATCAGTTTTTATTGCATTCATTCCACAACCTAGTCATGTTAATGTTTTATGGTTTAATATGGCGTGATGAACAATATATTAATTCCACTCTTGCACAGGTCTCCATCAATCAGTATCACTATATTAATGTTGCATACTGCAACAATTCTTTGTGGTGATTTACCCCCCAGCTGATATTTTATGTATATCATTCTAGATTTAATGAATGCTACTCTTGTTTGAAGTTGAACCTTTGAGGAGGCCTGATATCACTGTATATTGATGTACTCGTGTGCTACTCCATGGGCAGAATTTTCCTGTTGGCGTGCGGGGGCAGGCCCAGTGTGTCTGCATGTAAAATGACGCGTGCTGGCGTTGGGCGAGCGTCCCAATGTCACCATGTGCCTTTGTGACATATGGCTGGGCAGGCGCGTGATGCTGTCCAACGCACGCCTGACATTAATTAACGGGCCACTTAAGGCCCTTGACTCCCCAGTCGACGCCGATTTTTCGGCGCCCTTGCAATCTTCAGGTTGGCGCACGGGCGCAATGGGCAGGCGGGTAGGGCACATTTGTATTAACCTCATCCACGGGCAGGATAAGAGGGCTCACTGGGGTCGCGAGTGTGCACAGTCAAGCATTTATTTATGAAAGTTTTTGAAACTTGCCTGTGTGATCTGCAGTACTTCAAAACGCATACCAGCTGCTTTTTCTGGACTCTTAAGCTTCAGGTCAGCACACTGCAGTGACTAACATTTTCTGGGCCTGCAGGTTTCAGGAAGCATTCCCATAGCCTGGGAATTGGAGGTGAACTGTCCACTGGAGGCAGCTCCTCCTCTGAGGAAGGGAGGGCTAGAAAGGGGAGGAGGCCAGGAGTGCACATTCAGCCTCCAGACGAGCCACCTTTGGGAGGCCAGGCACAGGCACAAGGGGTGCAGAGCCAAGAGGTTGTCCAAGGTGGAAGGAGCCGCAGAAGATGCCACTATCCTGCTGCCAGGGTATACAAGCGATGAAGCAACTACCTCAATATGTCTGAGGTGCAGTGCCGAAGGAGGCTCCTTCAAGGGAGACAGTCAACTATATCTGTCAGATGAAAGGGGCTGAGATCTCCGCTAACTGTGTGGGTGGACACCCCATGCCAGTAGCTCTGAAGGTTAAAGTTGCCCTCAACTTCTATGCCTCTGGCTCCTTCCAGGGGTTAGTGGGTGATTTTTGCGGCATCTCCCAATCAGCTGTCCACACTTGTATCAAGCAGGTTACAGATGCTCTGTTCAGATGGGAATTGACCTTCATCCACTACCGTTGGGACCAGGCAAGCCAGACACAGCAAGCCAGAGGCTTCACAGCCGTTGCTGGCTTCCACCACGTCCAGGGTGCAATAGACTGCACACATGTGGCCATCAAGGCGCCAGCAGGTGAGCCCGGTGCCTTTGTCAACAGGAAGGGCTTCCACTCCATGAACGTGCAGATAGTGTGTGATCACAGGATGCTGATTCTACAAGTCTGTGCAAGGTACCCAGGCAGCTCCCACAATGCCTACATCCTCAGACACTCCCAGGTGCCGGGGCTCTTCAGTGCTCCAGCCCGGCTGGATGGATGGCTGCTGGGTGACGAGGGATATCCCCTCAGAAGGTGGCTCATGACGCCTCTCCGCCATCCAAGAACAGAAGCTGAGCAGTGGTACAATAGGAGCCACGGCACCACAAGGGCTGTGATGGAGAGAACCATTCTCAAAATGAGCTTCTGAAGCCTGGACCGCTCAGGGGGCGCACTCCATTACCCCCAAGATCGGGACTCAGTAATAGTGGTTGCATGCTGCACTCTGCACAATCTTATGCTGGAAAGGTGGGGGCGCTGTGGACAATGAAGACGTAGACGCAGTGGCTGTGGCTGCACACGATGAGCCCAGCAGTGAGTCCAAGGATGAGCATGCACAGGGAAATGCTAAGGGGGTAAACGCTGACCCAGGCATACTCCATTGGGGCAGGGACACCCGGGAGGCTTTAATCCAACGAAATTTCAGCTAGCACAGCACATGTGGACCACCAGGACAAGCCTGGGCTGTAGGCTCAATACTCGACACCTAAATTCATAATCTGCCAGGTTAGGAAAAGTCACTAAGGGCCTTGTTAATAAAGCTGAATGTCCAACAAAGCACTCGTTATATTTTTGGAAACCATACATGCAGAAGAAAAGAGGCACCCTCAGCCATGGTAACATATCTGAATTTAATATGTCAAGCAAACCAACTTATTCCAAAAAAAAGAGAATAGTGTTATAATTCAAAACAAAGCATAAGGACCTCATCTCAGGCCAACACAAAAGCACCAGTGAAAAACTGGTGGTGTGCCTAAGGTGTCTTATGTTTTTGTTTCCGCGTGCTACGTCTTGGTACTGCCCCCTCACTCAGAATGGTATCTGAGACAGCCTGCTGACTCTGCTGTCCTGTTAGCCTCGATGACCTTGGCAGTTGTCCTTTGCCCCATGGAGCCAGTGCTGGAACCACCTGGGAGGGAACTGCCAGTTCCACAGCTGGCATCTCCCCAGTCGTCGCAGCCTCATTGGATGATAGGTCACTGGGAGAGGGGCGGAGGAGCTGCCGCCCTCATCTGGAACACCCTGAGAGGTGCCCGCAGAGACGCCAGGCACCTGCTGCAACGACGTGAGGTCGCTTCGGACCTCCCTGCTCACTGTGGATGGATGGGCACCGAGCTGGGAAAGTTGATGCCCAAACCATCTCCCATACTGGCACTGACCAGCTGAGGTCAATGCAGGTGTGAGGGCTTTCTGGTCAGAGCGCATCCCCAGGAAGCCCTGACAGGTCTCCTGGAGGAGCCTCTTCACAAGAGTCGCCACTCTCTCCATGGAGGACGCATGGCGCTTGGACATGTGGCTCATTCCTTCGGCGATCGCCCGCATAGATTCCTCCACCACGGAGACCAAGCCAAGCATAGCCTCATGTATCTCCCCCAGATGCTCCCGCACACCCGGCCGCATTTCCTGGAGCTGCTGCGTTGCGGATGACTCCACAGGCACATCATCCGGCACCGACTGGGCATTTGCCTGGTCCTCTGCAGTTCTCCGACTGTTGGCGTCATGGGCATTCTCTGTCTCTGCCAGCTCCTCCAGTGACTGTGAAGTGCCCTCACCGCTGTGCCCTGGGACACGAGCGGATGTTCGAATTCCCACCGAGGTGCTAATATCTGCGCTGGTGCCTGCCTCGCAGAAATGGTGTGACGCTGGTGAGACTTCAGGCCCCTCAGGTGTGAGAGGGGACCTCTGCTGCTCCTCCTCCCAGCCCTGCTCCAATGATGCTGAAAGGAATAACAAAGACAGTGGATCAGTTAATGTGAAGACAATATCAACGTGTATCCCTGTCCCCCGAATCATTATGCATTCATCCTTTCAAAACCAAAGGTCAAGACATGTTGCAAAATTAAATCAATTAACATTCAGCAGTGCTATGGCTGTTGGGAGAACAATGCTGACCTCACTGTTGGGCATAAATAGGTGGCACCCCGGCCTCACCAAAACCAGTGGACCTTGATACATGGCACCCCTCCAGATCCAGGGCCTCCTGCTCGAAGCGGCTAAAAATGATAATTTGCACCTGGCCACTGCCAGTCCTCGCACGCTCTGCCACACTATGAGCATTCTTCTCCAGAAAATGAGAGATGAGCATTGATTAGTGAAAATTGCACATGGACTCTCTTCGCACACGGCCCACCCCAACCAGAGTTGGACATATCAGGGCTCCAGTACCTCCTCACCCCACTGCTGCCGAACACTCACACAAAGGTGCTAGGCCTGTTCCCCAGCCCCCCATCCCACCCTTGGCCACATGCTGCCTACATCACATTAGGCACCACATGGTATATCCTTCCATAGCAAGGAGGCGCAAACACATGGAGCGCAGAGGGCAGCAGATGGTTCATTGCCACGCCATCTTGAAGCTCCCCTCCCAGCATGTCATCACCCTGACTTGGACATGTCCTGGAGTTCCAGCACTGCGCCTAGGTGCAGCTCCTCCAGGTTGCCCCCAAACCAGCCACGTGGGACTCAGTGTACCACAGGCTGCGGGGGCAAAACACATCTCTTCATCACCCTCTCAGGGTGACCTCGACATGGGCAGTATCTGCTGGCCCACTCAGCAAAGGACTAATGCCGTCAATGATTCAATGCAGTCACTACACTCAGATTTGCGGGGAGATGGAGGGGATGTGGGCGATGTGGGAGGGGCAGCAGGGGGGTAAGCCGACCTGCTGGGTTACGTGACCAATACCAACATGGTACTCACCCTGCCAGAGCGCAACAAATTATTGAAGCGCTTGCGACGCTGGATGCAGGTGTGCCACACCGCCACATCGCGGCAGCTCACCACGTCTGCCTCTACCTCCTAGGTATGTTTTGTCATGTGGGGGGTCCTCCCCCTCCCATCCTGGGGAAACAGCAAAGGCTTAATTGGCCTTAATTGGCCTGCCTGCGCAAAATGGCGGTGCAGACCCGATCGCCGGTAGCGATCGAGTCCCCGCATGCCCACACCCACTCCCGCTCTGCCCCCCCGCCAACCTGAAAACTCAGCCCCATGGAAATATGACAGGCAACTGTTGCCATACCCTGTGCTCTGATAAACCATCTGAGGAAAAGCACTAACTGGAGGCAAGTTATCCGTCTCTGAAGAAGAGTCATATGGACTCAAAACATTAACTCTGTTTCTCTCTCCACAGATGCTGCAAGACCTGCCGAGTTTTTCCAGCATTTTCTGTTTTTGTTCCAGATTTCCAGCATCCACAGTACTTTTCTTTTACCTGTCTTGAATTTGGAACGGGGAGGTGGGGTCTGGAATCAGAAAATATGTCAGACTTTGCTTCTCTTCTGCATTAAAGCTTCATAGCACTGTCCCAGGAAGCAGGTTCGCTGTTCCTTCACTATCGCTGGGTCAAAATCCTGGGACTCCCTTTCTAACAGCACTGTGAGTGTACCTACACCACATGGACTGCAGCGGTTCAAGAAGGCAGCTCAGCACCACCTTCTCAAGGGCAACTAGGGAAGGGCAATAAATGCTGGCCTAGCCAGCGACACCCACATCCTGTGAATGACTTTTTAAAAAAAGTTGTCTGCCTATCCTTTTGCTTATGCAATCACATGAGTGCAAGATAACAAGGCAAGAAATATTTCCAGAGTCGGGTTATATTTCCTCCTTAGCACTATTGTGACAGTCTCACTAAAGCGTTAACTTTCCAACCCTCTGTCTTTGGCATCCTTTTGTTCTAATGAGGCTTAGTGGATGCTCACAGAAAAACATCTCATCTTTCAATTAGGCACTTTATGGGACTCAACATGAGTTCAATAATTTCAGATTATAACCATTGCTTCAATTTCTTTGGACAGTAGTTACAGGTAATGATTCTTCTGTTGTCATTTGCAGCTCCTCCACACTTATCTTTTGTTTCTTTTCTTATCCTATTTTGCCACCTCCTTTTGCCTGGCACTTTTAACCCTTCTGTCATTAAATCTTTCCTGCCTGTCACAGATATTCCCTTTTGTTCTTTTCTCTTGTCCACCTCCCTTCCCTATCTCTGTACTTGCTAAAAACAAGTTACATCTCTAACTTTTTCCAGATGCTGCCAGACCTGCTGAGTATTCCCAACATTTTCTGTTTTTATTTCAGATTTCCAACACCTGCAGTATTTTGTTTTTGTGTCAGTAAAGTTTGGTTTTGACAATTCACAACTCAAAAACTATTTGCCAAAGTATTAGAGCAAAGAAGAGCTGTAGTTTATTTACCCTATGATGCATCAATGCTAATGTTCAGCTTTACTGAACATTATTTTATTAAGAAGTCAACTCAAATTCAAAACAAAAGTGTCCTTTACCTAATTATGAAAAAGCCATTGTAAAAAATTGATTTTCTGGTCTTGGATAATTTGCATACAGTGGTAACTGTGGCTCAGTGGGTAGCACTCTTGCTTCTGACTTGTTAAGATTTGGGGTTCAAGTCTCCAGGGCTTGAATGAAAAAATCAAGACTGACACTCCAGTGCAGTATTGAAGGAGCACTGCAATGTTGGAAGTGCTGCCTTTCAGATGAAACAGTAAACTGAGGCCCCATCTGCCTGCTTGAGTGGATGTAATTAAACAACTCAATGGGGGAGCAGTCATAGAGTTTTACAGCACGAAAGAGGTCCTTTGGCCCATCGTGTCCATGCCAGTCATCATGCTCCTATCTACTCTAATCCCATTTTCCAGCCTTGTATGCTATGACATTTCAAGTGTTCACCTAAATACTTCTTAAATGTTCTGAGGGTCCCCGCCTCTACCACCCTTTCGGACAGTGAGTTCCAGATACCCCCCTAACCCTCTGAGTGAAAAAAAAATCCTCAAATCCCCTTTAAATCTTCTGCCTCTCACCTTAAATCTATGCCCCCTGGCTATTGACCTCTCCACTAAGCAAAAAGGTTTCTTCCTATCTACTCTATCTATGCCTCTCATAAGTTTGTACACCTCAACCAGATCCCCCCTCAGCTGTCTCTGCTCTAAGAAAGCAACAACAGCCTAAGAAGACTCTCTTCATAGCTGAAATGCTGCAGCCCAGGCAACATCCTGATGAATCACCTCTGCACCCTCTCCAGTGCAATCACATCCTCCCAATAGTGTGGCAACCAGAACTGCACACAGTACTGCAGATGTGGCCTAAACAGCTCCATCATAACCTCCCTGCTCTTGTACTCAACGCCTTGGCCAATAAAGGCAAGTATACCATATGCCTTCTTATCCATCTTATCTAATTGTCCTGCTGTCTTCAAAGATCTATGGACATGCACACCAAGTTCCCTCTGATCCTCTGTACTTCCTAGGGTCCTACCATTCATTGTGTATTCCCTTACCTTGTCATTCCTTCCAAAATGCATCACCTCACACTTTTCAGGATTAAATTCCATTTGCCACTGTTCTGCCCATCTGACCATCCCATCTATATCGTCCTGTAGTCTAAGGCTTTCCTCCTTACTATTTACCACACATTGAATTTTCGTGTCACCTATGAACTTACTGATCATACCTCCTACAATCATGTGTAGATCATTAATGTACTCTAGGAACAGCAAGGGACCCAGCACCGAACCCTGCAATACGCCACTGGACATAGGCTTCCAGTCACAAAAACAGCCTTCGACCATCACCCTCTGCCTCCTGCCTCTAAGCCAATTTTGGATCCAATTTGCCAAATTGCCCTGGATCCCATGGGTTGTTACCTTCTTGACCAGTCTCCTATGTGAAGCCTTACTGAAGTCCATGTAGACTACATCAATTGCACTCCACTTTTCTATATACCTAGTAATCTCCTCGAAAAATTCAATAAAATTTGTTAGACATGATCTCCCCCAAAAAGCCATGGTGACTATCCTTGATTAATCCTTGCCTCTCCTAGTGGAGATTAATTTTGTCCGTCAGAATTTTTTCTAAAAGTTTCCCTACCACTGATGTTAGACTTACTGGCCTATAGTTCCCTGGTCTATTCCTACTATCCTTCTTGAACAATGGTACCACATTAGCTACTTTACATTCCTCTGGCACCTCTCCTGTGGCCAGAGAGGATTTCAAAATTAATGTCAGGGCCCCTGCGATCTCCTCCCTTACCTCCCACAGCAGCCTGGGAAACATCCCATATGGGCCTGGGGATTTATCCACTTTTAAACCCGCTAAAGCCGCGAAAACCTCCTCCATCTCAATACTAATTTGTTCAAATATATCACAGCCCCCCTCCCTGATTTCTATACCTACATCATCCTTCTCTATAGTGAATACAGATGCAAAGTACTCAATTAAAACCTCACCTACGACTCCTCACATAGATTGCCTCTTTGGTCCCTAATGGGCCCCAATCTTTCCCTTGTTATCCTTTTGCCCTTAATATACTTATAAAACACCTTTGGATTTTCCTTTACTTTACCAGCCAGTGTTTTTTCATGCCCCCTCCTCGCTCTCCAAACTTCTTTTTAAAGTAACCCCATGCACTTTCTATATTCTTCTAGGGCTGCCACTGCTTTGAGCCCTCTGTATCTATCATAAGCTTCCCTTTTTTTTCCTTATCAAATCCTGTATATTCCTTGACATCCAAGGTTCTCTGGATGTGTTGGTCGTACTCTTCACCTGTATAGGAACATGTTGGCTCTGCACTCTCACTATTTCCTTTTTAAATAACTCCCTCTGCTCTGGTGTAGATTTGCCTACAAGTAGCTGTTCCCAGTCCACTTTGGCCAGATCCTGTCTTATCATATTATAGTTGGCCTTCCCCCAATTCAGAACCTTTATTTCCGGTCCATCTTTGTCCTTTTCCACAATTACCTTAAATCTTACTGAATTATGCTCATTATCACTGGAATACTCCCCCATTAACACATCTACCACTTGCCCGGCTTCTTTCCCTAAAACTAGGTCCAGCAAAGTCCCTTCTCTTGTAGGACTTTCTATGTGCTGGCTTAAAAAGGTCTACTGGATATATTTTAAGAATTTCGCCCCCTCTAAGCCTTTCACACTTTGTCTATCATTGTTAATATTAGGGAAGTTGAAATCCCCTACTATTATTGCCCTATTACTTTTACATTTCTCTGTGATTTTCCTGCATATCTGCCCTTCTATCTCTCCCTGGCTGTTTGGGGGTCTATAGTACACTCCCAGTAATGTGATTACCCCCTTTTTGTTTTTAAGTTCTACCTATATGGCCTCATTTGGGGAACCTTCTCAGGTATCATCCCTTCCTTTTTGCAGTAATTGACTCCTTGATCTATATCGCAACACCACCTCCTCTTTAAACCCACCCCCACCAAACTATGCCCTGTCTTGCCTGAAGATGCAATACCCCGGAATACTCAGCTGCCAGTCCTGCCCCTCCCTCGACCATATCTCTGTGATAGCAATGATATCATAGCCCCATGTGTTAATAAACACACTCAACCCATCTGTCTTATTCACAATAATCCTTGCATTAAAACTAATGCCCTCCAGCCTTGCCATGCTCCCTGTGCCTTAACTTGACTATAAGCGCCCTGCCTTCCAGGCAGAGGAGGCTCCACAAATATCCCCATCCTCAATGATAGGGGAGCACGGCACATCAGTGCAAAATGTAAGGCTGAAGCATTCACAAAAATCTTCAGCCATAAGTGCTGAGTGGATAATCCATCTCGGCCTCCTCCAGAGGTCCCCGACATCACAGGTGCCAGTTTTCAGCCAATTCAATTCACTCCATATGGTATCAAGAAACGGCTGAAGGCACTGGATATTGCAAAGGCTATGGGCCCTGACAACATTCTGGCAATCATACTCAAGGCTTGTGCTCCAGAACTTGCTGTGCCCCTGGCCAAGCTGTTCCAGTACAGCTACAACTTTGGCATCTACCCAGCTATGCAGAAAATTGCCTAGGTATGTCCTGTACACAAAAAGCAGGACAAATCCAACCCAGCCAATTACTGCCATCACTCTACTCACCATTATCAGTAAAGTAATGGAAGGGGTCATCAACAGTGCTATCAAGTGACACTTGCTTAACAATACCCTGCTCACTGATGCTCAGTTTGGGTTCCGCCAGGGTTACTCAGCTTCTGGACTCATTACAGCCTTGAGTCAAGCCTAGAAAAAAGAGTTGAACTTCAGAGGTGAGGTGAGAGTGACTGCCCTTGACATTAAGACAGCATTTGACCGAGTGTGGAATCAAGGAGCCCTTGCAAAACTGGAGTCAATGGGAATCGGGGGAAAAATCTCTGCTGGTTGGAGTCATACACAGCACAAAGGAAGATGGTTGTGGTTGTTGGAGGCCAATCATCTCAGTTTCAGGGCATCACTGCAGGAGTTCCTCAGGGTAGTGTTCTCAGCCTAACCATCTTCAGCTGCTTCATTATTGAGATTTCATCCATTATAAGGTCAGAAATGGGGATGTTCGCTGATGATTGCATATCACCTTGAATGTTCAGCACCATTTGTGACTCCTCAGATGCTGAAGTATTCCATGTCCAAATGCAGCAAGACCTGGGCAATATCCAGGCTTGGGCTGACAAGTGGCAAGTAACATATGCACCATACAAGGGCCAAGCAAAGACTACCTCCAACAAGGGAGAATCTAACCATCATCCCTTGAAATTCAATCATTACAATCTCTGAATCCTTTACTATCAACATCCTGGGGCTTACTATTGACCGGAAACTGAACTGGACTAGCCACATAAATACTGTGGCTACAAGAGCAGATCAGAGGCTAGGAATCCTGCACTGAGTAATCACCTCCTGACTCCCCAAAACCTGTCCACCATCTACAAGGCACAAGTCAGGAGTGTGATGGAATACTCTCCACTTGCCTGGATGAGTGCAACTCCCTCAACACTCAAGAGGCTTGACACCATCCAGGACAAAGCAGCCTGCTTGATTGGCACCCCATCCACAAACATCCACTCCCTCCACCACTGACACAGTTCATTGGCAGCAGTGTGTACCATCCACAGGATACACTGCAGAAAATCAGCAAGGGTCCTTCGGTAGCACCCTCCAAACAAGTGACTGCTGCCATTTAGAATGACAGATGGGATCACCACCTCTTGGAAGTTTCCTTCCAAGCCACTCACTATCCTGAATTGGAAATATATTATTGTTCCTTCACTGTTGATGGGTCAAAATCCTGGAACTCCCTTCCTAAAAGCACTGTGGGTGTACCTACACCATATGGACCCAGCGGTTCAAGAAGGCAGCTCACCACCACCTTCTCAAGGACAATTAAGGGTGGGTAATTAATGCTGGCCTAGCCAGCGAAGTCCACATCATGTAAATGAATGAAAAGTAAGATCCCATGACACTATTTCGAAGGAAAGCAAGGGTGTTATCACTGATGTGTTGGATCTAGGTAGGAAGAGACTGGACAAGGGAAAAAAATAGAGATGAGATTGAAAGAAATATGTTCAATGGAACAGAAGCAGGTTGAAAACAATGTGTTGACCAGCACAATCTTGTTTATAGATTTCAGAAAGGAGGCAAAAGTGGGCTGTTCAGGTTGGAGGCAGTGCAAGGAAGATCTCCAGAGATGAGGTCACTGACAGTTCTGGAAGCAATGGCTTGATGTTTGGTAGTGGGGTCACTGGGGAGCTAGGAGGACATGTTGGAGAGATGGAATTCAGCCTCTGCTAGGTAGAGGTCAGTACGTGAGACAACATCAACACTACCCTTGACAGCAGATTTGATGACGCCGTTGAGGCTGGACCTCAGGGAACAGGTGCTACCAGTTCAGAGGGAGACAGTGAGGGAGCACAGAAATTGAGATGGCCAGCAGTTCTCAATGAAAAGTTCTGGAGATGGTAAGAACTTTGCTGAGGACAGAGCATTCAGAGTCAGAGAGGGGAAGGTCAGAAAATAATGTGGATACCGGCAAGGGATGAGATTTGAGGAAATGATGGGTTGGAGGAAAAAGAAGGGGAAGAAGAATCTGGTGGGGCAATGGTACCCATGAGTTTTTGGAGCTTGCTATCCTTCATATCTGAAAGGAAGAGCAAAGGTTTTTTGTTCAAGCACCAATAGGGGTGAAGAATGATACGAAACTCTATAGCAAGGCAGAATCACAGAGTTACAGAATTGTTATGGTGCAGAAGGAGGTCATTCGGCCCATCATGTCTGCACCGGCTCTCTGAGCATTTTAACTTAGCGCCAATCTCCTGCCTTTTCCCCCTAACCCTGCACTTTGTTTCTATTTAAATAATCATCCAATGCCCTCTTGAATGCCTCAATTGAACCTGCCTCCACCACACTTTCAGGCAGTGCAATCCAAACCCTAACTACTCGCTGTGTGATTAAGTTTTTTCTCACCTTGCTTCTTTTGCAAAACACTTTAAAACTGTGCCCCGTTTACGAGTGGGAACAGGTTCTCCCTAACTACTCTGTCCAGACCCCTCATGAGTTTGAGACTTCTCCAAGTCTCCTCTTAGCCTTTTCCTCTCCAAGGAAAACAGTCCCAACTTCTCCACTCTTTCCTCATAACTGAAGTGTCACATCTCTGGAACGATTCTCATAAACCTCTTCTGCACTCTCTCCAATGCATCCACATCCTTCTTATAATGTGGCGCCCAGAACTAGACACAATACTCCAGCTGAGGCCTAACTAGTGTTCATCAAAACCTCCCTGATCTTGTACTCTATGCCCCTATTGATGAAGCCTAGAATACCGTATGCTTTAGAAACACCTCTCTCTACCTGTCCTGCCACCTGTAATGACTTATGTAAATACACACCCAGGTCTCTCTGCTCCTGCACACCCTTTGGACTAGTATACTTTATTTTCTACCGTCTCTCCATGTTCTTTGTACCAATGTGTATTACCTCACACTTCTCTGCATTGAACTTCATCTGCCACCTATCTGCCCAGTCCACCAATGTGTCAATGTCCTTTTGAAGTTCGACACTGTCCTCCTCACAGTTTACAATTCTCCCAAGTTTTGTTTCATTCGCAAAATCCTGGAACTCCCTCCCTAACAGCACTGTGGGTATATCTACACCACATGGACTGCAGCGGTTCAAGAAGGCAGCTCACCACGACCTTCTCAAGGGCAACTAGGGATGGGCAATGGATGCTGGCCCAGCCAGCGAAGCCCACATCCCGTGAATGAATAAAAAATATATATATATTTGTTCCTTCACTATCGCTAGGTCAAAATCCTGGAACTCCCTTCCTAACATAGCACCTTCTCACGAGCAACTAGGGATGGGCAATAAGTGCTGGCCCAGCATGAATAAAAACAAAACTACAAAAAGCTGTGCACTGATCTAATCAGACTGTATACAACAGGTACCTTCAAGCAATAAGAGTGAATATCCGGCAGCCCCTGTGAAACATACATGAGGTGAATGGCAAACCAAAACATGACGATGATGTGCACGATGAGATGCAGAGTGGCAAATACGTGTTTCGCACTGTCAATCTCTTGGAAAATATAAACACTGTCACACTGTCCAAAATGTTTTCCAGGATTCAAATTATCTGTCCTAAGAAAGTGGGTAACTACACGTTATTGACCAAGATTGGCACAGGGGCAAGTGCTAACACATTACCCCTGAGAATTCTAAAAGACATGTATCCACAGACATGGAAGGCTATGGTGTAACCTACTGCTGTGTAATTTTCAGAATACAACAGTTCACTAATTCCATGTGCAAGAAGCATACTCATGAGTGCGAGTATAATGAATCCTCCTGGGTGGCAAAGGTGTTCTATGCCATGGAGACTAAAGGCCTGCAGGTGTAACAGCATGCCATAACGTTACACTAGTGAGAACGCATGGAACCAGTCAGGCTTCAAACAGCAGATCAATCTCAGAAACTACTCCTATCATCTCAGTCCATACCCAACATCAAGATATCTAGAATATTTCAACAAAATTGGTAGCTTCAAAGGAGTTGCAATGTTATGCTTGCAGGAGAATGTGAGTCCATCAATTGATCTGGTTTATTTCACATATTTTGCCTGTAACTATAAGGAGAAATTGTGAAAGATTCCACACTATAGAATCTGTGAAAAAGCATCACTGAAGGATGGCCTGATTCACTTCAGCATGTTCACCATTTTGCCCTTACCGGGTGAGCTAGGCATCTCCCGGGGTGCCATTTTTAAAGGCAGGCAGGTCATCATAGCGAAATCTTTGCGGACCTTATATTCTTCAACAACTTCATCACTCACCCAGGGGCATAGATCGGATGAGAAGACTGGCAATAGAGACAGTCTATTGGCTGGGTATGAACAATGACTTTGAAGTCGTCATTAAGAAGTGCAAGGCATTGCAAGGGCATATGCCAAGTCAGCACAAAGAACCATTGACTCTACATGAAGTCCCTACCCATCCCTGGTCCCAAATTGTATCCGACCTCTTTCAAGTCCATGTCACCGACATCATCGTCATCGTCGACTACTTTACCAAGTATCCCATTGCTCAACAATTGCATAATGTGTCAAGCATAACTGTTGCGCATTGTCTGAGTGTTTTTTTTCAGTTTATTTGGTGTGCCTAGAGAGATCATTATAGATAACAGCCTGTGATTTATTGGCAAGTCTTTTCAGGATACGTGTGAGAAGTGGAATATTGATCACACTACTTCTTCTCCTCATTACACGAGATTTAACAACCTAACTGAATGAATGATAAACACAAAGAAATCCCTAATTCTCAAATGTAGACTGACCAAGCAAGATCTACACATTGCAATGTTACATCTGAGAGCAACACCTTTAAGTGCAACTGTTTCATCACTGGCAGAGCTCATGTTTGGCAGACTAGTGCATACCAATTTACCTACTCTTACCCGTTCTGAGTGTCGATGAGCAACAAGCATGATGAAAATGCAGGCACAGAATTGCCAAGTTTATAATTGGCAACAAGTACGCCTCCAGGATCCCACAGAAGGGATGTGGCAACCAGTCGAGGTGACAAGGACTTTTTCAGAACCAAGGTCCCAGAAAGCCATTACACACAGATGCTCAATGTGAGACATAATCAAGGACAAATCAGATCAATTTCAGCTCCTCAACCACCATACTGTCCTATTGAATTGAGGACAAGATCCAGGATGAAATCAGGAACAACATCCAAGAGTGACGAACCCACAGATCACTGTGAGCAATTAAAGACACCTCCAGACAAAGTTACCATTGCAAGATCTGGATATCCTAACAAATGATCTCTACGCTTTAAGGACTGCAGCCCTGTACACTTATGTAATGGTAATTAAACATGAAGATGTATTGTAAATAGTTATACTTCTTTGGCAGGAGGCGAGTGTATCTTTAAAAAGGAAGGGGGAAGTGAAAAAGCTCTTTGTGTACTCCGAATTCTCATGGACTTTGAGTTTTTAATGGTGAATGGAGCGATCTGAAAGGTTGTGCATTTAAATTATGTGCACGCTTGTTGAATTTTACAGATGTTGTCTGACTAGAATATGATCAGATGAACTTGTCTGTTGAGCTTGTCTCACAGCTGCTGTCTGTGACCCTGATGTGTTCTCCTCATGTTCAAACACCTCTGTCTCAGGATGTTCCGATTCTGAATTGGCCTCCTCATGAATCTCAATTTCCAGGCCTTTCTGACAAGCAGATTTGTGGAGGACACAGCAGGCTACCAGGTGGTGAGATGACATTGAGATTGTGCTGTAGGGAGTGTCCAGACTTATCTGGCAATTTGTGATTTCTTTTCAGCTTGCAAATGATAAGTTTGATTTTAATTTGAAACAATAATTTAGGACAAAATTACTGGTCATATGGACAAACAAGGGTTAATTAAGGGAAAGCCAGCACGGATTTGTTAAGGGGAAATCACGTTTAACTAATTTGCTAGTGTTTTTTGAAGAGGTAACAGAGAGCTATGTTCTTTGGGAACTGGGCTGACCGATTCTTTTTCCCCTTCACCGTCAGGTCAGTCGGCCTGGAGGTGCTGGGGATATGGTTCGGAGGGACCGGGGCATGCGTTAGAAACTGGATGGAGCGAGTGACGATGGTGGAAAAAAAACTGGGCATGTGGGAGCAGCGCTCCCTCTCCATTGCAGGTAAGAACCTGGCCATCAGGTGTGAGGCACCCTCGGTGTTGCTGTACGTGGCGCAGGTCTGGCCCATTCCTCACTCCTGCGTGATGGCGATCACCGGAGCCATCTTTCGCTTTACCTGGAGGTCGAAAATGGATCGTGTTCGCAGGGACGCGATATACAAGCCTCTAGATAAAGAGGGAAAAAACATGCCTAACATCGCCCTCATCCGGATGACCACCTTTGTGTGTGGCTGTATCAAGCTGTGCGTAAACCCTCGGTACGCAAACACCAAGTGTCACTACGTGCTGAGGTTCTACCTATCCCCGGTGTTGTGAAGGATGGGTCTGGCCACGCTGCCGCAGAATGCTCCAAGTAGTTGGACCGTACCGTACCACCTGTCCCTCGTGGAAAAATTTATGCAAAGAAACACTTTTGACCACAAATCCATCAGGCAGTGGTCGGCACGCAACATCTTAGAGGCCCTGCGGGAAATGGAGATCGTGGATCCTGTCAGATGATTCCCCGAGCAAACTGTCAAAGTCATTTTGCAGAATGCCTCATCGCCAGAACTTACCAACAAGCACCAAGATGTAGCTTGGCTGGTGGTGAGAAAGGCCCTCCCCGTCAGATCCTTCCAACATGCCAGGAGTCTCAGCCCTCTGCATGTTGCCCTCGGGGTGGCTGTGGTGGGGAGGAGACCATTGTTCACCTCTTTGTGGAATGTGCCTTTGCAAAGAAGATCTGGAGAGAGATGCAGTGGTTTTTTGTTGGTGTTCACCCCGAGCAGTTCTGTGACACAGGACTCTGTGCTCTACGGGCTGGTCTCAGGGACACATACCGAGACAAACATCAACTGCAGCTGGAGGATCATAAACAAAGACGCTCTTTGGTCTGCCCGAAACTTGTTGGTCTTCCAGTGCAAAGAATTGTCCCCAACCGAGTGTTACAGACTGGCACATTCCAAGGTCCAGGGCTATGTGCTGAGGGACGCAGTAAAGCTTGGGGCAGCCGCCGCAAAGGCCCAGTGGGGAAAGGTCGCTGTCTAAGACCTTTCTGCCAGAGTGCACCAAGGGGCTGGGAAAGGTATAGACCCCTCGGGATGTACGGCTCAGAATAAATGTATGCATTGAATACTAATTGTATTACAATTGTATTGAAGCACCTCAGAGTGCAACATGATGTATGTTGATAACTCCAATACCATTGCACTGTCTGTCTGTAATGACCATATTGAAATGATAGTAATATTCATTGATTGTATTGAAGTGCCTCGTGATCCATGTTAAAAGCTGAATCTCATTGTACTTTTTGTGATAGTGATTTAGGAATGTTTTATAATGTTCTTTCAGATATTTTATGAATAAAGTATATTTTTCAAAGAAAAAAAAAACAGAGAGGGTAGATGAGAGCAATGTTGATGATCTGGTGTACACGGACTTCCAAAAGAGATTTGATATAAAGCCGCAAAACAGAGTTGTGAATAAAATTAGAGCCCATGGAATAAAAGGGAAGGTAACAACATTGATACAAAATTGGCTGAGTGACAGGAAACAGAGAGCAGTGGTTAATGGGTATTTTTGGATCTGGAGGAATGTTTGTAGTGGAGCTCGCTTGCACCAGGAGTCAGTGTTGGGAACCTTGCTCTTCCTGATGACTTAGACCTTAGTGTACAGGGCACAATTTCAAAATTAGTAGATGATATGAAACCTAGAAGCATTGTGAACTGGATGAGGCAAGTGTAGAACTTCAAAAGGACATAGACAAGTTGTTGGAATGGGCAGACAAGTGACAGATGAACTTCAATGTGGAAAATGTGAAGTGATTCATTTTGGCAGGAAGAACATGGAGAGGCAATATAAAATAAAGGATACAACTCTGAAGGGGTTGTGGCAGCAGAGGGACCTGGGCGTAGATGTGCATAAGTCATTGACGGTAGCAGGACAGGTTGAGAGAATGGTGAATAAAGCATATAGTGTCCTAGGCTTTATTAATAGAGGCATAAAGTACAAGAGCAAGGAGTTTATGTTGAACTTATATAAGACACTAGTTTGGCCTCAGCTGAAGTATTGCATCCAATTCTCGGCACCACACTTTAAGAATGATGTGAAGGCATTGGAGAGAGTGCAGGAAAGATACACGAGGATGATTCCAGGGATGAGGAACTTCAGTTATGAAAATAGACTGGAGAAATTAGGGCTGTTTTCCCTGGAGAAGAGAAGACTGTGAGGAGATTTGATAGAGGTTTGCAAAATCATGAGGGGTCTGGACATAATAGATAGGGGGAAATTGTTCCCACTCGTGAAAGGATCGAGAATGAGAGGGCACAGATTTAAAGTAATTCGTAAAGGAAGCAAAATTGACATGAGGAAAAGTTTTTTTGCACAGCGAGTGGTTGGGGTCTGGAATGCACTGCCTGAAAGTGTGGTGGAGGAAGGTTCAACTGAAGCATTCAAAAGGAAATTAGACTGTTACCTGAAAAAGGAAGAATGTGCAGAGTGGAGAGGGCGGAGGAATGGCACTCGGCAGATTGCTCATTTGGAGAGCCGGTGCAGACAGGATGGGTCGAATGACCTCCTTCTCCAACCATTCTATGTGATTTGAGTGTCGGAATGAGCCTCACTGTCGTCCTTTTCATCCTTTTCAATGTTGTTGGATGCTACACTGGAAATAAATAGCCCTTTTCTCCGAGAAGCTAGCCGATGTTTGGCCCTGGTTTCTGCAAAAGCCCAAAGACACTGTAAGGCTAAAATATGAATGGATGGGACTAATCCTTAAAAAGTTGAAGCGATGCATTTACAACCTTGTAAAATATTAATCATATACCTATACTTTGTACAATAGATCAGCATTTGGTGTATACACTGTACCTAGAGAAGTATAAATGCTTCATATTTCATTTGATGAAAGTACAACACACAAACAGATAAGTCTGCTTAGATCTTGATAATGTCTCACCTTCTATCTTCATAGGCATATGAAGCGTGCTTATAATATCAACAGTCTAAACCATGGATGAACAATTATGCACACTGGACTCTGAGATTGACAATGGAACAATTTCAGCATCAGCTGCTGTAGGGCATCTCTCTGGAATGTTCACAATGTTGCTGTGGTTGTTATGGGGATCCCAGGTCTAACAAGTATTGAAGAATGTTTTCTATTTGCTTAGAAGGTAATGCCTAAACTCAGCTGTTCAGATTGATGTTGTCAATTGTGGGGCTCTGCCCAAGTGGCTTCAACCACTGGCTCAGAAAGCAATGATAACCCAGTAAGTACAACAAGTGTCTTGTTCAATTACTCATTGGCTGATGCCCTTGGATTGCTTGAGGTCAGGAGACCTGAGCTCTAGCAGACCATGCACCTGCAGGTATCCGCATGGTATTCAATCTTTGCGCTCTCAAGGGAATCTAGGCCAGCAGATCCTAACAAGGGATAACACCGACAACATTCAACATATATTAGAGTCAGTCACAAGTTCTGGTAATGTCAATCATTGAAGAAAACATCTCAGAAAAATTCCTTGAAAACTTACACTTCGTGCATTCATTTTAATTCATAAGGTTATGATTTTGAATATATTCTGCAACCTGTGATTTTTTTTTACTGTGCAGAAAGACGAACTCAAAGCAGAACAAGAGAGGCATTTGCAGTTCTTAGTCATTGGCTTTCATGTGATGTTAAATAATATGCCACAAAAAGCTAAATCTGAGTGAGCAAATTAAAGAATATCGTGCCCAAATCTTAAAAATTACTAGTGCAACCTTGTAGTGAAAAAGCGTTCTGATAGGATTGCCTGTTCAGAATATCAAGTAGTTTATATATCTCACCAAATATACAAAGTGTTTGAAACTACACACATTCTTTATTTTTATGCCATACAAAATCGTCGAACTATTTAAGTCAACTTGTTTAAGTAATACCGTTTCATTTTTACATGCTGTGTATTCAGATTATATTGAAGCAAGAAACATTTTAAAATCTTAGTGTAACAGATTTGTAGGTGTGAAGTGAATTAATGGAGATAAATGGCCAAGTCTGCACTACCTGGAAGGCCCATTCCCCATTAGCTGTACACATAGAAATTCATTAGCAGGTCATCCATAAATTTCAGCCCAGGAAAGGACAGACTATTGTGCAAAAATACACACGAGTAATGAAATTTCCCCTGTCTCCCTCAGACAGCTAGAATGAGAGGGTACGCGCTGGTAGTGCAAACCTCCTCCTTCCCCCATGCAAAGAGAAAGGCAAGTGACACCAGGGGTGCAGACCACCTTTCAGCCCTGTACCATTAGGTGAGGCAAGGACATTCAGTCATGGGATCTGGGTATTGCAGACAAGCCCAACATTTGTTGTCCATCCCTAAATTCCCTTGAGAGGATGGTGGTGAGCCACCTCCTTGAACTGTTATGGTATGTCATAGTGGTTTTGATACAACTGAGTGGATTACTAGGCCATTTCAGAGAGTAGTTAAGACTTTACAACAGTGTTGTGGGTCTGGAGTCACATATAGGCCAGGCCAGGTAACGATGGCAGATTTCCTTTCCCATAAGACATTAGTGAACCAGGTGGGTTTTTATGAGAATCCAGTAGTTTCATTACTGACATTAATTTTTATTCCGAATGTACTTAATTGATGAGATTTAAATTTCCAATTTCTGTGGTGGAATTTGAACTCACTTCTTTAAATCATCAATCCAGGTTATGGTTCTGGGAGGGATGCAAAGACGTAGGCCTGGATTTTTACCGATGTGGGATGACTTGGGAACCCTTTAAAAATGGTGGGCTGGTCCCGATTTTGGGATTCCTGACCCCATTCCCGGGCTATCTGATTTTTGAAAATGCCTTTAAAGGGTGCTGGCTGGTTCCCGTCAAAATCCCACATCTGGCACTCCTGACCTGGCCGGATCCATTACAGAGATAGGCATGACCTACTGCTCTGCAATTTTCATGGAGTTGGGTCAGGTTTTTAAAGAGTCATGGTTCACGGCCCTTCAGAAGAGTTGTGAACCCTAAAATGCATAAGGGATCTTTTAAAAGGTAAGTTCAAAAGGTTCCCCTAATGCCCCTACGTCAAGCTCTACTTTTCTATCCATGCCCTATGGCGCCTCATGCTCCCAATGCTAATCTGTGGCACTTCCATCCCCATTGACCTACTATATGCAGCCTAAGCCCAATGAAACCTGTAGTGACAGTAGGATGTGTAAAAAAAAGAGCTTCGAAAAAAGTAATTCATTCACAACTTTCCCCTGTGTTGAAAAAAAAGTCATTTCACTACAAGCTAATAAAAGTGTCAATCATCCAGAACTATTACAGTATCAATAACAAAAAAGCCACTAACCTTTGGAACCACTTAACATTGAGTCAACAAACATTGTGAAATTGACGGCAGAGATCAGAGAGACTGATCTGGCAATCAATGTTTTCTCTGGGATGCAGCTGTTTCAACAAGGGTAGTTGCCTCAACCAAGCCTCATCTTGTATGTTTACCTGAGAGCCCAAATATCATGGGCCAATGGACATGGGAGTGCCATTGCTTAGCATGGAGGGTGTGAGGGGCTATAGGGGTTGGGTGGCAGGGCAGTGCTTGACATAGGGAGCATGAGTGGACCTGGGCAGTCGGTGCGGGGGGCATAAGGTGGCATGGATGGGGCATGGGGAGTATGTGAGGGGTGAAAGCTGATGTGTCTTTCTGTTTTTATTTTAACTGAGGTGAAGTCCCACACCACTGAGACCTTTTATACAGCCTGCCTTGGCACCCAACAGCCTCTGGGGCTGCCTTCAAACTTCTTCCTGGTTTGGCTGGCCCAATTCTAGCACACCCCCACACACATACCCTGTACCCCCTGCCCCACCGGCAATGAAGATTCCACCTTGCCAAAAATTTTCCCCCGAGGAGGGTGAGTCGAGCCGGGAATTTTCCCGACCCCCACTACCTACCTCGAGGATGAAAATCTAGGCCATAAGACCAGGAAGTGTGGCAGATATATAGCTGAGGGTGCGTGTTTATCACAGTAAAAAGGAATTCTCAGCTGTCTGCAGTAATTTATCAAATAGTATTCTAATTGTGATAGTAACAAAAGTTAGTTGATATGCAGATGTCAAGTTATTTCTCATCATCTTAACCTTGAGCTGTTTTGGCTTATTCTTGAAATAACAACACCCTGCCCCCCACCCCCATCTCCACCCCCACCCCCCCACCCCTTTCCCACCCCTTCCCCACCCCTCTACCACGATGGGAATTATAGTGATAGACTTTGGAATTGTTGCCATAGAAGAAATGTCAATCACTGAATGAGTTGTTCCAGTGAATTGACAGATTGGAATAACTGCTAAATTCGCTTTCATTTTTCAGGTAGAGTTGGGGATTATCTCCTTCAGATTTTTGAATAATTCAACATATGAATTAGGGTTTTGGCCGGAATTTTCCGCCTGCCCATGGAAACGCTGCCATTAGTTGTTATAAAGGAAATAATAGCCAAGAAACTCAAAAATATTTTCGAAAAGCTCTTGCCTACTCTTACCCCTTTGCCTAAATTGTGCATTTCAAGTAATATTAAAGCAATGATATTTCGGCATGAAATCTATTATCCTGTCTGTAATTACCAGCTCAATTGATAGGAGTTTGGAATAGAGCTCAGTATGAGAAGCGGCTGAGCCATATTGTCAAAGTGAATTGCACATAAACCTCACCATACTTTCAACTGCATTCTCATTGAACTGGTCACAAGAATTACAGACAGTTATATTACACCTGGTTGCTGAAACTGTTACAATCCACAGAGACATGCAATGGCCTGGTAAAATAACCATAAACTTTGATAATTGCAAGCCTGTGGCATCTAGTTGAAACAACAACACACTTTACAATAAAGGGCACTAAAATGCATTTTGCTCAAGGCAGGATTACTTCAGCATGAGGATTTATAGTGGTATTGTTTCCAACAAGAGAAAAGAAAGCCCATATAGTCCCATTAGCGCTCTGAGAAAACGCACACATATTGTCAAAAGCACCAATAACTGACATGCAGCATTAATAGGAAACAGAGTAGGCCATTCAGCCCCTTGAAACTGTTCCACCATTCATATTGTGGCTGATCTGTAGCTTAACTCCACCCACCTATCTTGATTCAGTAAGCCTTTACCACCTTTGCCTAATAAAAATCTAGCAAAACTCAGATTTGAAATTTTCAACTGGCCTAGCCTCCTAAGCTTTTTGGGGGAAGAGGATTCCAGATTTCCTTGACACTTTATGGGAAGACAACCTTAGAAGATTGCAGAACTAGTGAACTGGAAATGGTCTATCCACCCATGATCCACCCTTAGGGACCAAAATTACATCACAGGTTTGTTACAATGGCATGAGAACTATATGAAGTTACTTTGCCTGCTATCTTAACAAAGTCTTTGTCCTTTAATTTAAATAGGGTGACATCTCCACTAAAGAGCAACGATTTTGAATGTTATTATCCTGTAGTCAAACTATGCAGTCCATTAGGTTATATTCATTTACGTTTCATCCTCAAGTCTCCGGTCTTTCTTATCTTGTTCTAAAATTGTCCCTTTCTTCCTCTTCTTCAGTTGAGCTATTACTGGGACTCTGTTCAATCTATTGCTTTGATGGCACGTTAGCTTTTGGATCCAGTGGCTCACTGGCCATGAATACAGCTTTAAGGATGTACTGAGTGTGTGCAGCCACAACTCTTAGGGCCAAACTAACCAGGTTTCTGCTCCACTATTATAAATGCACAGACCAGCCACCCCAAAGAAGCACTGTTACCTCACCACTTTAATGGCATGATTTGGAATCTGTTAATGGACTAAAAAATAAACTTGAAGGATTTCAATTTCCTGTGGCAAAAAGCAATTCTGACACAATGAGGTAATAGGTCCACTGTAACATTATTTACTTTCATTCCTTGGAATGTTTCAGACCCTGGGATGTCCCATGACTGCCCTCAAGAGGTTTCCATTGTGCCTGATGAGTGTATTTCTGGGTGGGAACTGCATTAGAAACACCCTTAAGCACCGCCATCCCCACCCACACCCCAACCAAAATCTCTCCAAAATGTATTGGGTGTGGGTGGAAGATTTGTATGCTCGCCACCCGCTCCATCCCCTGCACCCTGTGCCAATCTCCCTCCATTCCCTGCCCCTCCCACTTCTCTATCCTTATGGGAATTTCAAAGAATTCTTCAATCAGATGAAAACCCATTGGATCTGATCACCGCCACATTCCTATTAACCCTTCTCCACCAATTCCCCAACCCCAGGTGATCCCTGGGATTTTT
The DNA here is from genome assembly GCF_964194155.1 of Cetorhinus maximus. Lineage (NCBI taxonomy): Eukaryota > Metazoa > Chordata > Chondrichthyes > Lamniformes > Cetorhinidae > Cetorhinus > Cetorhinus maximus. Next base: position 134,408,009 of record NC_135883.1, read on the forward strand.
CACCTTCCCCTAACTCCTATTAGGCTGATGGGAATGTCCAGTTTAATTATTATTTGAAAATTATGAAAGTAAGATTTGTTTAATCAATTTATTTCAGTCAGAGTCATAATAAACTTTGTTTTGGTGGGCGGTGGGAGGGCTAAGGGGGTCAAACCATATACGTTCATGGATGACCAGCAGCTCTGTTGCTGAACAGTGATTGACTTACTTGGGGGAGTGTGCTGTTAAGGGGGGGGGAAATAAAACCTGCAGGCTACACTCACTGGCCAGAATCACAAGATGGCACTTGGAGAGTACCTTGTTGCGTAGCCACAGTGGTTGTCCAAAATCAAAAACCACTAGCACATCCCAAAACCACAACCTCTACCACCTCAAAGGACAAGGGCAACAGGCACATGGAAACACCACCACCTGCAAGCTCCCCTCCAAGCCACATGCCATCCTGGCTTAGAAATATATCACCTTTTCTTCACTGTTGCTGCTGGAATTCCCTCCTGAACAACACTTTGGATGTACTTACACCACATGGACTGCAGCGGTTCAAGAAGGCAGCTCACCACCCCCTTCTCAAGGGCAATTAGCACCAGTAAATAAACGCTGGCCTTGCCAGCGATGCTCACATCCTGTGAATGAATAAAACATTTATGCAAATAATCCCCCTGCACCTGTTGCAATTTTCACCTCGGCATGGCTATTCCAGAGCCTACTCACAAACCCTGGGTGGGAAGCTGAGGCGAGGGAGGCTGCAGCAGCGTTATGCAGAACAAACTTGATCTTCACTGAGGTAAGTGTCGGTTTACTGCATTCCTGTACCCCTGTGCCTAGTTACCAGCTGGCAGAGTGTGCTCAAAGTACATTCCATCCAAAACTGCCTGTGCTACTGGATTCTGATCATTTGTTCCCATGGATCCAGCAACTGGATAAGTGAAGGGAAGTCAGTGGACAGTGTAAGTGGCAAGTCTAAGTAAAAAGAAATAAGTTGCTGCTCAATGCAAGAGCAGCCCCTTTAAATCATTGTTGTTTGGCTGTCTGCTGTGGTACTCGTTCTAATCTCAGAGAAGAGGACTGGTATTTCCTCCTTGTGACCACCTCCACTAATACCTTCAGGGAAGACCAGGGCAAAATAGTCTGAAAACCCTCATTTAAGCTCCATGATGCACACTGCCTATTCTATTTAGGAGGCTCAGGGCAGCTTTCAGTGACATTGCTCCTGGCTGAATTCCATCCGCCTCTATGCTACTGGGCAAGTTGTCCATTGATTTCATGCTGATAGCTCTCCCATGACACTGAAATAAAGCACAAACCTAAAAATGGTCTATTGCCCTTGTGAAGGTCATTCGACAAGCAATGTGCCCTCCATACCCACCTCTTTCCCATTTCAGACAAAAGTTGGAAATCGCCCCATTGTGATTTATCTATCAATTTTAAAACATAACATGTTTTCCACCACTTAATCAAAGAATTGGCACATTATTCCTAACTTATAAGCTTCCAATACCACTGTAAGATTTCTGGTAAATCTCTAGGATGTTGGTAGTGAGGGATTAAGCAATGGTAATGCTGTTGAATGTCAAGGGGCGATGGTTAGATTCTCTCTTGTTGGAAATGGCCATTGTCTGGCACTTGTGGCAAAAATGTCACTTGCCACTGATCAGCCCAAGCCTGAATGTTGTCCAGCTCTTGCTGCATGTGGACGTGGGCTGCTTCAGTACCTGAGGAGTGGAGATAGGACTGAACATTGTGCAAACATCAGTGAACATCCCCACTTCTGACCTTATAATGGGGGGTGGGGTAGGTCATTGATGAAACAGCTGAAGATGGTTGAGCCTAGGAGACTAAGGAACTCCTGCAGTGATGTCCTGTTGCTGAGAAGGTTGGCCTCTGAAAACCACAACCATCTTCATTTGTACTGGGTATGACTCCAACAGTGGAGTTTTCCCAAACAAAAACAGAATTACCTGGAAAAACTCAGCAAGTCTGGCAGCATCGGTGGAGAAGAAATCAGTTAACGTTTCGAGTCCTCATGACCCTTCGGCAGAACTGAAGATCATGAGGACTCGAAACGTTAACTGATTTCTTCTCCACCGATGCCGCCAGACTTGCTGAGTTTTTCCAGGTAATTCTGTTTTTGTTTTGGATTTCCAGCATCCGCAATAGCTTTTAGCTTTTTGTTTTTATCTTAGTGGAGTTTTCCCCTTGATTCCCTTTGACTTCAATTTTGTTAAAGCTTCCTTGATGTCACACTTATCAAGTCAAATGTGGCCTTGGTGTCAATGGAAGTCACTCCCACCTCACCCCAGGAATTCAGCTCTTTTGTTCGTGTTTGAACCAAGGCTGCAATGAGACCTGCAACTGAACAATCCCAACAGAACCCAAACGGAGCATCGCTGAAAAGATGATTGGTGAGAAGAAAGAAAAGCAGGGAGTTCTCTCTAGTGCCCTGGTTACTATTTATCCTTCAACAAAAACAGATCATCTCCTCATGTCAAACATTTGGGACTTTGCTGAGCACAAATTGGCTGCTATGTTTCCTACGTGACCAACAGTGACTGCTGCTGCAATTTAAAATTACTACTTCAGCTATGAAGTGCTTTGGGGTGAGTTGAGGTCATGCAAGGTGTTGAAGAAATTCAAGTTCTTTCCATTTTAATGAAGCGGCAGCTTCTATATACATTCAACTCATGTTCAGTGCCTGCGGTCATGTTTAACAAACCATTCCCGGTGTAACAGGAGGAATTGGTGCTTTGCATTTTGCACAGCCTATACTTTCATCAATGTAACCTGGGCTGTCTGATGTTCTTCTCCTTGATTAATTTCATCATGAGGAATGACACATGTAAAAGTTTCAAATACTGAATATGGTCAGTATTGATTTTTCTTTTAGATGGATTTCTCTTGCAAAGTTAAATATAATTGGAATGAAAATAAAAGTTCTGGACATAAGCTGAGTTCCCTACAAATCCCATCAATTTTAAACTCAATTGGATACATTGGACCAGGTTTCCCTGTTTTAGTGCTTGCATGTCCTGGGTTCAACTGGGCACAGTGAAGGAGATAGTCAAGCAGGGAGGATCACGCGCTACTGGTAGAGCCAGCCAGATTTGTTTCTTACTGTGATTTCCCTCCATCCATTATGCTGTGGTAATATGATAAGTCCAAATACAGGAAAAGGAAATTATGTCCACTTAAAAATGTATTTGATTGTGCCACATATCTTTTACTGTTATCATTCAGAGAAGACGACAGGCTTTTTGTCCAAGGAACAATTGGTGATTGATTTTCCTGTGCTCCTGTGCCCAGGTATCAGTTGGCAGGGTGTGCTCAAAGCACACTCAGTCTGAATTTGTGGTGCCATTGGATTCAGGATAGTCTGCAGAGGGCAGATGCTCCCCTGAATCCAACATCTTTAGTCGGAAAGTCAGCCAGCAACACCTGTCAATGTCATACCCTTCAGGCACTGTGCAGAGCAGCAGCCAAAGGCATTTGGTGCCAATCTCTGTCCCTGGAAAAAGAAAGGGATTTATTTTGAATCTGGCTATCATTGTTGCCTTTCTGTCTCTGGCTGCCTGATTGGAGAGGGCCTAAGTGCATGGGGCTAAGGGCAGCTTCTTCTAGTTACTCCTCAGCATAGGCGCCCTTTTGGTGTTGGGGAAAAGAAGGGAAAACTAGGAACACCCCACCCTACTTCATTACTGTGGCAACCTTTAACCTGCACCTATTGTAGGAGTGACTGAGCACTTAGAGAAATTTGAGCTGATTAGAGAGAGCCAGCATGGATTTTTAAACAATAATTCAAGTCTAACAAACCTTAATTGGATATTTTGAGGAAATAACTAAAGTCATTGACGGGAATGTCTATGGATATAGTTTATATGACATTCCAACATTGTTCCACGGAAGAGACTGTTAGGTAAAATTAAAGATCATGCAAATTGAGGCAAATCATTGACACGGCTATGAGATTGGTTAGGCAGTAGAACACAGAGAGCAGGGATAATGAGTATTTAGGCAAACTGGAAGGAAGTGACTCATGGTGCCTCATAATGTGCTGGGGCCTGAAATGTTCGCTATATTGCAAACTTAGGTAACACCATAGAGAGCCATGTATCGAACTTTTTTGAAGACACAAAGATTGGCGGAATAGTAAATAAAATGTGTAGCTGAAAAGATGGTGCAAGAGGGAGGGTTTTAGATTCTTGGGGCATTGGGATCAGTCCTGGGGTAGGTGGGACCTGTTCAGTCTGGATGGGTTGCACCTAAGCAGAGAAGGGACCAATTTCCTCATCGGGGCCATTTGCTAGTGCTATTGCGGAGAGTTTAAACTAACTTTGCAAGGGTGTGACAATCAGGAGATACTGGAGAGGGAGACTAAGGTGCAAAGAATATTGGGAGGGATAGATAGTACTAGAGTAGGTAATAGTAAGGCATTAGGTGGGTTTCACCTGATAATTCGAGACAAATTAATAGTCACATGGACAAATGGGGGTTAATTAAAGAAAGCCAGCATGGATTTGCTAGGACATTTCTGAGGAAATTTAAGAGCCAACCACATTGCTGTGGGTCTGGATCACATGTAGGCCAGACCAGGTAAGGACAGCAGATCCCTTCCCTAAAGGACGTTAGTGAACCAGGTGTCTTTTTTTTTTAAGATGAGAGGAGTCTTGACAGGGTGGATTTGGAGAGGATATTTCCTCTTGTGGAAGAATCTAGAATTAGGGGTCACTGTTTAAAAATAAGGGGCCGCCCAGTTAAAACAAAAATGAAGCAATTTTTTTTTCACTCAGAGGGTGGAGAGTCCTTGGAACTTTCTTCCTAAAAAGGTGCTGGAAGCAGAGTCTTTGAATGCTTTTAAGGCAGGGAGGGATAGATTCTTGGCAAGCAAGGGGGTGATAGGTTATCAACCATATGCAGATTTTAAGTTACTATCAGATGTGATAGTATTAAATGGCAGGGCAGGCTCAAGGGACTGAATGGCCTACTCCTTGCTTGTATATTCACCATTTGATTTCTAATTCCATCTTTTTTAACTGAATTCAAATTTCACTATCTGCTATGGTGTGTTTTGAACCTATGTCTTCAGAACATTACTCTGGGTTTTTGGGTTAGTAGTCTGGTGACAACATGACAACATGACTACACCACTACAACACCACCTCCCTTTAATAACCTGGACCTTGTTCCAGCTATAAAAAGTCCTGGCTAAATCAAACCTGGAGTGGTGTTTAGAATTCTGGCCACTGCACCTTTGAAAGGATATGTTAGCTTTGAGGGGAGTGCAGCACAGATTCACCAGAATGTGTCTAGGGCTCCACAGGTTAGATTATGAAGAGAGATTACATAAACTATGCTTTTAATTCCCTGGAATAGAGGAGGTTAAGGGATGATTTGATTGAGGGTTCTTTTTGGATTTTGATAGGAATTGGTAAGGTAGATTGAGGGAAACCTTTTCCTCTGGCAGAGCAGTCTAGGATATAACCTTAAAATCAGAAACAAACCAGGAGAGAAGTTATGAAACACTTTTTCTTGCAAAGTATAGCAGAAGTGTGGAACTTTCAGCACCAGATGCTAGCTCAATTTACAACATTAAATTGAGGCTGATCGTTTTTTGATAGTCAAGAGTATTGAGAGATGGGGAGTGGGTTAGGATACAGATCAGCCATGATCTTACTGAATGGTAGGATAGACTCAAGGGGTGGATGGTCTACTTTTGCTCCTATGTTCTTGTGTTTTTATTTAAACTGAATTCTAATTCCATTGCCAGAGTGGTATTTTAACTTAAAACAAAAACAGAATTACCTGGAAAAACTCAGCAGGTCTGGCAGCATTGGTGGAGAAGAAAAGAGTTGACGTTTCGAGTCCTCATGACCCTTCAGCAGAACTGAGTAAAGTTAGGAGAGGGGTGAAATATAAGCTGGTTGAAGGTGGTGGTGGGGTGGGGGGGTGGGGGTGTAGGGGCGGCACGTGGGGGGTGGGGGGAGAGAAGTTGGAGGGTGGTGGTTGAAGGGACAAGCAACAAGCAAGCAGTGATAGGAGCAGATAATCAAAAGATGTCACAGAAAAAAGGAGGTGTTGAAGGTGGTGATATTATCTAAGAAAATGTGCTAATTAAGAATGGTTGGCAGGACACTCAAGGTACAGCTCTAGTGGGGGTGGGGTGGAAAGACTGACAGGGTATTACAGTTATAGATTTAAAAATAATGGAAATAGGTGGGAAAAGAAAAATCTATAGAAATTATTAGAAAAAACAAAAGGGAGGGGGAAGAAACAGAAAGGGGGTGGGGATGGGGAGGGAGTTTAAGATCTAAAGTTGTTGAATTCAATATTCATTGTGGAAGGCTGTAAAGTGCCTAGTCGGAAGATGAGGTGCTGTTCCTCCAGTTTGCATTGGGCTTCACTGGAACAATGCAGCAAGCCAAGGGCAGACATGTGGGCAAGCAAGCAGGGTGGAGTGTTAAAATGGCAAGTGACAGGGAGTTTTGGGTCTTTCTTGTGGACAGACCACAAGTGTTCTGCAAAGCGGTCGCCCAGTTTGCGTTTGGTCTCTCCAATGTAGAGGAGACCGCATTGGGAGCAATGAATGCAGTAGACTAAGTTAGGGGAAATGCAAGTGAAATGCTGCTTCACTTGAAAGGAGTGAAAACACTAGGCACTAGGCACTTTACAGCCTTCCGGACTGAATATTGAATTCAACAACTTTAGATCTTAAACTCCCTCCCCCATCCCCACCCCCTTTCTGTTTCTTCCCCCTCCCTTTTGTTTTTTCCAATAATTTCTATAGATTTTTCTTTTCCCACCTATTTCATTATTTTTTAAATCTATAACTGTAATACCTTGTCAGTCTTTCCACCCCACTCCCACTAGAGCTGTACCTTGAGTGTCCTGCCATCCATTCTTAATTAGCACATTTTCTTAGATAATATCACCACCTTCAACACCTCTTTGTTCCTTTTGTCTGTGACATCTTTTGATTATCTGCTCCTATCACTGCTTGCTTGTCCCTACAACCACCACCACCCCCAACTTCTCTCCCCCCCCACCCTCCACCTTAAACCAGCTTATATTTCACCCTTCTCCTAATTTTACTCAGTTCTACTGAAGGGTCATGAGGACTCGAAACGTCAACTCTTTTCTTCTCCGCCGATGCTGCCAGACCTGCTGAGTTTTTCCAGGTAATTCTGTTTTTGTATTGCATTTCCAGCATCCGCAGTAGTTTTTTGTTTTTATCTTGGTATTTTAACTTGTTTTCTTTGGGTTATTAGTCCAGAGCTCAGGGTTAACTTGTTTAGAAAAATAACCATTACACCATCGTAGCCCTGCTTTTTAAAGGATCTTATAAGACACAATAAGGCACTCTTATGCTGAGCAGTAACATAAATGGTACCTGTTAAAATGAAGACACTATCACCTTGAATGTGATTTTGATCTCAAGTATTAAAAGTTCCTGATTAGGAATAGGTCCAGCTGCTTATTTTTAACGTTGTCAAATCTGTAGGGGGTGGTGGTGTGTGTCAGCTTCACCTCTGAATTCTGAGCAGTCCGAATTGCTCTCACTCCCTGGGTTCTAGACCTTGGACTTATTTGGGGGTTGTGACAAAGTGCAGCAGACAACTGGTTTTGGTGCAAGAAAAAAAAACTGGGTTTATTGAATTTACAAATGAATTTATAATATTAAGATTACACTGAGATTATACAGACTTACAAAGTACACTTAGTTAAGAATGGGGAACACACGGCATAAGCTTGTCCCACCCCAAAACCTAATTAAGTTGAACTAGGAGAGGTCAGGGATCATGCTCACCAACCAGGGTTCCTTGACAATTTGAAATCCAGCCAGGTAAGCCGGTTGCCGTTTTACGCTCTTTGTGTCCTCTAGGGCCTGCCGTCCCCACGTGGTCCTGGTATGTAGAATCTGCGAAGGTTCTTCAGTTGGGTGGAGGACGCGGTTGTGGGTGGTCGATCTTCGTGGAGGGCTGCGGTTGTGGCCTTGTTGTCTTCGGTTGAGCCTGCCACCCCGTACCCCTCACTGTGATGTTGCCTGCGGGCCTGCAAACCTCCAGATCTCCTCCCTCCGCTTGGCACATCTACCTCTCCCTGCTTAAACTCTGCCTTCAACCGCTGCAAAAACTGCTCACTCTCCAGATCTCCTCCCTTTCGTAACTGGTGGCCCAATTAGACTGTTTTTTTCCGAATTTCTTATCTCAATCCAAATCAAGGTTAGTTCTTTGTCTGATTTTGGTGGGCTTCCTCAGGTGATTGTTGACTCGTTGTTTTTAATGGGCTCGCATGATGTTTATCGTTGTCTTCCTGTCCCCGTAACTAGTCTTGAGCTGAAAGCCATTGTATATGTGGAGTATTGATGGGTTCACATAATTACATGATTGCTGCCTTTCTTCCTTAGTAGTTAGTAACGATTATTTATGCAAGATTTTGATGGGCTTTCGTTTCATGTAAGATGAAGTCTTTCTCTGGGTTGATTGTTTTAAAGGGAAGAATGCGTATTCTGTCTCCTCTCATTGTCTGGTTACAGGCAACAATCCACACTGCACTCAACAAGCCCGGGCATGTCCAGTCCCAGGCCTTCATGGGCTTCAGGGTTCTACACTTAACTCAGCAGTTGGGTCCTCTGCCATAAAAGTCCAAAAGGCATTTCCTTGTTTATGATATGAAAAATGTGGGAATTTTGAGAACCCTTCAAGTAACAAAATCCTTTCATTTCAGTATCGAATGGTAATGCAATTCTTAAGATAGCCTTGCTTCTCTCATGATCTCTACCAAAGTATTCTTTCATGAAATTATTGAAATCCATGTCATTCTACAAAAGTACAATGTAATGTTTTTAATTTTCTTCAAATCATTTTCCCTTTCAAATGTTACCTCCTCCTGGCAGTCACTCTGATCCGAAGAATTGTCTCGAATCTTTTCCCTCTCACCCCAAAATTTTAAATGGCAGCTAGTGACAATCTTCCACTTTCCTTCTGGGCATGTCTGAAAATTGACATTTTTAACCTAATTTCAGAACAAAAAATAAAATCAAGATCATCAAAAATCTCCTAACAAAGAATCATAGAAATAATGGGCTGAATTTTATGGCCTAGGCTGAAGTCCTGTTCAGGGACCAAAAGCGGGAGACGCGCCCGTTTAGGTCAGTGGCATAATCCCAATTCACTGGCAGTCGCTGGGACCACTGACCTGATTAAGGAAAGTGGCCCACCCCCAAGTGCCACCAGCCCAATCAGAGGGCTGACAGCTCAACAGCCTCAGCAGTGCCACCACTAGCAATGGCCACTGTTGGGGCTGCACCTGCAGGATGAGGGCACATCGATGGCCATGTGTCCTCAAAGTGGGGTCTGGGAACATTGGGGTCAGACAATATTTTGTCCTTGTCCTTCACATTTATTGGCATATGCCCCCAGATCATCGACATCCCCTTAAAGTTGAAGACAAGTTTATCTATTTAATTTTTTATTAGATTTCTGCTTGATTTGGCTGCATCTTTCCACATTGATACCACTAAACACTCTCATCTTTCTATCAATGAGCCCTCCTAGTGGACTGCCTTGGCTTTATTACTGCTCTCACCAACCTTGTTGTCCTGCTGGTTTTATTGCTGAACCCATTTTGTTTGGCTCTAAAATAAAATTGGAAGAAAATATCTCTTTTTTCATGTATTTCTTCTTGGGAATTGGGCAAACTAGTAAAGCAGTATTTGTTTCCTACTTCTATTTTGACTGACCACATTAAAGGTCAACTCTATATTGTAGGACTAGAATCATATGTAGGTTAAACAGGGCCCACTTCCCTGAAGGATGTCAGTGAGCCAGTTAAGTTTTTATGACAAACCTGAAATATCTCATTTAAGTTAAACAGGCCAGCTGCAGACACCTAATTCCCATTCCCAGGAAGCTGGTTGGTCAATTTTGGCCCACTGCCAGTTGGCAGCAGCCTTCAGGTCAGTCCTGGGGTGGGGTGGCACCATATGAAGCATCGGTTAGGAACAGTCCTGGGACAATATTCAGGTAATTACATTAATTATGATTTTCAGAACTTACATTTTTTAGGCAGCGGCTTCTTAAAGGATCATTTGGTTAGTCTACATGTAGTTCTAGTTGCTAATGGTATGCTAATCACATTGTTAAGGTATGCAGGTGAAGGGCATTGTTTAACTAAGTATTTCGAACACTTATAAAGAGAGACTGCTGGGGCATTTGGTTGGTAGTTAGGAAGCAGATGTATGTCGTGTTGCAATCTGTGAATAAACCTATTATCAAGAAAAGTATTAGTGTCTAGATTCATATTACACCAACTGGCTTGGGATCGTACTAATACTGGATACCCTGAATGCCTTCTAGCTGCATTCAGACAGCCCAATTTCAGGAAGGAGTCACAAAACAGGTGTTACTCCACCTATTTATATATAAGAACTTAAGAAATAGAAGCTGAAGTCCATTTTGTCCTAAGTCTGAGGGCTTAATAATATGCTCCCGGATCGCAAGCGTGCGCCGCTTCACGGAGCGTAATATGGTGCACGATGACGTTGGGCGCCATTTCCGACGTCATCAAGCCAATTTGCGATAATGCATTAGGCGGGCGGGTCAGAAAGTCGGAAACCTGCCCATGTTATTCAAATGGAAATTGAGAAGGAAATGAAGGCAGTTAACGACCCAACTAACAGCAATAATATGCTCTGAAGGCAATAATAGGCCTTCAGGGATAAAATCACGACAGGTGGGGAATCCATTTTTCGAAGGGCAAGATTGTTTGGGTGGGTTTTAAATCTACAGCTGAGACCAGAGCCTCAGCTTTGCAGTTAATGCTTCAGTGACTGTCGGGGCCGCTCAGGTCAATGAGCAGAGAACCTTTTGGAGATTGTTTCATAAGGAGGACTCCCCTCTGATTCAGAGGGCTGCTTTCGATAGCGAGGCCTGTAGCACACTGGACCAAGATTGCTCATACTGATGCCATACTCGCCCTGGCTGACCTCGTGAGGTCAATGAGCCTTTTGTGCCACCGGGACCAAGTCCTTCTCACCACACCCACACTGTTGATCTCTTTGGCCACCTCCTCCCATGCAGCACAGGTCTGGCTGAGATTCCTCCTACTGCCTCCAGTTGCCATTAGCTGGTCATGCAGATCATGAACTGCACACTGGAGGACACCAAGGGCAGCCTCACTAAACCTGGGGGCTGGTTTGGCCCTTCTGGTGCATCTCACTCCGATGGCGCTGACATCTATGTATGGAAACATGTAACAAATGTTCCTTCACTGTCGCTGGGTCAAAATCCAGGAACTCCCTTCCTAACATCATTGTGGGGTGTACCTACACCACATGGACTGCAGCAGTTCAAGAAGGCAGCTCACCACCACCTTCTCAAGGGCAACTAGAGATGGGTAATAAAAGCTGGCCCAGCCAGAGAAGCCCACATCCTGTGAATGAATATTTTAAAAAATGCACAACTCCTCAATGCCAAAAGGTGCAAGGCTTACCGACTTTTAAGATTTCTGCTACCTATGAATATTGACATGGTTTGCAGAGATTTAAATGCACTTACATATCCAGATTGGAAAATTCACAAGCCTTCTCTCTGGAAAGTTAATCAAGCTACTCAGTTCGAAGGCAATTAGGGATGGGTAACAAATATTGGCCTTGCCAGTGATGACTGCATCTCATGAAAGAATTTAAAAAAGCCCCTTAATATGTTTCAATTAGACCACCTCTCATTCTTCTAGACTCCAAGGCACACAGGAATACTTTCTTTTTATTCATTCATGGCATGTGGCCATTGCTGGCTAGACCAGCATTTATTGCCCATCCCTAATTGCCCTTGAGAAGGTGGTGGTGAGCTGCCTTCTTGAACTGCTGCAGCCCATGTGGTGTAGGTACACCCACAGTGCTGTTAGGAAGGGAGTTCCATGATTTTGACCAGCAGCAGTGAAGGAACTGTGATATATTTCCAAGTCATGATGGGGAGTGGCTTGGAGGGGAACTTCCAGGTGGTGGTGTTCTCATGTATTTGCTGCCCTTGTCCTTCCAGATGGTAGCGATCATGGGTTTGGAAGGTGCTACCTAAGGAGTCTTGGTGAGTTCCTGCAGTGCATCTTGTAGATGGTACACACTTCTGCCATTGCATCGGTGGTGAAGGGAGTGAATGTTTGTGGATGGGGTACCAATCAAGTGAGATGCTTTGTCCTGGGTGGTGTCAAGCTTCTTGAGTATTGTTGGAGCTGCACTCATCCAGGAAAGTGGGGAGTATTCAATCAAACTCCTGACTTGTGCCTTGTAGATGGTGGACAAGCTTTGGGGAGCCAGGAGGTGAGATACTCACCACAGGATTCCTAGCCTTTGACCTGCTGCTGTAGCCACAGTATTTATATGACTTGTTCATTTCAGTTTCTGGTCAATGGTAACCCCCAGGATGTTGATCGCGGGGATTCAACTATGGTAATGCCATTGAATGTCAAGGGGCGATGGATCGATTCTCTCCTGTTGGAGATGGTCATTGCCTGACACTTGTGTGGCGCAAATGCTACTTGCTACTTGTCAGCCCAAACCTGGATATTGTCCAGGTCTTGCTACATTTGGACATGGACTCCTTCAGTACCTGAGGAGTCGTGAATGGTGCTGAACATTGCACAATCATCAGTGAACATTCCCACTTCTGACCTTATGATGGAAGGAAGGTCATTGATGAAGCAGCTGAAGATGGTTGGGCCTAGGACACAACCTTGAGGAACTCCAGCAGTGATGTACTGGACCTAAGATGATTGACCTCCAACAGCCACAACCATCTTCCTTTGTGCTAGGTTTGACTCAAACAGCGGAGTTTTCTCCCTGATTCCTACTGACTCCAGTTTTGCTCGAACTCCTTAATGCCACACTCAGTCAAATGCTACCTTGATGTCAAGGGCAGTCACTCTTACCTCATCTCTAGAGTTCAGCTCTTTTGTCTGTGTTTGAGCCAAGGCTGTGATGAGGTCAGGAGCTGAGTGACCCTGGCGGAACCCAAACTGGACGTCAGTGTGCAGGTTATTGTTAAGCAAGTGTTACTTTATAACACTGTTAATGACCCCTTCAATCATTTCACTGATGATGTAGAATTGACTGGTGGGGTGGTAATTGGCTGAATTGGATTTGTCCTGCTTTTTATTTACAGGACATATCTGGGCAATTTTCCACATTGATGGCTACATGCCAATGTTGTAGCTGTACTGGGACAGCTTGGCTAGGGCCGTGGCAAGTTCTGGAGCACAGGTCTTTAGTACTACTCCCGGAATATTGTCAGGGCTCATGGCCTTTGCAGTATCCAGTGCCTTCAGCTGTTTCTTGATATCATGTGGAGTGAATCGAATTGGCTGAAGACTGGCATCTGTGATGCTGGGGACCTCCAGAGGAGGCCGAGATGTATCACCCACTTAACACTTTTGGCTGAAGATTGTTGAAAATGCTTCAGCCTTACCTTTTGCACTGATGTGCTGGGCTCCCCAGTGATTGATATTTGTGGAGCCTCCTCCTCCAGTGTGTTGTTTAATCATCCACCACCATTCATGACTCAATGTGGCAGGACTGCAGAGCTTAGATCTGATCCGCTGTATGTGGGGTCGCTTAGCTCTGTCTATCACTTGCTGCATATGCTGTTTGGCACGCAAGTAGGACAGCCAATGTGGTACCACTATTCAAGAAGGGAGGAAGGGATAAACCAGGGAACTACAGGCCTGTCAGTCTAACCTCAGGGGTAGGGAAACTATTGGAAGCAATTCTGAGGGACAGAATTAATCTACACTTGGAGAGGCAGGGATTAATCAAGGACAGTCAGCATTGTTTTGTTAAGGCGGGGTCATGTCTGACCAATTTGATTGAATGTTTCAAAGAGGTGACCAGGTGTGTAGATGAGGGCAATGCATTTGATGTAGCCTACTTGGACTTCAGCAAGACTTTTGATAAGGTCCCGCATAGGAGACTGATAATGAAGGTAAGAGCCCACGGGATCCATGGCAATTTGGCAAATTGGATCCAGAATTGGCTGAGTGGCAGGAAGCAGAGGGTGATGGTCGAGGGGTGTTTTTGTGACTGGATGCCTGTGTCCAGTGGGGTTCCACAGGGATCGGTGTTGGGTCCCTTGATGTTTGTTATATATATAAATGATTTAGACTTGAATGTAGGAGGGTTGATCAGTAAGTTCGCAAATGACATGATAATTGGTGGGGTGGTAAATAGTGAGGAGGATAGCCTTAGATTACAGGAGGATATAGATGGGCTGGTCAGATGGGCTGATCAGTGGCAAATGGAATTTTATCCAGATAAGTGTGAGGTGATGCACTTGGGCAGGACAAACAAGGCATGGGAATACATGATGAATGGTAGGACCCTGGGAAGTCCCAGGGATCAGAGGGACCTTGGTGTGCATGTCCACCGGTCTCTTAAGGTAGCGGGACAGGTAGATAAGGCGGTTAAGAAGGCATATGGGATACTTGCCTTTATTAGCCAAGGCATAGAATATAAGAACAGGGAGGTTATGCTGGAACTGTATAAAACGCTGGTTAGGCCACAGCTAGAATATTGCGTGCAGTTCTGGAATCCGCATTATAGGAAGGATGTCATTGCACTAGTGAGAGTGCAGAGGAGATTTACTAGGATGTTGCCTGGGCTTGAGAGTTTTAGTTATGAGAGAGATTGGATAGACGGGTTATTTTCCCTGGAGCAAAGGAGATTGAGGTGGGGGGCATGATTGAGGGGTATAACATTATGGGGGGCATAGATTGAGTCGACAGGAAGGAACTTTTCCCCTTGATGGAGGGATCAATAACCAGGGGACATAGACTTAAGGTAAGGGGCAGGTGGCTTAGAGGGGATGTGAGGAAGAATTTTTTCACCCAGAGTGTGTTGGGAATCTGGAACTCACTGTCTGAAAGGGTGGTAGAGACAGAAACCCTCATAACATTTAAGAAGTATTTGGATGCGCACTTGTGATGCCATGGCATACAAGACTATGGGCCTAGTGCTGGAGAATGGTATTAGAATAGTTAGATACTTGTTTGACCGGCGCCGATTCGATGGGTCGAAGGGCCTTTTTCTGTGCTGTAGACCTCTATGGCTTGATGACTCTAGTCTTGTGTTATAGCTTCACCAGGTGGGTGATGTTGGAGTGGGGGATAACAATTGTTTGGTTCTTTCACATATCATGTTCATATCATCCTGGAAATTCTGGTTTATCCTTTTGATTCCAATTCCCAAAGCACTTCACAGCCAATACATTTCATGGGAAAACTCCTACAATTGAAAAATGTGGGAGTCATTGTTTTTTCAAAGATCAGTTTTAACCTGTTCCTATGCCCTCTTTATCTGTAACCTGAAAGATTGCCTTCAGAATATCATAGATCAACACAGAAGAAAACTGCACAATTGAAACAGATTCCCCAGCACTCAGCACTAGTGTAAAAACTAAATTAGGTTTTTATTGGTAGGAAAATTTGAGGAACTGGTCGTAATCTGTTGTTCACACATACCTTGGAACATTTCATGTAATTATAGCTAATGAGGTGAATGTATTTAGCATCTTTCGGATAGGAGTGTTAAATTTGATACCAACTGTTCAGTCTGAGGGGATGATGGTGTAGATGTAATGTTACTCGTTTAATTATCCTAAAACCCAGGCTGATTCCCTGTGAACCTAAGTTCAGATCCCCTCATAGCAGCTGTTGGAATTTAAATTCAATTAATATAATCTGGAACATATATAGCCTCAGTGACAGCTATCATTGGTTGTTGTAAAAGCCCCTCTGTTTTTTTTAAGGTAAGGAAATCTGCTGTCCTTACCTGCTCTGGCCTCACAGCTGCCCTCTGGTGTGGCCAAGCAAGCCACTCAGTTCAAGGGCAATTAGGAGTGGGCAACAAATGCTGGCCTTGCCAATGACACCCATGTCCCATTAAAGAATAAAGAAAATAAACCATGATTGGATTATTCTCAATTTACAATGATGACTGAAAATATTGACAGAATAATCTTTGAAGGGAAGCCACCAAACCAAACAGCTGAGTTTTCTTTATTTCATTTTGATTTGACCTGTTGTCCTTTGAGTGTGAGTAACATGCTTTTGCACGTCACAAGTAACCTCCATCAGGGCAAACTAAAGCGGTTCATCAGTTCCAGAATGTCCCTCCTGCCAACTGACCAGTAAAAGATCTTGACACAATTAATGCCAAACACTACATTTCTGCAGATTCAAAAAAGTCAGTTGTCCTGGAGGCTTTCCAGCATTAAAAATATGGAACAATTTGACTCCTTTCCAAGCGTGATAACATAACATATCAGTATGACTCTTAGATTGAAGAAGACAACTCAGTGGAAGGGAAAACCATATTCATCTGTAGTGAAGAATTGCTTATTGTCTGACAATTGAATATCCGAAATAATATAATGTGTAACCTCTTGTGAAGAGAAATGCTCTGTGATTACTTACGACTGCGAATGTGGATCAACAGTCGTCAGCAGGTCATTTATAAGCAATTTGTGCGTCAGAATAATAAATTATGAACTGTGCACTGTCTGAACAGATGGTGAGTTAGAACAGGAACAGGTCTAGTGGGGAAATAATTTTTGTGCAGCTGCGTAGTAAATCTCAAGTGACAGCACGGACTGCGTTCCCTACTCAGGCATCTTTTGGGTTTCAGATTTGGGCATCAGTGTCAACGTTGAAAAGGGAATAACATTTTTATTTATCAACAAGCAATTAAAAGTCATGGTCTGCAAAACTATACTTAAAATAATCAATTTGCATTGTTTTTTAAAAACTAAATTAATTAGGTAATCAATCCTCACTGTTTTCCTGACTTCTGATTACTATAAATATAGGCATAGTCCCTATTATTGTAGTCCTTTGGGATTCTTTGCAATGGTTCACAATTTTAACACTTCCCTAATCCCACCTATAGCGTTGGAGGCATTCAATAGAGAAGCATATAGTTATTATTCTGCTTGTTTCTGTTATTTCGCCCTAGAAACCAGGAATAGGAGATTGCTTTAAGCAATTAGGTATATATATGATTGAAATAAAATAGTCCATAATTTAAGAATCTTAAGAATGCTTATGGTGCTTACATTGAAATCCTTTCACAAATATTATTATGGAGGCATTTACCTATTAAGTTTAGGTAATCATAGAATTATGGGCATGAATTTTATGGGGCCTACAGGAACGGGCTGGGGGGCAGGGAGGGGCGGAAAATCAGGAGGGAGGGGCAGGAGTGGAGTACCATCGCTGTCCTGCTGCCATGCCATTCTGTCAGCGATGGGGAAGCTAGAGGAAAGGCCTCCCCCTCAGGGGCTAATTGTGCCATTTAAATGGCCAAAAAAGGGCCTCTTCCTGCCGCCCCTGGCATTTTACCAGCGGTGGGTGGGTCTTCTGCACTGATTGCAGAGACCACTTGGTAAATGCTGGCAGCCTCCCTGCGGGCTCCAGAGCCACGGTCCCCTCACAGGGGGCCCCCCGTTGGAAATGACTGCCCTCTCAGCAACGCCCCCCTCATCAACTACCCCCAGTCCTCGCGGGAGTCCGCCTGATTGGCCTGAATGACCCTGACCCCACTTACCTTGTTCTAATTCCTTTTTCAATGTTACAATTGAACCTCCTTTCACCGTTCTTTTTTCAGGCAGTGCATTCCAGATCATTGCATCGAAAAGCATGAATCCTAATGTTCCACTCCTCAACTCTACTCTTTGCCAATTATTGTTAATCTGTGTCCCCTGGTTACTGACCCATCCTGCCAGTATTGTGTCAAAACTATTCTAATAAAGCAACAGAAAGAAATTCAATACAAGGACAATGAGTGTTGTACAATAACATTGCTCCCAGCACTTACCAGGCTAATGTATGTAACACACTGAGTTTAGCTCTGAATAGTATATGTGTCCTCATGTGAGCTGCTTCTGTAGTGATGCTCAGCTGCCATCTCAAAGTGCAGATCTCAAGCAGCCAGCAGCAGAACAGAATTAACCTATCGTGTTTTACTAAGACAGGTAGTTGGGAAGACTGAAGGGGAAAGATTTAGTTAGGCCCAATATCCAATATTGGGCACGGGGATCTTGGATGAGGAGCTGGAGGCCCTAGTGATGAAAATCAAAAGAAGGAGAGAGACCATGGGCAGGGTTTTCCTGTAGGCATTGAGACCTCGACACTAAGGTCAAATGGGTGGCCTAAGGGAAAACATTGATGGGTATGCACACCAAGATGCTTGTTGCATAGACAGGCCTGCCACAGAGCCTTTTGTCACTGTCGAGGATCAAGGAAGGGTACAATTTTGACTTGGCACAAGGCTTCACATGGAGCTTGCAGCCCATTCTATCCAGCCTGGATGTGGTAGCTAACTTCATGCAGACTTATATATCCATGATGAAGTGTCTAGCGACCAATGTCCCAACTTCCAAAACAACCCAGGCAGAAAACACCCAACGTCTCAGTGCTATAATGGAAGCTCAGACTGAAAGCATAAGACCATAAGAAATGAGAGCAGACATAGGCCATTCAGCCCATTGAGTTGCTCTGCCACCCAAAAAGATCATGGCCGATTTGACAGTGGCCAGAAATCCACTTTCCTGCCAGTCCCCGAAACCCTTGACTCCCTTGTCAATCAAAAATCTTTCGAACTAAGCCTTGAATATATTCAAATGACCCAGCTTCCACTGCTAGTTGGGGAATAGAATTCCAAAGATGAACAACCCTTCAGGAGAAGAAATTCCTCCTGATCTCTGTTTTGACGTCATGCTTGATGCCATGCAGGCTCAGACTGCTGCCATCATGGCCGCAAATTTTAGTGCTCAAAGGAGCGTGCAGGCTCTCGCAGCAGCCCAGCCTAACCTGTCCTCCAGCAGAATACTAGAATTTCTGAGGCACCGCCTCAGGGGAGTAAGAGTGGCTCTGTGATCCTGCTATCCTCTTTCAAGATGACAACATTTGTGGTCCCACCAGTGCCACTTTGCCAGTGCCCCTACTGATGCCTCTTCACCAGCCAGCCCAGACTGCTGCAGCCTGTGTAGAGGTGGTGCAGTCCAAACCCTGGTCTCCAAGACCCAGAGCTACTTGAGGACAACCTGCAAGGCCATCACCAATCTCCCCCTGTGAAACTCAGCAGCCTCCCATCAGCCATGTTGCAGCCACTGGGGTGACACTGTATAGGAGCACCAGGCCAGGCGAAGACACATTGAAACTCTTTCCCAATTTTGCTAAGCTCTTGTCCACAGATGACATCGGATGAACTTTACTTTTGACTGCTTTGTTCAGCTGTGTCAGGACTACATACGATCTGATAGAACTTTTGGGTTTTGGCCTGTTGGTTCTGTTGCAGGTAAAATAATCTTTTGCTTCAACATACAGAAAATTTCCTTCTTTACCTGTGGCAAGATTGGATGAGGAACTTTTCTGAGTGTAAACAGATACACTAGCTTTGTTTTAGAATATAGCACATGTGCTGTGCTGTCTTCAGCTTACCTAGTCCTTCAGAAATTCAGCTCTGAGGTTTTTAGGCCAATCTTCTTGGCTTTCCAGTCCCTCTACTCTGCAAATCAGATGTAAGTTGGTTTTCCCGATTAAGAGTAAACAATTCTGGTTCAGGATCACATATAAGGTTTCAGTGATTTTTTTTTTTCTCTCTATATTGAAGGGCTGCATTCAGTTGTCCTACATGGTCCATATAATTTTATATATGATGGCTGAAAAGAACTTTTCTCCAATTACAGCTCAGCATTAGTAAAAAACAAAACTGCTGTACTGTGTCTAACTTAAAGCTTGTCCTGTTTCTCTCTACTAGGATAGCAGCTCTCCAAGACCTTCCACTTACTTCATGTGTCTCTCCAAGGAGAGGCATCTCAATATTATTGATATATTCTGTTTCATGGATCTTGCTACCTTTTGAAGGCTCCTCTTTTTGCTTAATCTGTACAGGCTTCTTGCTGCAACAGACAACCTGAAAGTGACCATTTCTCCCTGCAAAAATGACATCTGGTGTTTTTCCCGCCACACCAATTGCCGTTAACTGGGCACGGGCACTGGTTGATGGGCACTGGTCCCTGTCTCCCCTACATTTGTACAGCCACGTCTCCACTTTTAAATTTGACATACTCCACTGACTAAGCCGTTCTTTCTGTCACCCCAAGTCACCGACCGATTTTGCTTCTTGTCTGTTCAGTTGAATTGACTTTATTAAGGTTTAATCATCTCTCGACTGCAAGTGGTCAGACATTGCTTCATCCAAGACTCTGGCAACAATTCCGTCCCTGATTAGTTCATCTTTTAAGCTGACATATTCACAGCTTTCTGCAAGTCCATCCAGATTGTTGATAAATGTATTAATACTATCCCCTTGTCATTGGGTAAATTTAGCCCACTTGACAATGGTATTCTTTCACAGGTTGGAGCAGGCATCAAGTTATTTTATTACTTCGTTGCATGTGGGCCAGAATTTTTCATCCCCCTTGACGTCGGGCATCATGCCGGGCATGGGCAAACAATATGGTGGGAAGGCCAAAAATTGGTTTCACAATGTCGTGAAACCAGTTTGCGATCGGCCACTCTGCCCGTCAATGGCAAGCCGCGTTTCCCACCGCTGGACATTGAGAATGTCATTTTAATACATCTGCATATTATTATAAACTCTGTTCGGCGGAATCACCCCCCACCCCGCCCACGCTGGATCATCCGGGCATGTTGGCCTGGTTGCACGTTGACGAATTTCATAACAACATTTAAAAGGCTGAACTTCTAGGGGAACTGGGAGCCGAGTGCACACTAACATTGTGCAGCGCTTGTAAGGGTCGCCTGTTGGACTTCAAGGTTGAGTCACCACACTTTCAGGCGAGGGCACAGGCAAGTCGTTTATTCCTGGCTGGCTGACAATGCAGTGCCGGGGAAAGGGCTGCACTGCATCTGGGGTGAGTTGGGGCAGGCAAGGCAGCCTGGTCTGATGGTATTGTACAAGCACATACCGGGGGTAGGGGGAGGGAAGCAGCTACGCATCAGGGACACCTTGTATAAAGTGACTATTCCTCTTCAGCTGAGACAGTTCAGACGCAGCCACATTGACATGCTTGGAGTCGGGCCTCTAGCTTATCTGCCCATTAAAGCAATGCAGAGGCATGAAAGTGCCACCAAGTGCTCCAGAGCTTTACATCTGTCGGTCACAGATTGCAAACTAATGAGAATTTTAGTGGACTGCAGAATAGTTGAACAACTGGGCAAGTTGTACAATCTCCTTGTGAAAGCTGGCCATGGAGCAGTCACTGGTGGAGGCGCTCACAGCCCCTTGCTATGTCATCATCCCAGCCTAGACTGGTCACCCCCATGGTACAAGCTAACAGTGCAGCCTTGCAGTGCGGGTTAGGAGAATGCCTGTGCCTGAGCTGAGAGCACAGCAAGCAGTCCAAAGGGCAAAGCTGCCGCCAATCGGTCAGGTGGAATGGGGCAAAGGTGATGGGGTTTCGGGCAGCCATGCAGCGCACTAAACTCTGGCCATCCAAGAAGTGGCCAGCACTCTCCAGGATGCGTTAAGGGGTCTTCAGACTTAACCAGGAGAGGTTCTTAGTAAATCCATTCTAACCCATGCATCACTTTCTTTCATCCTGCAGGAGAAGTACGTCAGGAACATGGAGCCTGGTGAACTACCTGTTTGCCTCCTAGCTTGGAGGGAGTGGAGACAAAGAAGAAAAGAGCGACGAAGGCACCTGGCTGGACAAAGAGAGGAGCAGCACCCTAAGGAGAGAGGGGTGGCTGGGGTTCCTGCGCACGCCACTGAAAAGCCAGTGAGAGCCATCGCTGGTTGATGCCTAGCGACATCCAGGGTGCATAGTTGGCACTTGTCATTCTAGCAGGTGACTGAGAACCGGTGTTGCCAAAAACTGTGCATATCCAGGAAACTCTGTGGCCACATCTGTGAAGCTACAGGATTTGGCATCATGGGGACATGGAGGGCATCCATTGCCAGTGGCTGATAAAGTGATGCAGCGTACAATTTTTATGCCAGCGGCTTCTTTCAGGGCTCCGCAGGTGACCTCTGTGGGGTATCACAATCCGCCACCCACAATTGTATCCAGGAGGTCATGGATGCCATCTTCGTGAAGGCACACAACTTTGTGTATTTCGTCCGGGATCAGGAAAGCCAGGAAGCAAGAGCACTGGGACTTGCCCAGACCTCGGGTTTTCCACAGGTGCAGGGTGCCATCGACTGTACTGATCTTTGTGGCAACAATTGGTCAACTACATCAACCGCAAGGACATCCACTCACTGAATGTTCAGTTGGTGTACGACCACCACAAATGCATCCTACAGGTATACATAGGATTCCCAGGGAGTGTGCATGACTCCAACGTTTTCGGTAGGTCTCAGATCTCTGACATCTTCCAGGGCTGCATGGTTGGCTCCTTGGGGACAAGGGCTACCCGGCAAGGATGTGGCTGATGATGCCTGGGCGGTGGTCTCAAACTGCAGCAGAGAGAAGGTACAATGAGGCTCATGCTGCAACTTGCACTTTGGTAGTGCAAACCATTGGAATGTTGAAGATGAGGTTCCGGTGCCTGGACCGGTCTGCTGGAGCCCTGCAATAGAGTCCACAGAGGGCGCCACGCATCGTCATCGCCTGCTGAGCCTGTTACAAACTGGCACTGCAAGGGGCAGAGGAGCTGGCTCAGGAGGAGATGGAGGATCTACATGTCTCCTCCTATGAGGAGGATGTTGATGGGGGTGAGGGTGAGCAGGTTCCCGAAGGCGATGAGGCCATCGCACTGGCCAGTGGAGACAGGAGCACTCGGGTGGCTCTCATAGCTGCTAGACCCATGGAGGATGATTATGACATGCAGTGAGGAGACACCATGGATCCTCATTGCATCTGTGAACATTTGACTCCTGTCTGGCTGATGGCAGCGCACATACCCTCTGTGTTAAGTCGCCTGTCATGGAGATGCAGCGGATATCCATAGTTCCTACATTTTAGGCGGATGATGATGATGTACAATGGGGACACTCCATAGGTCCTCACATAACTTATGTGAATGTCTGACTCCTGTCTGGCTGACGGCACCTCGCTCGCGATCTGTGAACAAGGTCATGTCATGGAGATGTAGAAGGGAAACTTTCATTTCTCCTGATCCTATGGCATCCTTCGTGAGCTGAACCATTCAGGAGCACACTGTCAACGGACACAGGTGCTGATGGGATGGGTGCCAACCGCACCTCAAAGGTGCTGAGAGCACACAGAGAGAAAGAGGGAACTCAATGCTGCCGGTCCAGGACATTCTGGCAGCAATAACAAGCCCCAGTGAGTATCAGCATGACTGATGTGTCCAGTGACAGTGAAGGCCCACCATCAGTGTGCTGGGAAGGTTGCACAAAGCACAGGCCCTGGACTGAGACACCTGCCTTTATCTTGGGCAAGGACCAAGGCTTCACATCTGAGTGACATGAACACTGCTCATCAGAACAAGGAGCCATAGGCAGGGAGAAATTCTTAGTGAACATTATGTATAAGTGATTATCACTCGTGCTCAGGCTATACAGTTACATCTTCTTAACCTTCCTAACCCTGCCGCAACGTCTCGGTGCTCCCCAGACATCCACAGCGCAGGTGGAGGCTGCCTGCTGACTGTTAAACCATGTCTGTGATGACCTTGATGGGTATCCTCTGGAGGGCTGAGACCTGAAGGACCCTAGCCTGCTTTCAGGGCCCTGCTGTGTGGCAGTGGTACCCTCCTCAGCCTGTGGAACTGGAACTGCTGGGGTCACAGGAAGAGGGGGTTCGGATGGGCCGTACACCCCTCGTATCGCCTGCTGATCCTCCTTCCTATGGGTGTCAGAGGGCCCCTGGCTGACTCCTTGTGGAGAAGTGAAGATTGGAGTGAGATCGAGCTGCCCCGCACCCCTCTTGCGTACACACTATTGGAGGCCAATGATGGTGTCAACGATGGAGTTCAGCCGGTGCAGCAGTGCAGGACTGATGTCCTGGACCAAGGTCACCATGGTGGCCGCCATTGTACCAGTGTTGACCTCGTGCATTGGCATGCTGGCGCTATCACCTCAGACTGAAGGCGGACAGACTCCTCCTTCATACCTTGCAATCTGAGTGGTGCAGCGGACATCCCTTCCTGATGTTCCTGAGTTTGCCTTTGCTGCTCTAGCAACTGTGACATGACCAAGTCCAGAGGCTCACCATCTGACTCGGACTCAGCAGATTTCTGGCCTCGAGCAGTTCTCCAAGTGCTGGAAACCTGGGAAGTCCCTGCCACCGGCTGCTGTGGATCAGACTGTGCGATGCATTCACCAGATTGTGATCCCGAAGCTACTCTAAAGCAAGGTCCCACCGAGGTGTGTGTCTCTGTACTGGTAGAGGGTGTGGGTGATGCTTTGATGGGTCTTCAATGAGGGTGTCATCAGATTCCTCTCCTGAGGTCACTTCAGGGCTTGAGTTGAGGACCTGGGTTGTGGACTCTGTCGGCTATGTCCCAGATGTGCCTGCGAAAGCAAGGAGAGGTAATTAGTGAACGGCAGTGGCCTGGGAAAGAGGACACATCACTCAGAGCATGGTTGTCTGATGTATGTTACACTGCTGGCAGTTACACTTAGTAGAGCACCGCTGACCTCACCGTCAGCACAGGAATGGTCCAGGTTGTCACCGGCCAGCTGGATGGCTCTGTTTTCAAAGTCGGTGAGGACCTTGATTTCAGGCATTCCTCCACCAGCCTGCGACTTCTCCCTTTTGTTGTGTGCCAGCTTGTGCTGCATTAATATACATGGAGAGAGTGTAAGCAGGACACCTGCCAGGCCAGATGATAAGGATGCCTGACATGTGTGGGTGATGAATGGTGCCATGAATGGGCTGAGGACACAATCCACAGAGCAGATGAAGGTGTGTGTGAGTGAATGGATGGTGATGTCCCTTGAACTGACAGTGAGTGAGATCCTTGTGGATATGTGATGGGCTTGTGAGTTGAGGGTGATGAGAAGAGTGACTTACCCTGGTGGAACAGAGGGGATCATTCATTCTCTTCCTGCACTGGGTGGCTGTCTTCTTTTGCAGGACATTGGCCCTGTCCACCAGTGCTACCACCTCCTGTGAAGGATTGGTGACCTTGCTTGCTGGTCTTCGCCCAGAGCAGGGAGTAGAGGACATCACAGCGGGCCTCCACTGCACCCAGTAGGCACTCGAGGGAGGTATCGCTAAATCTGTGGGCAGCATGTTTCCTCCCCTTGACAGCCGTTTGCATCAGCTTCCTATCCCCTCAAGAATGCTAGGTCTTTGCAGGGGCGGCCTTTAAATATGGCGCCCAATTTACTGAAGGCCTGAGGTGACAGCAGGGTGGGTGAATCAGAGGGTGCCCTGCCAGTGACTTGGCATATTTCCTGGGTATGCATGATTAATGAGGCGGGATTGGGGTCATATGGTGCAAAAACCTGCTGTTGCGGCCAGCAGGTAAAACATCTATTTTTCCATCTGCTATCACCCTTGGTACAAATCTGGGATGATTCTGCCCATTGTATTTTCTTTCTCAATCCCTTGCCTGACCAGAATGTCATCTGCACAGCCACCTATCATGCATGAAAGTGTGCTGACCTGCTCACTGTTTAGCTTTGCAGCAAGGCCCGATACAGTGTGATATCTGGTAAACCTGCGGCACCGATTCAGCCATGCTTCTGCCTGGTTGAGACCTGCAACATGCTCAGAGCTTTCTGCTAATGGCAGAGATTTTGCATACTTGTTCTTTCACTCGCTACCACCAAATAATATTCTTGGTCTTGTAATGTTAACACAGAATATTTACAGGGTCTGCTGAGGTAAGAAAGAGGTTAACTTTAATGTTAGGAAATGACTCACTGTGGTTTATTTGCCATGAAGCCTTACAAGAGGGAGCAAGATCATGAGGCATTACATCACCTTCTATGATGATGTATACTATATCTCATTAGTATATCATACAGTTAGAATTAATCCTTGCACTACAGCTTCCTGTAGTTGCAATATCAAATCTACAGACAGGCACAATTAAAATTTACTATCCTAGTTAAGCCAAGCCCCCAAGCTGTTCTGGATTGTTGTTAATGTGGATGATAAATTGGAAATTTAACCATTTACACATGCATCTGTTTCAAAATTCCTTCATTTCATATAAATGTACATCAAATCTACAGAGATACCCCAAAAGACAGAAACTTATGATAGACCCAAATATGGCTGTATAATTCTGAGGTACAGAGGGATCCAAGTTTTCCAGTACGAGTCCCAAAAAGTTAAAATGTAGGTACAGCAAGT
The DNA here is from genome assembly GCF_964194155.1 of Cetorhinus maximus. Taxonomy (NCBI): domain Eukaryota; kingdom Metazoa; phylum Chordata; class Chondrichthyes; order Lamniformes; family Cetorhinidae; genus Cetorhinus; species Cetorhinus maximus. The sequence continues at coordinate 134,434,291 of NC_135883.1, forward strand.
AATTAAGAAGGCTAATGGAATTCTAACCTTTATTCCGAGAGGGATTGAACATAAAAGTAAGGATGTTATGCTTCAGTTATGCAGGGCATTGGTGAGATCGCACCTCGAATACTGTGTGGAGTTTTGGTCTCCTTATTTAAGGAAGGATGGAAATGCACTGGAGGCAGTTCAAAGGAGGTTTACTAGATTGATACCTGGAATGAGTGGGTTGCCTTATGAGGAAATGTTGGACAGACTGGGCTTGTTTCCACTGGAGTTTGGAAGAGTGAGGGGTGATTTGATTGAAGTATACAAGATCCTGAACGGCCTTGACAAGGTGGACGTCAAAAGGATGTTTCCTCTTGTAGGTGAGTCCAGGACTAGGTGGCACTGTTTTAATATTAGGATCACCCTTATAGGACAGAGATGAGGAGAAATCTTTTCTCTCTGAGGGTTGTGTGACTTTGGAACCTTCTGCCTCAGAAGGTGGTGGAAGTAGGGTCATTGAAGATGTTTTTAAGGCAGAGATAGATAGGTTCTTGTTCGGCAAGAGAATCAAAGGTTATCAGGGGTAGGTGTGAATGTGGAACTTACCACAAACAGATCAACCATGATCTTATTGAATGGCAGATAACGATCGAGAGGCTGAATGGCCTACTTCTGCTCCTATTTCATATGTTTGTAGATACAAAGATGACTCTGAAATCATGGGGCAGGGATGGGGCTGATATCTCAGGGGGCTCAATGGGCCCCTGAGTGAGAGAGAACCTATGGCATAGGATCTTACTGGGGGAGGGGTAAGTGGTGGGAATATTGGCTTACCCTTTTTATCGTCTTCAGGTTCCCCTCTTTATCTGCTCTTGGGTGGCCTCCTGGTACCTGGAACTTCTCACACAACATCTGCCAGCACAAAACTATAAATAAAGATTTTCAACTATCAGGGACCCAACTTTTATACAGTAAATCCAATAACATTAGTAGGTGCCATGTGATCTAGTCATGTAGCCCATCATTACATGGTCTGGTGACATGTGGTCAGGACACCGCATGATCAAAGCTCCCTCCAACCAGAGTTGGCAACCCTCATCCACCAATGCATCCGGTGTGAATGAGCTGCTAATAACCTAGCACCTCTAACATGTGCAAATGCCACACAGAGGAATAAGGTTTCAGGCAGGGTACTAAAGGATATTAGCCCTCCTAATTTGGCTGGGGTCTGCCAAGTATTTGTGCCCTTTAGCGGCCAGCTTGCTCTGTGCCGGCTGCCAATGCAACGGATCCCAAAATTAAGATGTCCCTTTGTAATGGAGATGGACAATGGGATGGCAATGAACTAGGAAACTCCAATGAGTAGAAAAGGAACTGTTGGCAGGGCACTAGAATTAGCCATGATCTCAGGTAAGGGCAAGAGAAAGAAGGAATGTTGGAGATACAGCCAATGTAGAGATACTTTGCTCATCCCATTCTCTACACATACAATGAATACTTTGAAAATAAGGACACCTGCAAATAACAGACACCTGATGCAAGTCCCTTAGGCGTCCTTAATTTACAGGTTTAACTGTCTATGAAAGGTTGCAAAAGGCTTGGACTGAAGCAATGTATTAGTTCAGCCTTTGTATGATATCGTAATGGAATCATTGACTCATGAACACATAGGTCAGGATTTTGCTCTCATTGGGCGGGCTCGGTGGGGGCGAGCGGGAGAGGTTGGGAAGCCGGCCACTGCCCACAATCAGACCACGACCACGATTTCACGCTGGCGGGCTAATTAAGGCCCGCACAGCGTGAAACCTGCACCGCAGCGCTGCCTGTGTTGGGGAGAGGAGGTGAACGGGGAACTTTGCGCATGCACGCATGTGCACACAGGAAAAGCTCCCTCCGGGAGATGAAGATTAAAAAATTAAAAATTATGAATTTTAAAATGTTAAAAAAACATGCCCCCTCACGTGACTCTGTCACATGAGCAGGGACTTGTTAGTAATGAAATGTTAAGGTTTTAATTTAATTGCTGTTGGAAACCTCTTCTCGCCCATGGATGAGGTTTTCTAAAAAATCCCAAGGCCGCTAGGCCTTTTTGCCTGCCCGTGAAGTGTAAGGTTGGACAGGCAGTGAAAAATTTAATTCGTTTATAACTTTAATGGCCTGAATAGGCCTGATAATTGTCAGAGGGCGCGCGCGGGGGTTGCCCATCATTTTACACTTGTTCGGGTTGGGCACATGCCTGCCCGATGAGCAAAAAATTCTGGCCCTAGTGGTTTTGTTAAACTAGTGCTTAAGATTGGGAACTTTATCCAACTGCATTTATCACTGCAATAAAATTCCTATTGAGGAGATTTCTTTTCACTTTGGAAAAGAGGGAAAGTGTATTGAATATCCAATTTTCAGCATTTTCAGTTTTTATGTCCAGTTTCTTCTATTTGTATGTTTTTCATCTACGTCGACATGGGGTAATTATGTTCATGATGCTGCTTGTCTTCTAAAGGTCGCGGACAGAAAGGAATACTAAAAAGAATTGTACATGGCATAATTTATGACCTCAGGTTGCCCCAAAGTGTTATGCAGTCAGTGAAGTACTTTTTGAAGTGTAGTCACTTCTTTAATGTAGAAAACGCAGCAGGGGGTTTGTGTACAGCAAAGACTCACAAGACGATGTGATGATACAAAATTAATCTTTTTTTTTTAAGTGATGTTGCTTGTTAGATAAATATTGGTCAGGACAGCAGGGAGAACTCTTGTACTTATCTTCAAAATAGAGCCAAAAGCTGGCAACATTTAACATCGAGCCAGAAGAGGCTCAAGTAAGTTTTCCTCCTATTCCAAGAAGGAAACTTTGGATCTTCTCTACCGTGGGATTTCCTTACCCCTTTCTCCAGCATGATCAGCCCATTATCATCCCTCTCCCCTCTATCACTCACTTGCTCTTTAGGGGACCCAACCAATGTGTTGTGCTCCAGGCTGCCACATTTTTGGGGAGTTTTGCCAGTCTCCTGCCAAAGTTAGGATGGGAGGTCCCTGCAGAATTTCAAGGCTGCAGATAGGGCCATGGTTTTAACATCTGAAACTGAACTGGACTAAGCACATAAATACTGTGGCTACAAGAGCAGGTCAGAGGCTAGGAATCCTGTGACGAGTAACCCACCTCCTGACTCCCCAAAGCCTGTCCACCATCTACAAGGCACAGGACAGGAGTGTGATGGAATACTCTCCACTTGCCTGGATGAGTGCAGGTTCAACAACACACAAGAAGCTTGACATCACCCAGGACAAAGCAGCTCGCTTGATTGGCACCACATCCACAAACATTCACTCCCTCCACCACCGATGCACAGTAGCAGCAGTGTGTACCATCTACAAGATGCACTGCAGAAACTAACCAAGGCTCCTTAGGCAGCACCTTCCAAACCCACAACCGCTACCATCTAGGAGGACAAGGGCAGCAGATACATGGGAACACCATTACCTGCAAGTTCCCTTCCAAGCCACTCACCATCCTGACTTAGAAATATATTGCTGTTCCTTAACTGTCGCTGGGTCAAAATCCTGAAACTCCCTCCCTAACAGCAACGTGGGTGTACCTACACCACAGGGGCTTCAGCAGTTCAAGAAGGCAACTCACCACCACCTTCTCAAGGGCAAATAGGGATGGCCAATGGAATACAGGCCCAGCCAGCAATGCCCACATCCCGTAAAAGAATTTTAAAAATCTGATCTGAAAGATGGCATCTCCAACATTACAATATTCTCTAAGTACTGCATTGGACATCCCGCTTACTATCCAGAGCTATATGTTGTACATGAAGGCGTCTAGACATCGATTAAATACGGAGTCAGGATGAATATAAATTTTCATGCTAAAGTAACCCTGACCAGAATAAAATGTACTTTAGTGCCCCTTTTTTGCAAAATGTGTTAGTTTTTTCAACTGGATGCCTGATCAGCCATAATCCAATTGAATGATGGGATGGTACGAGGGGCAGAATGGCCTACCCATGTTCCTACATAAGTACTCTGAAGAAAGAGAGAAAGAACCATCTTTAAAATAATATATAAAGAAGCTCTGAATTAAGCCAAGTATCCAATTGCTTATTGTGACAGGAACAAGACTCAGTCTTGGTTCTAATCATTAACCTTCTGCAGCTTAAGATGACAATTTAAAATGAGCTTAAAGCTTAAAGCTTAAAATGAAGGGAGTAACTTAAAGCAATACAGAAATACTGTCTCAGGATATATACATTTCTGAAGGCATGATTGAGCTATTTGTTCTCCTGAAGGAATGTTATTAATTATAATTTTAATAGGAATTCTCTCTTGGCTTTGAAATGCTGGATGCAATCAAACCTTAGAGAGGAGTAGTAGCTGCTAAGATTTGATTTTGTGTTATGATCTCCGTAGAGACCAAAGACTTTTAAAAAGAAATTTGAACCTCCAGTTAACAGCTGAAAAGGGTGACACAACAGGATTTCATGTTTTAAGACATTTACTGTAACGAACAGACAAAAAGCACTAAACAGTATTTTTGTAGGCAAGTTATATTTTAAATTATGGAACAGAACTTTCCCTTTTTACTTCTAAAACAACAGAAAAACCCACTTTACAGGTATATGTTACGCTGTTCCTTAAGTAGACATTCAATTCTCCCGGAACCAGTCCAAAATGATTCTTAGCGCCTGAGAGTTTACTTTAAGGTAACCTTTAACCCAAGAATTGTCCTTCACGCTGAGAGTTCCCTTGGAGAATCTATCTCTAGCACAAGCTGGGAGAATCTTCCAGCCTCATTTCAAATCTTTAAGAATTTGGTCTTTTCAATCTGAGCATGAGTTCCCACTAGCATTTCTGCATGGTGAACCATACAGGGTTTCAGCCTCCAGCTGCTCCCTCTCTCCTGAATCCTGGCAGAATGCATGTGTCTACGAGTTTCAGGGATATCTTAGAAACCCTCCCCCTCTCAAAGCCCATCTCTATGGCAATGTGAATCACACAGGTGTTACGACCAGGATGGGAGGATGCACAGTTTATCTAGCCCCACTACTCCACAGGTCATACCATTAGTGTAAATGTTTAATTCACTTATCAAAATGGCCAATTGTTCACCTTCATTACTGTCAGACCCAGCCATCTTTCAATAAACTCAGAAGTATTGATTTATTATAAAACAGAACTTATTTTTGAAAACAAGTTGCAAGAACTGGTTAACACACAATTTGTAATCTGTAATTGTAACTATCTATCCCTTTTACAATACCCCAGCGCTTGCACACACATACACCCACACACAAACAAAGGACAAACAGATAGGGTCTCTGCAGAGATAGGTGGTTGAAGAAAAAACTTTATAAACATGATAAAGTTTGCAAGGTTTTGATGCTGTCGATCTGGTGCTCCCTCATACGAGGATGGGTCACTAGTCCCAGTAGATGCCTGGAGCTTCTCACCAATGGATCTTCAGCGTGGAGAAATTAGAACTAGATCAATTCTTCTCGTTCCAGACTCTTGAGTTTCCAAATACAGACAAGCTCCCCTGAGATGAGGATTCCTAGCTGGATACTAATAACCACACTGTATTTCAAGCAAGGCAAGGGCAGCTCTTGCCCTTCCTAGTTCATTCCCAACTGAATTCAAACAAAAAGTTCAAAACATAAAGATCCTCCGTCAGGTATTTCCATTAAATCATCAGGACTTTACCTTTAAAACAATTTTTTTCCCCCATCACTTTAAGTAATTGTAGTTCAAATAAACAAATAGCTCTTCTCCACAATTGCCATGTTGGCCATTCAGCTGATTTCTTGGAAAGGGCATGCTTGCTCCAGTCCAAAAAAAAAATCCATTATACCACATGGATTTGTACGTTCTATCCTGCTCAGGAATAGTATGGTCAGGTTGTGTTCCCCTGCTTAGCAGTTGCCCATGGTTCAACTGCTTATTTTCACACTGCAGTGGTGTAGTTGTGAGACAGAGCTGTGGGTGAGTGAGATACGCCCAGATCACAACCATTGGAAACCATGGGCAGAGGTTTGAGGTCGTCGGACGTGCGCAGTCGGTGGGCCCGGGAGCGACCAGGAAAGGGCCCGCCGCCCGCAATCGGCCCTTGACCGCGATTTCACACTATCTGGCCAATTAATGGCCAGCCAGCGTGAAAAGTGCGCTGAAAGGCTCAGCGCTGTTGGGGTGGGGGCTGGAGGAGCACGGGCACGGGGGAGCGCTCACTGAAAGCCCCTGAAGGCTCAGGGAGCTGAAGAATTTAAAACCATTAAATAAAGATTTTAAAAGGTAGAAAAAATGTCCACACATTGGACTCACTCACCTAAACATATCGATTCTAAAATTTCTGTCCAAACAGTTTTATTTTTAAAAAATTAATATTGTAAACCTCACCCCGCCCTTGGATGATGTTTCCTCAAAAATCCAAAGGCTGCCTGTCCAATTCGCCTGCCCCCCCCAACTGTAATATTGGACAGGCAGCGAAAAATCCAGGGTAATTAATACATTAAGGGCCTTAATGGGCCTCTTAATTGTTGGTGGGCATGCTGCTGACTCTCGGACATGCCCGCTGACCAAAATATCAAGTGAGTGCGCGATGACATCGGGACGCTCGCCCGACATCATCGCACGTTATTTTATGCTCGGGAGAGTCAGGCATGCACCTTAACATGGTACAAAAAGTCTTGCCATATGTTCTTCCTATCTTTCTTTCTAGTTTCATTGAGCATGGAACGATGCAACTAATGAGTGCTTTATACAAACAATTATAATATTGTTTGTATAAAGCACTAAGTATTAAATCAGGCATCACAACAGGAACTATAATCGGGAAAGATATTTCTCATCATGTTCCAATGAGAAACTGGAAATTGGAACTTGTAGCAAAGGAAGTGGCTACAGGGATAATGGATGCACTGGTAGTAATCTTCCAAGAATCCTTAGATTCTGGAAAAGTCCCAGAGGATTGGAGAATGGCCAATGTAACCTTTATTCAAAAAGGGAGGGAGACAAAAGACAGGTAACTATAGGCCAGTTGGCTTAACATCTGTCGTTGGGAAAATGTTAGAGTCTATTATAAAGGATGCATTTTGAAATACATAATCTAATCAAGCAGAGCCAGCATGGCTTCATGAAGGGGAAATCATGCCTAACAAATTTATTAGAATTCTTTGAGGAGATAACAAGCAGGATAGATAAATGGGAACCAATAGATTTCATATACTTAGATTTCTAAAAGACGTTCAGTAAGATACCACACATAAGGCTACTTGATGAGATAAGAGCCCATGGTGTTGGAGGTAGTATATTAGCATGGATGGAGGATTGGCCAACTAATAGAAGACAGATGGTTGGGATAAGGGGGGCATTTTTGGGATGATAACCTGTAACTAGTGGAGTGCCACAGGGATCAGTGCTGGGGCCTCAATTTTGTATAATATATATTAATGACTTAGATGAGGGAAATGAATGTACTTCGCCAAGTTTGCGGCTGACACAAAAATAGGTGGGAAGGCAAGTGGTGAGGGTGACACAAAGAGTCTACAGAAGGTTATAGACAGATTAACTGACTGAGCAAAAACTTGGCAGATGGAATATAACGTGGGAAAATGTGAGATTATGCACTGTGGCAGGAAGAATAGAGGAGCTGAATATTATTTAAATGGAGGAAGACTGAAGAAAGCTGCAGCACTGAGGGATTTGGGAGTCCTTATGCTTGAACCCCAGAAAGCTAACATACAAGTTAAACAGGTAATAGGGAAGGCAAATGGAATGTTGGCCTTTATTTCAAAGGGAATGAAGTATAAAAATGGGGAAGACCTGCTAAAACTATACAAGGGACTAGTTAAATCACACCAAGAATACTGTGAACAATTTTGGTCCCCTTATCTAAGGAAAGATATACTGGCATTGGAGGCAGTCCAATGAATGTTCACTGGGTTGATCCCGGGTAAGGAGGGATTTTCTTATGAGGAGAGGTTGCGTAGGTTGCACCTGTACTCATTGGAGTTTAGAAGAATGAGAGGTGACCTTATTGAAACATATAAGATTCTTAGGGGGCTTGACAGGGCAGATGTGGAGAGGTTGTTTCCCCTTGTCGGAGACTCTAGGACCAGAGGGCATAATCTCAGAGTAAAGGGTCGCCCACTTAAGACAGAGATGTGGGGGAATTTCTTCCCTCAGAGGGTAGTCAATCTGTGGAATTCTTTACTGCAGAGGGTTGTAGAGGCTGGTTTGTTAGGTATATTTATGGCTGAGATAGACATTTTTAATCAGTAAAGGAATCAAGGGTTATGGGGAAAAGGCAGGAAAGTGGAATTGAGGATTATCAGATTAGCCATGATCACATTGAATGGTGGAGCAGATTCGATGGGTCGAATGGCCTACTTCTGCTCCTATGACTTATGGTCTTATGCTCAGAACGAACCACTGGGATAATTAGTCTTTGTGGTGATGAGGCTATGACAATGCACAGAGCATGATTTCAAGTTGCTCCAGGGCTTTGACCTTGTTGGTCTGCCACATTTCAGATTTCTTTTGAATCCAAAGTCATATGAATCTCCCTGAAAATAAAGGCAACTAATGACATGCTCCTGGCAAACTTACTTTAACCAGCCAAATTTATGATGCAATTCTCTTGTGAAGGCAAAGTTTGGAATCCTTCTAATTTAAGAGGAACATCCCAAGATGCTATAATTCCACCTGGCGGAATCTGGCAGTGCAAGTTAGCAAGCATAAGCCCTGATGCTAGCTATTATCAGGGTATCTAATTGTTATGTACAGACTAGCTATGGATTTCAGGGATGACACACATGTATGTTACATATATAAGCTTAGCAATGTTAGATCTTCACCTGTCTTTCTCTTGGGCAGCAGGTGGTGGTTTGGGGGGATAGCTCCACCAGATTGTTGAAGGAGGTATGGGCTGGTGTTTGGAATAGGGAACTCCCTGTTGATGCACAGCCAATGGGATAATCCTCAATACAGAGATCTACCTGTCTTTAATCCACCACAATCTTGGGCTATAAGAGTCTTGTTCTCCTTGCAAAATTTACCATGCTTCCCTATCCCTTTGCTATTTTGCTCACACCGCCATCTTTTGTTTCTTGACTTGGCCACATTAATGCTCCCCTTTGACTTGCACAATCATCACGTTTGTAATTCCATCAGTCGTTCCCTCCACATTATCACAGACCTCTCCTTTTGACTCTTCCCCTCTTCTCCTTTTCCCTCCCTCAGCACTTACTTCAAAACTATTAAATCTCTAACATCTTCCAGGTCTAAAAGAAGGTCATCGACCTGAAATGTTTGGCTGAATTTTTGCCACAGAGGTGGAGAACAGGAGCCCATTTTGGTTTTTGGGTCAGAAGCCCATCTCTGAGAGAAGCTGATTAAAGTTAAGATTTTCAATGTGTCACCATCCCAGCTGATGTTACAACTGGACAAGTCTGATCCCAGGGTGGAACCTGACTTGATAGATCCTAACTTTTATTTGCTTGTTTAGATATGTGGAGGGTAGCTACTGAACAGAGTCACAGGAGTCAGCTGATGAACTTTTAACAAAATAATAAAACATGTATTAAACAAGGAAAGATGAATTATATTACAATACTGCTTCACCCACACCTACACCTTTACAGATATATACAGATTTGTAAGGATAACACAAGTTACAAAACTTATCTTATACTCTAATGTCCACAGTAAGTACACAGTCCATTAAACCAATAGGCAGCCTGTCGTCAGACACACCACACTCTGAAACCAAGGCCAGAATTTTGACATTGGCATGCGGGGGTGGACCAAACACGTCGACGTGCAAAATGACGCGAGATGGTATTGGGCGTGCATCCCGATGTCATTGCATGTCATTTAGGTCTTTTGTTTGGTGGGTGCATGCCGGAGGAGGCTGCACGCCCGCCGAACTGTCAAAGCCTATTAAGGCCATTAGCGAAGTAGTTTAGATAATTAGCAGCGCTGCCCGTATAACCTTAAGGTGGCGGGCAGGTGAAGAGCCCAAGCGGCCTTCGCGTTTTTCAAGAAACCTCATCCACGGGCAGGATGAGGTTCCCTGAAAGTTTTATTAAATAAATAAATCATTTTTACACAATTCATAAACATGTTCCAGCTCATGTGACACTGTCACATGAGGGGACATGCATAAATAATTTTTAACTTTATTATTTATGAACTTTTATTATGTACTTAATCTCCCTGAGACAGCTTGTGAAAGAGCGCAAGCCCCAACTCTCCCTCCTCCCCCCCATCCGCACAGGTAGCACTGAGTGCTACCAGCCATGCATCACGCTGGGCGGGCCTTAACTGGCCCGCCCATGTAAAATGGCGGCATGCAGCCGATCGTGGGCGGCAATCGGCTCCGCGCCCACTCCTGGCCGGTCCACCCGACAGTCAGAAAATTCTCCCCCAAGTGACAGATGCCACCACAACCAGATGCTATGGATTTCTCATCAACTCCCCCAGATACTTGTTACATTGTGAGCCAACCAGTCTCACTGAACTCCATTGTTCACATGAGGGTTTCCCACCTCCACTCTCCAAGAACTCGCCTTGAAATCTTCTCCCAAACTGACGCTTTCTCTCAGATGCCTTTTGCAAACGTTCACCTCCAGGGTTTCGAGCGCACCTTCCGATGTCCCTCTCCCTGGGTCACACATGCGTTCAAGCTTTCCTCCACACACTCTCTCTCACCGAAGAGTCAATTCAGGTCCAACAGGTCTTCATGGGGATGGTCACTGTCTGCTGCAGTGCCTTCTGTATCCTCCACCTCTGGCCTAACTACGTGAAGAAGTGAGAGATTGATAACTTCCTTGTCTGCACTGGGCCTAGTGGATGGTATCTCTGTGAAAGACAGGAACTTACTGCTGAGAGTGTAAATTTCCTCAGCTTCTGAAGGCTGAATCTATACTGCTTCTAAATAAAAGGTTGAAAATGTTGCATGGAAGCCAGTGTGTCATTCAAATGATGAGCATCATCTGGTTCTTTTAGGATTCCGAGGTTTGGCAACATCGCCATTCAATAAGGATGCACATTGATTGTGAAGAACGCAGAGGAAATCAACAATTTGTTACCCCTTGTAGCTAAGAGGAGTGATAATCCTGCCTTTGACTGGAAGGCCTATGCTACCTGGACCTTTTCACTTGATGTCTGATAGATAAAGGGTCATTGGCTGAAGCCAGTCAAAGTCATCTGCTAATAAGTTAACAGACGCTCCAGTATCAATTTTCAAGGTAGTATCGAAGCCTTGAACTTGTACTGCAACTGACCAGCATTCTGGATTAAGGCTATTTACTTCCCCTAGGAACTCTGCAGGGTCATTGTTAAAATATATCAAAGGCTTTCATAATGGAATTGAAAGCCGTGGTGGGCTCCTGCACACCCTACCTTAAGAGAATGTTGTCTGCTACTGGACCTACTCCATAAAGAAAAGGACTAATTTGGAGCTTTGGCTTTTTTTCATGAAGACCTGATGCTGTTCAGTATCGGAGAAAGTGGCGTTTTCATAAGTCCCACTGCTGGCCTCTCTGCAGGCCCTCAAGGCAGTCAAACGGGCAGGGCAAGGGCAAGGACTTTTCACTAGGTATGGTCATTGTTACCTTTCTCCAGTATGCCTCCATCTACTCCCAAAATTTCTCACGCAGCTTTCAAATTTTTCTTCACTCTGTGGTTCCTTCGATATTGCTGATGTCTCTTTTACATCGATGTCTCCATTGGTCTAACCATGTTCTAAGATTGAGTTCTTCTGTCTTGGACTCTAGGCATGGGACTTGGTTCTTAGACAGATTGTAGACACATACTGGTATCTGCTTAACACATGTTTATTAGTACTACTCCCAAACAGGTTACAGAGTAGGCACAAAGCTCTTTGGCATGATTCCAACCTCTCTCTTGACAGTCTAACATCTGTTTGAGTAGTGTCAGTGCTAGATAATTATCTGCGTCATATATTAGCATATCCCACCTGTTAACCCTTTATACTACAGTCATGTTGGTCAGTGCCAGTGTTTTCCAGGACCCCTCCCACCCCCATTCCTGCCTTCAGGGGCTCAGAAAATTCAATTCTGTTCAGTTTGTTTCTCCCTGAATACCTACTGCCTGACCTGCTGAATGTTTTCCTGCATTTCCTGTTTTAATGGAGTATATGCAGTTGAATTGCAAACATTTATTAAGTTGGATAGATAATTGGTGGGTTTTTTTCCACTAATAGCGCCCTTGGATGTGGGCAGTAAAAAAGGTGCAAAAACAAAAAAAAATGTACTAATACTGTGTGGTAGTTGTTTTAATGCTATTTCAATTTTTTTTATTTTGTGAAAGCAATATTATTAGCTTTAGTACTCTATCATTACTTTACCAGCAATTGCCTATTAGAGACCTGCTGGTGACTTTTGAAAAAGTTTGGTGTATCTTCTATTTGTTGTAATAAATTCTCCATTGGTACCCATCGCACCTTAGATGAGTTGGCTTCATTGTATCCTTCTGGCAGGAACTGTGGTATGAGCATTTGAGCAGATGATGATAAAATATGTAAAAGTAGATGTAAGATAGTCAATAATAAATCCAGTAAGGAATTCAGGAGAATCTTCTTTACTTGGAGAGCACTTAGAATGTAGAACTTGCAACCACAAGGAGCAGTTGAGATGATTAGCATAGGCACATTTAAGGGGAAGCTGGCTAAGTGTGCGAGGGAATAAGGAATAGAAGGATATGCTGATTAGGTTAGATAACGTAGATGGGAGTTGGCTCATGAGGAGCATAAACAATAGCATAGAGTAATTGGGCTGAATGGCCTTTTCCTTTCTGTAATTTCCGTATGGCTGGAGGGGATAGAGGGAAGCGGCTTTCAGAAATGACACAAGTCCAGTTGCAGCAACTAATGCTGCAGCTGAACGTACAGCCCAAGCAACAGCTACTTGTCTCTAAATGCTTGAAAAAGCTGTGGCAGATGAGGGAACGTTGAAATTCCTCATTTATCCTGCCTACTGGACTGTCTTCAGTCAACAGTGTTGCCTGCAGTTCTCAATTTCTATGCCATTGTCCATGACTTTAATGGAAGGACTGAATAGAAGAAATCTTCATGATGTATTTGACAAGTTGCTACATAAATTGACCAGAGCGATTCTATCTTTGATGTCCAAAATAAATGTTTGTACATATGTGTTGAGATTCTTTTGAATAGGGGTGTTTCTGATCAAAGTTAGAGATGGACACAGACAAACAGCTGGCTATATTTAGGAAGACTGAAGAGAAAGGAAAAATAAACAGCAAAAACTTCAGGCAAAGGTAACCATACAAGGAAAATATAACTTCAGAGAGGCCCATATGGGTGACTCTTGTCAGACAATGGATCATTTTCCACCAACGTGTCATTTCAATAAGCAAACAGCTGCTCCATAAGGATTTTCTTTCAGAAATACAGAGCTTCCAAAATGTAGGAAAGATTCAAAACAAAATGGATCAATAGTTGCTAGGAGCCACCAGACATTTTATTTCTTGAAAATACCAGGACAATTTAGTTGGTAAAAGTGATGGATAGACTATTTCTAAGCAAACTAAATGAATAGGTGATATAAAAATAAAAGAAAAGATCAATATTTTACATAATACATATATATTTAACACTAAAGAATGCTGAAGACATAGAAGAGTATTAAAACTACACAAAAATATTATGTATGCCGCAGACACACTGCAGATATTGAGGTTGAAATTCTTTTTGGCCTATTCCCAACCCTTCTGTTCTCAGGCTGTTGTCTGGAGAATGGAGTATGACGTATGACGTCCTACCTGCAGCTCATACTGATTTACAGAGCAAAGATATTGGGCAGTATGTAATGGAGGTGACAGGGGACCTGTCAGCTGGGCAGTTAGCAAGAGCTCTGCATCACGTCTTTTAGGAAAGGCCCGCCACATTGAATGCCACTCCGGCACTTAGCTGGGCTGCAGTAGGACTTCTCTTGGCTGAAGAATCCTGTGTTGGGGTAGTCATGGGAGGGTGGGGGGGGTAAAGAGGGGTGGAAGTCCCTCACCCCTGCCACCCCCACCACCAAGAGCTGCCGGCCAATCAGAGGCTGGCAGCTCCTCATTATTTAGCAGTGTCACCGAGGAGGGAGTGGCTACTGCTGGTAATTCACCCATCTGAGGCCGAAGGTCAGCAATAGTGGGAGGGTAAAGTCATGGCTTGGGGGTCACAGAGGTCGGGGTGGGGGGGGGTGCGTATTTGACAGCAAAGTCGCAGGGATGGCTCTCAATGGACCCTCCCCTTCTTGATGCCATATCCTGGATCAGGCTCTGAAGAGTGAGCCCCCTAGAAGCCCACAAGCTTTGCTTTTTGGGCTCCCGGCATAACTAACCCCCAGCCTACTACTGAGTGAATACCAGTGGCAGCAGGATTATGCCTTTAAGCAGGCAATAAATGCTCACTCTAGGGCCTCAACTGATGGCAGCTTGGGAAGGCCATCCACAGGCCTTCCCGCCAGTTACTTAATCAGGGCAGAGGTGGGTAGACCACGGGATCACCACCTGCTACCAAACTCACTGCAGGGGAGGGCATTAAATTGTGCCCATCTATACTGGATGTGCATCTGAACAGATGCCCAGAGCTCCAGTCCCTGAGCAGCTAATTGTTGATGACAGGAAGGAGAATCCTTGCTCAACTGGAATTAGAGGGTCAGTGTCAAATTTGACAAAAACTTGACTTAAGGTTAGAAAACAGCAAGTTATGGTAAATGGTTGTTTTTCAGACCGGAGGATGGTAGAGTGCAGTGTTCCCCAAGGATCAGGCCTGGGACCAGTGAGTCAGTGTTGGGACCACTCCTCTTGACTAAGGCATATGGGATCTTGGGCTTCATAAATAGAGGTATTGAGAACAAAAGCAAAAATGTTTTACTGAACTTCTATTCAGTTCTGGTTAGGCCACAATGAGAGTAATGCATCCAGTACTGGTCACCACACTTTAAGAAGGGTATGAGAGTCCTTCAGAAGATGCAGAGGAGGATTTTAACCAGAATGGTTCCAGGGATGAGAGATCTTAGCTATAAGGTTAGGTTAGAGAACCTGGCATTGTTCCCTTTGGAGCTAAGGAGATTGGGGGGAAATTTGGTAGGAGGAGACATAGATAAGGTAGACAAATGGCTGAATTTTCCCTTTGGCATGTTGGGGCAGGCCCTGCACATCCATGAGTAAAATGACCTGTGGTGACGTCGGGCAAGCGTCCCGACATCACCGCGTGCCATTGCAATATTTCGCTGGGCAGGTGGGTGATGTTGCCTGACATATGCCCGCCATTAATTAACGGGCAAGTTAAGGCCCTTGAGGCGCAAATCGATGCCAATTTTTTGGTGCCCATGCAAGCTTCAGCTCGGTGCACGGGCACGATGCGCAAGTGGATAGGACACATTTATATTAACCTCATCCACAGGCTCACTGGGGTCGCGAGTGTGCACAGTGAAGCATTTACTTATGAAAGTTTTTGAAACTTCCCTGTGTGATCTGCAGTACTTCAAAACGCATACCAGTTGCTTTTTCTGGACTCTTAACCCTCAGGTCAGCACTCTGCAGTGAGGAATCTTTTCTGGGCCTGCAGGTTTCAGGAAGCCTTCACTTAGCCTGGGAATGGGAGCTGAACTGTCCACTGGAGGCAGCTCTGCTGAGGAGGAAGGGAGGGCTAGAAGGGGGAGGTGGCCAGGAGTGCACATTCAGTCTCCAGGGGAGTCACCTTTGGAAGGACAGGCGCAGGTACAAGGGGTGCAGGGCCAAGAGGCAATCCAAGGCGGAAGGGGCTGCAGAAGATGCCACTATCCTGCTGCCAGGGTTTACAGGCGGTGAAGCAGTTACCTCAATATGTCTGAGGTGCAGTGCCGAAGGAGGCTCCATCTCTCAAGGAAGACAGTCAACTATATCTGTCAGATGAAAGGGCCTGAGATCTCCGCTAACTGTGTGGGTGGACACCTCATGCCAGTGGCTCTAAAGGTCACAGCTTCCCTCAACTTCTATGCCTCTGGCTCCTTCCAGGAGTCGGTGGGTGATCTTTGCGGTGTCTCCCAACCAGCTGTCCACACTGTGTCAAGCAGGTTACAGACGCTCTGTTCAGACGGGCATTGACCTTCGCCCACTTCCGCTGGGACCAGGCAAGCCAGACACAGCGAGCCAGAGGCTTCGCGGCCATTGCTGGCTTCCCCACCCCGTCCAGGGTGCAATAGACTGTACACATGTGGCCATAAAGGTGCCAGCAGGTGAGCCCGGTGTCTTTGTTAACAGGAAGGGCTTCCATTCCATGAACGTGCAGATAGTGTGTGATCACAGGATGCATATTCTACAAGTTTGTGCAAGGTACCCAGGGCTCCAGTGCTTCCTCACCCCGCTGATGCCAAACACTCACACAAAGATGCTAGGCCTGCTCCCCATGCCCCCACCACCCCACACCTCCCACCACCCACCTTGGACACATTCTGCCTACATCACATTAGGCACCACACGTTATATCCTTCCATAGCAAGGAGGCACAAGCACGTGGAGCGCAGAAGGCAGCAGATGGTCCGTTGCTACGCCATCTTGAAGCTCGCCTCCCAGCATGTCATCACCCTGACTTGGACATGTCCTGGAGTTCCAGAACTGCACCTAGGTGCAGCTCCTCCAGGTTGCCCCCACACCAGTCATGTGGGATTCAGTGTAACACATGTTGTGGGGGCAAAACACATCTCATCATTACCCTCAGGCTGACCTCAGCATGGGCAGTATCTGCTGGCCCACCCAGCAAAAGACAAATGCTGTCGATGATTCAATGCAGTCTCTACACTCAGACTTGGGGTGGGGGAGGGGGTGCAGGCGGTGTGGGCAGCAGGGGGTAAGCCGACCTGCTGGGTTACATGACTAATGCTGACATTGTCCTCACTCTGCCAGAGCGCAACAAGTCATTGAAGTGCTTGTGACACTGGATCTAGCTGCGCCGCACCACCTCGCAGGAGCTCACCACCTCCGCCACCTCCCCCCCAGGCACGTTTCGTCATGTCAGGGGGCCTCCTCTTCCCATTCTGGGGAACCAGCACATCCCACCGTGCTGCCACCTCCTTGAGGAGGGCAGCAAGGCAGTCATCTGAAAAACGAGGGGTACACTGGCTCCCCCACCCTAACCTCCAGCCTGGCCTGTTCCGCTGCTCTACCCTCCGGACTGGCCTGCTCACCAGAAGCCCTCTGGTGAGCCCTCCCACTTGACATTATGAGCAGCCTTGCAAAGGCTGCCAGCGCTCCTGATAAACAGGCCGCCGAGTCGCCATTGTGCCCAGCGCGCAATGCGCTCCCACTGCCGTCCGCCCACTCCCGCTATCCTTGGGAGTCGGGCATTATGCTGGGCGGGCCTTAATTGGCCCACTCGCGTAAAAGGCAGCGCAGACCCGATCGCAGATGGCGATCAGGTCCGTGCCCGCCCGCCCCCACCCCCACTCCACCCCCCACCCGCCAAACAGAAAATTCAGCCCAAAGAAAAGCTGATGGTGCAGATTTAAGACTTTTGACAAGATGCTGGGAAGATGTGAGGGAGTGCCTTTTTATGCAGGTGGAACTCACAACCTACAAGATTGGTGGAAGTGGAGATGATTAATGATTCACAAATTAAATTGGATGGGCAGTTCAGAGAGATGAACTTGCAAGGTATGAGGATGGGATGGGGGAATGGACTGACTGGATTTCTCTAGAGAGGCGGCATGGACTCAATGAGCCGAATAGCCCCCTTCTGTGCTATTGTGATGCTATAAGCGGAATTTTCCATTCTGGAGTCTCAGTCCGGTGGTGGGCAGGAACGTCGGTGTGATACCCGCTGGGCGGTGAGACGGCTGAACACACTGATCTACTGCTTTTCAGCTCATTAATTTTGCACCCGCGAGTAGCTCAGCGAATCTTATGGTGAGGCAGGCAGGAAATCACCTGCACCACTGTTACCTCATGGGGTCCAACGTCCTGGCACCATACTTAAAGGACACCCGGGCAGCCATTCACTCACTGCAGGCCAGGAGCTCCACATTACTCCTTCAGAGTCCTTGCAGCCGTAGCTCATACCGGATAAACTGGCAGATGTGAGCAACCACCTCCAGGGCATATGAAGTCACCTTCGACATTGTTCTTCAGTCATCTCTAGATAAAAACACTGCCTGAGATATACCCATGATCGCGCCAATGCTCGCCTTTGCAGTGGTCCATGTTTGTCAGCCTCTTGACATTCTAGAGGTAGGATTAATTGATACCCCCACAGTGAAGGCACCCCTAGGTATCAAAAAACATAATATGATTGAATTTTATATTCATTCTGAGGGAGAAATGAGTGCATCCAAATCTACTGTTAGGAAATAGAGATAATTTCAGTAAGTTATATTGGTATTTGTAGGTGTTAGGAATGAGTTTTAGCTTTAAAGTTTAAATTTGATTTGCATTTCTGTGTCTGTGTATTAAGAAAGGTCAAATGGAGTTTTAGTTTCGCTTCTAATAAGGTTTTTTATGACTGTCGCAGCTAAGTTAAACAAACAAGGATAGAAGAATTGAACTGTTGCCTAGCAACATGGGGGGCCAAAGAGGCAGGTCCCTCCCACAAACATACACAGAAGAAGAGAAACAACAGTTATTTTGGAAGCTGCTTGAGCGCAGTTGGTTCTAAAAGTTGCTGCCAGGAGAGACTGGGGCAAAGGGGACAGAGAGCCTGTCCCAGGCTAAAGAAAAACCCTAAAAATCCAGGGGAGTGGAAAAGAGGAAAGTCCAACAAAGACCTTCTAGTCAAAGGAAGGACAGGAACTTGGGAAAAGGTTTCCATGGACTCTGTATTTACTCTGAACATTAAAGTATGAGATAGCTTTTGTAACTTGTGTTAGCCTTACAAATCTGTATATATCTGTAAAGGTATAGTTGTGGATGAAGGAGTATTATAATATAGTTCATCTTTTATTGTTGAATAAATGATTTTTTGTTAAAAGTTCATCAGCTGACTTCAGTTCCTCTGTTCAGTCACCACTCTCCATGTATCTAAACGAATAAATAAAAGTCAGGACCTGTCAAGTTGGGTTCCGCCCTGGAACCAGGCTTGCCCAGGGGTAGCCTCAGTTGGGGATCATAACAACGTGGGGGCTCTCGAGGGATTTTGAAACGTGGACAGCAGGCGGTTGGATGCGGAATAATAATTAGGCTGGGATTGGAAATCCATGAACATTGGTGGGATCTGTGAATCCTTTTAACAAGCACACGGAGGCACTGGACATAGGAATAGGAGTTCCTGGTTGGTATATTATATAGGTTTGAATTCACAATGGCGTTGGAGGTTGCTAAGCTTTTTTTTACAGGTGGAAAATGTAACTCTGACTGGTTTACAGAAATTAACCAAGAGGAAGCTGATGAAATTGACGGATAAATTGGAATTAAAATTACCCGAAGGGGCAAGACAAGTAGACATAGTTGAGATAATAGCACAGCATCTAAAACTGGAAGGGATAACAGAGAGACTACGTTTTCCAGGGAGTGAGTCACAGCTGGAGGTAGTGAGGCTTCAGTTAGAAATGAAGAGGCTTGAATTTGAACAAGCAAAGGAACTGAAAAAACTTGAATTAGAGGCAAAGGAAAAGTTCCAGAATTGTTCCTGCGAATGAAAACAGTTTGCTGAATTGTGGTCCAGTTGAGCAAAGAACTGACCCAAGCAAAATTACTGATGTATCAACCTTAGTAATGCACAATATGAAAGCAGCTAAAGTGGCCGCAGAATTGGAAATCAAGAATTGCCAACAAAAAGCACTGAAATTGCAAAATGGTCTGGAAAAGTCAGTGACCAGAGAGACAGATTTACAAGTGATTGCCGGTGCTAATATACAAAATACAACAGTTGGAACCCAGGCAAATTGACAGTTTGCAAAAAACCGTTCAAAACTTGTAAAGGGATGGAATGATGTAGTTTGTGGATTATGCAAAAGAATTGAAGGGTTGGAATGAACTATGAAACTCCACAGGGAGAACGCCATTGACGCCGCTCAAAGAGAAGTGGAAAAGGCCAGTTTGAAATGGGTTCTGAAGAAACAACAAGATCAGAAAAAGTTTAAAGATCAAACCAAGCAGGAATGCAAAACACTCTTGTGCGAACATAAAAAGCATCTCAGCAACATCCTTGAAATAGCAACACCAGATTTTGACCAGAGAAGAAATGAAATGTTAGCTCACAAAAATGCCATTTTGACTTTGTTAAATCGAAATGAGAATTTACCGCATTTGAGTTCAGAAAATGAGCTTGAGGGTGGAATTAGTCCACAGTGAATGAAAAGGACGATTGGGCTGCAGACTTAAATGAAACACTTTTTGCTGAGTTAAAGACTGGGGGTAAGGGGAAAAAGAAATATAAAAGTTGAGTTATGATGTGCAAATTGCAAATTCTGCTAATCTTGTTACAGCTATTTCCTGGGGTTTTCCGGCCCCCTCACAGGTGGGGTGGCGCCGCAGCCAGAAGCCCATTGACTTGCGGCAGGACCGGAAGATCCAAGTGGTGGGCGGGTGCGGAAAATGCCACCCAATGACTTTGTTTAAGTACGTTTTTGTAATTGTATGATAACATGTCTAATTGTGAAACAAAATGGAAAGTGTATAGCATGTACAAGCTATCGCTAGAAGCTTATGATGTTAAGTTTTTATGAGGCAGATGTAAGGCCATTGTAAAGAAACCCTCAATGTTGTGGAGTTGTCTTTCCTACAAAGGGGAATGTTGGGTGACAGAGACAGTTTAAGTAAGTTATATTGGTATTTGTAGGTGTTAGGAATGAGTTTTAACTTTAAGGTTTAGGTTTAATTTGTATTTCTGTGTCTGTGTGTTAAGGGTGGTCAAAGGGAGTTTTAGTTCCACTTTAAAAGGGTGCTTGCATTTATGAGGTTTCTTATGACTGTTGCAGCTAAGTTAAATAAACAAGGGTAGAAGAATTGAACTGTTGCCTAGCAACAGGGAGCCAGAGAGGCATAGACACACACAGAAGAGAAACAGCAGTTGTTTTGGAAGTTGTTTGAGTGCAGCTGGTTCTGAAAGTTGCTTCCAGGAGAGACTGGAGCAAAGGGGACAGATAGCCAGTCCTAAGCTAAATAAAAACCACTAAAATCCAGGGGAGTAGAAGAGAGGAAAGTCCAAAGAAGACCTTCTAATCAAAGGAAGGACAGGAACCAGTGAAAAGCTCCTGTTAAGTGAAGTTAGGAGTGAGGGGCAGAGAGAAAGGCTCCAAGCCTCAGATTTAAGGAGACAAAAGCTGCAGAAAGCAGATTTAAAGCAAGAACAATTTGTAAGAGGCAAGAAAGTCCAAAGAGACAACTGAAGGTCTGTAACTCTTTGCTATGAGCATGTGAAGCAGTGGTGTACTGTTGATGGCTGAGTCAGAGAGACAGAGTGTGTGGAAAACAGTTTGAATGCATGTGGTGACCCAGGGAAGAGGAACATTGGAAGGAGAATTCGAAACCCTGGAGGTGAACCCTTGTGGAAGACATCTGAGAGAATATGTCGGTTTGGGAGAAGATTTCAAGGTGAGGTCTTGGAGAGTGGAGATTGGAAATCCTCGTGTGAAGAACGGAATTCAGTGAGACTGGTTGGTCCACGGTGTGGCAAGTGTCAGGCGGGGCCGGGGGTTGGCGGGGGGAGTTGAGGAGAGATCCATGGCATCTGGTTGAGGTGACATCTGTCACTTGGTTTCGTAGCGTGGTGTGTCTGACTACAGAGTGCCTATTGGTTTACAGGGACTGTGTATTTACTGTGAACATTAAAGTATAAGATCGCTTTTGTAACTTGTGTTATCCTTACAAATCTGTATATAAGTGTAAAGGTATAGGTGAAGAAGTATTGTAATATAGTTCATCTTTTCTTGTTGAGCAAATGTTTTTATTGTTTAAGTTTCACCAGCTGACTCCAGTGACTCTGTTCAGTAATCCCTCTCCATGTATCTAAACAAACAAATAAAAGTTAGGATCTATCAAACTGGGTTCCACCCTGGGATCAGGCTCATCCAGGGGTAACCTCAGCTGGGGATTGTAACATTAGTACCTTAAACTTAAATAAGGGCAATTATGAGGTCATGAAAAGGGACCTAGCTAAAATGAACTGGCAAATGAGTTAAAGGATAGGTCAATAAAGGTTCAGTGGCAGATGTTTAAACAGATATTTCGGAATACACAGAATAGATACATTCCAATGAGAACAAAAAATGTCAAGCGGAAGGCCCACCATCTATGGTTAACTATAAAAGCTAAATACAGCATCAAACTTAAAGAAAAGGCATATAATTACGCAAAGATGGGTGGCAGGTCAGAAGATTGGAAAGATTATAAAGAACAGCAAAGAAGGACAAATAGATTAACAAGGAGGGAAAAATTAGAGTGTGAGAGAAATCTAGCTAGTAATATAAAGATGGATCGTAAGAGTTTCTACATTTAAATAAGGAAAGAGTTAACAAAGTGAATGTTGGCCCTATAGAGAGTACATCTGGGGAATTGATAATGGAAAGTAGGGACATGGTGGATGAATTAAACAGGTATTTTGCTTCAGTCTTCATTATACAGGACACAAGTAACATCCCAGAAATAGCTGTAAATCAGGAAATGGAAGGGAGAAAGCAACTCGGGAAAATTACAATCACCAGGGCAGTGGTATTAAGCAAATTGTTGGGGCTGCGGGCTGACAGATCCCCAGGTCTGGATAGACTTTGTCCTAACATCTTGAAAGGAGTGGCAGGTGAGAATGTTAATGCATTGGTTTTAATTTTCCAAAATTCCCTAGATTCAGGGAAGGTTCCATTAGGTTGGAAAAGTAATTCCTTCATTCAAAAAGGGAGGGAGACAGAAAGCAGGGAACTATAGGCCAGTTAGCCTAACATCTGTCATAGGGAAAATGTTAGAAGCTATTATTAAAGATGCTATAGCAGGGCACTTACAAAAATTCAAGGCAATCAGGCAGAGTCAACAGAGTTTTGTGAAAGGGAAATCATGTTTAATCAACTTATTGCAGTTCTTTGAAGGATCAAATATCTTGTGGATAAAGGGGGCAGAAATTTTAGGTTGGCGTGCGGGTGTGCACCTGACCCAATCGGACGTGAAATCGTGCGAGTGTCCCGGTGTCACTCCGCGCTCCCGCGATATTTCGGTCGGTGGGTGCATACGAGTGTCAGAGCGGGCCCACCAACAATTAAGAACACAATTAAAGTTGTTAAAGTTCCAATTGCACCCGACCTTTCGTGGTCCGTGAACCTTACTGCCAGGCGGACTTTGCATTTTTGATGAAACGTCATCCAAGGGCGGGATGAGGTTTCCGTTATTAAATCAAAAAAGATGTACGGGCAGAATTTTCATCATGTATTTGTTCAGCTAACTGAATGTGCTGCATGGGCATTTTTTTTCCCAGTTTTTAAATGCTTTACTTATTGTTTTCAAAGTCTTCAGCTCCCTGAGCTCCCTCTGCCTTTGGGGAGCTTACATTCAACGCTCGCCTGTGTCCATACTTACGTCAGCACCCGCCCTCCTCCCACCCCCACCCTGGCAGCATGCGCTTCACGCCAGCCAGCATGGAATCACGGTCAGGGGCCAATCGCGGGTGGCAGTCCGTTCCCAGGCTGCCCCCGGGCCCGCCGATCGCGCCTGCTTGCCAACCTAAAAATCCTGCCCAGGGGAATCGGTGGATGTACTGTGTTTAGATTTCCAGAAGGCTTTGGATAAAGCGTCACATCAAAGGTTATTGAAGAAAATAAAAGCTCATGGTGTAGGGGGTAACATATTGGCATGGATAGAAGATTGGTTACCTACCAGGAAACAGAGAGTTGGCAGGATATGACGAGCGGTGTGCCACAATGATCAGTTCTGGGGCCTCAACTTTTTACAATTAACGTAAATGATTTGAATGAATGGACCGAAGGAATGGTTGCTAAATTTGCTGACGCAAAGATAGGTAGGAAAGTAATTGTGAAGAGGACGTAAAGTGGTTACAAAGTGAGATTTGCCACTATCAGCACCTTTTTTAGCACTAACCACTACCATTAACACTCCCTTTGTCCTTTAGTTCATTACATCTTTGCCAACCCCTCCAACCCTGGCGTTCTACCCAGCTCCACCTGCCCCACCCCCTCTTGTCCAGTATAAATTTCATTACATTTCCACTTCTCTTCAGCTCTGAAGAAGGGTCATGTGGACTGGAAACATTAACTCTGTTTCTCTCTTGACCTGCTAAGTTTTTCCAGCATTTTCTGTTTTTGTTTCAGATTCCCAGCATGTGCAATATTTTGCTTTTATACAAAGTGAGATAGGTAGGGTAAGTGAGTGGGCAAAGGT
This sequence comes from Cetorhinus maximus, assembly GCF_964194155.1. Lineage (NCBI taxonomy): Eukaryota > Metazoa > Chordata > Chondrichthyes > Lamniformes > Cetorhinidae > Cetorhinus > Cetorhinus maximus. The sequence continues at coordinate 134,458,573 of NC_135883.1, forward strand.
CTGGCAAATGGAGTATAATGTGGGCAAATGAGAAATCATTCATTTTGGCAGGAAGAGTAAAAAAAAAGCTTATTATCCAAATGGTGAGAGATTGCAGAGCTCTGAGATTCAGAGGGATCTGGATGTCCTAGTGCATGAATCACAAAAAGGTTAGTAAGTAATTAAGAAAGCTAATAGAATGTTATCATTTATTGCGAGGGGAATTGATTACAAAATTAGGGAGGTTATGCTTCAGTTGTACAGAGCACTAGTGAGACCACATCTGGAGTATTGTGTACAGTACTGGTCTCCTTATTTAAAGAACGATGTAATGGATGCATTAGAAGCAGTTTAGAGAAGGTTTACTAGACTAATATCAGGAATGTGCGGGTTGTCTTATGAGGAAAGGCTGAGCAGGTTAGACTTGTATCCACTGGAATTTAGAAGACTAAGAAGCGACTTAATTGAAACATTTAAGATCCTGAGGGGTCTTGACAATGTGGATGTGGAGAGGATGTTTCCTCTTGTGGGACAATCTAGAACTAGGGATCACTGTTTAAAAGTAAGTGGTCACTCATTTAAGACAGAGATGAGAAGAATTGTTTTTCACTCAGAGGGTTGTGAAACTTTGGAACTCTGCCTCAAAAGATGGTGGAAGCAGAGTCTGAATATTTTTAAAGCAGAACTAGATGAGTTCTTGATTAAGAAGGGGGTGAAAGGTTATCGGGGTAGACAGGAATGTGGGGTTGAGGTTACATTCAGATCAGCCTTGACCTTATTGAATGGCGGAGCAGGCTCGAGGGGCCAGTGGCCTACTCCTGCTCCTAATTTGTATGTTCGTAGAGGCCTTTCTGCCTCTTGCTGCTCAGACACATCCTCCTCATGGCCCTATGCCAACTGGTGATGGGTCCTCCTTCTCCTGATCTGGATGAGAGTTATTACCAAGACAGGGTTGCCTGCAGCCTGCATCATCAATGCCTCAGTGGATGTGTGGGTAAATTGAAGTGACACATTTAGTGAGCATATCCTTTAAAGGTTTCCCTGAATCTCAAAGCCAGCAGGCCAGTGCAAAGGCCTTCGCCTGGCCTCAGTCTATACATAGCATCCCCACTCCACCCCTTCCAGGTGAAGGACATCATGGAGGACCAGGAATGGGTGTTCCTCCCATTCATACATGACTGCGCATTGAGACATTGCTCTTTGACCAGGGTGATGACAGCCATGTACAAGAAGCCTCCCTCTGACAGTGTTCCACTTGCCTTCACTAGCCTTGAGACTCCAAAGAGAGGCTATTGCCCTGGCAGCATAGAAAGGCTAACCACATGAGTCATTGTCAGCCATGACCATTCACCCAGGAGGATGGAGGTTTGGAGCTGTGAGCTGGCTGCCATCCACCAGCCAGGCACCTTGGAGACACCCACTTCCTTCCCTTTCTTCATCCTCTGATTGCAGCTGGTGGAAAATGGCACAGAATGAATGACAGCTCGACACCTTGCTGGGATCTCGATCTTATGGGACCCATGAATCAGGAATCAACCTGCTGCCGGGTGGGCTTCTCCACAGAGAGGAAAAAAAAACTGAGCATCGCTGATATCCAGTTGCCACATAGTTATTATCAGTCAACCACTTGTGCTGACCTTGAACTCCACCCACCCGAAAAGATCCTCCTCTCACCTCGAGGGATCTCACTGGCTGACTAACTGTGTGGTCAAGGCCAGTTTGTAAAAATTGTGCATGCCACCTTTCAAGTTCAGTCCACCAACTTTTACCCTTCCCCTGTCACCCACCAACTTCCTCTCATCACCGTAGATCCACACAATATCATCATTCCCACCCCCTCTGTCACCCTTGAACCTCCCTCTATTACTCTGGATCCTAGCGCAATCCACCTCCACATGTCTTCCCTCTCCTCAGAACCAACACCCATGACAGTCCCCATGCCCAATCTGACCATGCCCGCTCCCATTATCTGAGTCACCTATCTAGTTCCCCCAAGTGACCCCCTCCCCCATTAGACCTTTACCTACCAGACTCTCACCCTGGACCTGCCACCCTACTGCATCCCACATCCCCCCCTCAGACTGTGACTGTTCCCTCCTATCACCAGTACCCAGAGTTCATCCCCCAGGACCCCACAGTTGACAGCACCGAGCCTGCTCCTGAGACACTCTCCCGCCACAACCCCCCCTACCCCCCAGCTTCCCCAGACACCTCTCCAACACCCCCTTTCCCATTTAGCCCGCCTTCCTGCCCAGCCTTGGTGTAGCTTGTGCTACAGGCACCCGATATTCAGCAGTGATGGTGTGAAAGGAAGGCGAAAGCAGGGTCCACTGACCTCCAAGTTGTGACTGAAATGAAGCTGCCGTAAAACAAACTGTTCCAATTATCTGCTGTCGGTGCACTTATTTTGGAGGGTGAACATGATTCCAACATTTTAATGAGCATTCATGAGATGCAAATAAATGCAAATATGGTTCCCAACATTGCTCAGCGGGAATCTCGGCCTGCCTTTAACTCACCTTGAACATCGGGAGAACAACATTGCAAACAATTTTTCTGCTGGCGCAAAACTGACTTTTCCATTGACACCAAATTTAGTGCCCCTGCCCACCATGATTCCCACAACTGGCGGGAGGGGGAAATTCTGCCTTATGACTCCACAGGCTGGATTTAATGGTCACGGCAGTGGATCCACTCACTGGTTGGAGAGCCTGTGCGTAACCCCAACAAGGTCATTCCCATGCACCCTGATGCAGTTAGCAGCCAATCAGGCACCTACCTAGTTGACATCGAGGCTTCTGGGGCCTAAACAACAGATATCCCACCTCAAAGCGCTGCCAGCTAATTAGAGGTCTCCACCACTTCAGTACCAGTAGCGCCATATGAATCGGTGGGCCCTGCCAGTACTGCAGCAGTCCCCAGTGGGAGGAACAGCCAGGAGGACATGGAACACAAGTTAGTGAGGGGGTCTCACCTCAGCTAGTTAGGCAGGCCAGGATGAGGGTGCAAGAGGGATGATTTAGCATGGGGTGAGGCGTATCTTTCCATGGGGGTGTCCCACGCTGATAGTGGGGCCCTCCGTAGGGCATAGTGCCTGGGCAGGAGGGACAGGCCCCCAATACACAGGCCGCAGGCAGGTCCGCCAGGGTATACCTGTTCAGATGAAGAGTCCACCATCCACCACCCCCGCACCCACCCCACACCCCAGTTTATGTTGGTAGGATAGCAACAGCAGGAGCTGAGGCCTTTAGGTGGCTCTTAGTGTTTGGTACAGTGGTACCACTTTCATCCACCTGCCATTTTAATGACGTGCTAAAATAAACAGGGCCATACCCCTTCTTCGCACAATGGATAGAGGAATCGCGTAAGTGTTCATGCACCTTTACCATTCATTTCAGGATTCATGTTGTTATTACTGTCATTGTGGCATTTAAAACGACATGTGATATTTGATTGTCATTCATCAACCCTGAAAGTAATCTCTCATTGAGGTTGGCCTTCAGGCCGAACACAATTAATACAACATGAAAATCGATTGAATACTCAATTAATTTCTTTTTAACTTAGACACACATATTAGCTTGGTGTCTTAACTGTTCAATTGCAGTTGATACTTTATACTAAGCTAAGCAGTCAGTGCCACTTTGTGGTCTTTTGCACAAGCCAACTCTATTTTTACCTGATAGGCATTCACTTGTCATAATATAAACAAATAAGGGATAATGAACTCGTGTAAGGTGCCTGGATATTTTCATTATCCATGTATGATTCCAGTTGCAATTGTTGACATCTCTAATCCCTGCCAAAAGTTGGACATGTTTCTTCCATTCTCAGCAGATTCATCAGCATATACAATGTACAAATTTGGAAAAATACTGAGAGCAATCTGTTCACCTGTATATTCCTCCTGGTAACATCTGACTCCATCAGGCTAAGTGAACGAATTGCTATGGTGCTGAATATGTGAAAAAATCTTTAATTCCACTGATCCACTGTCACAGTTGTGAGCATGATTGGCCAAGAATGAAGCTTTATTTTCTACTTATTGGAAAAGGAGGGCTTTGGAAAATTTACTGAATATGTAATATATGTAAAAAAATATATAAGCAAAACACTGCTGGTTCCTTGATTAATCTTTTGGTGGTATGTTGCTGAATACAAGTAACTCGTAAAGCAGCTTTTAGCAATGATTGGATCAAGTTTCTGTGAAGACGTATGACAAATATGCAAAATTAAACATAATAGGTTAGGAATTACCACATTTACTGTCATTGAGTTCCTTGCAGAAACTTACTGTTCAATAACCTATTCACTTGCCTGGATGAGTGCAGCTCAAACAACACTCCAGAAACTTGATACCATCCAGGACAAAGCAGCCTGCTTGATTGGCACCCCATCCACCACCACAAACATTGACTCCCTCCAGCACCGACGCACAGTAGCAGCAGTGTGTGCCATCTGCAAGATGCACTGCAGGATCTCACCAAGACTCCTTAGGCAGCACCTTCTAAACCCACGACTGCTGCCATCTAAAAGGACAAGGGCAGCAAACACATGGGAACAATGTTAGGAAATAAAGATAATTTAAGTAAGTTATGTTGGTATTTGTGGGCGTTAGGAATGAGGTTTAGCTTTAAAGTTAAAGTTTGATTTGTATTTCTGTATGGCCAGAATTTTTCGCTCGTTGGGCGGCCACGCACCCGACCTGAACGAACGTAAAGTGACGCATGATGACATCAGGCAAACATCCCAACGTCATCACGCACTCGCGCAATATTTCGGTTGGTGGGCACACGCGGGCTGCAACGCGCCCGCCGACAATTTAAAAGGCCTAATAAGGCCATTAAAGTAACAATTAAACGCATTTTTTTACTGCCTGTCCAACCTTATGGTTGGCAGCAGACGAAATGGCCAAGCGACCTTTGGATTTTTTAGGAAACCTCATCTACGGGCGGGATGAGGTTTCGAACAACAAATAAAAATTAAATTAAAATGTTTAAATTTCATTCATAACATGTCCCTGCTCATGTGACAGAGTCACATAAGGGGACATGATTTTTTACATTTTAAAATTCTTTATTTTTAATTTTTTAAATCTTCAGCTCCCTGAGGCAGCTCTCTGTGTACTGTTGATGGCTGAGTCAGTGAGAGGGAGTACACGGAAGACAGTTTGAATGCAAGTGGTAACCCAGGAAAGAGGAACATTGGAAGGAGAGTACGGACCCTTGGGGGTGAACCCTTGCAGAAGGCGTCTGAGAGAAGGCATCGGTTTGGGAGAAGATTCCAAGGTGAGTTCTTGGAAAGTGGAGATTGGGAAGCCTCTTTTGAAAGACAAGAGTTCAGTGAGATAAAAACAAAAAGCTAAAAGCTACTTCGCAAGAAAGACCCAAACCTCCCTGTCGCTTGCCATTTTAACACTCCACCCTGCTCTCTTGCCCACATGTCTGTCCTTGGCTTGCTGCATTGTTCCAGTGAAGCCCAACGCAAACTGGAGGAACAGCACCTCATCTTCCGACTAGGCACTTTACAGCCTTCCGGGCTGAATATTGAATTCAACAACTTTAGATCTTAAACTCCCCCTCCCCCCATCCCCACCCCGTTTCTCCCCCCCTCCTTTTTTTTTCAATAATTTATATAGATTCTTCTTTCCCCACCTATTTCCATTATTTTTAAATCTAAAACTAAAACCTTGTTAGTCTGTCCACCCCACCCCCACTAGAGCTGTACTTTGAATATCCTGTCTTCCATTCTTAATTAGCACTTTTCTTAGACAAATATCACCACCTTCAACACCTCTTTGACCCTTTTGTCTGTGACATCTTTTGATTATCTGCTCATCTCCACAATCACCACACCCTCAACGTCTCTCTCCACCCCCACCCCCCACCCCACCCCCCCCACCCCCACCTTAAACCAGTTTATATTTCTCCCTTCTCCTAACTATGCTTCAGTTCTGCCGAAGGGCCATGAAGGCTCGAAACGTTAACTGATTTCTTCTCAGCCGATGCTGCCAGACCTGCTGAGTTTTTACAGGTAATTCTGTTTTTGTTTAAGAGTTCAGTGAGGCCGATTGACTAATGATGTGTCAAGTGTCTGGGGGGATTGAGGAGAGATCCGTAGCATCTGGTTGAAGTGGCATCTGTCGCTTGGTTTCAGAATGTGGTGTGTCTGACCACGGGGTACCTATTGGTTTACATGGACTATGTATATACTGTAATCATTAAAGCATAACATAGCTTTTGTAACTTGTGTTATCCTTACAAATTTGTATATATCTGTGAAGGTATGGGTAAAGGAGTATTGTAATATAATTCATCTTTTCTTGTTGAATAAATGTTTTATTCTTTTGTTAAAAGTTCATCAACTGACTCCTGTGGCTCTGTTCAGTAGCTACTCTCCACGTATCTAAACAAACAAATAAAAGTTAGGATCTATCAAGCTGGGTTCCACTCTGGGGTCAGGCTTGTCCAGGGGTAACCACAGCTGGAATAATAACAACATCACCACCTGGAAGCTCCCTTCCAACCCACTCACCATCCTGACTTGGAAATATACAGTTGTTCCTTCACTGTCACTGGGTCAAAATTCTAGAACCCCCTCCCTAACAGCGCTGTGGGTGTACATACGCTACATGTACTGCAGTGGTTCAAGAAGACAGCTTACCACCACCTTCTCAAGGGCAATTAGAAATGGGCAATAAATGCCAGCGATGCCCACATCCCATAAAATGATTAAAAGTTTGATCCAATGTCTCAAAACATTGTCGATTTTATTGTTTCAAGATTATCTCAACTTCTGTATGCAGTCTATCTGTAAGATGGAGGATATTAGTTAACTTTAACACAGCAACATTCCACCCCTCAATATCAGGGATAAGTTCAATCTGCGCTGGTATTGTTGGGCTGATAGGACTTGTCAATGTTTAATCTTATTTAAAAAAAACTTTCCTCCGTGATGCACAGCATGAACCACTTAGATTGGACTCTTTCTTGCTCAGTTACACTTGCTAGAAGCTACATATATTCATATTCAGGCAAAAGGAATATGTCCAGACATTGCACCTTTTTTTAATGAACAAAAGGTTGGGGGAACAATAACTCTCTGGTGCATCCACTGTGACAATGTCACGACCAATAACAGCTGACTTACCAACCAATCTGCACCCCTTTTCTCAAGCAGTAAAAATTGTTGTTCCCTTTGAAATTTGGCATTCTTGTGTCTGTCCCAATGAGTGCAAGACAAAAAGCTTCAACAGCATGTCGCTTTTTTCATCAATCCTCAAGATCTGTACTACCAGGCAACAATTAATATATCTTATTAATTTTGATTGCAGATTAAATAATGCCCAAGCTTGGTGGTTTTACATTAAGACAGAATTGTTTGCAGTGACTTTCAGAGGTAACCGCTATATCCCACTCCTCCACTCTTTGAGCATTCTTCACTTTTGAGAGTTTAACCTTTACTGAAGCCTGAATCCATTTTGTAACGGCTGATGGCGTTCTTACTACTATCGGATCTCCTCCTTGAACCAATCCTTTTCCAGCAAAGGCTACTCAAGAGCTCTGATGTTACTTTCATTTCAAAAACTATTCTCAGAAACCCTGCACCATGACCGCTCATTCAGTCTTGAAAATCATGGTTATTTGTGAAAAAAAAATGCAACTAAAGCACTGTAGCTCCTCTTGGGATCTCCAGTGGTTTAATTGCATAACATACAGTTGTCATTTCTTGATTTCCTTCTGTTACCGTGGGGAAATATCCAATCAAATTAAGTAACTAAAAATGTAATAATGACTGATGTATGTTTACATTCAGCAATGCAAAAGCTGTTGCTGAGTGAAAATTTAAGCCTAGTTAATCTGATACAAGAAAAAATAAAATTAAATGTCGGTGGAAGGGATGGAAATCTTAGCTCTGGAGTGAAGTATGGACCCAGACAGCATCAGCTTTCAAGTAAAATTAAATAAACTTTGCAAAATGTAAAAGAACCACAACTCCGTTTTACTTTCTTTTCATAGGGCGCAATCATCCCGGATTTGCACAAAGTGTGGTAGCAGGAGGGAAAAAGTTGTTTTACCTGCTGGCCGCAATGTTAGGTTTTCACACATGTCATCCCATTCCCGTCTCATTAATTATGCAGCCACAGGAAACATGCTATCTCATTAGCGGGTGGTCTCTGATTTGCCCGCCACGCTGTTACCTCGCCCCTTCCTCGCCATGTTTTATCTGCAGATGTACGCACACTTCTCAATGTTTGCAGCCCAGGAGACGGCACCAGTGAAGATATGGCCCAGTGAGCCAAGAATAGTGCAGCCCCCGGATTCAGTGACACGTTGCTGGGACACCTTCTGGACACCGTGGAGGCCCGCCACAATGTCCTCTATCCCCACTCTGGCCGCAGGAGGTCCGTCAGTCTCGTCACTCCAGTTTGGCAGTCAGTGGCAGAGGTGGTCAATGCCAGTGCTGCACTCTCGAGGCCATCCCGTGCAGAAAAAGGATGAATAATCTCATCCGTGCCGCCAGGGTAAGGCAACCATCTTATCACTCTAAACTCACACACTCACAGGGCTATCACACATTTACTGGCATCTCACTCACTGCCAGCTCAAAGGGCATAACCCCTCACATCTCCATTTGACCTCATCTCCTCTGAAGACTGCCTCCTCAGCCCTCATCACCTTGAGGCCACTTGCACAGATCAACATGTGCCCTCGCACACTCCCTGGGATATCCCACTTCCCTAGTACAGCCCTTGTCCTGCAGCCTCTCCCCTTGCCTGAGGCCCACTTCTCCCCGTTCTCCCAAGCAAGCCACCCCCGCCTTATGGCTGGTGTGGTATAGTTAGAGGCCAGCCCGTGCACCCCCTTAAAAGTGATGTGGTGCTGTGTGCAAAGCCTAGCACTGATGACCATGAGTGCTGCCTGAAGCAAGGTAGGCAAACAAACCTCGAAGTCCCAAGCTAAGTGCAGCTTGACAAGTGCAAGTCGCTTAGGTATAATTGTGAAACACGTCTGCGTGATTGCACGCCAGTGTGCCCAGATGATCCAGCATGAGGGAATTATTCCGGTGAGCAGGGCTTATAATGAGATGCTAAAGTATTGAATTTAGTATTCTGATGTGCAGCGACGGGAAACGCGGCCTGCCATTAATGGGTGGAGCGGACGATTGCAAACTGGTTTCATGATAGAGTGAAGCCGATTTTTGGCTTTCCATCCAAATGGCACCCTCCCACCCCCTGCGCCCGCCATAACACCCAACGCCAACAGGGCCAGAAAATTCCAGCCATAGACTTTTGCCTTTAACAGTGAAAGTTGTACAAAGATCCTAACGCAATTAAATTCTGGCAAGTAAATTTTACACAATCCAGAATTATCGCTCCTATGCCTCATTTTTAAAAGACAAGATTTTTCCTAGTCCTGCATTTATTCCTAGAGTAAAGCCAAATATTTGTTTAATCATTTCAAATTATTTAAGAGATGTTCAAAATACAGTATCACATTATTAACTCATTTGGTAATTAGTGCAGCCCAACAACAAAAGATTCAGCCCAACCTGTCCATGTAATATTTGAGCCTTCTCCCCTATTTCCTCATCTAAATCTATCAGTGTAAGCATATATTCCCTTCTCCCTCACACGCTTGTCTAGTGTAATCTATTTGCTTTGCTTCAATCAGTCCCTGTGGTAGCAAATTGTACGTTCTTACCAGCCTTCTGAATATCCTATTGGATTTCTTGGTGATGAACATACTGATGGCCCCTGGCCCTTCCCCACACGTAGGATCATTGGCCTGGATTTTTGCAATGACAGAGAACCCCTATGATGTTTTAAAAATGGCAGATGAGACCGAATTCCAGAAGTCCCTCCCCGAGCACACCTATCATTTCCGCAGAGAGGGGAATGGGCCCACTCACGTTTCACAGCTGCATGTTTTGCGGAGGCAACTGCCCATAGAAATAAGCAGCTGCCTCTATTCATGTGATTTTGCTGAGAGAGATGCCTGAATCTTGATGTGCAAAGATTAGACCTACTAGGAGCAGGCCTGAACTTTGTGGATTCATTTGGGTAGCCAGGGTATCCTTTTGGAGAAGTGAGGTATACCTCTGGATATGATGTGAGGACACCTTTGGGGGAGGTCATGTGCTCTTTGGGGAAAGTCAAGTGTCTTTTGGGAGAGTTAAGGTGCCTTTTATGATTCCAAAATTAGGCATGAATGTGTGTAAAAAGTACATAAACTTATTGGAAATGTGAAGCTCATTGGAACTGTCAAAATCAACTGTCAAAAGTGTCAGGATGAACTATCAAAGGGAGATGTCAAGTTGCCAAGGCATTTAAAACTCCTGCCTTTTAGCTCTTTGAAAAATTGTTGAGGGTCAGAAATGAATTATTACTATTTCACTCTGTCTGTTAACATAACCTTAGGGTTACCATTACTGCTAAAACTACTACCAGTGCTGCATTTCACAACCGTCCATTTTCACAATAGGGTGCTGTCATGAAGCTATTAATGTATATATTATTGGAAATTATCTTTTTTAAATAGAGATTTAGCCTGTGAGTGTGTCTGTGTATGTTTTAATTGGATTAAAGCCAGCTAGTCTGGGTACTTTGATGTATAGTAGTTTTGAGATGTGAACACTAAGGTAGAGGGCATTTGCATTTTGTTAAATAGAGCATTCAAGAAGGGGAGTGAAATCTTGCACCTAGCTAGGAGAGACCAAGCAATATGTTTGTATTACTAATAACATTGGTACTATGAAAGGGGTTTTATTGTTAGAAAAGGTGGGGCTCAAAGGGCCTGGTGATACAATGAAAATTTACATTCTAAGGGAAGTGCTGGGTATAACAGAAAGCAGTTTTGTGTGTGCAGGCAGAGGCATGTAACATCAAAGCAGCTGTAAGCCTACAACTGTCTGCAAAGGAACCAAAGTGAAAGGCACCTCATTTTGAATTTGTAAGGTGAAAATGCTTTGGCTGGTGCCTGCTTAAAGTCTATGGATTATTGTTGCCTTAGTGGAGATTAGTTTGGGAATTTGTTAAAAAGTTATGATAGTTGTAATTTGTAGCCATGTGTGTATGTTTAACCTGTGTAAATTAATAAATGCTTTATGTAGTTTGATATAAAAACCTCTCGATAACTGGTGATCTTATTCCTGAATTTAGAGCTGCATATCGAACATACTACTTGAAACAGCCTTTACCAACTGCTATGTCATAACAAGTGCCTACCATTTCACAGTTTTATTGACAACGCCAAGTGGTTATGGACTCTTTGAAGTGGAACTATGAATTCCAGTGCTTGTTTTTATAAGGGATTATGCAATTGAATGAAATGATTCTCATTATAAGGAATAATGTAGTTGAAGGAATGTAAATGTAGTAAATGTTTTTTTTTTATGAATGAGTGTTTTATAAAGTCTGCAATAATAGGCACTAGTAACTTTATTTTATTTAATCTCATCATGGGTCTTGAGGTCTGTCCATGGTGGATACTTGGTGTGTTGGCATGATAGGCACAAGGGCAAAGAGTGGTGGGTGAAGGCATGGGTTGGCATGAGTTGGCACTTGGTTGGCACAGGGGTCTCTCCCTTGAACCAGGCTTGGAACTATATCACCGTTCCTTCACTGTCACTAGGTCAAAATCCTGGATTCCCTTCCGAATTGCACTGTGGGTGTACTTACGCCACACGGTGTGCTGTGGATCAAGAAGGCAGCTCACCACCAATTTCTCAAGGGCAATTAGGGATAGGCACTAGCTGCTGGACTGGCATGAAGGGTGTGAGGGGCCATGGGAGTGGGCAGAGGGGCATAGGTTGTCATGAAGGGTATGAGGGGCCATGTGGGGTGGTGGGCGGGTTCATAAGTTGGCATACGAACATATGAACATACGAATTAGGAGCAGGAGTCGGCCACTCGGCCCCTCGAGCCTGCTCCGCCATTCAACAAGATCATGGCTGATCTGATTTCAACCTCAACTTCACGTTCCCGCCTACCCCCGATAACCTTTCACCCCCTTGCTTATCAAGTATCTACCTAGCCCTGCCTTAAAAATATTCAAAGACTCTGCTTCCACTGCCTTTTGAGCAAGAGAGTTCCAAAGACTCACGACTCTCTGAGAGAAAAATTTTCTCCTCATATCCATCTTAAATGACTGACCCCTCAATGCACCAACCTCTCAGCTCTCTGTTGAGGTCACACTCCAGTGCAAGGTCGCACTGAGAATGCTTGAATTTATATGTTTTGAAACAAAGGGATTTGCTGAGCCCAAATACAGAAAAGACAGTTCAAGCTAGTTTTCTTAATTTACTATCAGCTGCTGCCAGTGGATAGCTTCTATTTCCCTGTAGGCCCCTCGGCGAGACTTAGAATTTAAACAGTACTTGCAGTTAAATGTTACATACAAACAATATTAGATTTTTACAAAGAAATTTAAGATTCCCTCAACTCACCAAACTCTGAGCACTGCGTTGGGGTCACGCTCCAGTGGAGGGTATGCGGGTGTGTGGAGGACATGAGGTGCCATCAGTTGGCATGGATGGGGCATAGGGATTGTGTGGGGAGGTGCAGGTTGTGAGGGTTAAGGGCTGGAGGACTGTTTTATGATTTTCTGTCTTTTTAAAAAAAGTTCAATACAGTGCTTGCACACCAAGGCAGCAGCCTGTCTCTGCACCCGGTATCCTTTACACTCTTCTCAGGGTTGCCCAGCCTCATTCCTAGGCACCCCAGAATGAAAGTCTGACCTTTCGGGCCAATTTCTCCAGGGTCGGGTTTTATGCAGCCAGGAAATGTCCCGACTCTGCCCTCAGAATCTGAGAGAGAAAGTCCAGGTCATTGCTCCTGATCGGCCATTGCATTCCAATACAACCAAGAAGCAGCTCAAATCTCTCAAAATTTAAGAGTCACCAAAGCAAGCCAAAATTGATGCCCTTTACTAAACAACTTCCCTCAGCTAACACCAGGGTTCACGCTCTCCAATACTCAATGCAACTCTAAACACATCAATTAGAATTAACATTAACTTCTTATCCACATCAAATTGCTATATCCTTGGCATGGATAAGAAATTCAAAAAGGACAAAAGCTTTTAACATGATAACCTCATGTCTAGAACAAAAGACTCTCATATAGTTTATAACGGCTAGAATTTCACAAATGCCACAACTAAAGGTTGGTTTTCATAATTGAATGAGTGAGTGAACCGCAATAAATCTATCATATTAATTCAGACCCAGTAATGGAAGGACTTGCTATTCCAAATTAATGCATTGCACAAAGATACCAAAATAACAAACGCTTACAAAAGTTTTATATTATAAGTCATCATCTTTTGAGTTGTCCTTTTCTTAGGTGTCTTTTCAAATGACATAAGAAATAATGAATATAACTGAAGAAAAAGTTAGTTTCACGGTTAAACAAAACCTTTAGCGCATAATAAGCTTGGGGGGCGTGGGGGGGCGGTGGGGTGCGTGCAGTCAGTGACATTCTGAAACATTCAATAACAATAACACCATTAATTTATATTTATACAGAACTTCAACGTCCCAAGGTTCTTCAGATGAACATTATAAAACAAAATATGACACAGAGCCACATTAGCAGATGTTAAGTCAGATGACCAAAAGCTTGATCAAAGAGGTAGGTTTTAAGGGGTGTCTTAGAGAAAGAAAGTGAAATAGAGAAGCAGGGAATGTAATCAAGACATTCCAAATTGTGTGACCTAAGCAACTGACTCAGTAACCAATAGTGGAGAGATTAAAACTGGGGGGAATTAGATAAGTGGAGATATCATGGGGATTTGTGGGGCTGGAGAAGAGATAGGGAAGGGTGTGGCACAGCCTTATCAAAGAATCTGCCCACTAAAATTGTGCAGCCTTTCACATTTTAACCTTTATTAATCAAGTTAATTTTCAATCTCTAATGTTTACTTAACCTTATGCTGCAATAGTTCAAAGCATGAAGCTCACAGTCCAGGTCCTCATTCAAGCCTGGTGCAGTGAAGGCCCTTACACTTTTAATTTCCTCTACCTTTTCCAAATTTTTTTGTTATTCTTGGCTTGTCTGAACAGGGGAAGTTTCTGTAGCTACTTTACTGCTTTTTTCTGCTATGAAAGGACTATAACTGTCTGCACAATTGTTAACACTCTTCCCTGTTGGTATACGGGAGGGGCATACTAACAGAATAAAGGGCAAAGATGAAGCTGAGGATCTAATTGAGAGTTCCAATGGATTTCTCAGGTCACCATCTGGAACTCTGACTGCTGGATTCAACATTCCAACTCCGATTCTGTATCCCTTTAGACCAATTTTATAACTCCCGCATGTGATATCTTTGCACGACAGAAAAGAGATAGTGTGCCACATATAAGGTCAAGTACCAACTAAAACTAGTTTATTCTGGTTTGATGGCATGTATAAATGGTCACAAAAGGATGCTATTGCACTATTAAACTAATACATTGCATGTTTCCTTTTCAGTGAGCATCTTATCAGTTTTGAGATGATCCCATCTTCCAGAAACTGGTGTTTCTAAGCTAACTGCTCCCATTGTCTTCAATTCTGCTTCTGCATCAAATTATAATTTAAGAAAAAAAGTCTTTAAGTAAAAGATCTATTAGCTAGATCACCTATGTCTGTCTATCCTTGAGTTTCCTTTCCTGTTTTAGCTCCAAAGCTACATTTTGCATTTACCTATTGCACTCAGTTTCCCTACCCCATTGGAATCCATTTTACTAGCTTCCCAAGCTTGTTCTATTTCCGGTTTCTGGAGCCTTATAAACTCCCCGAGCTTATCCACTATCCCTCTGTTTCCAAAACAGTTGCAAGTTCTCCAAGTTCCTCCCAGCAAACTCAAATCTAGTTTGGTCTTAATCTAGTTTGTGAGGTCAGGTGCCAAAATCTTTATAGTATTTATTTTTTTCTCTCTTCACTCTTTAGGGTAATCAGAAATGAGATCAGCCAAGCCTTTACATTTTTATAACTAATAGTTTTATTAATGTTAAGACAGTCCAGGTTTACTGAGAGAGATGAATATAACTTTGTATCAGGAGTACAATTCGAATCATAGAATGTTCGATCCTTCTGCTTCATGAACATTGTAAACACTTACTTCTCCACTGGCATCCTGCAGAAGTAGTTAATAATCTGTCAACTTCCTGTGTGTGTTCTTTTGGTCTGACTCATGCACTGAGCACTGATTGGCTGAGTAGACTGCCTCTTATACCATTCTTGCTGGCAATAATTATCTCTCGATAATTTTCCATTGTCTCTTCCCATAGTTATACAGAGTGATGCTACCAAAGAGCGCCCTCAAGTTAGTAACTTCACAAAGTCCCTCAAGGTCTCCTTATTTGTAGCCTTTCAGACCGTAACACTATTCAAGTTCAGGGGGTCATAGGGTGGAATTCAATGCACCCCCCCAACCCCACCAGGCAGCAAGTTTAGAGGGGGGACATTTAAACAGGCGGGAGGGTGCCCTACCACCTACCCTCCTCTGCCTGCTTAAGTCCGGGCAGGAAGGCTCATGGACTGTGTTCCCACCCAGGTGCTAATTGAGGCCCTTAATTCGCAAATGAGTGCTCATTTAAGGGTCTCATTCTGCTGCCGTTAGGCAGGCAAAGGACATGCTATGTGGAAAGCTTGAAAAATAAACCCTATCAGGGGATTAAGGGACCCAGTGTCGGGAAGGGGGGTGTCCACTGAAAGCAACTCCCCTCCTCTTTTTCCCCTTTCTTCCCACTGTCCATTTGCCCTCCCCAATGCCAGCGACTATCTCTCTGCAGCCCCTATCATCTCTTATTCATTTGGGGCTTGGGGCCATTGGCGATCCTAAGCATCTGGTGGGTGCATCATTATCAGCTGCTTCTGTACCTGGTGGTACTGATGGGCAAAGGAAACCTGCCAGCCTCTGATTGGCTGGAAGCTTCCAACATCCTCTGCCACCTCTACCACCTCCTCCTACCCCCGCCTCCCCAATCCCCCCCCCACCCACCCACCACCACCCACACCCCACACACACACACATACAATGATTTCTAATCCCAGGTTCCTAAATGGCAGGGAAGGCCCGTCACCGGCCAGTTAAGTCCCTGATGGGCACTTAATATGGTGCTCCTTTCCCAGTAGAGGTGATGTGGGGATCTCACTATGGAGTTATCTACACATGGAGTTATTATCATGCAGAAGCAGGCCGATACAGCCCTAAGAGTCCAATCTGGCTCTCTGCAGAACAATTCAGTTAGTTCCATTTCCACCACTGTCCCCATAGCCCTGAAAGTTTATTTCCCTCAAGTGCCCACCCAATTTGCTTTTTCAATTATCCATCATCTTCGCTTCCACTGCCCTCATAGGCAGTGAGTTCCAGATCACTACCACTCAGTACATTTAAAAGTTCTCTCTCACACTGCCCCCACCCCCACCCCTGCATCTCTTGCTCAAAACTTTAAATCTATACTCCCTAGTCCATCAGCTGATGGGAAAAGTTTTCTTTATCTACCTTATCTAAACCTGCCATAACCTTGTACGAGTCTATCAAATTTCGTCTGAAGAGAACAACCCCAGCTTCTCCAACATGACCTTCTGCATAAGAGCTCTGATTCCTGAAACCATGCTGATAAATCTCCTCTGCACCCTCTCAATGACCCTCAAATCCTTCCTAAGGCGTGACAAGAACTGGGCGCAATACTCTAGTTGTGGCTGAATCAGAGCTTTATAAAGGTTCGGCATAACTTTTGTATTCAATACCACTATTTATGAGGTCCAAGGTCACATATTCTTTGCCAACTTCTTTCTCAATGTATCCTGCCAACTTTAAACATCTATGCACATGAATCTCTAGCTTCCTCTGTCCCTGCATGCTCTTTTGTTAACTTTTCCAGCATGCCCTCTTGTAACAGTTCCTTTAACCAAACTCCACTCCTTTAGTAGGTAATTAATCTAGGTGACATCCAAACATTCTTCAACTGTTACTTTGAAAGTAGTCCATCTGTTGCAAAGTGCTTTGGGGCATGTCACACATCAACGCAAGTCCTACTGATTGGTTTTGAGGTAACCTAGCCATCATATTTACTACATACTGCAGGCGCTGGGCAGAAATTATCATTCACATTTCCTTCAGGAGATTCTAGATTTGTAATTTGCAGACTTACCATGGAATCAGTGAAGTACAATGAGAAAAGATGATTGAAGTCATTGGTGTGGAATACACACTTGGAGCACTTTCTCAACAGTGAGTTGAATGACAAATTACAAGACTATATTTTGTTCCCTTCTATTTCATGAATGCCGCTTTATTATTATGAATGTAGTGTTTTATGTCATTTATCTGCAAGATATTTCTAACCTATACTTGCTGAACTGTATAAATTATGCAATCAGTGCAATTTATATCTTGATTTAGTGCAATGCAGTACTTCGAGGACCAATCCATCTTGATTGCTCAGGCAAACTGTTGGCTAGGGTGTCACTGCATTTCAAAAGGAGTGATGAAAATTCATAATTGTCAATCATTTAGCGAAAGATTTCTGACCACCATCAAATTACCATGTCTGACTTATAATTTTAGTGGTTTTAAGGTTAATCTCCATTTAACATGGTCTTAATATAAATCACTGCCTTGAGACTCCTGGCAGATGGCACCAGTGTCTAGATTAGCCATGTGCATTTCTCATTACTTGCAAGGCTGTATCACAGACTATTTACCAATATATGTTGCATAGATCTTTTTTATTTGGAGCTAATCTGGCCATATTTTTCTAGCAAATTCCCTCTGGGGTATCAACAGAGTATGACTCAAATGCTTTAAATTTAAGTGCAGATGAAGGCTGACCAAGGCTGCTCTGCCCTGAGAGCAGATAACTATTTTATG
This sequence comes from Cetorhinus maximus, assembly GCF_964194155.1. Taxonomy (NCBI): domain Eukaryota; kingdom Metazoa; phylum Chordata; class Chondrichthyes; order Lamniformes; family Cetorhinidae; genus Cetorhinus; species Cetorhinus maximus. The sequence goes on from NC_135883.1 coordinate 134,476,413, forward strand.
CTTATGCCAGGAAACTGAATTGTTTTTTTTAAAAAGAGAGAAATTCTGAGTCTATTTTTTAGAATGAAAATTAGCTGATAATCAAAACAAGTCATAATGTGGAATATTGTAAGGAAATAATGTTTGCACCGTCGGCCAAACAATTTTCATTGACACTACGTAGATCATTTTAAGGAGCTTAGCTATAATAATAATTGACATAATTAATCTAATTGTCAAAACAATTAAAATTTCCACCATTTTGATTTGAATAAACAATCAATTAGTTAAGTTACAAGGTAAAGTAAAATGCTGCAAACAATCAGCAGAACAGTCAGGCAACTGCAAAACACCACGGTTGCTGGAAACCTGAAATAAAAACAGAAAATGCTGGATGTATTCTGCAGGTCAGGCAGTTGCTGTGGAGAGAAAAATAGAGTCAATATTTCAGATGAACGACCTTACGTCAGAACTATTTACCCAGTGAGCATCTGTGGAGAGCACCTAGTTATAGTGATCTCATTGACATTTGAATTAAGTCAGCAATGGAAGCAAGTATTTACTTATTTGAAATACGAAGGTAGAAATGAGAGCCGGGGACACCTGTTTCTTCCTAGCATGTTGGCCTGGCATAACAGCAAAAGCAGGTTTGGAATTTGAGGAGGAGGTCACTTCCAATCATTGAAAGCAACCACAGCAAATTCAAACATCCCCCATTGCAATATCAATTTGGGACTGCGTTGACAGGGGGTGCAGCAGAGTACTTCCTGGACTCCCTATCAATCTCACCAAGAGTGTTTCCTTTGTGGCAAGCAGGAGCTATGCCTTCACAACACACATCTTCTGTACATTCCCTCCAGATCATATGTGGGACCTACTGCACAGAAATCAAGCATAAATTTATCCCAGAAAGGTCAAGGAAGAATGACAGTACATTTCTTTGAGTCTTCAGTGTGTTAGGTTTTCAACAAAGTATAAGGTGTTGTGATATGATATTGCATTAAAAATCCTGTAAAAAGCTAGAATGTGACCACAAAATTTCCAACACTAAATTGGAAGGCAACGGATCTCCTCTCTGAATTCACTTTCTCCTGACAAAGCATGAAGCTGTGTTTTTGGACCTCAATATTTCCAAACCTGATAAGAAAGACCTTAAAATTAAAATTTCTATTGGTAATGAATAACTCCACTGACTGAATACATCTGGTCTGCCTGATGACCATCTGAAAGATCAAAAAAAAAAATAGTCAACACTCGAATATCAATTTGAGAAAAGCTCAACTTCAGAATACATCATCTGGAATTCATGTCTTTCAGGCAACAACTAATAGAAACCACTGACCAATTCATAAGCAGATTCAAAGACAAAGGGCATGATTGCAACTTTACATCAGTGGAGCTAACCATAAGTATAATTGACCTTGTGATAGCATCTACCCCAATGGAAAAAGACATCTTGGACTAACCCAAATGTTACACCATGGAGGCACTACTACAAAGCAGATGCAAGTACAAAGCCATACTGATGGGTAGAGAGTCTACAGACTATGAGTAAGTCATCCACTGCTGACACTATAGCCTATGAAGGGAGGACTAGTAAGTAATGCAGGCGGTATGGCCCCATACATGCACCCAGAAATTTCCCAGTTTTTAATGCCGTATGCAGTAGGCTCTGACACCAGGAGACACTGGAAGCACCAATAGACAAAACAAAGGCCAGAGCAAGTACTTCGATGTCATGACAAGCCACAGCCAGAAGCCAGACAGGTACACCATTCTAACCAACCGACTAACATGCCAAACACCATCATGACAAGATCCACAAGCTAAACATTCAGATGATGAGGATGGCCAGCACATCGACACACAAAGTGAATTGACATTCAGCATGATGAACATCAGAGAATGTATTGGCACAGTGGTACCCATCAGAAGCCTTTGCTATCATCCAGATTATATGCTCACGGATGAAGGGTCAGCATAATCTACATGCAAAACTGGATACGGTGCAAACATCCTGCCACTTTGTACACTGAAATGTATGTACCCATAAACATGGCAAGTGATGATTCAGCTGCCTCCCCACCCTTGGCTGGCCTCCCAGATGGTGTCTGTGGCTCGGCTGTGACTCGGTTGGACATGGCTGGGCTGTCAAGGCACATCATGAAGGAGACACAGTGTCTGATGACGGAGTCAGTACCAGGGATCCAAGTGGAGCCTGATGAGGCCAACGCTCTATACTTTCATGTGGTGATTGCCTGGCCCTAGGACTTGCCCTTCGAAGGGGGAAATTTCAAGATGGAGCTCTTCCTGCCTGAGGAGTACCCAAGGCAGCGCCCATGATCCATTTTGACACCAAGATCTAACACCTCAATGTGGAAAAGCTGGGTGGAACCTGCTTGGACATCCTGAAAGTCAAGTGATCTCCAGCACTGCAGAACCGCACGGCCCTTCTCTCCATCCAGGCTTTACGCAGCGCACTCAATTCCAATGACCCATTGGCCAATGAAATGGCAGAACAGTTGAAAAACAGCGAATCACAGGCCATAGAGCTCACGCGGGCATGGACCAAATTGTACACCATGAGTAGTTAAGGTGATGGCGCCTGCAGCTTGTAACTTCGAGAGCCGCTTCACCTCCTCCTCCCAACTTCACTCTGGCTGCCTCGGCAACCTCTGCCCCCCCATCTGTGACCCCTCCGGATGTACAGTAGCCGCAGAGCTCCGGAATCTGGCCCCATTATTTATAAACTGGTTCTGTACAGAAATGTTGTGTCTTGCTTTTTGTATGGGGATAAGGCATTCTGCTGTGTCTGGTGCACACATCAATATATCATTGTATGGCTTCTGACTGTCAAAAAAAAACTGCCAAACTCACTACACACAATGGCTCAGCGATTCCACCCTAGGGTCCATTAGACTCAAGTGTTACGAGCAAGATTCACCAGGGTACCCCAGAAATTTTATATTGTGGATATCACAGGTCCAGTGATCATAGTCCTACAGCCGTGCAAGGACCTATCCTTGATCACCATCCTGGTGTCGTCAAGACAATGGCGAAGACCAGAGACCACAAGGAGCACCAATGGAAACCCTGTGCTTACACTGAGAGAAGACCAACTAACTCTGCAATGCAGATCACCGGCTGACAGGCTACAAGACACTGAACTGAATACGTAAACCCATTCCAAACTTGCAAACATTGCACTGTGGAACCAATACGGAATTGCAGAAAAGAGCAGACAAACTCTCCAGTCATTACCTGTCGACACTCCCAGATATGCATGATGCATTACTTGAAAAACAGGGGAAAATGAAAGATGCCCATGACTGGCATGCAGGTAATGAATTATCAAACTTGAACTTCAGATAGAAAGTTTCAGTACAACACCCAACTGATGGCAGCTGGAATCCAGCAGAAATCACCAGCATATGCCCAGAACCAAAATTGCATCAAGAATGAACACCAATTGGCATGACAGTGCGACAGAACTGATGCCAAATCAGAACAATAGCACAACCAGAAACACTGAGCAACCAGAACACAGTCTAGGAAGTAACATAAACAAAACAACTCTAACCAGAATTCTGAAAACATATAGCAGACTCCAGCAATGATCACCATCACTCAAGTTGGATGGATAAGCAAATCGCCAATACATTTCAGAGACTTGTACATTTATTCAACTGTGTTAAAATACGTTCAGACATAATGTTATTTTGTTTTTCTGTCATGCAAGTAGTTTGATTCTTTAAGGGTATACCTTTAGTTCGAAGAAAAAAGGGGATGTTTTTATATGAAGTGCATGCACTTTTAATGGAGTATATGTTAGATTACTGTTAATAATTACACGCCTCGATAGGATGTGATATATTAGTCCCATGACTGGCAGTCAGTATGCAAGAAGCAGTGATTGAGATCAGACAGGCCTTACAGCCTCCCAATGAACATAACCTGTTTATAGTTTTATCTTCAAACAAAGAATCCTTGTGTATGATTGGTGCATTTATGTCAAAGGAGAATTACAACATAAGATAAGGTGCTGCTCCAAAATTACATTAGGCCTGCTGGGAAGGAGTCTCTGTAATAATGCCACTGAGATGGGTACCCATCTGAATATCGTAATGACCCTGTCCCCAGAATTTGAGATGGGGTCATGATGGGTTTGTGATGGAGGCAACATTGAGCAAAAAGGACAGCGTGGGGTCAAGTGGGATGCTGATGCTGCAAATAGTCTGTTTCAGCCTGAGACAGTGTCTAGGGAGAGGGATGGAATTGATAACAAGAGTATGAAGTTTGTGATAGGGCCCAAAGATAATGACTTTACTTAGCGCTTATCTGGAGGAACTTGCAGTCCATCCAAGACTGAATAATAGTCTGAAAACGCAAAGGCAGAGCAGAGGTCGAGAGAGATGATGAAAAGGTAGAGCTGTGTACATGTGGAAACTGAGCTCATGTTTTTGGATGATGGCACCAAAAGGCAGCATATAGCTGACGTGATGAATTTGGATGGATCATTTGTTGTCTTCAGAGGTAATTGTACAGGAGTGGGAAGAGAAGACGTTGCTGGAGATGCTTTGGCAATGATCAGGTTGGTAAAAGTAGAACAAAATGAGGAAAGCCCCATTGAACTCAGTCACGAATTAGGAGCTTTGGAACATGAGGGTGTAGTTCACCATGTTAAAGACTGCAGAGAGGTCCAAGAGGATGGGGAGTGATAGTCACAGTCACAGGGGATGTTGCTTTGTTAACTGTGATTTTGGCACTATGGCAGCATTGCAAACCTGATTGGAGGGATTCGGATAAGATGGCAACAGGTAGACATGAGTACCTGCAAACAGTGTATAAATGCCTTACTTTGGTGGATTATAGTGATACTGGAAGATTTTGTTCTCAAAGGTAACTGAGACAGCACACCTGATGGCATTACTAGGATATGTCAATGCCTAATTAACAATATTGTTGTATTATTTTTGGATTACGTGATATTTCACTAAAGAAGTTGCTGTTCCATATACTTTCAACCCTTCAGATATATAAAAAATAGCATGCTTGAATCGTCAAGAGTCAGTTGGTTCAAATAGCTGCACCCCTAAAAATAGCTACACCCATAGGCTATTTCCACAGACTCTAGCTTGCCTCTGAGCAAGGAGGAACCTTTCTTATCAATGTTTGGGTCATCAGAAAGGCAGATGAAGAGTTGTGCCATCTGCTGCAAGAATAGATACTGTTCAGCATAAATCTGGTACATGAAGTTATCCTAATGCCCAGCTCTGGTCTGAAACTTAAATGCAACTCCTCCCAGACATGAGGATGGTATAAGAAACTGGTAGAGAGAGAAAATGTTGTCTTCATTCAACGTCAACTCAATTTTAACAGCCATCAAAGGGCATCCAGGAGCTGGGCTGCCCCATCACAAGCCTGCATCTTGCATTTATTTTCCTTCATTTTTATTCCTTAGTCTCGTAAGCATTGGGAAAGTTCTTATGGTGATTTGAAATGTCTTCTGAGTCACGGTTTTTTGAATTTTTGCTCCTTTCTTCTGACACCCTCTTAATTGTCTACATGCCTTTAATATTGCCTTGAATGTAATTTTCCGCCCCCACCATCAGTTTGTTCTTTAGAAATGTTCACATCTAGTCTTCAAGTTAGGCTTGTGATCTGACCCGGGAAACTTGTATGTAGAGAGTGCATTTTTATTATCTGACCGACGAGGAGTAATGCCAGAGGAGATCCATTAGCACATGTGAAATGTTGAAGCAGTGAATATTTACATTGAACCACGATTTAAAAAGAAACAGGGCTGAAAACATTAAGGTTTTTAACCAGGTATTTCCTCAGAGCTGCTGCTAGCCTGGCATTGTGACTTCACAAGAATGCAAGGCAGAAATTCTGCTTCTGCGCACAAAAGGTTTTTGATGTAATTCCAACAAAGTTGCACTGGTGAAATGGGAGCAGTTCTGAGGGGATTCCCAACCCTCTCTTCAAGTTCAAAGAGATTGTCACCCCAAATTTCCACAGGCCACAAACTGGAGGGGTGCAGAAGAACGCCTAGAAAATAAACAGTGACCCAACCTCTGCCATTAGGAACCCATGGAATCTCATTTCGCAGAATCACAGAATTGTTACAGTGCAGAAGCAGGCCATACAGCCCATCGTGTCTGTACTGTGCGCCTTATAACTCAGTGCAATTCTCCTGCCTTTTCCCCGCAACCCACACTGCACATTGTTTCTATTCAAATAATCATCCAATGCCCTCTTAAGTGCTTCAATTGAATCTTCCTCCACCACACTTCCAGGCAGTGTGAAAAAGTATTTTCTCACATCGCATTGGCTTCTTTTGCAAATCACTATAAATCTGTGCCCTCTTGTTCTTGATCCTTTTACAAGTGGGAACAGTTTCTCCCCATGTACTCTGTCCAGCCCCCTCATGATTTTGAACTGCTCTATCAAATCTCCCTTTAGCCTTCCCCTCTCCAAGGAAAACAGTCCCAACTTCTCCAATCTACCCTATAAGTGAGGTTCCTCATCCATGGGACCATTTTTGTAAGCCTCTTTTGCACTCTCTCCAATGCGTTCAAATCCTTCCTAAAGTGTGGCGCCCAGAACTGTACACACTATTCCAGCTGAGGTCTAACTAGTGTCAATACAAATTCAGCATAACCTCCTTGCTCTTGCACTCTATGCCCTCATTAATAAAGCCTATGGATGTTTTATTAACTGCTCTCTCCATCTATCCTGCCACCTTTAATGACTTATGAACATATACACCCCGGTCTCTCTGCTCCTGCGCACTCTTTAGAGTTGTACCCCTTATTTTACATTGTCTCTCCATGTTCTTCTGACCAAAATGAATCACCTCCCACTTCTCTGCAGTGAACTTCACCTGCCACCCATCTGACCACTCCACCAACTTGCCTATGTCCTTTTGAAGTTCTACACTGTCCTCCTCACAGTTTATAATGCTTCCAAGTTTCGTATCATCTGCAAACCAAGATCTAGATCATTAGTATACATCAAGAAAACCAAGGGTCCCAATACTGTCCCCTGGGGAACTCTACTGCAAACCTTCGTCCAGCTCGAAAAATAACCATTAACCATTACTCGCTGTTTCCTATTACTCAGACAATTTTGTATCCATAATTCTACTGTTCCTTTTACTCCTTAAGCTATAATTTTTCTCACAAGTCTGTTGTGTGGCTTTGTATCGAATGCCTTTTGGAAGTCAATGTACACCACATCTATAACATTACCCTCATCAACCCTCTCTGTTACATCTTCAAAAAACTCTAGTGAGTTAGTTAAACATGATTTTACCTTAAGAAATCCATGCTGGCTCTTCCTCTTCAACCCACATTTTTCCAGAATTTATGCCCACCCCCAACAAGGCCACACACATCAGCAGGAGGGAGGAAGAGAGGGAAAGCCAGCAGGCCAAGTAAGAAGTGGTACACTGGCCTGCTGAATTGGAAAAATAGAACCATAGGAATTGAAAATTGCTCCGGCCTTTTGGTTTCCTTATAAAGGGGACTTTTAGGTACCTTGTTTGTCCTCTTTCAGGCTGGTAGTGTCAGCAGGTCTTTCTGCCGCCTTTTTCTGGCACAGGCTTAATAGTGGTGCAGGCATTTGCCGAGCATTTTAAAATTTGAGTATTTTTCCCTGACACTGTCTACCTGGCAGGTCATTGGTCCCAGCACTTATGTTGGGATCAAAGGCTCAAAGTATTTCAGTTCCCTTGTGTACAATGTTTTCATGCATATTCAGTACAAATGTTCTGCACAAGGAGGCAATTAAATGGGAGACTTCTTGCATTAGGGACACAGATGTAACTCTTAATCTTAACCTCAAAAATAGAAAGCTACAGTCATTGGGTGGATGGATAACACTAGTTTGTTTTTCATTGAATCCAACAGATCAATTTTATGTTAAGATAAAAATGAAATTTCACAGTGCTTCACAACAGTGACAGTTTTTGGAATATCTTTCCTCATTAACTCAAAAAATACAGGCGCCACCAAGATCATATCAACCTTTAATCCAACATGATTATATTCAACCATGATTAGAAACTGACTCCAATTTACTTGATGGGAAAGACCATGAATAATAACAACAATGTTATGTCAGGCTGTCAAACTGTGGTGCCTAATAAAAGCTTTACAGTTTCTCCACCATGCTGAATGCTGATAAGAGTTTCGGAAAAATTCAAAAGATAAAGTATTAACAATGCAGCAAAGGAAATTTGTCTGCTTTATGATTTTAACAGTTTAGAAATTTATAGGCTTGAAATTAGACTTTGGGTTCAATGGTTACAAAACTTGACAACAAGCGAGAATCCAACCATCGCCCCTTGATGTTCAATGGCATTACCATCACTTAACTCCCCACTTTCAATATCCTGGGGGTTATCATTGAGCAGAAACTGAACTGGACTAGCCATATAAATATTGTGGCTACAAGAGCAGGTCAGAAGCTAGGAGTCCTGTGATGAGTAACTCACCTCCTGACTCCCCAAAGCCCGTCCACCATCTACAAGGCACAAGTCAGGAGTGTGTTGGAATACGCCCCACTTTCCTGGATGAGTGCAGTTCCCACAACACTCAAGGAGTTTGACACCGTCCAGAACAAAGCAGCCCACTTGACTCACAAACATTCGCCACCTCCACCACCGATGCAGTGGCAACAGTGTGTAGCATCTACAAGATGCACTGCAGGAACTCACCAAGCCTCCTTAGGCAGCACCTTCCAATCCCATGATCCCTAACATCTAGGAGGACAAGGGCAGTAGATACAATGAGAACACCACCACCTGGAAGTTCCCCTTCAAGTCACTCACCATCCTGACTTGGAAATATATTGCCGTTCCTTCACTGTCGCTGGGTCAAAATCCTGGAACTCCCTTCCTAATAGCATTATGGGTGTACCTACACCACATGGACTGCAGTGGTTCAAGAAGGCAGCTCACCACTACCTTCTCAAAGAACAACTAGGGATGGGCAATAAATGCTGGCCCAGGCAGCAAAGCCTACATCCCGTGAATGAATTTAAAAAAAAAAAGACTTATATGCAGTTTCTCACAGTGGGGGGTGAATATTTTGGATCCCCTGTCACGTAAAGAACAGGGTTTCCACTACAATTCCTATAAAGTTACAGTGACGGAGGGGAAGCAGCTCCAAAGGGGTTTCCAGCCAGTGTAATTCCAAGACGGATTGAATTCAGTGCAAGGTCTGCAGAAACCCAGGAGAAACTCAGAAACCCAACAGTGAAAGGGAGGTGGGAAGCAAGTGCCTTCTCCAGTAATCCTTGCAGGTCAGGCGGTGCAGAGAGCTCCCCCACAGCCCTTCAAGGAAGACTTTGTCCTTCTCCCTACAGAACCTCACTCTCTCCATTCCTGATTTTCAACCTCCATGCTTCTGTTTGCCCTTCCTATTTGCTGAAGAGCAGCCCCAAGGATTCCTAGCTGTTGCCTCCTGCCACTGGTTTCCCCTCCTTGCCGCTGACGCAGGCCGTTTATTTGGTCAACTGCTTTGCAAGAAACAGATCTAGAAAATGACAGTGAGTTCCTGCCTAAAATGAATGCAGCCTCCAGCAGTTATGGGGCATGTGGAATGGTTGCCATTGCCCATCGCTCCCTCGTTGTACAACAGAATATGAGGACTATCCCCTTGCTATCTGTAGTCTCAAAATGGAGAATGCATTGAAAGATGGCCAGATAGGATTTTAGAAGGAGCAGTGATCAAAATTTCTCAGTGTGTTGAGGTTTAATCCTCACATAAATGAAGCATTTAATGCTGTATAATTTTTCACTTGTGTTTTCCAGATAATTGTTCCAAATTAGCTACTGGCTGTAATGCAAGAAAGAAAAAAGTTCTTATAAAAGCTAATCAAGGATATTTTGTACAAAATTGCATAGCCTCTTACTGTGCAATTTTATAAGTGCACATTGTGCTGACAAAAGCATGAATCACCAAGAGTATTACAAGGAAAAACAAGGCAAAGGCGTCTAATTTAAGGCAGTGGATGGTTTGCATTTTGTATTAAAAGCATGCATCACTAGCTTTATGGAGGGGGGACAGTTCACTGAATCTGTAACTGGTGTATAACCAGAGCATGTGGATCATGCATGCCAGTGGCTGCTTTCTGAGGAACACTTATGACTCTTAAAAACCTACAGTATTAATGTATAGTTTGAAGGAAAAGGAACCTTGCAAAACTGGCTCTCTGGAGACTGTGGTTGTGCAGCAACTTTGGGCCATGGTCTATAAGCAGCAGCAGAGTATAAACACAATGATTGCACATGGGTGAGTCTGGAACTGATTGAGCAGACACTTCATCTGCTTAAACACTGGTTTTGAAAGAGGGCAATTTTTTTTTATATTATTCATTTACAAGATGTGTTGCCACTGGCTAGGTCAGCATTTATTGCCCATCCCTAATTGCCCTTGAGAAGGTGGTGGCGAGCTGCCTTCTTGAACCGCTGCAGTCCCTGTGGTGTAGGTACACCCACAGTGCTGTTAGGATGGGAGTTCAAGGATTTTGACCCAGTAACAGTGAAGGAACGGCGATACAGTTCCAAGTCAGGATAGTGAGTGACTTGATGGGGAACTTGCAGCACGTGGTGTTCCCATGTATCTGCTGCCCTTGCCCTTCTAGTTGGTAGTGGTCGTGGGTTTGGAAGGTGTTGCCTAAGGAGCCTTGTTTAGTTTCTGCAGTGCAACCTGTAGATGGTACACATTGCTGACACTGTTCGTCAGTGCTGGAGGGAGTGAATGTTTGTGGAAAGGGTGCCAATCAAGTGGGCTACTTTGCCCTGGATGGTGTCAAGCTTCTTGAGTGTTGTTGGAGCTGCACTCATCTAGACAAGTGGGGAGTATTCCATCACACTCCTGACTTGTGCTTTGTAGATGGTGGACAGGCTTTGGGGAGTCTAGAGTTGAGTTACTCACCACATGATTCCTAGCCTCTGACCTCCTCTTGTAACGACAGTGTTTATATGGATATTCCAGTTCAGTTTTTGGTCAATGGTAAGCCACAAGATGTTGATAGTGGTGGATTCAGCAATGTTAATGCCATTGAATGTCAAGGGTCGATGGTTAGATTCTCTCTTGTTGGAGATGGTCATTGCCTGGGACCTTTGTGGTGCAAATGTTACTTGTCACTTGTCAGTCCAAGCCTGGATATTAATATGTCCAGGTTTTGCTGCATTTTGACATGGCCTGCTTCAGTATCTGAGGCATTGCAAATGGTGATGAACATTGTGCAATCATCAGCGAACATCCCCACTTCTGACCTTATGATGGAAGGAACGTCATTGATGAAGCAGCTGAAGACGGTTGGGCTGAGGACATTACCCTGAGGAACTCCTGCAGTGATGTCCTGGAACTGAGATGCCTGACCTCCAACAACCACAAACATCTTCCTTTGTTCTAGGCATAACTCCAACCAGCAGAGAGTTTTCCCCCTGATTCCCATTGACTCCAGTTTTGCTAGGGCTCCTTGATGCCATGTGCAGTCAAATGCCGCCTTGATGTCAAGGGCAGTCAATCTCGCCTCACTTTTACCCATGTTTGAACCAAAGCCGTAATGAGGTCAGGAGCTGAACGACCCTGGCAGAACCAAACTGAACTTCAGTGAGCAGGTTATTGCTACGTAAGTGCCGTTTGATAGCTCTGTTGATAACCCCTTCCATCAATTTACTCATGATGACAGATGAGGTGGTAAATGGTTGGGTTGAGTTTGTCCTGCTTTTTGTTTACAGGACACACCTGGGCAATTTTCCACATTGCTGGATAGATGCTAGTGTTGTAGCTGTACTGGAACAGCTTAGCTAGGTGTGTGGCAAGTTCTGGAGCACAAGTCTTTATTGCTACTGCCGAAATATTGTCAGGACGCATAGCCTTTGCAGTATCTAGTGCCTTCAGTCATTTCTTGATATCATGTGGAATGAATCAAATTGGCTGAAGACTGGCATCTGTGATGCTAGGGACCTCATCAGGAGGCCGAAATGGATCATCCACTTAGCACTTCTGGCTGGAGATTGTTGCAAATGCTTCAGCCTTATCTTTTGCACTGATGTGCTGGGCTCCTCCATCATTAAGGATGGGAATACTTGTCGAGCCTCCTCCTCCAGTGAATTGCTTAATTGTCTCCCCACCATTCATGACTGAATATGGCAGGACTGCAGAGCTTAGGTCTGTTCCATTTGTTGTGGAGTCAATTAGCTCTGTCTATCACTTACTGCTTATGCTGTGTGGCACTCAAGTAGCCCTGTGTTGTATTAGGGATGGGCAATAAATGCTGCCAGCGACACCCACACCCCATGAACAAGTAATAGCAAAATCAAAATTGCATAAAGCATTGGAGGGTGAAGCTTGATAATTATTGTAGGGAGGAAATCTGAACAATAAGCTCCTCCAGGATGATGGCAGGGATTACCACAGTCACGCAGGGAGGGTCCAAGATGATCTGGTAGTGAGCCTTCAGCACCACTATCTTCCAACCTGAAGTGATGGCACAGCACAAAATTCACCTGATGAATAACTCAGCTGGTTCAGAGGGCCATTTGGAGGAATGGTACACTGCACTGGGAGCACCGATTAAAGGGTCACCCAACTGAACTGTATATTCCCAAAGGAGGAGAGATGCACACGAGAGATATATTAGGAGCCTTTCAATGACAATGCAGGGAATCAGGAGAGTGGAGCAACGAAGCTCATTCATGCAAGATCAATGAAGAGTCATGGCATAAATCAAACTCCTTGCTTTAACCCCTTGTTCCAAGTGTGTCAATTGCCCAGAGCGATAATGGCATCTCGAGCATTTGGTCGACAGGACAAACTGCAGATGCGTCCTTAAAGCAGGAGCTCACACTCTTGGCCCTGGCAGGCTCACAGATGAAAAGAGTCAGATCTCCTCAAAAAATTTCAGTTCCTCAATGAATATTAGACCTCATCAGTACTACAATGAGTGTAGTCTAACAGCGCAATGATCGAGGATCCCAGCGTCTGGCTAAAGCAATCTCATAGCAGTCGGTCATGTAAAGAGATGACAGAGTGGTGATGCGAGGGTAAAAAGCACACCTTTAAACGTTCCTTACACTGGCTAGGATCTCAGTGGTGAATAGGTGTCATCACAGGAACGAAGCCCTTGAACCCACACAAGAGTAATCTACAGAAATAGGACCTTTGGAGGCTCATACTGACTCATTTTTTTCATTGATGCTGCAGGGAGGAGAATTTCAGTAAGATGGAGGCTGGGTTTATTGCTGCCTGCATAATCACATCCAGGCAGGAGAGAAGATGGGGAAGATTGCGATTGCAGAGCTAGGCTTGCCAAAGGGAGGAGCTGCAATCTCATGAGCGACAGGCAGCAAGGCCCTTTCCGGATGCAGAGAATGAAGCTAACCGAAATATTGTCCATAGGCAGCTCTCTACACCCAGGGTGTACAGAACTTGCATGTCTTTTCTGCAGATTAGAAAGAGACAGTGTTGCCGACGCCTCTGCACGTCCAGGGATCTGGTAATTCACATCTGCCACATTCTCCACAAATTGACGTCACGGGCTTTGGGAGGACCTCCAATGCCAGTGGTTCTGAAAGTCACCACCGCTCTTAGGTTCTATGTGAGTCACTCTTTCCAGGGCTCCACTGGAGATCTTTGCAGGAACTGTCAAGCTTCCACGCACAAATACATATATGAGAAGACAGATGCCCTTTTTGTCAAGGCCCACAATTACATGCACTTTGCCAGAGATCAAGAAAACCAGGCCGCCAGAACACTGGGCTTTGCTGCAATCTCCAAATTCCCACAGGTGCAGGGTGCTATTGACTGCACCCATTTGGCTATGAAAGCTCCCTGGCAACAGGCACTCTAATACATCAGCAGGAAAGTCTGCCACTCTCTCAATGTTCAGCAGGTCTGCGATCACAAGAAACTTTTCATGCAGGTTTGTGCCAGATACTCAGGAAGCTGCCATGACTCACACATCTTGAGTAGATCACAGATCCCAAACATCTTCAAGGGACCACACAGGATCCAGGGTTAACAAAGGATTCATTAACAAATCATTAACAAAGGATTCCTGCAAAGGCTGATGATGCCCTTGCGATGGCCACAAAATCCACCAGAGAGAAGGTACAACAGTGCGCACATCACCACCTGATCATTGGTGGAGAAGAGCATTGGCACCTTAAAGATGTGATTCCAGTGCCTGAACAGATCTGGTGGTGCACTCCTGTACATCCACCAGGGGGTCTCACGAATCATCGTGGTTTGCTGTGCGCTACACAACCTGGCGCTGCAAAGTGGGGAGGACTTGCCAGATGCCGACATGGAGGAGCTGCACTTCTCCTCTGATGAGGAAGACATTGAAATGGATGAGGGCGATAAGTTTGAGGAAGCCAAGGCTGCAGGGGGCGAGGCCATAGCGCTGACCAGACAAGGCAGGCGTGCGCATGAGATCCTCATAGCCACCTGATTCCACAAGGAGGATGGCGAGTTGCAGTGAGAATTCTTTTGGGCAAGTGCCCCCCCATCATGGGTCCACATGAACACCAGCATTGCCATCCTTCTCATTGCAACCGTGCACTTCTGCCTGAGAGTGAGTGCTTACACATTTGGCTAACCATTGCACTGTTCCTTTGAGGGATAAGGAAGCCTCGGCAACACTTGATGAGATAAGGCCCAACCTAGAGGAGGACGCTCTGACATCACATGTCAGAAGGCACTGCCTCTTCTAGCATCTTTGCAGCACCACAGTTGCTATGGCAGCCTAGTAGAGGCAGGAGCTGCTCTACAATCCTCAGTTGACTCATAGCTGTCTGCCTTCAGTCTGACAAAGCTCCTCAAGGATGTCCATCTGCACCAATAGGACAATGCATTCTGTGTCACCTTGATGGTGAAACTGAAAGGTCACACTTGCGCCAAGGCAGCTGAGGACATTACACAGGCCTAATTCCATTTCAACACCACCTAGCCCTCTGTGCCACCTTCTTTTCCATCACACTGATATGTGGCACACTCAGTTAGGGATGCTGGCGTGCATTCGTTCCGATCTTTCCATGGATTTGGACCACCTGAGGATCACAAAGTTCAAACATTCAGTCTGCCTCAGGGCCAGTCCTGGCCCTTACCAACTCTAAAATGCAAAGACACCATGAAACCTGCAAGGTAATGCTTTGTTGATAATAAAGAGCACTCATCAGATTTATTACATCCTCGGTCACATCACACTACTACCCCCAACATCGTTAAAAGCTACCATGAACATATTGTGGTTCAAGAGCATGCTCAAAGGATCCATTGGCCACAACGCATGATCATTTGGATTTATCATCACTGACCTCGGTGAGGGTATATGTGAGGGGAGGCTACTCAGGACATATGGCTCAGCTCTGCATCTCTACACTACACGCCGGGCGGATGACGAGCCGGGTTTCCCGTTCATCCATGGTGGGAACTCCATTTGCATGCATTACCATGTCATGAACGCTCATTAAAAGCACCACTCACCGGAATCACATAGCCCCTCCCAATCTTGTGCCCAGCCAATGGGAAATTAGACTGGTCTGAAACATGTTTGGAAATAAGTGGTGAGCAGCTGCCGGCCCTTGCTAGGCTCCTAACTTCGAGGTGAGCGCAGCATTCAGAGCCGCTCCAGGTTCTCACCAAAGCCAGTGAGACGCTACACTGGTGGGGCGTAGGCTTGCTCTCCTCACTGACTTCCTCTGTTGTCTGGTGGGGGTGGTGTTACCTGGGGTCTCAGGCAAGGCAGAAACCCAGACAGAGACCAGCGTTGCGACCAGAGGAAGTGAGTGGAAGGGGTGGTGGGGGGAAGGATACACAGGGGGACAATGGGCAAAGGCGGGATTGAGGGAGTGGGGGCGGAGGAAATGATTGCAGGCAGAGGGAAGACCGAAGGTGGGGAAGCTGGAGCCCAACATGCAGATGCAGTAGGGGGAATGGGAGCAGGACTACTGGAATTGGAGGGGATGCATGCAGACTCCAGAATATGAGGTGGGGGAGTGGGGGTGGGGTTGTGTTAGTGTGGCACAAGAGGGTAAGGAGACTCATGGAGGTGGGGGAGGGTTAAGGCTTGCACATGAGGGATGGGTTGTGCAGAGACCCATGGAAGGGTGGAGGTGGGACACTGTGGTCAGCAGTCAAGAAGGAATGGCAGAGCCAAGAGAAAGACAGTCATAGTCCTTGGTCTGGGGCCAGGGTGCAAGAGTGAAGTCAGCCCTGGAGATTTATGGGCCATGCTACATAAATGAGAGGATATTGAGAGGGTTTGAGGAAGTGAGAGACCTTGGAATGCATGTCCACATGTCCCTGAAGGTGGCAGGACAGTTGAATAAGATGGTTAAAAAAGCATAGGGAATGCTTTCCTTTATTGGGTGAGGCATTGAATACAAATGCAGAGATGTAATGATGGAACTGTATAAAATGCTGGTTAGGCCACAGCTGGAATTTTGTGTACAGTTCTGGTCACCACATTAGAGGAAGAACACAATTGCTTTGGAGGGAGTACAGAGGATGTTTACAAGAATGCTGCCAGGATTTGAAAATTCCAGCTATGAGAAGAGTTGGATAGCCTGGGGTTGTTTTCCTTATAACAGAGGAGGCTAAGGGATGACCTAATTAAGGTGTAAAAAATTATGAGGGGCCTGGGTAGGGTAGACAGGAAAGATTTGTTTCTCCTAGCTGAGGGGGTCAAATACCAGAGGGCATAGATTAAGGTGATTGGAAGAAGGATTAGAGGGGACATGAGGAAAAACATTTTCACCCAGAGAGGGGTGGGCACCTGGAATTCACTGCCTAAGTTGGTGGTTGAGGCTGAAATGCTCACTCATTTAGAAGTTACCTGGATCTGCGTCTGAAGCGCAGACCAGGTGCTGTAAAGTGGGATTAAAATGAGCGGCTAGTTTCTTTTTTCTCCTTTTGCCCAGCGCAGACATGATGGGCCAAATGGCCTCTTTCTGCACCGTAACTTTTCTATGGTTCTATCCAACCATTGCTGAAGTGCAAGTTAAGGTTGATTGGCAAACACGATAATAGATTGCAGGAATTCCTTTGGTAAGGTCACACATTTCATGATGCCTCCAAAGCTCTCACAAGTCCTGTGGGAATGAGATATAAAGTATTGGGTTTGGCATCACAGGCACCTAGATATGTATGTGTGCACCTCAGCTGCTAGGTTGTATCAGCGAGAAGCTATTGGCGCAGTTGGAGCTCCGGGGCATTACATTGTCTTTCTGAATGCAAATGGAAGGTCCACTATATCTGTCCTGTGTTCATTAATCTCTTGCATCTATCATTCCCCAGGGAGAAGGAGGATTGAATAATGGAGCTTGAGCCCAATGATGCATTATTAATGGCACTGATTCGACTGAGGAGCAGGACAAGGGCCTGGCGCCACCTAGCTCAGCTTCAAGAAGGCCTGGCTTCATATCCATGGTCCAGGGGAACCCCAGCAATACCCAGAGGATGAGAGGGTTAGACACATCCCAAGGAGGCGGCTTGCGTGTCCCAGGGTCTATCGAAGAAGACTCTGCTAACTGGAGATGAGCGACAGTCAATGCCACCCCCATCTGTGCTTGAGAGCTGGTGGATCGTACCTGCCACATTCAACGAGAGGATCTAAGGCCCCGTGGACTTGGAGGACCTTCTCTGTCAGTGGCCCTGAAGGTCATCACCGCATTCAATTTCTTTGCATGCAAATCCACAGGGATCCACAGGGGACCTATGCAGCATCTTGCTGTCCTTAGCATGTAAGTATATCAAGGAGGCAACAGGTGCCCTCTACAGTAAGGCTGATCATCATGTGAACTTCACACTCGATGAAGCTAGTCAGGCTGCTAGATTTCTGGGGTTTGCAGCTATCTCAGGATTCCCTAGGGTGCAGGGTCCAATCTATTGCACACACGTGGCATTGAGAGCTTCATGGTAACAGCCCCAGATGTTCATTAACAGGAAAGGGTTCCACTCCAATGTTCAACTGGTGTGCGATCATCAGAAGCACATCATGCACATTCGTGCCAGGCACCCTGGGAGTTCCCATGCCTCATACATCCTGAGTCACTCCCAGGTGCCTCACATATTCGAAGAACCTCAGCGAATACAGGGCTGGCTGCCTGTGGATAAGGGGTACCTGATCAAACAATGGCTCATGACACCCATGCGTCATCCTCTGAGTCACTCGGAGGAGAGATACAACATGGCGCAGAAGACAACACGATCCATCATTGGGCAAACAATTAGCATCCTGAAGATGCCCTTCCGATGCTTGGACCATTCAGGTGGGTCTCTTCAGTACTCTCCAGAGAGGGTGTCCCACATTATCGTGGTATGTTGCGCCCTTCACAACCTGGGGGTGGGATCCGTTGCCAGAGGGAGACATGGATGGGACTGAGAGCTCCTCAGATGATGAAGAGCAGAATAGCCAGAAACCTGAAGACGGAGTTGAGGGTCAGCTCCCATGTAAGGATACCCTTGAAGAAGCAGGACCTGGAATACATGAAGCACTGATAGCCACAAGATTCCAGGAGGAGTAAGATACAGGCAACGGGACACAGCCACATTCCTCCATCCCTTACTGTCATGCCTGTGGCTTGAAAGGCCTTTACAGCCGGTGACATCAAGAGCAATCACAGCATTTGGCCTCGCACATTCAAACCTCATGGTTCACTATACCCTGTTCATTGGAAAGGTTAGTAGCAAATCCTCCATTGGTGCGGAAGTGGAGCATCCTGCTGATTGGTATGCCTGTTGTTCACGATGACTTTGGCGGCTGTCCTCTAGAGGATCAGGAGCTGGAGGGCCCCTGCCAGCTTTGGGTGTCTTGCTGTGTGGCAGGTGCACTCTCCTCGGCCTGTGGAGCTGGAGGTGGTGGGGTCACAGGCAGAGGGGATTGGAATCAGCTGGATGCTCTAGCAGTCACCTGGATGGGTGGCCCCGAGATGCCTATCTGCTGGTCCTCTTCCGTATGGGTGCCCGAGGGCCCCTTGCTGACTCACTGAGGAGAAGGAGCAACTGGAGGGAGGTCAAGGTGCCCCATCCCCCTCTCATCTAGGATCTCACCAATGCCTACAGCAGTGGAGTGCAGGTCTAAGCATAAATCTGGCTGGGTCTGCTGGACCAAGGTCTCCAAGGCAGTCGCCAACATTCCCATGGTGACCTCGAGGCATTCACATGTCGGAACCACGACATCAGACGGAAGGCAGACTGACTCCTCCATCCTTCGCTCTAGTCTGTTGACAGCCTCTCGCAACCCTACCTGATTTTCCACCACCTGTCATTGTATCTGCAGCATGTTTGACATGGTCGCTTCCAAAGACACATCATCAGACTGAGACACAGCAGGTGCCTGTTCTCCAGCAATCCTCCTGGTGCCTGTGTGTGAGGTGTTCCCCAGAATGTGACACTGAGCCTACTTTACAACTAGGCCCCACCTGGATGTGTGTCTCTGAGCTGCTGGAGGGTGCAGATGAAAACAGTAATGGGCTTTCCTCAAATGGATCCTCAGCATCCTTGACTAAGGTGGCCTGGGGCTGGAGCTTGTTTTGGCTCTGCTGCTCTGTCTGGACCTGCTGGTGCCTGTAAGAGAGAGCAGATCGATCAAATGGGTTTAGCTCATAAACAGACTGAATACAACATTGCATGTCATGTACTGAAAATGAATGTCAGGATGTAATGAACCCATTGACGGCTCATCTGAACTAACTTGCTGGGAGGAGCCGATCTCGCCTTCCCCACAAGAGCGGTCCCTATCCTCCCTTGCCAACTCAGTGGCATCCACCTCGAATTTAATCAAGTCCACTATATTAGCCACCCCTCCTCCGGTCTGGGATCATTCCCTCTTGCTGTGCACAAGCTTGGCCTGGATGAAGAAAAGTAGATGGAATGTGATGAGAAGAGATGGAGGAGAGGTTGGGGAACTTGCATGCCTACTTGGTGTGCTAAGCCCTCCTCAGTAAGGACTGAGGATGGAATTTGTGCAGCGTGATAGCTGAGGTGCTGGTGATGCTAAAGAGGCTGTGAGTCAATCAGTGCTGATGTGTCCCCCGTTAATATTGTGTGAGATCCTTAAGCAGTGTAACCCTTTGAGGGAATGATGCCATAATGACAGTGTGAGAATGAAGTGAGGAGAAGGTTGGCTCATCCTGACAATCCTCCACTGGATTGTGTTTTGAGGATGGTTGCTCACCACCCTTGCAATGGCCTCCCAGGCTGGTGAGGTGAGGCTGCTGGGCTTCCTGGAGCCATCCCTGGGGTGGAGGATATATCTGTTTGGCCACACACCATTTATCAGAGCCTCCAGGGAGTCATTGCAAAACTATGGAGCATCTTTCTTCTTTACCGCTGCCGTCTCTACACATATTCTTTTGAAAACTAGGCTGGAGAGAGTGAGGGTGGCATTTAAATATGGCGCCCGGACCATCGACCCCATTAGGTGACAGCGGGGCGGACGAATCAGTTCCTGACCCGCCATGTGATTCGGAGAGAAACTCGCCTATGCATAATTCATGAACAAACGAGCGCGAAATCAGGCATGATTTCCCGCCACGCCACCCAGTGGGAAACGTGCTGCAGAACCCACCTGCCACCGCACTTAGTCTCAAAAATGGAAAATTCTGCCCATAGAGAAGGTTACTAAAAGTATATTGGTGAGCTGCATGTTGAACAACATTGAATTAATTTGCACCAGTACTAATCTGGCAACACCATGGCTGAATCAGATTGTTTGCAACTTTGGTGTTGTATTTGATACCAAGTAGAATTTCTGACCATCACCAAGACTGCCACTTCAAATTCTGTAACATCACCTGACACCATCCACTCATTTGCTGCTGAAAGCCTTATCCATGCATTTTTTACCTCCAGACATAATTATTTCAATGTTTGACTGGCCAGCTCCCTTCTTCCACCATAAACTTGAGATCATCTAAAACTCTACTGCCCATATCCTAACTTGCAACAAGTTCCGTTCACCCATTAGCTCTGTGCTCTCTACTCGCATTAACTCCCAGTCTGACAATGCCTCAATTTTAAATTTCTAATCCTTCTTTTTAAATCTCCCCATGACCTCACCCCTCTCTGCCTGTTCCAGCCCTACAATGCTCTGCGATATCTGCACTCCTGTATCTGGTCATCTGGTCTCTTATGCATTCCCGATTTTAACTGCTCCACAATTGGTGGCCGTGCCTTCAGTTGCCAATGCCCTAAGATTTGCAATTCCCTCCATGCCTCTCTGCTTTGCTTTCTTTAAGACATTCCTTCAAGCCTAACTCTTTGATCAAGCTTTCCTGACATTTCCTTACATGGCTTAATGTCAATTTTCATTTCATAAGGCTCATGTGAAGCCCCTTGAGACATGTCACTGTGTTAAAAGTGCTATATAAATACAAGCTGTTGTTGCTGAGGTGAAGTTATTTCAGTTTGTTTCATTCTTTGGAAATGTCTCTGTATTGTGCAGAGGCATGTGATATCATAGACTGAATGCCAATACAAAAAACAACCATTAGTTCCTGTTCTTGATCACAAAGGCTCTGATTAAAAGTCTGAATTATCTTCATTATTCCATTTTAATGCATGACCTGGCATAATTATAATCCTAAATTAACGTAATGGCTCACTGAAATACTGGGATAGAGGCAGAAAACTGCAGTAGGTGCTGATTTCATTCCCGTTTATGTCGGACATGGTTGGGGTGGGGTGGGGGTGGGGGTGGAGGGGGGGGGATCCATGGTCGGCTTGTTTGCTGATCTTTGCATTTTCAGCCAACATTTTCCTGATTTAATTCCCAAGAGCTAGAGGTACATTGCACTGAGGCGACTTTCTCTGATACCATTGCCCATTCTCTGTATACATCCTGATTGTTGTCTGTACTTTGCCCCTGCAAAAGCTAATTTGCTGCTTCCTCATCCTGTACACAAGAACCTGGAAGACATTGGGCAGAATTTTGCAGCGGCAGGACTTGACCCTCCCTCCAAAGTCAATGAAGTTTAGAATGGCTTGCTGCATTTTACAGGCCCATGCCCCTCCCTGCCGCGACAGGGCGTAAAATTGCAGCCATTTTTACTACATCCTGATTTCCTTTGACCAATTTTCTTCTCCAGCAAACATAAATTACTTGAAAAATTACTTCTTAGAAGAATGAACATCTGTAAATTTGAATAGAACACTAAGCATAATCCAATCAAGTTTGTGCCTAGCACCAAGGACAAAATTTTAACCTAACTTGTGTGGCAGAAAACCCATGGGCCAGAATTTTTAGCTTGGCTGGTGGGCTCGTGCCTAACCTGACCGAGTGTGAAATGACGCGCGTTGACATTGGCCGAACATGCCGACGTCAACGCGTAGTCGCACGATAGTTCAGTCGGCGGGCGCGCGTTGGAGCCAGCAGTATGCCCGCCAACAATTAAGAGGCCTATTAAGGCCATTAAGTTATCAATTGTCATGAAATTTTCACTGCCCGTTCAACCTAACGGTTGATGGGCAGGCGCAAAGACTAAGCAGCCTTTGCATTTTTTTGGAAACCTCATCCACGGGCAGGATGAGGTTTCCAAAAGCAAATACCAGTGTATTAAAAGCTTTATTTTTTAATTAAAAACATGTGCCCGCTCATATGACAGAGTCACATGAGGGGACATGTCTTATAAAATTTTCCTGATGCTTAATAATGTTTTCAATATTTTCTTCATCTCTCTGAGGCAGCTCCATGTCTCAGGAAGATTATTCAGCATTCTTTTGCACGCATGCGTGAAGTGCGTGCTAGATCCGCTCGCACACCTTCCCCCACTCGCACAGGCAGCGCTCAGCGCTGTCGCTCGCCTATCACGCTGGCCGGCCCTTAATTGGCCAGCCAGCGTGAAATCACAGTGCGCTGTGGAACACTGGTGGCAGTTGGCTTCCTGACTGCCCCCGCCGATACTGCACGCCAAGGGCAAAATTCTGCCCAGGGGATTAGGTCGAATGCCAATTTTACATCTGTCCAATACCACTTCCCATTGACTTCAATAGAGAATAAAATCAAGTGGAGTGTAAGACTCGCAGTGCACCTACTTCCATAAGCTTCCCAATGGACAGATTAGGCTAAAAATGTCCCCTACTGAGATTGTCCAGTGGTCAGACTGAAATGGGATCTTAAGTTTTTGAATTATTCAATTTTTAATGCATCCACTTAGAGGTCATAAGGTCAGAGCACATGCACTTGACCGGCCTTCAGGAAATGTTTTTTCCCTAGCTCAAACCAGGAGGTTAAAAGATATATCTGGATGTAGCCAGGCAGCATGAACAGGAAACATTGAGAGGATCATATTTTCTATTTCAGTACATTGTGTACAAACATGGCCTTGAGAACAAAAACTCTAAAAGCCCTGAAATTACTTAAAAATGCAAAACCATAGTTGGCAGCAGAGTTACAAGGATTAGCTCTTATAGCAAAGGGACTCTGGCAGCTAGGCAATCAAACTGAAGCAGATCTGAACCAATATTTATTTAGTACATCTGGTGATCTATCAATAAGGCGCACAGGAGGTGATGATTATGAAGATAGATAACTCACAAAATTGACTCCAGTGGTTTCCTACATTACAACAGTGATTACATTTTAAACAGTACTTCATTGGTTGTAAAACACTTTGGGAATTACTGAGGTCATGAGAGGTGCAATATAAATGCAAGTATTTTTTATGCTATGCTGGGGGAAGTAAAGAAAGACTTCCCATGGAACCATGTGACATCTCTAGGGGGAGGCAGTGATGTAGTCACCAGACTAATAATTCAAAGACCCAGAGTAATGCTCTGGGTACCTGAGTTCGAATCCCACCATGGTAAATGGTGGAGTATAAATTCAATAAACAACTGGAAATAAAAATCTAACTACAACCATGAAGCCATCTGGTTCACTAATGCCCTTTGGGGAAGGAAATCTGCTGTCCTTACCTGGTCTGGCCTATATGTGACTCCACACCCACAGAAAAGTGGTTCACTCTTAAATGCCCTTTGAAATGGATGAGCAAGCCACTCGGCTATATCAATGGCAATAACAAAGAGAGGCTTGATAGCACCACTGCAGACTGAGCTGGCTTTTAGACTGGGTCTGCAGCAGGTGGTGAGGGAACCAACAAGAGGGTAAAACATACTTGGTCTCATCCTCACCAACCTGCGTGCCGCAGGTACATCTGTCCATGACAGTATCGGTAGGAGTGACCACCGCACAGTCCTAGTGGAGACAAAGTCTCATCTTCACATTGAGGATACCACCGTGCTAAATGGATAATAGATTTCAAACAGAACTAGCAGTTCAAGGCTGGGCATGCATGAAACGTTGTGGGCCATCAGCAGTAGCAGGATTGTATTCAACCATAATCTGTAACCTCATGGCCCGGCATATGCCCCACTCCCTACCATTACTACCAATCCAGGGGATCAACTCTGGTTCAATAAAGAGTGCAGGAGGGCATGCCAGGAGCAGTACCAGGCATACCAAAAAATGAGGTGGCAACCTGGTGAAGCTACAGCACAGGACTACTAGTGTGCCAAACAGCATGAGCAGCAAGTGATAGACAGAGCTAGGTGATTCCATAACCAAAGGATCAGGCCTAAACTCTGCAGTCCTGCCACATCCAGTTGTGAATGGTGGTGGGCAATTAAACAATTCACTGGAGGAGGAGGCTCCACAAATACCCCCATTCTCAATGATGAAGGAGTCCAGCACATCAGTGTGAAAGACAAGGCTGAAGCATTTGCAACAATCTTCAGCCAGAAGTACCAATTGAATGATCCATCTCTGCCTCCCCTAGAGGTGCCCAACATCACAGATGCGAATCTTCACCCAATTTGATTCACTACATGTGATATCAGGAAAGGGCTGAAGGCACTTAATAATGCAAAGGCTATGGGCCCTGACAATATTCCAGCAATAGTACTGAAGACTTGTGCTCCAGAACTTGCTGCACCCCTAGCTAAGCTGTTCTAGTACAACTAAAACACTGGCATCTACCCGGCAATGTGGAAAATTGCCCAGTATGTCCTGTACAGGAGAAGCAGGACAAATCCAACCCAGCCAATTACCACCCCATCAGTCTACTCTCCATCATCGGTAAAGTGATGGAAGGGGTCATCAACAGTGCTATCAAGCGGCACTTGCTTAGCAATAACCTCCTCACTGGCGCCCAGTTTGAGCTCCACCAGGGCCACTCAGCTCCTGACCTCCTTACAGCCCTGGTTCAACATGGACAAAAAGCTGAACTTCAGAGGTGAGGTGAGGTGAGAGTGACTGCCCTTGACATCAAAGCAGCATTTGACCGAGTGTGGCATCAAGGAGCCCTAGCAAAACTGGAGTCAATAGGAATCCGGGGGAAAGCTCTCTGTTGGTTGGAATCATGCCTAGTACAAAGGAAGATGTTTGTAGTTGTTGAAGGTCAATCATCTTAGTTCCAGGACATCACTGCAGGAGTTCCTTAGGCTAGTGACCTAGGCCCAGCTGTAGGAAACATATCTTTTTATTTCTGTTGGACTGTTGTAAAGAACATATCTTTCTATTTTCTGTTGGACTGTAGATTAAAATTATAATGGCTGCAGTTTAAAAGACATGTCCACTGGAACAGGATGAGGGACATATACAATGTTGCAGCCCTGGAGCAAAGTGTGCCATGAAAGACAAGATGGTGCCAGAAAGGAGTCCTGGACCAAGGGTGCTGCCTGACAACAGCATTTTAATTGGCTCCTGACCAGGTGACCAGGGTTTTGTGTGGTACCA
The DNA here is from genome assembly GCF_964194155.1 of Cetorhinus maximus. Lineage (NCBI taxonomy): Eukaryota > Metazoa > Chordata > Chondrichthyes > Lamniformes > Cetorhinidae > Cetorhinus > Cetorhinus maximus. The sequence goes on from NC_135883.1 coordinate 134,502,153, forward strand.
ATGCAGCAAAAAGCTCCTGGCCTGCAAAGAGAAAACATCTAAAATCTCTTTTCCTCATATCTCTATAACCTGCTCTCTCTCTGAAGAAACCCCTGTAAAAACAAAAAAGGGAAAACCATTGTTAGAAACATTGAAAAGCAAGTTCTCCAGTGAACTAAATACTGAAAGTGCAAGAAGACCATCTCATGCCATCAACAAGAACTGAAAGAAATTTGGAAGACATCGATCAAAATCAACCCAATCAACCCTTTATTCTGGATTGGTACTATCGAACTGTTTTATTCCACCTTTAAGGTCCATGTTTTGTGTGCTTTATATGTCATGTGTGCGTGTGTGTTTGTGTGTATATATGCTTGTGTTTATTTGTGTGTGTGTTTGTGTGTGTGTGTGTGTAGGGATTTAAAAAAGGGGGTAGAGTTTAAGTTATAGTATTAGAAGTTAGGATTTCATATTTCTTTCTTTTGCCACTGATTAACCACAGTTTGTTCACTAAACAATTATTTACTTATTAAGTTTACAAACCCTGGTGCTCATATTCTATTAACCTAAACTAAACAGTTAGGTAGAATTGGGGCAATCTGGTGGTTTGGTCAAACTTTTCACATTTGTCGTGGCTGGGGAACAGTGGGGCTTGACATGACAGCGCACTATCCCCAGTGAGCCGTGACAACCATCTTCAGCCACTTCATCTATAACCTTCCTTCCATCCTAAGGTCAGAAGTGGGATGTTCGCTGATGATTGCGCAATGTCTAGCACCAGTCGCCACACCTCAGATTCTGAAGCAGTCCATGTCCAAATGCAGCAAGCCCTGGATAATATCCATGGCTAACAAGTAGCAAGTAACATTCACGCCACAGAAGTGCCAGGCAATGACCATCTCCAACAAGAGAGAATCTAACCATCGTCCCTTTACATTTGATGGCATTACCATCACTATCCCCCACTATCAACATCCTAGGGGGTTACCATTGACCAAAAAATAAACTGGACTAGCTATAAAAATACTGTGCCTACAGAACAGGTCAGAGTCTATGAATCCTGTGGTGAGTAATCACCTCCTGACTCCCCAAAGCCTGTCACCATCCACAAGGCACAAGTAAGGAGTGTGATGTTATAATCCCCACTTACCTGGATGAGTGCAGCTCCAATAACACTCAAGAAGTTTGCCACCATCCAAGACAAAGCAACCTGCTTGATTGGCCCCCCATCCACAAACATTAATTTCCTCCACCACCAACACACAGTAGCAACAATGCGTACCATCTACAAGATAAAAGCAAAATCTGTGGATGCTGGAAATCCAAAACAAAAATAAAAATACCTGGAAAAACTCAGCAGGTCTGACAGCATCTGCGGAGAGGAACATAGTTAATGTTTCAAGTCCGTATGACTCTTCAACAGAACTAAGGAAAAATTCCTTAGTCTGTTGAAGAGTCATACGGACTCGAAACGTTAACTGTGTTCCTCTCCGCAGATGTTGTCAGACCTGCTGAGTTTTTCCAGGTATTTTTATTTTTGTTTTGTACCATCTACAAGATGCACTGCAGGAACTCACCAAACCTCCCTAGACAGCACCTTCCAAACCCACAATCGCTACCATCTAGAGGGACAAGGGCAGCAAACACATGAGGACAACACCATCTGGAAGTTCCCTCCAAGCCACTCACTATTCTGACTTGGAAATACATTGTCATTCCTCCACTGTTGCTGGGTCAAAATCCTGTGTGTGTGCCTACACCACATGGACTGCAGCAGTTCATGAGGGAAGCTCACCACCACCTTCTCAAAGGCAATTAGGGTTGGGCAATAATTGCTGGCCTAGCCAGCAACACCCACATCCCATAAATGAATTAAAAAACTCTCTCAGATGCATCTCAATACTTCACAAAATGAAATATTTTGAAGACCAGTGATTGTTGTTACAGCAGCCATTTTGTACACAGCAAGATTCCACAAACAGTGACAAAATGAATGATGGATTAATTTGTTTTTCTTGCTTTTCTTCAAATAGTAGTATTTGATCTTGACCATCCATCTGAACCATCAAATGTATTCTTAGTTTTAGAACAGATACTTGCACTTACATACTGCTGCTAATGTTATCAAACATCCCAAGGCAGTGTACAGAAGGAAATTTGATATTGAGCCACATAAAGAGGCATTAAATGAAAAGAAAAACTTGCATTTATATAGTGCCTTTCACAAACCAAAGTTCTTTACAGCTTATAAAGTACTTTCAACTTGCAGTCACTTTTGTAATGTAGGAAAAGCAAAAGGCAATTTGTGTGCAACAACTCCCAGAAACAGCAATGTGTTAATGATCAGAAATTTCCCTTTTTTTAGTGAAGTTGATAGAGGGATAAATATTAGTTGGACACCATTTTCCGTTAAAATACTGGAAGGACTTTTTTATGTCTGCCTGAAAGAGCAGCGAGGCCTAAGTTTAATATCTCATCCAAAAGATGACAAGTCCAACAGTGCAACATCCCCTCAGTAATGCACTGAAGTGTCGACATAGATTTTTTGCTCACCTCCCTGGAGAGGCATGTGAACCTATGCTGTTCTAACTCAGGAACAAGAGTGCAAGTAGCTGAGCTAAAGCTATTAAATATTAGGAAAGGGGGTTAAATGCATGATTAAACAGAGAGGTTTTAAGGACTTAAAGAGATAGAGAGATAGATGCTTAGGGAGACAATTTCAGAACTTCAGCCCTACACAGCTTAAGGCACAGCCACCAATGGTGTTGCAAAGGCAATCAGGCAAGAGCAAGATGCAAAAACTGGAGGATTCCAGCAATTTTGGAGGGCTTCAGAGGTGAAGGGGGTTACAGAGATAAGACCTAAGAAATAGGAAATCATCTTACGTCTGCTCGAGACTGCTCCGCCTTTGAATATTATCATGGTTGACCTTCTGCCTCAACTCCACTTTCCCACTTGGTCCCCATATCCCTTGATTCCTGGAGGGGGCAAAAATCTACCTATTTCAGTCTTGAATATACTCAGTGATGGAGCATCCATAAAATTCTGGGGTAAAGAATTCCAAAGATTCATAACCCTCATCTCAGTCCTAAACGATTAACTCCTTATCCTGAAACTCATGTTCTAGATTACCCAGCTAGAGGAAATAACCTCTGTGTTTATCCTGTCAAGCCCCTTCAGAATCGTATATATATTCAATGAGGGTTCTAAATGAGGTTTCTAAGCTCCAGAAAGTATAGATTCAATTTACTCAGCCATTCAACCTAGGACAACCCTCTCATCCCAGAAACTATTCAATTGAACCTTCACTGTACATGTCCAAGGCAAGTATATTGCTTCTTGGATATGAAGACCAACAGTGTGCACAATATTACAGGTATAGCCTCACTAAAACCCTGTACACTTTCAGCAAGACTTCTTTATTCTTGTATTACATCCCCTTGCAATAAAGGCCAACATGCTATTTGACTTTTTAATTGCTTCCATTACCTGCATGCTAACTTTCCACATTCCTTGTACAATTCCGAGTCCCTCTGAACATCAACATTAAAAGGTTTCATGCCTTTGAAAAAATATTCTGCTTTTCTAATTTTTCTACCAAAGCAAATAACCTCATAATTCATTTGCCATCTCACTAACCCTATCGATATCGCCTTGCAGTCCCCTTGAGTTCTCCTCACAGCTTAAATTTCCACTTAACTTTGAATTGCCAGCAATCTTGGATACATTACTCCCAGTCTCTTCATTTAAGGCAGTATATAGATTGTAAATAGCAGCCCCAACATTGATCCTTGCAGCTCTCCACTAGTTACAGATTGCCAACTTGAAAATGCCCCATTTACCCCTAGTCTTTGCTTCCCGCGTGTTAACTAATCCTCCATCAATGCCAACACCCTCAATTCCATGTGCCCTTATTTTGCCTTTTGTGTGGCACCTCACTGAATGTCTTTTAGAAAGACAAGTATACTACAACAACTGACTTCCCTTTACCTAGCCTATTACATACTCAAAACAACACTCAAGAAGTTCAACACCAAAGACAAGGTACCCCGTCCATTACTTTAAACATTTGCTCCCTTTAACACCAGAGCATAGTGGCAGGAATTCACCAAGCCCCCTTTGACAACGCCATCAAATCTTAGACCTCTTATCACCTAGAAGGACATGGGCAATAGATGCATAGGAACACGACCACATGAAAGATCCCCTGCCCAATCCACACACCATCCTGATTTGGAGCTATGTCGTCGTTCCTTTACTGAAGCTGGGTCAAATCCTGGAACTCCCCCACTAACAGCACTAGGAGTACATATAGCACATGAACTGTAGTGGTTCAAGAGGTGGCTCACCACAACCTTCTGAAGGGCAATTAAGGACGGGTAATAAATGCTGGCTTAGCCAGCGACACTCGTACCTCAAGGATGAATTTTAAAAATGAATAAAATTGCCAAACATAATTTCTCTTTCATAAAACCATGTTGAATCTGCTTGATCATGCTATGATTTTCTAAGTGCATTGTTAAGATTTCCTTAATAATAGTTCCTAGTATTTTCCTGATGACTGATGTTAGGCTAATTGGCCTGTAGTAGCTCCTTGTTTTCCCTCTCCCTTCTTTCTTGAATAATAGTGTTAGCTTGCAAACTTCCTGTCAGTCGAGATTGTTCTAAAATCAAAGGAATTTTGAAATATTATAACCAGTGTATCCAACATCTCTGCAATTACCTCTCTTAGAAAGCTAGCATGGCTTTCAAGCTCTGGGGGGTTTGTCAGCTTTTAGTTATTTAAGTTTCTCTGAATCTGTTTCTCTGCTGATACTAATTACTTTACTGGCTGAATTTTCTGGCTGATGGGGGACGGGAGAGCGGGCGAGGGCAGGCACAGACCCGGTCACCACCCACGATTGGTTCCACACCACCATTTTACGCGAGCGGGCCAATTAAGGCCCGCCCGGTGTAATGCGTGAATCCCGAGGATAGCAGGAATGGACAGGCGGCGGCAGGAATGCACTGTCTGCCGGTACAATGGCGACCGGGCAGCTTGTTTATATGAAAGCACTGGCAGCCTTTGCAAGGTTGCTCACAATGGCAAGTGGAAAGGCTCACCAGAGGGCTTCTGGTGAGCAGGCCAGCCCGGAGGGTAGGACGGGGGGGCCAGTGTGCCCCTTGTTTCTCAGATGAATGCCTTACTACCCTCCTCGAGGAGGTGGCACCACAGCGTGCGGTGCTGGTCCCTCAGGATGGGAAGAGGCCCCCACTGACATAACGAAACGTGCCTGGGGGGAGGTGGTGAGCTCCCGCGAGGTGGTGCGGTGCACTTGGATCCAGTGTCACAAGCGCTTCAATGACTTGTTGCGCTCTGGCAGGGTGAGCACCATGTTAGCATTGGTCATGTAACCCAGCAGGTCGGCTTACCCCCTGCTGCCCACACCGCCTGCACCCCCCCCCCCCCCCCCTCCCCTGCCACCCCAACACCCCAAGCCTGAGTGTAGGGACTGCATTGAATCATTGATAGCATTTGTCCTTTGCTGGGTGGGCCAGCAGATATTGCCCATGCTGAGGTCAGCCTGAGGGTAATGATGAGATGTGTTTTGCCCCCACAGCATGTGTTACACTGAGACCCACATGACTGGTTTGGGGGCAACCTAGAGGAGCTACACCTAGGTGCTGTGTTTGAACTCCAGGACATGTCCAATTCAGGGTGATGACACGCTGGGAGGGAAGCTTCAAGATGGCATACCAACGAACCATCTGCTGCCCTCTGTGCTCCATGTGCTTGTGCCTCCTTGCAATGGAAGGATATACCATGTGGTGCCTAATGTGATGTAGGCAGCATGAGGCCAAGGGAGCGGTGGGGAGCAGGCCTAGCATCTTTGTGTGAGTGTTCGGCAGCAGTGGGGTGAGGAGGCACTGGAGCCCTGACATGTCCCACTCTGGTTGGGGTGGGCCGTGTGCGAAGAGAGTCCATGTGCAATTTGCACTAATCAATGCTCGTCTCTCATTTTCAGGAGAAGAATGCTCATAACGCGGCAGAGCGTGCGAGGACTGGCAGTGGCCAGGCACAAATCATCATTCTTAGCCGCTTCGAGCAGGAGTCCTGGATCTGGAGGTGTGCCATGTATCAAGGTCCACTGGTGTTGGTGAGGCTGGGGTGCCATGGCCAGGTATCTATGCCCAACAGTGAGGTCAGCATTGTTCTCCCTACAGCCATAGCACTGCTGAATGTTAATTGATTTCATTTTGCAATATGGCTTAACCTTTGCTTATGGAAGGATGAGCGTATAAAGGTCCAGGGGACAGGGATGCACTTTGTCATTGTCTCCACACTAACTGATCCACTGTCCTTGTTCTTCCTTTCAACCTCATCGGAGCAGGGCCGGGAGGAGGAGCAGCAGAGGCCACCTCTCACACCTGAGGGGCCTGAAGTCTCACCAGCATCACACCATCTCTGTGAGGCAGGCGCCAGCGCAGATACTAGCACCTTGGTGAGAATTTGAATATCGACTAGTGTCCCAGGGCACATTGGTGAAGGCACTTCACAGGCGCTGGAGGAGCTGGCAGAGACAGAGAGTGCCCATGGCGCCAGTAGTTGAAGAACCGCAGGGGGCCAGGCACATGCTCAGTCAGTGCCTGACGATGTGCCTCTGGAGTCGTTCGCAACGCAGCAGGTGCAGGAAATGCGGCCGGGTGTGTGGGAGAATCTGGGGGAGACACATGAAGCTATGCTTGGCTTGGTCTCTGTGGTGGAGGAGTCTACGTGGACATTTGCTGAAGCAATGGGCCACACGTCCGAGCACCATGCATCCTCCATGGAGAGAGTGGCGACTCTCATGGAGAGCCTACTCCAGGAGACCTGTCAGGGCTTCCTGAGGATGCGTTCTGACCAGCAAGCCCTCACATCGGCATTGACCTCAGCTGGTCACTGCCAGTGTGGGAGATGGTTTGGCATCAACTTTCCCAGCTCATTGCCCATCCATCCACAGTGAGCAGGGAGGTCTGAAAAGATCTCATGTCAGCGCAGCAATTGCCTGGTGTCTCTGCGGGCACCTCTCAGGGCACTCTGGGTAAGGGTGGCAGCTCCTCTGCCCCTCTCCCAGTGACCGTAGAATCCGGTGAGGCTGCGATGACTGGGGAGATGCCAGCTGTGGAACTGGCAGCTCCCTCCCAGGCGGGGTCAGCACTGGTCCCACAGGCCAGAGGATGACTGCCAAGGTCATCGAGGCCAACAGGACAGCAGAGTCAGCAGGCTGGCTCAGATGCCACTCCGAGTGATGGGGCAGCACCAAGATGTAGCACCCAAAAACGAAAACATAAGGCACCTTAGGCACATCACTGGTTTTACACTGGTGCTTTTGTGTTGGCCCAAGGTGAGGTCTTTATGATTTGTTTTGATTAGTAACACTATTCTCTTTGTTTTGGGATAAGTTGGTTTGCTTGACATATTAAATTCAGATATGTCACCATGTCTGAGGGTGCCTCTTTTCTTCTGCATGAGCATGGTTTCCAAAACTGTAATGAGTGCTTTGTTGGACATTCAACTTTATTAACAAGGCCCTTAGTGACTGTTCCTAACCTGCCAGATTTTGCACTTAGGTATCAAGTACCGAGCCTACAGCCCAGGCTTGACCTGGAGGTCCATCTGTGCTGTGCTTGCTGTAGGTTCATTTGATTAAAGCCTCCTGGCTGTCCCTGCCTCCCTGGAGTATGCCTGGGTCAGCGTCTACCCCATCAGAATTTCCCTGTGCGTGCTCATCCTCGGACTCACTGCTGGACTCATCGTGTGCAGCCGCAGCCACTGAGTCAACGTCTTCATCGTCCACTGTGTCCCCCCTTTCCAGCACAAGATTGTGGAGAGTGCAGCATGCAACCACTATCACCGAGACACAATCTGGGGGGTACTGGAGTGCGCCCCCTGAGCGGCCCAGGCATCGGAAGCGCATCTTGAGAAGACCGGTGGTTCTCTCCACCACAGCCCTTGTGGAGGCGTGGCTCCTATTGTAGCGCTGCTCAGCTTCTGTTCTTGGATGGTGGAGAGGCGTCACGAGCCACCTTCTGAGGGGAAAGCCCTTGTCACCCAGCAGCCATCCATCCAGCCAGGCTGGAGCAGTGAAGAGCCCCGGCACCTGGGAGTGTCTGAGGATGTAGGCGTCGTGGATGCTGCCTGGGTACCTTGCACAGACTTGCAGAATCAGCATCCTGTGATCACACACTATCTGCACGTTCATGGAGTGGAAGCCCTTCCTGTTGACAAAGGCACCGGGCTCACCTGCTGGCACCTTGATGGCCACATGTGTGCAGTCTATTGCACCCTGGACGCGGGGGAAGCCAGCAATGGCCACGAAGCCTCTGGTTCGCTGTGTCTGGCTTGCCTGGTCCCAGCGGAAGTGGATGAAGGTCAATGTGCGCCTGAACAGAGTGTCTGTAACCTGCTTGACACAAGTGTGGACAGCTGATTGGGAGACACCGCAAAGATCACCCACTGACCCCTGGAAGGAGCCAGAGGCATAGAAGTTGAGGGCAGCTGTGACCTTCGGAGCCATTGGCATGGGGTGTCCGCCCACACAGTTAGTGGAGCCCCTTTCATCAGACAGATATAGTTGCTTGTCTCCCTTGAGAGATGGAGCCTCCTTTGGCACTACATCTCTGACAAATTGACGTAGCTGCTTCGCCGCCTGTATACCCTGGCAGCAGGATAGTGGCGTCTTCTGCGGCCCCTTCTGCCTTGGACTACCTCTTGGCCCTGCGCCCCTTGTGCCTGCACCTGTCTCCCAAAGGTGGCTCCCCTGGAGGCTGAATGTGCACCCCTGGCCTTCTCCCCTTTCTAGCCCATCCTTCCTCCTCAGAGGAGCTGCCTCCAGTGGACAGTTCAGCTCCCATTCCCAGGCTAAGGGAAGGCTTCCTGAAATCTGCAGGCCCAGAAAAGATTACTCACTGCAGAGTGCTGACCTGAAGGTTAAGAGTCCAGAAAAAGCAGCCGGTATGCATTTTGAAGTACTGCAAATCATGCAGGCAAGTTTCAAAAACTTTCATATATAAATGCTTGACCCTGCACACTTGCAACCCTACTGAGCCCTCTTATCCCACCCGTGGATTAAGTTTACACAAATACGTCGTGCCCTCCTGCCCGTTATGCCCATGCACCGACCTGGAGATTGCACTGGTGCCGAAAAATCGGCGTAAATTGATTAAGGCCCTTGAGCCTTAAGTGGCCCGTTAATTAATGACAGGTGCCCGCCCACCCAGCAAAATATCGCGATGACGTTCGGTGACATCGTGACGCTCACCCAACATCACCGTGCGTCATTTTATGCGCAGACGTGCGGGGCCCACCCCCGCGTACCAATGGGAAAATTCTGCCCTAAGTTTATCACTATTAGCCCTTCAGTTACCCTTTATTTCAGGCACACAATTTGTGCCTTCTCCTGTGAAAACAAACAATAACATTTGTTCAACGTCTTTACCATTTCCTCATTCCCCATGGTGTTTTTCCTGTCTCTGCCTCTAAGGGACCTACTTTTTACTTTAGCTACTTGCCTCCTTTATTTGTACTTGTAAAAGCCCTTGCAATCTCTTCTTATATTCCTGGCTAGTTGATTTGTCATATTCTATATTTTTCCCTTTTCAGCAAACTTTTGGTCACCCTCTGCTGTTTTCTAAAGCTCTCCCAAAATCCTCAGGATTACTAATATTTTTGACAACATTTATTTTAATCTGATATTAACCTTAATTTCTCTTTTAAGGCAAGGACTGATCTTCTTCACTGAGACTTTGTTTTCAAATGGAACATTGTTTTGTTGAAAACGTTGAATCATCCCTTTAAAAGTTTATTTACCACCATACTTTTTAGTCTATTTACCCAATCAATCTTACTGCCCCCTCATGCCAATGCAATAAGATAGAGAGGGACAAGGTAATGGAAGGATTTACCAACCAGTCACACCTCCGGCAATGCTGCAATCCCTTACTACTAGCGTTGTTAGCCTAGCACATGTACCTGGCTACTGGCACTGCATGAGACATTGACCAGAGATGGAATCAGTGGAGAGGATATGGAGTTTCTGCTGGGAACAAAGGAGAATGGTTTTGTTTTTCCCAATGTTTATCTGGAATTGCAATTCATCCATTTTGAATGTTAGGCAAGTAGACTAATGCAGGGTGGCAAAAGAATATAATGCTTCAAAGCCTGTAAATTCAAAATTAATCTTTTTTTCCCCCTTTTTAAAATTTTGTTTCACAGCCATGGGCCAACTTCTACAAATATGGCTATGCTAGGAGATCAAGAACTTTGAATGTGCATTACTATAACTTAACATGTACTAAAACTGCCAGCTAATGCTGTCTAGTAAGCTTTCAAACTCTGTACAGATATTGGAATGATGTGATGCACTGTCTGAAAGACTGGTGGAAGCAGATTCAGTAATAACTTTCAAAGGAAATTGGAAAATATTTGAAAGGGAAAACATTTGCAAGGCTATGGGGATAAAGTGGGAATGAGATTAATTGTGCAGCTCTTTCAAAGAACAATGGGTTGAATAGCCTCCTTCTGTGATGTAGCATTCTATAATTCTATTCACATCGCCCCGGATACCTGTACTGCTGGTAATGGTGTTTCATGCATAATCTCAGCCTTAAATTTGAGAAGGTCTTTTGTTGGTGAAACTTTCCTAATTTATTGCCTTGTTGAATGACTTTCCATTGTTTCGGCTCAGGAAGTTTTGAAAAGTACATGCATGTTAATTGCCAACCTCATAATCCAATCATTCAACTTTTAGGAAAATCTTAGAGAATTGTCAAGTGAGAAGTATCCATTCTATTTAGCTGGCTAAACAAAAAACACAATTCAAGGTCTTGTTTGTATTAAGAAACAAAAGTTTGTCTCAAGCGGATACTCCTTTTATGATGTCAAATTGATCATTTTCAATTCTTCTGAAGAGTAGAATAGCATTCATTTAAAATGTTAAACCTGGAAGGATTAAAAAGGCAATCATTATGCAAAAATGTCATTAGGTTCAGTGCTTACTGCAGTAATCTATTAGAATATATTTGAATAGATAACAAAGTATGTTTGTATTTGCATATGACTTTCTTACATAATTCATACAGAATGTTGTTTCATTAGGATCATAATGAAGTTTCAAACTTCTGTAGAATGCATAAGAAATGCTTTGGCGTGCATTGTACCAGGGTGAATTATAATGCTTCATGTTGATTTAACCGTTTACCTGTTATATTTATGTTTTGACGCTATTACTGCTGTTTTCAAATAGAATGCTATATTACAGTCGAGCTATCAAACAATATCAGACAGGGCTTTTTTTGCCTTGAGAGATTCATCAGAGGAAACAGATATTTCCAGAAGTTTAAGTGTTATAGAGGTTTTCCAATCCACTTCAGCTGTCATTCAGCATAGTTTAGTTAATCTGCTCCATAATCCAGGCTAACACATCAGTGAAATGCCAAGGCACTGTACACTGTTGGAGGTGCCACCTTTCAGATAAGAGTTTAACCCATGTCTTGTCTGTATGCTCGGTTGCATGTAAAAGATCCCTTCGCACTTTTTCAAAGGACAGCAGGGGTTTTCCCTCAGTGTCCTCGCCATTCCTGCCCGCAGAACCAACAACATGAAATACAGATTAGCTGGCCAATCATCTCACTGGGGTTTGTGGCACCTTGTGTACCAATCGGTTATTGTGTTTTCTGCAAAATTTTCAGTAATTTCAATTCATTGCTGTCATCAAAATTGCAACATATGCAAGTCTTTCTTTTAGATTGTTATTTAGATGAGGCTGATTGCAAAGGAAAATGCTGGACTACATTTGGAATTTGTGAGGGCCATGTAAATTACTGCATAAATGCAAGTGTTCCCCATAAATCATTTATAGTGAGTTTGATTGAGGGAGGCATTCCAGACAGGACAGGATATTTTTGTTCATTACCTGGACATGGACATCGCTGGAAAGGCATAAGTACTTATTGCCCACCCCTAAGTTTCCCTTGAATCTGTGCTGGTGAGCCATCTGCTTGAATTGTTGAAGAGTGTGAGCTGAGGGCTCCCTGTTCCTCTTTGAATAGTAACATTTGATAGTTACATTGAGCTGAGCAGATGGTTTAACACCTCCTCTGAAGGACAATGTACACATCATTTCAGTGACAGATTAGATTATGTGCTTTGAAGTCCTGGAATGTGACCTGAAGCCAGAACCCATTATGTCAGAGTTAAGAATCAATTAAGTCAAATTGATGCGTTATAAATGTTGGGCAGAATTTTACCCTTGGTGTGTGGGCTCGGCGAGGGTGGGCGACGGCAGTCGGGAAGCCGGCCATCACCCGCGATTGGCAGCGCACCACGATTTCACGCTAGCGAGCCAATTAAGGCCCGCCCAGCATGAAAGGCGGTTGAGGAATCAGTGAGAAGGGGCGGGGACATGATGTCCGCTGGGTTCATTGGCAACCCGGAGGCCGAATCAAAACCGACCCAGGCAGCCCCTGGAAGGCTGCCCCGGAAGGACATTGAAGTCCCCATGGACCCCGTTGTGGTTGGACACAGCAGGCAGGAGGGCAGGTCGGCAGGGCAGTCGGCCCTGCGTTTCTCAGACGAGTGCCTCGCAGCCCTCCTGGAGGAGGTTGCAGCCAGGAGGGAAACCCTTGTCCCCAGAAATGGGAGGAGGAGGCCCCCACAACTCACCAAAAAGGCCTGGGAGGAGGTGGCATCCAGGGTCAGCAGCCATGACATGGTGAGGCCCACATGGCTGCAGTGCCAGAAGCACATCAACGATCTCCTGCGATCGGGGAGGGTGAGTACCGTGTTGGCATGGGTCACTTTGTAGAACAGTTAAGAGCTGCCCATCCCCCACCATGGACCTCAGAGGAGTGAATATAAGTGGCAAATGTCAATGAGGCAGGAGCTGGCCAAGGGGGTGAGCCCTGGCTGCTTGGGCTGAGTGCCTTGAGGCTCCAGAGTCACAAATCGGCTGAGCCCTGCGAGGTGTACCTCAGGTGGTGTTGGCCAGGCTGCACTGGTGCTGCAGGTAGAGAGTGGACCAGTCAATGCTCCTCTGCCCTTTCAGGAGAAAACATCCCTTAACAATGTTGAGAGCCCACAGACTGGCGGGGGACCCCCCACACCTCCTCATCCTCACGCAATACAAGCAGGGGGCCCTGGAGCTCGAGAGGCGCCATGCACCTCAGTCAAACGGCTGCAGTGACGTTGGGGTGCCAGGTGGAAGTATGAACACAGTGCACTGAGGTGAGAATGTTGGCTGTTGCAATCATTCTAGTGTAGCCTCTATATTGATGTGAGCCTCGAACCTGGAGTCCCCACTGACAATCGAAAACCGAGGGCACCATTATATATATCTCTGTCTCACCAGGGTGCCAGGCATGCACAGTGACAGTGTCATGACTTAAACTAATGACATGTCCTTCTTGTCCCTTTTAGGGTCACCAGCAGGCGGTCGCTATAAGGAGCTTGAAGTCTTTCTTTTAGATTGTTATTTAGATGAGGCTGATTGCAAAGGAAAATGCTGGACTACTTTTGGAATTTGTGGGGGCCATGTAAATTAATGCATAAATGCAAGTGTTCCCCATAAATCATTTTTTAGTGAGTTTGATTGAGGGAGGCATTCCAGACAGGACAGGATATTTTTGTTCATTACCTGGACATGGACATCACTGGAGGACCCTAGAGGACCACCATGCTGAGCACGCACATGCATCACACCCTCTCCGTCAAGCAGGCACCAGCGCAGATACCAGCACCTGGGTGGTCATAAGATTGCCATCTAGTATCTTGGTGCACATTGGTGAGGACACTTCACACTCGCTTGAGAAGCAGGTGAAGGCAGAGAGTGCCCAAGGCGTCGGCAGCCAGAGGACTGCTGGGAACCAGGACAATGCTCAGTCGATGGCTGATGATGGGGCTCTGGAGTCGTCCATTAAGCAGCAGATGCTAGATGTTCAGCAGGGTGTGCGGGAGGATCTATCGGAGTTACATGAGGGAATGTGCGCTATGGTGTCCAATGTGGAAGAGTCCCTGCGGAGCATGACCACTGCGTTGACCCTCATGGCCGAGTGCAATGCCTCTTCCATGGAGAGAGTGATGACGCTCATGGAGAGGCTGCTCCAGGGACTCAATCAAGGGTCCTTGGGGATGCACTCAGACCTGCAAGCCCTCACACTGGCAATGACCTCAGCTGGTCAGTGTCAGAGTGGGAGATGGATTGTGCACCCAGTATCCCAGCTAGGTGCCCGGCCATCAATGGTGAGCAGGGAGGTCCAATGCAACCCCATGTTGGCACACAAGCTGCCTGTCAACTCTGCGGGCTCCTCTCAGGGCACTCTGGGTGATGGCAGCAGCTCCTCCACCCCTCTGCCAATGACCTGTGGCATCTGATGAGGCTGCGGTGACTGGGGAGATGCCAGCCGTGGCACTGGCCGCTCCCTCCCAGGCCTTCACAGGCTCCACTGGCCAGAGGACGACCGCCAAGGTCATCAAGATCAACAAGCCAGCAGAGTGAGCAGCCTATCTCCAATGCCGGTGCCATGAGGGGGGAGCACCTAGACATAGCACCGTAAACGTAAATATAAAGCACCTTAAGCACAAGACGGACTTATCACTGGTGATATTTTGTTTCCCCATTTTGGTTTGAATTTTTTCATGGTGTAATTAAAAACACTGGTTAATGTTCATTTCAGCTCTGGTTCACATTCACAATTAAATGAGATGTTATTTTGTGCTATTGACCTCTGCATGCTTTATTTGTTCTGTAGGCACAGGGAACGCCATTATGTAATGATGGACATGCGTCTCCTGAAACTTTATTGCAAAGGCACAAAGCGTATGTTGTTGGTCAAGGAAATGGTCCTGTCAGGGATCGAGTCTGGAGCCTGCAGCCCTGGCATGTGGTGGTGGTTCTTATCTGGTAGGCTAGCTGAAGGAGCGTTGGATCAAAGCCTCCTGGGTGTCCCTGCCTCCCTAGAGGTTGCCCAGGTCAGCGTCTATCCCCTCAGTGTTCTCCTCACTGTGCTCGTCCTCGAACTCGCGACTGGACTCATCAGCTGTGGCCTTTGCAGCTGCATCAAGATCTTCTTCCTCCAGTGGGGTCCCCCTTGCCAGCCAGATTGTACAGAGTGCAGCATGCAACCACTTTCAGTGTCACATGATCTGGGGGGTATTGCAGTGTGCCCTTAGACGGTCCAGGCATCAGAATCCCACCTTGAGAAGACCTATGGTTCTCTCTACCACCGTGCACTGGGCTCACCCGCTGGTGCCTTGATGGCCACATATGTGTAGTCTATAGCACCCTGGACACGGGGGAAGCCAGCAATCACAGTGAAACCTCTGACTCACTCAGCCTGGCTGGTCACATCCACATGGTAATGAATGAAAGTCAATACCCGCCTGAACAAAGCTTCTGTCACCAATTTGACGCAACTGTGGACAGCTGATTGGGAGACTCCACACAGATCCCCCACGACCCCTGGAAAGAGCCGGAGGCATAGAAATTCAGGGTCACTGTGACCTTCAGAGCCATTGGCATGGGGTGTCTATCCACACAGTCGGGGCTGATCTCAGGCCCAATCCTCTGACAGATAGAGGTCACTGTGTCCCTTGAGAGATGGAGCATCCTTCGGCATTCCTCGGACATATTGAGGCAGTTGCATCGCCGCCTGTAAACGCTGGCAGCAGGTTAGTGATGTCTTCTGTGGCCCCTTCAGCCTTGGGCTTCCTGTTGGACCTGGCCCACCTTGTGCCTGTGCCTCTCCTCCCATAGATCCTCCCCTGGAAGCTGCATTGGGACACCTGGCCTCCTCTCCCTTCTGCCCCTCTCTTCCTACTCAGAGGAGGTGCCTCCAGCAGAGACCATAATCCCCATTAGCAGCATAGTGGAAGGCTGTCTGATGCCTGGGAGGGCCCACGTGGTCTGAATCCTCCGGGGACCTGGAAGACAACAATGAGTCCTGAAATGAAGCCTAGAAATGCTCAGAACGCAGCTCTGAAGCGAGATGAAGCTGTCCAGTTCACAGAAGCAACCAGCGGCAAGTTTGATCCAAAACTCCTCACTACTCGCTTTGACAATGCCACTGACCCTTCTTATCCCGCTTGCCCGACGTCATCACGCATCATTTTACACTCGGACGGGTCGGGCGCTTGCCCACCCGCTCAGCAAAAAGCCCTGGCTTATGTGACTGGTACATGGATTTTCTTACACTGTCTTAGACGCACAACAGGTCCCTCCTGTTACATCACTGGAGGAAATGACAATCACATCATCCCTATAAAAAAATGAATGATTGCAGACCACCCCACCCCCACCTAATCAGTATTTCAATCTAACTAATAAAATAGTCTCAAAGTCTACCACAAAAATGGAATTCTGTGAACCACTCCTAAACTGAAACTGACACTTAACCACTGGTTAAGAACAATTTATGATTAGATAGCACCTTTCATGGCTTCAAGAGGTCCCAGAGTGTTTTACAGCCAATATAGGTATTTTCCAAGTGTAGTCATTGTAATGTAGGGAACATGGCAGTCAATTGCTCAAAGCCAGATCCCATAACAGCAATGTGATAATGACCAGATAATTTGTTTTTGCTTGATGCTGAGGGATAAGTCCATGGAGAACTGCCCTTCTCTTCTCGTTGCTTACATGTGCATATCTCTAACTCGCAGCAGTGGCTCAATAATAGCACTTCCACCTCTCAGAAAGCTGTGGCCTGAAGCTCCACTCCAGAGATTAGTGCACAACATCTAAACTGGTGCACCATTGGAGGACTGAGCAAGTGTTATGTTGCTGGAGGTGCTGCCTTTCAGG
The DNA here is from genome assembly GCF_964194155.1 of Cetorhinus maximus. Lineage (NCBI taxonomy): Eukaryota > Metazoa > Chordata > Chondrichthyes > Lamniformes > Cetorhinidae > Cetorhinus > Cetorhinus maximus. The sequence continues at coordinate 134,518,946 of NC_135883.1, forward strand.
AGAGTTGTTAAACCAAGGCCCTGTCTACCCACTCAGGTGGATGTAAAAACCTGATAGCATTATTTCAAAAAAGAGCAGGGGAGTTCTGGCTGGTGTCTTAGCCTATGTTTTTCCCACAACCAACAACATTAAAGCAGATTACCTGGTCATTATCACGTTGTTGATTGTGAGAACTTGCTGAGCACAAGTCGGCTCTCATGCTTCCTTTATTACAGCCGTGACTACACTTCAGAAATATTTCATTGGGTGGGAGGAGCTTTGGAATGCCCTGAGATTGTGAAAGGTTCTACAGAAATACAACTCCTTCTTTCTTTTTGTATCAGGCTTGAAATTTGCACAGTAAAGAGAAGATCAGTTTGCACCCTGCCTACACCCTGACAGTGTTTGCAGTAGTACCAACAACTAAGAATAAAATCAAAACACTGCCGATGCTGGAAAAACTCAGCAAGTCTAGCAGCATCTGTGCAGCGAATGTTTCAAGTCCGTATGGCTCTTCTTCAGAGCTCTGAAGAAGAGTCATATGGACTGGAAATGTTTCTGTCTCCACAGATGCTGTCAGACCTGCTGAGTTTTTTCAATAAATAAAGAGTTGTTTATATTAAGCAGCCTCGTTAATCTTCACATTCCAAAATGCAGTTTCCCTTAATTGCAATTAATTGGCAGAACACCAAGCAGTTCCCTTCATCTAACATCTCTGTTAATTACTTTTAATGAAATGATTAAAGCAACATCATTTTGATGAGACAAATGGATTGGGGATTGAAAACTAAAATTGAGATTTTTAACAATAAATATTCTTTTAGAAAATGAAAGATCTGACTTATTGTTGAAATGCTGGTTTGCTACCTAGAGATTATGCTCAGTGTCAGCTATTTCCCCTTCGCACTAAAAGACACTGAAACCCATTGAGAAAATGACTTCCTAAATATTCTTAAATTTGCAGATTTTTAACCTCAGGGAGATAGATATATCATGGCTTCTTCCTAGATTATGAAATAGATTATGGACCCAGCCCAGAAAGGGCATCAACATTTCAGTGTTGAGCCTCACTTAGTCAGAAGGCCTGGAACCCGATGATTCCTGGCTTGTCCCCAAGCCTGTCTCAGCTCCAACGTCCAATTCAGGTGAGGTATTCAGGTAGCTGGCATCGCGTAAGGAGACCTGTGGAGAAGTGGAGACCTAAAGGGCTTGTTTTTTACTTACCTGACCCACTGGGTGCACAGTGAGTGGTTGTGGGCGAAGTGGCATGTCTGGAGAGCATGGGAAATCTGGAAGTCTGTATCTAGGCACTGGTTATGGTTAATCATCTGTGTTGGGCGGACCACCTTGTCCACAAAACAAGCTCTCCACTCCCGAATGCCATGTGGTTTTAACTATGCATGTGAAATCACAGAATGGTGGTTCCCTTTCCGACTTGAAGCAAAGCCTGCAGACTCAGCTGCTCTCTGGGCAACCAACTAATCAATGAAGGCTTCAGGAGCAGGGAAGTTGATGCAGGGATAGGGCTGTGGATGTCGATTTTGTCAGAGGCGGGAGTTGATTGGGTGGGGGGAACATACGAACAGACGAACAAGGAGCAGGAATATGCCATTCAGGAATAGGTCATTCGGTGTCGGTGCAGACTCGATGAGCCGAAGGGCCTCTTCTGCACTGTGTGATTCTGTGATTCTGTGATTCATTCAGCCGCTCGAGCCTGCTCCACTATTTAATGAGATCGTGGCTGATCTGATAGTAACCTGAAATCTGCATCCCACCAACTGCCGATAACCTATTACCCCCTTTCTTACCAAGAATCTATCCACTTCTACCTTAAAAATATTCAAAGTCTCTGCTTCCACCACCTTTTCAGGAAGAGAGTTCCAAAGACTCACAACCCCTCTAAGTGAAAAAATTCACCTCATCACTGTTTTAAATGGATGACCTCTTATTTTTAAACAGTGACTTCTAGTTCTAGATTCTCCCACAAGAGGAAACATCTTCTCCACATCTACCCTGTCAAGACCCCTCAGGGTCTTTTACGTATCAATCAAGTCGCCTCTTACTCTTATAAACTCCAGCAGATACAAGCCTAGTCTGTCCAACCTTTCATCATAAGACAACCCGCCAATTCCAGGTATTAGTCTGGTAAACCTCTGAACTGCTTCCAATGCATTTACATCCTTCATTAAATAAGGTGACCAATACTGTACACAGTACACCAGGTGTGGGCGCACTAGTGCTCTGTATAACTGAAGCTTAATCTCCCTACTTTTGTATTCAATTCCTCTTGCAATAAATGATGTTATATTATGTTTCCTAATTACTTGCTGTACCTGCATACTAGCCTCTTGCAATTCATGCACTGAGACACCCAGATCCCGCTGCATCTCAAAGCTCTGCAATCTCTCACCATTTAGATATGCCTCACTTTTATTCTTCCTGCCAAAATGGACAATTTCACATTTTCTCACATTATACTCCATTTGCCAGATCTTTGCTCACTCACTTAACCTATCTATATCTTTTTGTAGCCTCATCCCAACTATCCCTTCATCCAAGTCATGTATATAAATTGTAAACAGTTGAGGTCCCAGCACTGATCCCTGTGACACACCACTCGTTACATCTTGCCAACTTGATAAAGACTAATTTATGCCTACTCTCTGCTTCCTGTTAGCCAGCCAATCTTCTATCCATGCAAATATATTACCCTCTATACCATGAGCTTTTATTTTCTGCAATATCCTTTGACGTGGCACTTTATCAAATGCCTGCTGGAAGTCTAAGTACAGTACATCCACCAGTTCCCCTTTATCCACAGCACATGTTACTTCCTTAAAGAACTCCAATAAGTTGGTTAAACATGATTTCCCTTTCACAAAACCATGTTGACTCTGCCTGATGACCTTGAGCTTCTCCAAGTGCCCCTCAAAATCTTCTTTAATAATAGCTTCCAACATTCTGCCTATGGCAGATTTTAAGCTACCTGGCCTCTAGTTTCCCACTTTCTGTCTCCCTCCCTTTTTGAATAATGGCGTTACACTTACTAACTTCCAATCTAATGGAACCTTCCCCGAATCTAAGGAGTTTTGGAAAATTAAAACCAATGCATCAACTATCTCACTAGACACTTCTTTTAAGACCCTCGGATAAAGTCCATCAGAACCCGAGCTCTTGTCAGCCCGCAGCTGCAACAATTTACTCAGTACCACTTCTCTCGTGACTGTAATTTTTCTGACCTTCTTTCCCAGTTTATAGCTGCTTCTAGGATGTTACTTGTGTCCACTGTAGTGAAAACTGAGGCAAAATATCTGTTCAATTCATCTGCCATTTCCTTGTTTTCCATTATCAATTCTCCAGACTCACTTTCTAAAGGACCAATGCTCACTTTGTTAAGTCTTTTTTTTAAATATTTATAAAAACTCTTACTATCTGTTTTTATGTTTCTGGCTAGCTTTCTCTCATACACTAATTTTTCCCACCTTATTACTCTTCTCGTCATCCTTTGCTGTTCGATTATATTCTGCCTAATCTTCTGGCCTTCCACCTATCGTTGCACAATGATACCCCTTTTCTTTAAGTTTGATACTAACTTTAACCTTTCTAGTTAGCCACGGATGGTGTGTCTGTCCCTTGGACTTTGTATTACTCGTTGGAATGTATCTATTCTGTGCATTCTGAAATATCCCCTTAAATATTAGCCACTGCATCTCTATTGACCCATCCCTTAACCTAATTTGCCAATTCACTTTTTCCAGCTTAGCTTTCTTGCCCTCATAATTTCCCTTATTTAATTTTAAAAACTTGGTTTCAGACCCACTCCTCTCTCCCTCAAACTGAATGTAAAATTCAATCATATTATGGCCGTTGCTTCCTAGGGGCAGCTTCACTATGAAATCAAATATTACTCTGATCTCATTGCACAACATCAGGGCTAGTATAGCCTGCTCTCTGGTTGGCTCTAGAACATGCTGTTCTAAGAAACTATCCTGAAAGCATTCAATGCATTCCTCATCTAGGCTATATTTGCCCATCTGACTTTTCCAGTCTATACATAAATTAAAACCTCCCATGATTATCGCTATGCCTTTCTGACAAGCTCCAACTATTTCTTCCTTTATGCTCAACCCTACCATGTGGTTACTGTTAGGGAGCCAGTACACAACTTCCACAAGTGACTTCTCATCTTTATAATTTCTCATCTCTATCTAAACTAGTTTCCTAAACTTAGGTCATCCCCCTCTATTGTGCTAATACCATCATTAACTAACAGAGCCACTCTTTCCTCACTTCCTGCCCTTCCTAAATGTCCTATACCTTTTAATATTCAGGTCCCAATCCATGTCCTCCTGCAGCCATGTGTCCGTAATGGCTATCAAATCGTGCTTATTTATTTCTACGTGCAGTCTCAGTTCATCTGTTTTGTTTCGAATGCTTCACGCATTCATATACAGAGCCTTTAGTTTATTCCTTTTATTCTTTTTATAACCTCTCATCTCATCTGTTGATTTACTGTTAGATTTGTACTCTCTATTCCTTCCTGTCACGGTCTGTTTTCCATTTCGTGTAATAATGTTTTTCTCCTTTGTCTTGCCTCTGCTCCTTGATTTACTACGCCTTCCCAAATTTGATTCCTTGCCCCCACTATTTAGTTTAAAACTTTCTTTACTTCCCTAATTATGTGGCTCGCTAGAACACCAGTCCCAGCACGGCTTGGGTGTAGACACCCCAATGACACAGATCCCACTTTCTCTAGTACCAGTGCCAGTATCCTACAATCCAGAACCCACTTCTCCCACACCAGTCTTTGAGCCACAATTTCATCTCCCTAATCTGATTTGTCCTTTGCCAATTTGCATGTGTCTCAGGATATAATCGAGAGATTATGACCTTTGAGGTTCTGCTTCTTAATTTGGTGCCTGGGTCCTCATAATGACTATGCAGAACCTCCTTCGTTGTTGGTACCTACATGGACCATGATGACTGGGTCCTCCTGCTGCAAGTTCCTCTCCAGCCCCAAGCATATATTCCACACCCTGGCACCGGGCAGGCAACACAGCCACCTGGACTCACGCTTTTTGCTGCAGAGAATGGTGTCAATCCCTCTGACCATACTGTCCCCTACTACCACTACATTCCTTTTTGCTTTCACTACTTGAATGCCTTCCTGTATCACGGTGCCACAGCCAGTTTGCTCATCCACCCTGCAGTCCCCACTCTCATCCAAAGAAGCGGAAAAAAAAACTCAAACCTGCTGGACAATTGCAGAGGCTCACACTCCTGTGCTCCTGCCCTCTGAGTCCCCTTACCTGCCTCACTCGCAGTCACACCCTCCTATCCCTGACCACTGACCAAATCAGAAGACCCTGACCTAAAAGGTGTGAGTGCCTCTTGGTACAAAGAATCCAGGTAACTTTCCTCATCCCTGATGCATCGCAGTGCCTGTAGTTCAGCCTCCAGCTCATAAACTTTGAGCTGAAGCTGCTCAAACTTCAAATACTTGCTGCAGACATGTTTGCCCTCATCAAACTGACACCCAGGAGTGTCCACATGCTGCAGCTGTGACATATCACCAATCCTGACATCCTTAATGTGTTTTAGTTAACTACTTAATTATTTTATTAAATTATATATTTTAATTTTTATATATTTTATTAACCTTACCACCACTTGCTAGGCTATTTTGTGCCTTAGGAATATAATAAACCTAGTCACTTACCAGTTACTCACCAAATAACTAGCTTCTTCTCCTGTAGCAGAGTGCAATCACTTCCTGAAGGCTAAGAAACTTGGAAAGCAGAAAGCAAAAGAGCACCTCTTTCCCTTCTTTCCCTAACTCCCTTAATTACCCAACTCCTAGCACTCTGTTGTAAGGGGTGCAGATTCAGGGACCTGGTGGTGGTTTGGGGTTGGGCAATCAAGGGCCCACTGGTGGTAGCAAGGAATAGAGGGCCTTGTGGTGGTGAGGGGGAGGCATTGCAGATGGGAGGGCTTGGGTTCAGATAGGGGTGGGGGTTTGGGGGAAGATTGTACAAGGGTGCCTGATTGTGGAGATTTATCCACCTTGTTAGGCACCTTGATCCAAGGGGTCAGTGCAAAGTGTCATGATGATGGGAAATTGTGATTGAATGAGACCTACCTACAACTTCACCAGCTAACCACTCATGGAGGCCAAGCGCAAACAGTGGAAGGCGCATACCAAAATCCAAACATCCCACCCACCCATCTCATCGACATTACCTGCCCTAGAGTGCGCGGATCCAGCAGTGGACTTTTTAGTCAGCTCAGGACCCACAACCCTGGAGTGGAAGAAAGTCACCCTTGGTCCCGGGGGACTGGCTAAAAATAAGAAAGGAACTGTTTAAAGAAGACCTGTTTTAAAAAAAAATCAAGAAAGGACACTGATCAAAAATGGCTGCCACAAGTCACCTGGGCCTGAATTTTCCCGTCGGCGATTTGGGGGCGGGGCCCGCTCACTGACGGGACAATGATGCGGGATGACATTGGGAGGAACCCCAGATGGCATCCCGGTCTCTTTAAATTTTTAGGAAGGCGGGCGGACAGCAAAATCAGCTGTCCACCCGCCGACCTATCAATGGCCAATTAAGGCCATTGACAGAGTAATTAAGATAATTAAAGACCTGCCCATCCAACCTTAAGGCTGGCGGGCAGGCCAGGAGCCCCAGCGGGCTTCTGATAATACATGAAACCTCATCCACTGGCGGTATGAGGTTTCATGTCCGTTTTTAAAAACTTTAATACATTTTATGTGATGTTTATTAACATGTCCCATCTCGTGTGACATTGTCACATGAGGGGGACACGTTAATAATTTTTTAATTTTTCTATTTTTAAAGTTTTCTGGACTGTCAGTAATCTCCCTGAGACAGCACTTTGACAGCTGGGGATTCCCTCCCCACCCTGCACAGGAAGCGCATAGTGGGCCTTAATTGGCCCGCCCACTCACAATGGCTGCGGGCCCCGTTTCAGTGGTGGGGGTCGGCTGTCCGCCCGCCGCCGAGCCGGTGGGGCCCGCCCGCCCGTCAAGGGCAAAATTCTGCTCCTGTAAGTTAACCACATCTTTGGAAAGTTTCTATATGAATTGCACTGCAGACCTTTTGCATGGAATTTCACACCTGGAGGTGTCAAAGTCCACTTCAAACAGGGGCTCTCTTGAAAAGAAGGCATTAAAAATGTAAAGTGCTAGATTTGGATCAACTATAGCTCTATCAAGACAATGGGAACTGCTAACCAGATACTCATCAGGCATTCAAAAGCCCTGTAGAGGATGAAGTAATTCCATCTCTTGGTGATCTTGAAATGTGTCAAAGGTTTCGGAGATGAAAAGATCAAAAAAATGGGATTTATTGGCCTGTAGCAATGGCTGGGATTATTTGGCCTGAGCAATGACCTCAAGACATATTAATTGAATTCCTTTCTGTGAATATAGAGACGGGTTTTAAAAACCTGAGTCTGTCAAGCCGAATCAAAAAAAAGGAGAAAAAAAAGTGTCACAGTCATCTGAAAGAGAGCAGTAAAGACCTCTCTCTCTCTAAAGCTAAAACAGTGTCTTCAACAAAGTGCAGACCTGAACCAAGTCAACTCCAAGTTTCTACAGGAAACCAGCTAACTTCAAACAGCTGCAACATTCACCAAACTATGCCTCAGACAAGCAAAGGACTTAATCATATATTTTTTAAAACTTTTGTTGAACTCTAACTTTCTTACTTCTGATATCTGTGTGTGTGTGTGTGTGTGTGTGTGTTGTTGCGTATTTATTATTTTTTTCTTAAGTCTAGTAACTAATAAACGTACTCTTTCTTTGACTCAAGAAAACCTCGATTGATTGGCTCGTTATGAACAAATAAATACATTTGGATTGGAAAAGGCATTTACGGGGTAAGGAAATTTGAAAATCTTTGTTGTGGCCAACCAAGGGGCTGAATAGTAGGGGGGGGCAGCTCACTCCTACTCATCGGATTGTAACAAAGGCACTCACCTCCTGAATCTGCCAAGTCCTGACATCAATGGAGCTGCTGGGTCAGGGAAGCCAGCCAACCAAAGCTAAAAGCCCAAAAGATTCAAGTGTTAAAGTTGAGGTTGGCAGCCTCATTATCATATTTAAAGTTCCAATCCCGACCTTGGGATCACCCACCTTGCAGTGTCAAATAATGCCAGAAATGGGTGAGTTGGAGGCAGGTTTGGGTTGGGAAGCCAATTTCTCAGACATCATGAGAATTTTATTATTATCTGAAGAGGAAAGCTTTTCAGGGCTCCAGGGAAAAGGCAAGGGATTGGCACTTGGTGCATTGCTCTTGCTGAGAGCCAGTACAGACAGGATGGGCCGAATGTCCTCTTTCTGTGCACCCCGCCCCCCCAACACACCTGACCCGAACCCGTCTGATCTTGTTAGGTTAAAATGTCAGCTTCATCAGCCTGGAAATTTAAAAAAAGGAAAAAGAAATGTTATTTAGCATTAGGTATTTTGTATCTGGGAGCTGAAGAGAATACATTAAGCTGGAAGCACTCTTAACTTTCATTCTTTAATCACTATCCTAGTACTCAGCAGTAAGTGCCTTTATTATATCTGTCAATTTACCAGGTCATTTTTCACTGAAATCTCAAAATCTAACATTTTGGAGTCTATATTAAATCTTCAATTGACCTAAATTTACATTTAATTTGATTAATGTGAACACTTCGAAGATTTTGCTTCTTTAGTAGACTGTAAGCACTGAAGTATGGAGTGTTTAAAAAGAGAGTATTTCACTGCTGACAGTGAGTTATGGTAGTTCTTTCTTGACCATGAAAGACCCATAACTCAGAAGTGCTGCAGCCTCAAGGGAATTGGGATGACATTTTACACAAGTGAACAAATAGTGGGAGCTCACAGCGAGATATCCTATCAGCTATGCTAGCTCCTGTTGGGTCCTTAAAAGATTTTATAATTGAATGCTGGAAAACCACACAGTAAAATGTTACATGAATTATTGATTTTCATTTTTCTTCATTGGAAATTGTTCAGGGAGCTAAACTCCCCTAAAAACTGAATGTTGTTCTTAAATATCTCCCACAGTACCATCAAATATTATTGACTGCAGTAACACTTTGACTATTGGCAAAAAGTATGGAATAGATTTATGCGATTTTAGTGATTTTTTTCACATTTAGTAATGCTCCGGTACTCCGATTGTAATATTTTGTGAGGTTAAAGATGCTATAATAATACAAGTTTTTTATTATTATTCATTTACGGGATGTGGGCGTCACTGGCTAGGCCAGCATTTACTGCCCAGCCTTAATTGCCCTTGAGAAGGTGGTGGTGAGCTGCCTTCTTGAACCACTGCAGTCCACGTGGAGTAGGTACACCCACAGTGCTGTTAGGAAGGGAGTTCCAGGATTTTGACCCAGCGACTGTGAAGGAACGGTGATATATTTCCAAGTCAGAATGGTGAGTGCCTTGGAGGGGAACTTCCAAGTGGTGGTGTTCCCATGTGTTTGTTGCTCTTGTCCTTCCAGATGGTAGTGGTTGTCTAGTTGCTGTAACTTACCTGTAGAAAACACAACCAAGAAATATATGTTGGGTGGAATTGTACGCCAGTGGGATTTTACAGTCCTGCTGAAGTCAATGGACTTTTGAACGGGTCTCCGCATTTATTGGGCCCACCCCTGCGTGATGGGGTTGTACAATTCTGCCCGTGATTATGATTACTAGTAATGCAGCAGTGCAGTAATGCTGCTTAACAGAACTAAGGTGAGAAATGCCAATGGTAGGAACTAGAATTCTTTTTTTTCATTTTTGGCACCCAGTTTTAGACAAGATCACAAGGCGTTTATGCAGAAAGTTATTTGATCCATTTCAGCTCATCCATTTAATAAAGGTCTCCAATCTGCCCACCTTGGCATCCATTAGTTTGTTAGATGATTCCAGGGGTGTTGCTTCCAGTATCATATCTGAAGCTCCTTACCATGCATGAATCATTGTTTGTGTGAAAAGGAATCACCTGACATCAGTTCTAAATTCACGTTTTACTATTTTGAATCTGTGTCCCCTTATTCAAATGTCATGTAGAGGTCAAAGCCCTTTCCTGCTTATTTCTCCATTCTTCCCTTATAATTCAGCCCTTCAATTCCAGAGATTGGCCTTATGGGTCTTCTCTACCCTGCTTCCAAAGCTTGAATGCCTTCTTTCTGTCTTGGTGATATTATGATCTCCGTAGAGACCATGTAAGATTCTTGGATTCAGGGCCACAAATACCTAAGATAGGCAGTTGACTATTCCTAATTAATTTTAAGGTAGTTTATTAAGTTTATTAAGAAGCAGCAGTTGAAAAGTGGTACATTACTTAATTAGACAGAAGAAGTATAAAACACGGGACAGTTCGGAGTGGTTTACCAATCTCAGAGGACGAATAGATGGTTGCCACAGAGGTTGACCTCAGTAGCTTGTGATAGCAGCATTTTGCTTTCTAGTCGAAGTGTTAGGGAACTCTTCCCTTGGTCTTCCTTCTCCTCCTCTTCTTCCTCTTCCACCTGAAGAAGGCGGCTGCCTGTCGAGTGCTGCTATTTCACCAGCTGCCCCCTGTCCCTGAGCACTTGTTAATATACCCTTTTTCTGGGAGCTGGTAGCTTACCCAGTGTCAATCATCTATTCAAACACTTCTGACCAATGGATACAGGGCAGGTACCCAAAATGTCAGGGTAGTTCCCTCCTCCACTGTTCATCACATTGCTCGAGGTCAGCTTTTTAGTTTGCATCATGCTGAGAGTCATTTTTTGACACTTTCCAAACACTTGCATGGACAAGGGGGCACACAAGATGCCATCCTACCAATTTAGGAATGTCAACATGGAAGCCTGAAGTGACCTTGCCATTTCCAGGGGCTGTTTAGAAATCAAAATGTTTAGAGGGGAACCATCACCTGCAAGTTCCCCTCCAAGCCTCTCACCATCCTGACCTGGAAATATATAATGCTGTTCCTTCACTGTCGCTGGGTCAAAATCCTGGCACTCCCCACCTAACAGCACTGTGAGTGTATCTTTTTTAAAATTTATTCATGGGATGTGGGCATTGCTGGCTGGGCCAGCATTTATTGCCCATCCCTAATTGCCCTTGTTCAGAGGGCATTTAAGAGTCAACCACATTGCTGTGGGCCCAGAGTCACATGTAGGCCAGGCCAGGTAAGGACAGCAGATTTCACTCCCTAAAGGACATTAGTGAACCAGATGGGATTTTATGACAATCAGCACTGGTCTCAAGGTCATCATTAGACTTTTCATTCCAGGGGGGGAATTTTCTGAATGTTGGGCGGGCGCGTGCCTGAACTGACTGAGGGTAAGATGATGCACGATGACATCGGGCAAACGTCCCGACATCATTGTGCTCTCACACAATATTTCGGTCGATGGGCACGTGTCAGAGTCGGCAGCGCACCCACTGATAATTATAAGGCCTATTAAGGCCATTAAAAGGATGATTGAATGAAATTTTTCACTGCCCATCCAACCTTGCGGGGAGGGCAAAAAGATCAAGCGGCCTTTGCATTTTTTAGGAAACCTCATCCACGTGCGGGATGAGGTTTCCAACAGCAAATAAAAATAAAATAATTTTTTAAAAAATTAATTAACATGTCCCTGCTCATGTGACAGAGTCACAAGAGGGAACATGTTTTATAACATTTTAGAAATCGCCTCAGGGAGATTTTCAAGCGCGCATCCATGAGCATGCATGAAATTCGTGCTCCACCCTCCTCCCCACCACACATAGGCAACGCTGCCAGGCCGTTTCATGTTGGGCGGGCCTCAATTGGCTGAAATGTCCACATTCCAAAATGAGAAACCAAGATCTTTGACTTCCCCCAAGAAGCATAGCTTTGTCTTCTGGGCTTGCAGTCTTGACCTCGTGCATAATCTTTAAGCCTGCTGTGTGTTTCAGAGCTTTTGCCCTGCACAGTTTACTGTGTAGTGTCCAACCCTGTTGCACTAAAAGAAGCATTGGGCTGAAACTGCAGGACATTGGTCTCACTTGTGGACGCACTTTGCTCCACAGCTTTGGCACAGACACTTTGCCAGCCAGCTCGGGTATTGCTTTCCCTGGTCTGGAGGGTGCCTGTATCTTTGTTGCTTAACTAGCTGAACTGTGGGTGGCCTCTGCACCATGGTTTATTTTCTTCCTTCAAATTGCCCTTCTCAAGGGTAACTAGGGATGGGCAATAAATGCTGGCCTAGCCACTGACGTCCACATCCCATGAACGAAGAAAAGAAATGTTTCTGTGTTGCTCATGGAGTTGCAGCAGGTCCGAGAGTGCGTCATCCACGACTCCAACCACTATCCTCTCTCTGATGAGTTCAGATTTTAAATCTTCACATTCACAACCTTCTGCCATCCTGTGCAGATCATTGATGAATGAATTGACCAGCTCATCTCGCTGCTGGAGTCCCCTGTTAAATTTAGCTCTTTTGCGTAAGTTATTGCTTCTTAGATTAAAATAAATATCAAATGATTTTAGATTTTAGCACTTCAAATTTAGCAGATGATCAGCTGAGTGCTAACTTACTGTGAATGGTGTCAACCTGATGTTTTGTCTAAGCCTAAAGTGATGCTGTATTTTAGGATTCTTTTCCTCCACAGTCCCCAATTATGTGATTGATCTGGGCCTCGGATTAGTCCAAATTAATTTGGAAGTTTGGAATGGTTAAATTTTTTAAAATGTAGGTTCTGCTTCAAGGGCGGAATTTTCGGCTCATCAGACACACGCCCGACCCGAACGAGTGTAAAATGACGCGCGATGAAGTCGGGCAAGCATCCCTACGTCATCACGCACTGCACTCGAGCGATATTCTGATCGGTGGGTGCATGCGCGAGTTGGCAGCACTCCCGCCAACAATTAAAAGGAATATCAGGGCCATTATCAATTTAATTTAATTAAATTTTTCGCAGCAAAAAGGCCAAGCAGCCTTTGCTTTTTTTTTGCGAAACCTCATCGTGGGCTGGATGAGATTCCGATCGTCATTAAACAAAAAAAATTCCATCCTAATTTCTAATGTGTCACAGAGCCACCTGAGGGGACATGTTGGTTTGACATCTTAAAATGCTTTATTTTTAATTTTTTATATCTTCATCTCCCTGAGGCAGCTGTGTGCCTCACAGAGGCACACAGGATGTGCACTCCTCACAGCCCACTGAAATCAGCTGTCTGCCCGCCTTCCTGAAAATTTAAAGGGACCGGGATGACGTTGGGGGGTCCTCCCGATGTCATCCCGCATCATTTTCCCGTCGGCGAGCGGGCCTCGCCCCCAAATCGCCGACGGGAAAATTCTGGCCAATGAGTGGTGGAGCAGGCTCAAAAGGCTGAACGGCCTACTCCTGCTCCTATTTTCTATATTTCTATGTTTCTATATGTGCCAGATCCTTATACCACTGAGCCATGCTTGATAGAGAATGTTGGCAAGTGGGTAAATGGGGTGTCATGCATTGAGCAATGTGTGAAGCTAGTGGCTCAGTTGTAAGGACATGATATTTGAAGATTAATTCACTAACCTTGACCACTCAGATGAAGTTTTTAAATTCTTTCAGCATTTCATCTAAGTCCTCAGGTTGACACCATTCACATTGACCTCAGTGGCTATCTGCTCCTATTCCCTTCTAAATACATATCTGGAGGGCCTCCTGGCCCCCTGTGGAAAGAGGACCTCTCTTCTCCTGCCCACTGGCTGCACCAGTACCTCGAGTGCCCCATTGGGAAATCTGGAAATCTATTCTGTGCCATGCTGCACCAACTTTACTCCTCCATAGGCCAGAGTCTCTTCATCAGCCATTTCCATTACCAACTGCACTCAGGATGCACCACTCATTTAAAAGGTGCAGACTGGCTTTCAACAGTGCAGGCTATCTTTAAGTGGCGCTAGCCTTGCATGAACTTGGATCTCTGTTGAGGAATGCAACCACTCAGAAGCGCATTTGGCACCGGGCTGCCCACCATTATCATTTAAATGAATAGGCAGCACGAAGCTTGCTAGCTGCCTGCATTACTTTGAATGGCCAGGATAATCACATGTCGAAATTTCCACATCCTCGCTCGGTAGCTATTCAATTTTTTGTTCATTAACTTCTAAATAATGTGCAAGACTTCATGCAGCGTTCTTTTATGTTCCACTTGAGCTTGGCTATTTAGATTACCAATCTCAGAGGACTGTTACCAAGTTTGCTGAATAGGTTTTTAGGTGATGTTCCATCCAACAATTTTAGCCACTTGTGTCTCCAGCTACTTTAATGTGTGTTTTCCTCCCCACACCACTGTGCCTTGCTACCTCCATTCAAAAGCTAAACGTCTCCTCAAGTGCTCTTTAGTACTTCCACCTTTAGCTCACTGTTCCCTGTTCCTCTTTGTTAATTGCTCTGAGAGGTTCCTGACATGATATAAATCCAAGCTGTTTTTCTAATTAACACATAATGGAAAGGGGCAGAAGTACATAGTTTATGAGATAATCTGTCAGTTACATCAATATCACAGTGACACACCAATCTTGTTAATTTACTGCATTTTACTTTCGCATGCGTGAATCAAATATGCATGTCTTTTTCTTAGCAGCCTATCACAAGGATGGCATTTGCAACCTTGGCATGTCCCAAAGTATTTTACAGCCAATTAAATAATTTTGAAATGTAGTTACTATTGTTGTAATGTAGGACAAGAGAGGAAAAATCGTTATCAATCACAGTCCAAATGCAGTTGTATAATTTACTATTGGTTTGGTATAACAGTTGACTTTTGTTCATTAAGCAATCTTTCTGCAACATTGCTCATCAATTGAGAACAGTTTCATTCACTGACTTAAGTCTTGCATGTGCAAAAAGAGACAACAGTATAAATTGGGAGCTGGGCAGTGATCTGCTTCTCAAATGCCACTGCAGCCAGAAGATGTGAGACCTGCGCCCCTAGCCCCCAGAGCAGGGGATCAGATGCTTTTGCTTTGTGCTTCAGTAGAGCTCTAGCCCATGTCAAGACACATGCAAAAGTGGCCCGGGTGGTCCAAGCCTGGGTGGCCCATTGATACTGTTTGTTTAAAATTATTTTACTGTTGGACATAGCCTGATGCTCCCTCCTATGCTCTCCTAATATGAAGTAGTAAACATCTAGGGAGCACAGAAATGCATTGCATTTTGTCACTGAGCTCACTGCCGAATGGGCTGTTGTGAGATGAACAGTTTAGTTCTCAATTTATTCATTGAACATCTCCAATTGGAGATCCCACCCTCAAGTTGGCAATCATTACCACATTCATAGTTCCTCAGATAAAAACAACAGTATTTATACAATAGAAAGAAAATAAAGTAAGAAAGGGAAAAAAAACATGGGCAGCATTTTAACCCATCAGGGGGTTATGCGGAAGTGGGCGCGAGCAGGCAGGTTCCCGATTGGCTCCCCCGATTAGGGGCGCACCACCATTTTATGTGGGTGGGCCAATTAAGACCCGCCCAGCGTGACATCCGCCCTGAAGCGCTGTGCGCTCCCTGTGCAGGTGGGACGGGGGGGATTCCCTGAGCCGGGAGTGCACTCTTTTGCGCATACGCGTGAAAGGGCGCACAGATCTCCCTGAGGCAAAGTGCAAAAATTTAAGGACATGTCCCCTAGTGTGAAACTGTCACATGAGATGGGAGATGTCCATTATTTTTATTTAAAAATTTTTGTGAAATTTTAAATCTTACATGGAACCTCATCCCGCCTGTGGATGAGGTTTCTTGCATGATCCGAAGGCCGTCTGGCCTCCTCGCCTGCCCGCCAATCTTAAGGTTAGACGGACAGGCCCATTAAGTTCATTAATTAGTTTTTTAATGGCCAAAATAGGCCGTTGACAAAATCTAAATGGGTGACGTCGGGTGGCATTTTACACGTCGGTGAGCGGGCCCCACCCCCGCTCGCCAACCAGAAAATGCTGCCCCATGCTTTTATATAATGGCCTCAGGACGTCACAATGCACTTTGTAGTTAATTAAGTACTTCTGAAGTGTGGTCACTATTGGAATGCAGGAAACACAACAGCCAATTTGTACACAGCAATGTCCCACAATAAAATAAATGGCCACATAGTCTGTTTAAGTTTTGGTTTAGGGTCAAATATTAGCCAGGTTACCATGAGAACTCTCCTGCACCTCAAAAAGCGCCATGCAAATGTTTGCAGCCATCAGAAAGGATAAATGTTTCAAATTTCTCATACTAAAAATGACATCCCCAACAGCACAACAACGCCTTCACTACTGCACTGAAGTGCCTGCCCAGATGAAGTGTTTGAATCTATGGAAGGAGACTTGAACTCATGACTTTCTGACTTGGGTGCTTATTGGTAATAACTTACCTGCTGGCACTTGTACAAATTGCAGGTTTCTTGTTACTGATGCTGCTTTAGTCCAAGTGTCATTTAAATATCCAAAATTAAGTATTCACTCAACCTACTGATTACAGTGTACTGATGAATAGCCCCATTAATTTGACACTCAGTTAATCAACAGGATTGTGATTAGGACCCTTTCAGGAGACTTAAGAAATGATTCTCAATTCACCATGTCAACAGGTTAGTGATTATCACACTGAATGTCACAAAAAAATTGAAAGTTTGTGATCTTATTTTATATTAATATTATGATTAATGACCAAAATACTTTGACATATTTTCTGGCAGACGGACAGGGGCCATGTGCTTGTGTTAATGTTTTCTTCAGCAGTCATTTACGTAGACTGCATTCAGATCATATTTTTCACGTGTTGTTTCTTTTAAGTAAGCTGCCTTGCTAAACGGATCAACTGACACTCCTGACAAATTTCACAATCTCTTCTGCTGGTTGAATAATAGAACGTATAGGACACACCAGTCCGGAAACTGGAATACATTACACCCATGTTGTATGTGTAAAATGGACACTTAAGGCTGCAACATGGCAGGTGGAGTGTGAGTATTCATTGCCTGACAGGAGTGCATATTGGTTTGGGCTCCTTTGTTGGTGTTTAGCGCACTTGCCAACAGTATGACAAGCACTCGTATATTTAAGTAGAGGGCTAACACTTGTTGTAGGACCTTTTTGCAAAATTGGTTTGCTAACACCTTTTTTTGGGGGTGCTGGACTTCTTCTTGCCTGCTTTGGAAACAGCCACGATTCATTCATTCCGTGCCAGTCCTCTGCACTGCCTTTATTCCAACAGGCAGTACGTCATGCAAGTCTGTGTCTATTATCCTGGCGGCAGTCCTGACTCTTTCATCCTGTGCCAGTCAGCCCTCTGCGCCACCTTTACCTTGACCAGGCCAATGAATAAATAGGCAGGCTGTTGGAAGCCCAGGAGGATCTCTTCAGCCAAGGCCCAGTCTCTTGTTGGGAACACTAGTGCGGGGCTCCAGTAATCTTTGGGCCATGTTTTGACCATGTGCAATAATAATCCATTATAACTCTTTTGAGTTATCAACAGTCACAGATTGTAACTCTTTCGAGTTCATTCACAGTTCTTGGTTTCCAGGAGTGGGACATGAACCCACAACCCTCTAATTCAAAGGCGAGGGTGCTATGAACTGAGCCACAGCTGACACCTCGATAATCCATTGTAGGTGAAATGTTTTGAGTCTTTTCTGAGAGATATTTTGTGTAAATGTTGGTCTATTTTGCTTTCATTTTTAATTTACAGCTTGAGATTGATAGATTTTTGTTAGGCAAGTGCTTTAAGGATTACAGAGCCAAAGTAACTAGATAAGGCTAAGATACAGATCAGCCATTATATAATTGAATGACAGAACAGGCTTGAGGGGTTGAATGATCCATTGTTGCTCAGAAAGCTCCTGGAAGAATTAATCCACCAGCGGTTGTTTTTGTGCTGTTAAGGCTGAAATTGGTTGACAAACACTAACAATTAAACACTGCCACATTGATTTCCCTATCTTTTTTGGCACCAGATCTCTTGAGGGTTGAACATTAAATGAGCAAGCAGACAGCAGGATTGAAGCTAAACCACATCTTCTGTTCTTGCTGGTGGTGAGCTTGGTGATGGCAAGGGCATTTACTTTGACAGGGTAGTGGCGTACCTAAATCCCCGCTGCCTTTCCACCTCCACCAGAATTGAGTTCTGGCGGGAAGGCCCACGGTCAACCTTCCCACCCCGCTGCCAATTGAGGCCCTTAAGTAGCCAGTTAATGACCACATAAGGGCCTCACCCTATTATTATCCTAGTTGCAAGCAGGCCTGTTGCCATGCGGCATCCATGACAGGTGAAATTATGGGCCGCTTGTCACCTTGAGGGGCCCACAATCAAAGGCAATCAGAGCCTGATGGACGGATGGAACATCAAGAAGAGCCACTGAGAACCACCCCCCGCCCTTGTTTCCGACCTCCCTGCCCCCCTCTCCCTGCAACCCCCCACCCTGCAACACCCAACCCACCACCCCCCACCCCCCACAACTGTATGTTGTATATTCAATAGGTTTTATGTAGAGGTTTTGAGTCTAGTCTGGTTAAACATTAAGCATTTATTGATAATTATGTATTAATATATAACTATGTACGCATGTACAGAATACAGTTCAAACTTGGAGCTTATCTCAATGCTTGCATCTACACGAGTTGGAGGGACAAGGTGGGAGCAGATCATTCGTTGTGGGGAAGGCGATGGCATAGTGGTATTGTCGCTGGACTAGTAATCCAGAGACCCAGGGTAATGCTCAGGGGACCCGGGTTTGAATCTCGCCACGGCAGACGGTAAAATTTGAATTCAATAAAAATCTGGAATTAAAAGTCTATTGATGACATTGTTGATTGTTGGTTCGCTAATGCCCTTTAGGGAAGGAAACCTAGCACCCTTACCTGGTCTGGCCTATATGTGACTCCAGATGTGGCTGTATGACTCCACAATGTGGTTGACTCTTAAATGCCCTCTGAAATGGCCGAGCAAGCAACTCATTTATATCAAACTGCTACAGAAAAGAAATGAAACCGGATGGACCACCTGGCATCTACATAGGCACCGGAAACAACAATGGCAATCTCAGCCCTGTCGACCCTTCAAAGACCTCCTCTACTGGGTTTTTCTTGTCCTACCAGCAGAACAGACCCAGGGATGGTGATGGTGGTGTCTTGGGCATTGCCTGTAAAGTATGATTCCATGTTGCTTGACTTGGGGACTAGTGCCAAAATTGGGAGAGCTGCCTCATAGGCTGCAGCAGAGGTGGGGGCACAGTGATATACAGTCGGGAGGGAGTTGCCCTGGGAGTCCTCAGCATCGACACCGGACCACTTGGAGTCTCATAGCATCAAGTCAAAAATGGGCAAGGAAACCTCCTGCTGATTACCACGGACCTCCCTCACTAAGTTGATGAATCAGTGCTCCTCCATGTTGAACACCACTTGGAGAAAGCACTGAGGGTGGCAAGGGTGCAAAATGCACTGTAGGGAGGTGGATTCAATGTCCATCACCAAGGGTAGCTCAGTAGCACCACCCCTGACCAAGCTGACCGAGTCCTAATGACATAACTGGTAGACTGGGTCTGCGGCAGGTGGTGAGGGAAAAACATACTTGACCTCATCATCACCAACCTGCCTGCCACAGATGTATCTGTCCATGACAGTATCGGTAGGAGTGACCACCGCACAGTCGTTGTGGAGATGAAGTCCCGCCTTCACATTGAGGATACCCTCCAGCGTGTTGTGTGGCACTGCCACCGTACTAAATGGGATAGATTTTGAAAATATCTAGCAACTCAATACTGGGCACCCATGAGGCACTGTGGGCCATCAGCTGCAGTAGAATTGTACAAGAACACACTCTGTAGCCTCATGGCCCATCATATACCCACTCTATAGATGCCAGTCTTCAGCCAATTCGATTCACTCGACGTGATAACAAGAAATGACTGAAGGCAATGGATAGTGCAAAAGCTATGGGTCCTGACAATATTCTGGCAATAGTACTGAAGACTTGTGCTCCAGAACTTGCCGTGCCCCTATGCAAGTATTGCAGCACAGCTACAAGACTCTCATCCACTCAGAAATTGCCCAGGTATGTCCTGTACATAAAAAGCAGGACAAATCCAACCTGGCCAATTACCACCCCATCAGTCTACTCTCGATCATCATTAAAGTAATGGAAGGGGTCATCAACAGTGCTATCAAATGACACTTGCTTAGCAACAACCTGCTTACTGATTACGCAGTTTGTGTTGCGCCAGGGCCACTTAGCTCCTGACCTCATTACAACCTTGGTTCAAATATGGATAAAAGAGCTGAACCCCAGATGTGAGGTGAGAGCGACTGCCCTTGACATCAAGGCAGCATTTGACTGATTGTGGCATTAAGGATCCCTAGCAAAACTGGAGTCAATGGGAATCAGGGGGAAAACTCTCTGCTGGTTGGAGTCATACCTAGCACAGGGGAAGGGGGTTGTGGTTGTTGGAGGTCAGTCATCTCAGCTCCAGGACATCACTGCAGGAGCTCATCAGTGTAGAGTTCTTGGCCCAACCATCTTCAGCTACTTTGTCAATGCCCTTCTTTCCATCTTAATGTCAGAAGTGGGGATGTTCGCTGATGATTGCACAATGTTCGGCATCATTCGCGACTTCTCAGATACTGAAGCAGTCCATGTCCAAATGCAGCAAGACTTGGACAATATCCAATATTCCGTGCCTCAATGAGGTGTGTTGTGGCAAATCGATAGCTGCTACCTTGTTCCATCATCGTCCATGCTGTTGGGTGCATTGGCTGGAGGTTGCAGCATCTGTGCTTGGTGTTCAGCGTTATTGTGATAGCAACATTTAGAGCCTGAGGTTGGGGTTCATCTTGCTGCTGCTGGTCATTCTCTTGGTTGTCATCCACTCGAGGCACCATGCTAACTATCTGCATGGTTGGCTGGTCTGACCAACAAAGAGCTTCTGCCTCCTGCAAAGAAATTGGATAAACCAGCTCTGCGAAGATTGAATTCAGAGCTGAAGTCGCAGTCGAGAGTATACTTACTGTTGGGCCTCCCGGGAACTTACAGTTCTGTGTAATTAACGAAAGAGGTTATTTTGATGTCTTCTGCCATTTTAAGGAGGTTAAGGGCAACCCAAGCATCTCTGCTCAGAAGAGAACAAGATTGGTTACAAATGATGTGCATGACTTCAAATATGTGCTTGTCCCAAATCTTAATGGTTCCGGGTTCATGCCATAACTGGAAGTCATATTCATCCAGGCCCAAACAGCGGTGTGCCTGTTGTTCATATTCAGAGGTCTCTCAGCCACAGTTCCTTATCTGAGAGGGCCATGACACTGGCTCCCGTGTCCAATTTAAATTTGGCGAGGTGACCATTTACTGAGATGCCTGCGTTCCAGAGAGAAAATCCAGGATTTTTGACCTCACCAAGAAGAATGGTTGGGTCTCGTCCTGGTGTGGTACCTCAATCCCATAAATCATCTTGGCGACTCCTGCCCATCTGGGTGTTTTAGCTTTGCATAGCTTCCCGAAATGTCCTATGTGGTTGCAATTAAAACACTGTACTGAGATTGCCGGACATTGATCATACCTGTGAGGCCGTTTGGCTCCACAGCGCTGGCATGGTCGTCCACTTTCTTGTGGTCGATTTGGGTATTGCTTCCCTTGGCCTGGAGTGTCTCTGCTGCTTTGTTGCTTTACTAGCTGGGCAGTTGGGGTTGCTCTGTACCATGGCTTGCTTTCGCTATACAAAATGGATCGGTGCTGTGGCGGATTGCGGATTGCCTGATAATCTGAATGGTCTTTTCAAGGGTAAGATCTTCCTTTGCCTGAAGTATGTCTGAAAGGGCATCGGCCTGCACTCTGACAACAATCCTGTCCCTTAGAATTTCTGATTTCAGGGCACTGTTATCACAGTTTTCAGCGAATCTATATAGTTTATTAATAGAAGAGTCAACCGGTTCTCCTGGCTGTTGGACACATTTGTTGAACTTTGTTCTTTCTTAGATTTTATTGCTTCTCAGATTAAAATATGTAACAAACGATTTTTAAACTTTGCCAAAGTCAGCTGAGGATTCATTGATCCCTTGTCTCGCAATAGTATTGTCAGCTATTGGACCTACTGAATAAAGTAGTGTATTCGCATGTTCAGCTCCCGCCTTTCTATCTAGACCAGAATCTATGATATATCTAAGGAATCTCTTCCACCAAAGTTCCCAATTTTGTGCTTGGTCTGAGTCTTGAATGTCCAAACTGGTCTGGTAAAGCCGTCTTTCTATCCATGTTGTTTAAACCCTTTTGTGGGTGTAGCTTTAAATGTTGTGCGGGTTTTAATGATGGCGCCACAGTAAGTGTTCTTTATTTAAGAGTCTTTGTCCGTGTTTGTCTGGTTTTTGCAGGCTCCTGCTGTGATGGTGGTGCCAACCTCTTTGTCTCTCGTTTTGTGCAGTAATGCAGTTAATGGGCTATTCTGGCCTTCCCCATACTATCAGTGGATTTTCGAGTGGTTTAACGTTGTTTCCCGGCTTTGGCTGGGTTTTCTTAAAATATCAACATTTTTTTTCGGTTGCATTGAACCCGGCCGCCACGTGGCATGGTGCCAAGTCTGAACTCAGGTTGACCACAGTGCTTTCGGACACAGGTTGCTCTGACTTTTAAAAGACTGAAAACATTTTTAAACTAGTTCTGGCCAAGTACTTTTTTTCTTAGCTCACCCCTGCTAGCTCCTTTGACTCTGCACTCTGTGGGTATTCAACCTGGACCTCCTTAAGACGTTATGGTGCCTTCAGCTGCACAGCGGAGTTGTTTCTTTTGCGCTCCACTTCCAATTCTGTTATGGAGCTTCTCTTAGAGGTGCTCTATCTCTCTCTGGGCCTTCGCTTCAGGTGCTTTCAGTTAGGTCAGAATGCTGCTCCTTTAACTTTCCAGCTTTTGAATTTCTGCTCCAGCTTCTCTGGGGCTCTGGGTTTTTCCAAGAGCTACCACCATATTGTCTGTTGTATATTCAGTAGGTCCTATGAAGAGGTTCTGAGTCTGATATGGTCAAACATTAAGTGTTTATTGATAACACATAACTATAGTCCTAGCTAAGAGCTAACTCAATGCTAGTTTCTGCACAGGTCTCTGTCCAGTCCACAGCGCTCTCTAGGCTCTGGTCATATGACTCTTTACAGCATACTGTGGGCAGTACTTTTCCCAGTCCCACATTAACCCTAGCTACGCCACATAGCCTTATACTACACCCCCTTCATTACTTACCTGTGGCCTGGGTCTTCCACATTCTTTGACTCTGGAGGAGTGTCCTTCTGGCAGCAGCCAGAGCCTCCTCAGTGGTGCTGCTGAGCAGAAGGGCTGTCGGCCTCTGATTGGCCAGCAGCTCATGCTAGGCAGGACTTCCACCTGCTGAGTTTTGATTCCAGGGGAAGGCCCGCTGGTGGCCTTGCCACTGCCTGATTGGCTTGTGGTTCGGCTTGCCTTCCCAAAAAGAGGCAGCGCGCGTCTATTGATGGCTCTCCAGTCAGCAGGCGAGACCTGTGATGCGTGGAAAAAATTCAGTCCATTGAAGTAACTGTAAGCAACTGCCCATGTGTATTTAGTTTGCATTTCCACATCACCCCACCCACCACCACCGCTCTCCCCAACCCCACCCCTTCTATCCAAAAAGAAAGGTCAGGGGAGGAATTCCTCTGCCTAAAATGCACTGTGTTCACACCTAAATAGGTTTAATGTATGGCGTAATCAGAGCAATTTCTCACCCTTAGTAAGAAAGCATGAAAAAGTGATCATTTGGCAGATCAAAATCTCTAACATTATTGTATGAGATACCAGTAACTCACTCATCCAAAATTCCTCTTGCTGTTCTATTTTAACTTGTGGTAACCTGTTTAAATTGCCTTAGGGCTCAAATAGAGGACAGAAGAATTCCAAGTAAACGTATTTAAGAGTTTAAAACCAAAATACTGCGGATGCAGGAAATCTGAAACAAAAACAAAAATCGCTGGAAAAACTCAGCAGGTCTGACAGCATCTGTGGAGTGGAAGACAGAGTTAACGTTTCGAGTCTGTATGACTCTTCATCAGAACTGAAGAGAAATAGAAATGAGGTGAAATATAAGCTGTTTAGGTGGGGTGGGACAGGTGGAGCTGGATAGAGGGCCAGTTGTAGGTGGAGGCAAAGGAGAGAATGCCAAAGATGTCATAGAAAAAAGGACAAAGGGGTGGTGATATTAGCTAAAGGATGTGCTAATGGTGACATTATGGATAGAATGAGCAAGTGACAGATAGCCCTACTGGGGGTGGGGTGGTGGGAGGGGATCGAAATAGGCTAAAAGGTGGAAATAAAACAATGGATGGAAATAAATTTAAAAATAATAATAGAAACAGGTGGGTAAAGAAAAATATATTTAAAAATATATATAATTATTGGAAAAAAGGGGATCAGAAAGGACGTGGGGATGGGGGAGAGAGTTCATGATCTGAAGTTGTTGAACTCAATGTTAAGTTCGGAAGTGCCTAGTCGGAAGATGAGGTGCTGTTTCTCCAGTTTGTGTTGAGCTTCACTGGAAAATTGCAGCAAGCCAAGGACAGACATGTGGGCAAGAGAGCAGGGTGGAGTGTTGAAATGGCAAGTGACAGGGAGGCCTGAGTCATGCTTGCGGACTGACCAAAGGTGTTCCGCAAAGCGGTCACCCAGTCTGCGTTTGGTCACTCCAATGTAGAGGAAGCCGCATTGGGAGCAGCGAATGCAGTAGGCTAAATTGAGGGAAGTGCTGCTTCACTTGAAAGGAGTGTTTGGGCCCTTGGACGGTGAGGAGGGGGGAAGTAAAGGAGCAGGTGTTGCACCTTCTGCGGTTGCATGGAAGGGTGCCGTAGGAGGAGGTTGAGGGGTAGGGGATGATGGAGGAGTGGACCAGGGTTTCCAGAGGGACCAGTACCTATGGAACACCGATGGGGGGGGTGAAGGGAAGATGTGTTTAGTGGTGGCATCATGCTGGATTTGGTGGAAATGGTGGAGGATGCTCCTTTGAATGCGGAGGCTGGTGGGATGATAAGTGAGGACAAGGGAGACCCTATCATGGTTCTGGGATTCTATTTCTCTTAAGTTCTGATGAAGAGTCATACGGACTCAAAACGTTAACTCTGTCTTCCACTCCACAGATGCTATCAGACCCTGCTGAGTTTTTCCAGCTACTTTTGTATTTGAGAGTTTATCCATTTTAAATAATTTATCTCACGGTTTGCACATTAAAGGGGAGATAGTGACATAGTGATAAGGCCCATCTGTGAACTAGTGATCCAGAGGCCCAGGCTAATGCTCTGGTGATATGTGTTCAGATTCCACCATAGAAGCTGGTAAAATTTGAATTTAATTAATAAATCTGGAATACAATGCTAGTCTCAGTAATAGTGACCATGACAGTTGTCATTGATTGTTGTAAAAACCCAGTTGCTTTACTAATGCCCTTTTGGGAAGGAAAACTGCCATCCTTACCTGGTCTGGCCTATACCTGACTTCAAACCCACAGCAATGTGGTTGACTCTTAACTGCCCTCTGAAATAGCCCAGCAAGCCACTCAGCTCAAGGGTAGTTAGAGATAGACAACAAATGCTGCCCTTGCCAGCGATGCCTATGTCCCTGAAAAAAAATTTTAAAATCGAATGTCCCATTTAAAAATTCTGAGTCAAGTGGCTAAAAATTGGCCTACCCCCATTTTGGGGCACAGTGGTCATGATTTGTAACCTGCCCTTGCCCATTCCCATTGAGGCAGATGTAAGACAAGCTTGGTGCAGCCTCCTCATCTACCTGATTGTAATGTTGGTCAGAGTGTGGTCTGTGTCGCTGGCTGCCTCTGTGTTCAGCTGGGGACTGAGCAGTGTGCAGATTTGCACATGGTTCAGCCAACCTGCCCCTCTTAATGGAGAACTGCATTTAATGGATGAGAACTGCTGCAGTCAGCTGATACTGACACTGGTTGCAAGTAGGAGCTGCACAAATAGAGCACCAGGGAGGAGAGAGGGCTCCTATGTACACGGATGCAGCACTAAAGGCCTTAGTGGTGGAGGTCGACAGGAGGAGGGAGGTACAAACACAACATACTCAGCAGGTCTGGCAGCATCTGGGATTAGAGAAACAGATGTTACCATTTCAGATTAATGACCTTTCATTGAGGTTAGGGCTAGCAGTTCTACTGAACGGTCATTGATCCGAAACATTAATCCTATTTCTCTCTCCACAAATTCTGCCTGACCTGCTGAGTATTTCCAGCATATTGTATTTGTATTTTGACCATGATGATATTGCAGCAGTGCTGCAAGAAGTTTAAATAACCTCATGCGCATGGTCAAGGTCAGTGAATGCATCGTCAAATGACATCTCATACCCACCAACCTCTAACATTGCTCAATGTATCAGACTTCCATCACTCACCCATCAGCACCCCCTAGCGCTGCTGGCACACACGTAACACTCGGATATTCCACTTCACCCTTACACACATTCAAATGATAACAGCCTCACACACTGCTCCTGCTGCTTCCACATATTTCCAGCTATTCAACTGTGGCAGGTACATCACCCAAGCACATTGCAACACTCACTGATATTCTTCCCTCTATCGTGCAGGACAAGCTGGCCATTAACTAAATGGCAATGGCTCTATGGACCACGAATCTGCTGTCCTTTCTCAGGATGAGCATTCTTGCTCCCACCACTGTCACTCCACCGATGTCCTTGCTGTAGTCTCTCAAACCAACCAGCACAGGCTGCTGCTGCACATTTCAAGATGGTGCCATCCAAAGCCGGGCCCTTAAGTCCCAGAACTGCTCGTGGGCATGCTATAAGTTCAACTGCAATGCCCTCCAGTGAAATTCTGGAGCCTACCACTAGCCATGCTGCAGTCACTGCGGTAGCACTGTGTAGAAATACGAGGACGGACATAGGCACCTGCAAGACAGGCACTGACACAAGGGTGATCAGTTCAGTTTTGCTCGTATGATTGAACACACTGTTTGATAAGGATGTCATGGCAAGGTTTTCATTTGTGGTTTTTATTACAGGATTCTGGCCAAGAGGATGCAGCGTTGGGAAGTCACAGGCAAATAAGAAGTGAGGAACTGTGGAACAATGATGATGAAATCATGACATCCAAGGAGAACTGATGTCTCAGTAGGTGCTCACAGGAAACCCATCCAGCGCAAAGGCATCCCAGCTGCTTCATTTCTGCTTCTTCCTCAAGGGAAGAAGGGACCTAGAGTATTTGGTATTATACATTAATATGTATCTTCCAAAAGGTTTAATTTAATTTAAAGGAGTAAGTCATGGCAGGAGATCTCAAAGTACTCCTCCTGCTCTATGTGGGAAGCCGGGAACATTTCCAGTGCCCGGGGCCAGCATATGTGTGGGAAGTGTCTCCAGTTGCAGCTCCTGGAAGCCCGGGTTTCTGAGCTGCAGTTGCAGCTGCGGCTGCGGACACTGTGGAGCATCCACGAGGCAGAGAGTATCGTGGGTAGCATATATAGAGAGGTGTTCATACCGCAGGCTAACAGTCCAAAGGCAGGAAGGGAATGGGTGACCACCAGGCAGAGCAAGAGGACTTGGCAGGCAGTGCAGGAACGTCCTGTGGCTATTCCCATGCAAAATAGATATACCACTTTGGACACTGTTGGGGGGAATGGTTTCGCAGGAGAAAGCAGCAACTGCCAAATTCGTTGAACCACGGTTGGCTCTGCTGCACAGGGGAGGAGTAAAAATTGCTGGAATGCAATAGTTATAGGGGATTCAATTTTAAGGGGAATAGATAGGTGTTTCTGTGGCTGCAAACAAGACTCCAGTATGGTATGTTGCCTCCCTGATGCCTGGGTCAAGGATGTCTTAGAGCGGCTACAGGACATTCTGAAGGGGTTGGGTGAACAGCCAGTGATCGCGGTACACATTGGTACAAACGACATAGGTAAAAAAAAAGGCATGAGGTCCTAAAAGCAGAATATAGGGAGATAGGAGGTAACTTGAAAAGCAGGAACTCAAAGGCAGTGATCTCAGGATTACTACCAGTGCCATGTTCTAGTCAGAGTAGAAATAACAGGGTACATCGGATGAATACGTGACTGAAGAGATGGTGTGAGGGGGAGGGTTTCAGATTCCTGGGACATTGGGGCTGATTCTGGGGGAGGTGGGACCAGTACAAACTGGACGGGTTACACCTGGGCAGGACCGGGACTGATGTCCTCGGGGGAATATTTTGCCAGAGTGGTTGGGGAGGGTTTAAACTGAAATGGCAGGGGGGTAGGAACCTATGCAAGGAATCAGAGGAAGGGGAATCAAGGACAAGAACAAAAGACAGAAAGGGAAATAAGAAAAGTGATAGGCAAAGAAATCAAGGGCAAAAATCAAACAGGGCCTCAGTGAAAAATAGTGGGAACGGGACAAGTGATGTTAAAAAGACAAGCCTTAAGGCTTCGTGCCTTAACACTAGGAGCATTCGCAATTAAGCGGATGAATTAAACGCGCAAATAGATGTAAAGAGTTATGATATAGTCGGGATTACGGAGACATGGCTGCAGGGTGACCAGGGATGGGAACTGAGCATCCAGGGGTATTCAGTGTTTAGGAAGGACAGACAAAAATGAAAATATGGTGGAGTTGCATTGCTAGTTAAAGAGGAAATTAACGCAATATGAGGAAAGATGTGAGCTCCGACGATGTGGAGCCTGTATGGGTAGAGCTGAGAAACACTAAGGGGCAAAAAACATTAATGGAGGTTGTATATGGGCCCCCAAACTGTTGTGGTGATGTTAGGAATGGCATTAAACAGGAAATTAGAGACGCATGCAATAAAGGAACATCTGTAATTATGGGTGACTTTAACCTGCATATAGATTGGGCAAATCAAATTAGCAACAATACAGTAGGGGAGGAATTCCTGGAGTATATACGGGATGGTTTTCTGGACCAATATGTTGAGGAACCAGCTAGAGAACAGGCCATCCTAGACTGGGTATTGCATAATGAGAAAGGAATAATTGGCAATCTAGTTGTGCGAGGCCCATTGGGGATGAGCGACCATAATATGATAGAATTCTTCATCAAGATGGAGAGTGACGTAGTTGATTCTGAGACCAGGGTCCTGAATCTTAATAAAGGAAACTACGATGGTATGAGACGTAAGTTGGCTATGATGGATTGGGAAACGTTACTTAAAGGGATAATGGCGGACAGGCAATGGCAAACATTCAAAGAGCGCATGGGTAAATTGCAACAATTGTTTATTCCTGTCTGCTGCAAAAGTAAAACAGGAAAGGTGGCTAAGCCATGGCTTATTTGGGAAATTAGAGATAGTATTAGATCCAAGGAAGAGGCATACAAATTGGCCAGGAAAAACAACAGACCTGAGGATTGAGAGCAGTTTAGAATTCAGCAAAAGAGGACCCAGGGATTGATTAAGAAGGGGAAAATAGAGTACGAGAGTAAGCTTGCAGGGAACATAAAAACTGACTGTAAAAGTTTCTATAGATATGTGAAGAGAAAAAGATTGGTGAAGACAAATGTAGGCCCCTTACAGTCAGAAACAGGGGAATTTATAATGGGGAACAAAGAAATGGCTGACCATCTAAATACATACTTTGGTTCTGTCTTCACAAAGGAGGACACAAATAACATACCAGAAATGTTAAGGAACACAGGGTTTAGTGAGAGGGAGGAACTGAAAGAAATCAGTATTAGTAGGGAAATGGTGCTGGAGAAATTGATGGGATTGAAGGCCGACAAATCCCCAGGGCCTGATAATCTACATCCCAGAGTACTTAAGGAAGTGGCCCTAGGAATAGTGGATGCATTGGTGGTCATCTTCCGAGATTCTATAGACTCTGGAACAGTTCCTACAGATTGGAGGATAGCTAATGTAACCCCACTATTTAAAAAGGGAGGTAGAGAGAAAACAGGGAATTATAGACCAGTCAGCCTGACGTTGGTAGTGGGGAAAATTCTAGAGTCCATTATAAAACATTTAATAGCTGAGCACTTGGAAATCAATGGCAGAATCGGACAGAGTCAGCATGGATTTACGAAAGGAAAATCATGCTTGACAAATCGACTGGAATTTTTCGAGGATGTAACTCGTAGAGTTGAAGAGGGGGAGCCATTGGATGTGGTTTATTTGGACTTTCAGAAGGCTTTCGACAAAGTCCCACATAAGAGATTGGCGTGTAAAATTAAAGCGCATGGGATTGGGGGTAGTATATTGAGATGGGTAGAAAACTGGTTGGCAGACAGGAAACAAAGAATAAACGGGTCTTTTTCCAAATGGCAGGCAGTAACTAGTGGGGTACTGCAGGGATCAGTGCTGGGACCCCAGCTATTCACAAAATATTTTAATAATTTAGAAGAGGGAACTAAATGTAATATCTCCAAATTTGCAGATGACAAAAAGCTGGGTGGGAGGGTGAGCTGTGAGGAGGATGCAGAGATGCTTCAGTGTGATATGGACAAGCTGAGTGAGTGGGCAGATGCATGGCAAATGGAGAATACTGTGGATAAATGTGAAGTTATCCACTTTGGTAGCAAAAACAGGAAGGCAGATTATTATCTGAATGGCTTTAAATTGAGAGAGGGGAATGTGCAACGAGACCTGGGTGTCCTTGTATACCAGTTGCTGAAGGTAAGCATGCAGGTGCAGCAGGCGGTAAAGAAGGCAAATGGTATGTTGGCCTTCATAGCCAGAGGATTCGAGTACGGGAACAGGGATGTCTTGCTGCAATTATACAGGGCCTTGGTGAGACCACACCTGGAATATTGTGTGCATTTTTGGTCTCCTTATCTGAGGAAGGATGTTCTTGCTCTAGAGGGAGCGCAGCGAAGGTTTACCAGACTGATTCCTGGGATGGCGGGACTTCTCTTCTTATCGTGTCCACGGACAGTCTATACATGGCCTAGCCAGAACTGGACACATTTTTGTGCCTTGTTGTTGAATTCGGCAAGATCGGCAACAGTGCAGGGTTCCTCTAGCGATAGACATCGCAGGAAATGTTGCATAGTCTGTGGCTCAGTTCCACATTCACAAGTTGTCAGGATGGTTGTATATCCCCATTTGCTTAGTGACACCTTTGAATGACCTACACCAGTCCTAAGTCAGTTAAGACACTTCCAGGTAGCCCAGTTGCAATTAGCTCTTGGGGGAAGGTGGTCTTCCGGTAGAATTTCCATCGCTGGGGGTTGTTCGAGACTGGTGAGCCGGTCTTTCCATAAGGCGATGCGGGCTTCAGATGGGGTTGATTGTAATGGAACAATACTATTCATGAAGCTCTTCCGTGACTTTAGGTGGCTGGGTGTATGTGTATGACCATATAGAGGGTGCCTCTCATCTGATGTTTGACGGAGTCGCTCTTTCTTGCTGGCTACCATTCTTCTTATATCAGGGGGAGTGATACTCACCAGGATATATAGGCTGTTGGTGTTTGTTGGTTTTAAACAACCTGTGATAAGTCGGCAGCTTGCATTCGGAAAGGCATCCATCTTCTTAGCATGAGTAGGTCTTTCCCATGCAGGGCAGGCATATTAGGCAGTGGAATAGCAAAGAGCAAGTGCACTGGTTCGCAATGTTTTCGAGCTTACTCCCCATTTTGTGTTAGTGAACTTATTCAGGCTGTTGTTTCGTGCGCTCACTTTTGCCTTTGTCTTTTCGATGTGGTTCTTGAAGGTGAGCCATCTGTCAAGGGTGACTCCTAAGTAGATAGGGTGTTCGCAATGCGTCAATGTTGTTCCACACCAGGTTACTTTAAGCTGGCGTTTGGCTTCACGGTTTCTGAGATGGAATGCACAAACTTGCGTTTTTGATGGATTTGCGCGAAGGTGGTTTTCTTCATAGTAGGAAGTTAGTCCCTCCAAGGCTTCAGAAAGCGTTTTCTCCATGGTGTTAAAATCAGTGCTTTGGGCAGTGACACATAAGTCATGGCGGGACTGACCAATGAGGAGACATTGAGTCGGTTAGTATTATATTTGTTGGAGTTCAGATGAATGAGGGGGGATCTCATAGAAACCTATAAAATTCTAACAGGACTGGACAGGGTAGATGCAGGAAGGATGTTCCCGATGTTGGGGGAGTCCAGAACCAGGGGTCACAGTCTGAGGATACAGGGTAGACCATTTAGGACTGAGATGAGAAGAAATTTCTTCACTCAGAGAGGGGTGAGCCTGTGGAATTCATTACGACAGAAAGCAGTTGAGGCCAAAACATTGTATGTTTTCAAGAAGAGTTAGATATAGCTCTTGGGGCAAAAGGGATCAAAGGATATGGGGAGAAAGCAGGAGCAGGCTATTGAGTTGGATGATCAGCCATGATCATAATGAATGGCGGAGCAGTCTCAAAGGGCCGAATGGCCTAATCCTGCTCCTATTTTCTATGTATGTTTCTATGTATGTTTCTTTCTCCTCCCCCTTCATCTGTACAGAGCGATCCTCTCCACAAAACTCTGCTCCATCTTCCTGCTGTTTTGCAGACCCAAAGGCACTGCAACTCCCCTAAGAGTGGTAGCTTTTGTGTGGAAACCCACCCAATCCTTTGCCCTTTCTGCGAGGATGCACAGCTACTCCCGCCAAATCCAACAACTCCAATGTATGCACTGCGTGGCGCCTTTCCCATCATGGAACTCCACGTGGGTTGTGCTGGGAGCACTGTGCATCCTACTCAGGAAGCCCAGCTTCCGTACTACTGGCTCTGTGTAGTAGAACTGTGGAGTCGATTTTCTAGCCCATAGGCTATTTCAGTGCACTTTAGTTATAAAAATATAAAACTGAGTTGCTCCTTGACTACTGCTGCCACTACTGTTGTCATAGCTTTGGAAGACAATAAATCTGTCTTAAGTATTAACAACTGCCACCTACCTGAACCGACAGAAGCAAGAATGAGTTGAAGCTGTTTCCATAGTGATCGACACTAAGTAGTTTACCTCGTCAACTGCTATCTGGGCAACATATTCGTGCAAAATCTATTTATTTGAACCATGCCAGCTTTGAAATGTAGTTGCGATTTCAAGACAGGCTACATTAATGAATAACATCTACGCACTTGAAAAGACTAAACATGCTGCTTAGAATTAGTCATTCTCACCTTTTGTAATACCTCAAGGGACAATACTGGTTTACTGAATCATTTGTCATTGTAGTGAATGCCATTATAACAGCTGGAACTGAGTTCTTGTTAATGATAGGAATTACATGTGTTACTAATAAGATGCTGAAATTTGTGTGTTGCTTCCAGTGTGGTCATCACAAAATTTGGGAGAGGACCAGATTCTGATTATCATATTAGTGTTGTAAAGAGCAACATTAATTGCTTCATTGAAATTCCCGGATTATTTGTGAAGATTCCAGTTTCTGGATTTTAAGTATGTTTAAATGTCCTTAATGCATCTTGAAAGAGGTCATTCCCACCTCAGCAACATTAATTCCCAATCTTACCTATTCTGTTCAGTTTCTGGAGATTCAGTAACCCTCTTCACTCTAGTCCAGTTCTGATTGAATGTTTCACAGTTCAGTGCAATACCGAGGAAGAGTCATCAAACTAAGGCCTTAGGTTTTTCTTTTAGTTCATTCATGGCATGTGGGCTTCGCTGGTTAGGCCAGCATTTATTGCCCATCCCTTGTTGCCCTTGAGAAGGTGAGCTGCCTTCTTGAACTGCTGCAGTCCGTGTGGTGTCGGTACACCCACAGTGCTGTTAGGAAGGGGATTCCAGGATTTTGACCCAGCGACAGCGAAGGAACGGCGATATATCTCCAAGTCAGGATGGTGTGTGACTTCGAGGGGAAATTCCAGGTGGCAGTGATCCCATCTATCTGCTGCCCTTGTCCTTCTAAATGTTAGTGGATGTGGGTTTAGAAGGTGCTGCCTGAGGAACCTTGGTGAATTCTTGCAGTACATCTTATAGATGGTACACACTGCTGCCACTATTCGTTGTTGGTGGAGGGAGTGAATGTTTGTGGATAGGGTGCCAATCAAGCAGGCTGCTTTGTCCTGGATGGTGTCAAGTTTCTTGAGTGTTGTGGGAGCTTCACTCATCCAGGCAAGTGGGGTGTATTCCATCACACTCCTGACTTGTGCCTTATAGATTGTGGACAGGCTTTGGGGAGTCAGGAGGTGAGTTACTCATCACAGGATCCCTAGCCATTGACCTGCTCTTTTAGCCACCGTATTTATATAGTTAGTCCAGTTCAGTTTCTGGTCAATGGTAACCCCCAGGATGTTGGGGATGTAGTGGAAGACTCAGTGATGGTAATGCCATTCAACGTCAAGGGGCAATGGTTAGATTGCCTTTTGTTGGAGATGGTTATTACCTGGCACTTGTGCTGTGCGAATATTACTTGCCACTTGTCAGTCCAAATCTGGATATTGTCCAAGTCTTGCTGCATTTGGACATGGACTGCTTCAGTACCTGAATGGTGCAGAACATTGTGCAATCATCAGCGAACATCCCCACTTCTGACCTTATGATGGAAGAAAGGTCATTGACGAAGCAGCTGAAGATGGTTGGGCTGAGGACACTACCCTGAGGAACTCCTGCAGTGATGTCCTGAGCTGAGATGACTGCCCTCCAACAACCACAACCATCTTCCTTTGTGCTCGGTATGACTCCAACCAGTGGAGAGTTTTCCCCATGATTCCCATTGGCTCCAGTTCTGATAGTGCTCCTTGAAGCCACACTCGGTCAAATGCGGCCTTGATGTCAACGGCAGTCAATCTCACCTCACCTCGGGAGATGTATGTAAATTTCCCATGGCACTACTTTGAAGAAGAGATTTTCCTGGTTTCCTGGCCAATATTTATCCCTCATCTAACTTCATTTAAACAGAATAACATGTTAAGATGATTTAATTACTGTTTTTTGGACCTTGCTGTGCAAAACGTTTCATTGACTGTAAAGCACTTTGGGATATCCTGAGGTCACGAAAGGTGCTGTTAAAATGGAAGCTCTGCTTCTCCCTGGGAAGATTCCACAATCTATCCATTTCTTCCAATGGACTGCACCTGTCACCTGCCCTAACTGTGCTTTTATGGACTCCTGTGACTACTTGCTCCAGGGCAGAAAACAAAAAGTGAGGGGAAGCGCATGGGGTCTGGGGGATTTGCTAGTTTATACTAAACACATTGGGAAATTCTGCACACAATGACCCCTTAGGCATGATGTCAAATCCGAGAATCAATGCATACGAAAGAATGGGCAGGGAGCTGGGAAGATCACTAGCAGTGTGGAAGCTGCTGATGAGTTCTTCACACCAAACACAAAAGGAGTGGAATGGGAGAATCCGAGCATTCTAAGATACGTATTGAGTTTAAGGATCTAGGAATCTAATATTTGGGTTCTTTGTGTTTAGTATCTCCGTGGTTCTTGGAAAACTTGTGTAAACAATTTTGTCTTCTGTTAGTTTGCTTTGCAGAATGTATGTGGAAATAGCAGTGTAGTTTTGTGTAGTAATCATCTTGTATTGAAGGAGTTTACATTTCTATTTCGAATAGATGGACAACTGTGACCTATAGCCTGCAAATCCCTGCACCGTTTGAGAAAGTCAGGACTCTTCATATACCCCATGTTTGCAGAAATTGTGTCCAACTGCTTCTGCCCACACTAAGGATTTCCTAGCTTGAGGGGAAGCTGGTTTCACTGCAGGCCATATGGGTGGCTGAATATTGCCTTGATCACAGGTTCCAGAGGTGGTAACCCACAGTCAGATAAAGTTCAGGAGAATAATCGGGGTGGCAACCAAGAAGGGTACGGAGAGTCAGGTGATGCAGGAATCCACCGGGAGTGTGGCATTCTCAAAACGACATTCAGCATTGAATACCGGGAAGGTGACGACACCACCAAGACCCAATTGTCTGGAACCTGTGTGACAATTGGTTGTTCAGTGGGGTGGTGCGGCAGCTGAGTGCAGGAATGCCTTAGCAATTGAGAGTTCAAAGTCAGTGAGATAGATGAGCAGTTTGTGCTACCATCAATGTGAGACCTGCATGGCATGCTGGTGCCAGGATGTTACAGAGGAGGTGCAGAACATTCTGTGTGGGAGGTGGTGGAAGGGGAAATAACTCGTGTTCCATGTTGGAAGCAATGTCAGAGGGAGGAAGTGGGTTGACAGCCTGCAGTCAGAACTTAAGGAGCTGGGGAGAAAATTAAAATACAAGGCCTCAAAGGTAGTAACTTCTGGATTAGCCCCCAGTGCCACAGGCAAATGAAAATATAAATAGAACAATATGGCAGGTAAATCTGTGGTGAGAGGCACGGTGCGGGAAAGGAGAAGAACTGAGACATTGGGACTGATTCTGTGTCAGGAGAACCACGATCAAGATGGATGGGTTGCATCTGAAGAGAACTGGGACAAGTGTTCTTGCAGGCAGGTGCTGTGGTGGTGGGTTTAAATTAATTTGGCAAAGAGCTGGGACCAAGATGTCATATTAAGAAACAGAAATAAGGTGCACAGAGGAATGGGAAAGACATTTGCAGTTAAAAATCTTTCTGAATTATGTAGGTTCATAGAAAATACAAAGAAGTCTAAGTCATGTTTTGGGTGCACGTGTGTAAATGCATGAAATGTGTTTGGTAAAGTTGGTGAGCTGTAGGTACAAAGCCACCTGGGAATGTGATGCATGCAGCGTGGCAGTAACTGACACTTGGCTCAAAAAGTGAAGGATTGGTTGCTTAATATTCTAGGATAGAAGGCATTCAGGAAAGACAGGAAAGGAGAAAAATAGAAGGGTAGTAACTTTGATTAAGGAAATTATTAGTGCTAGAAGGAGACAATGCCGTTGAGTACTCAAACACAGAACCTATTTGGTTGGAGTCGAGAAATAATAAGGAGCTGATATATTATTTGAGCCAGGATTTTTCAGTCGGCGTGAAAATGGTCGGGCGTGTGTCTCGATGTCGTTGCGCTGTCTGTCAAAGTTTCATTCGGCGGGCACGTGCCAGAGTTGGCCGTGTGCCCGACGATAATTGATAGGCTATTAAGGCCATTAATGAATGAATTAATGTCAACTTTACGCTGCCCATCCAGCCTTACGGTTGGCGGGCACACGAAAAGGCCAAGCGGCCTTTACGTTTTTTAGGAAACCTCATCCACGAGCGGGATGAGGTTTACTAAAGCTTTTATGAATTAAGTAAAAAGTTTTCCTGAAAAGTAAAAACATGTCCCATCCCATGTGACACAGTCACTTGAGGGGACATGTTTCATTAAATTTTTATTGATTTTATTTATTATTTTCAAAAGCGCTTCAATCTCTCTGAGGCAGCTCTGTGTCTCAGGGAGATTGAAGCGCTCTTTCACGCACATGCGCTGGCTCTGACTCTCCCTCCTCCCCCCACCTGCACAGGTAGCACTGAGCGCTACCACTCACGTATTACGTCGGGCGGGCCTTAATTGGCCTGCCCATGTAAAATGGCGGTGTGGAGCTGATCGCAGGCGGTGGTCGGCTCCATGACCGCCTCTGCCCGCTCCCACCGAGCCCCCCCAATGCGGGAAAAATTCAGGCCTTGGTGTATTTTATAAGCAACCAGGTAGTGAGAAGGGGATAGAGGAGTAGACTTGTAAAGAAGTTACTGGGAGGTGGAAGAACTACAGAGTAGTGATAATAGGAGATTTTAACCAACCCCGTATTGAATGGTACAATAACTGTTTGTTAAGAGTAGAGAAGGAGAAGAACTTCTGAAGTGTGTTCAGGAGAATTTTCTTCATCAGTAGATTTCTTACCCAGTGAGGAATGAGGCATTGCTGGATCTAGCCCTGGGGAATGAAATGGGTCAAGTGGAGAATGTGATAGTTGGACAGCATCTCAGGAACAGTGAGCACAGTTTTGTAAGATTTATGGAGAAGGACAAGGAACAGTTTAGAATAGAATTACTTAGGCATAGGAGGGTTAATTTCAATGAATTGAGGAGGGATCTGGCCCAATTAAATTGGAGTCACAGACAGGCTGACAGAAATGTAATGGAGCAATGGTCAGCCTTTGAAGAGGAGGTGGTTTAGGTACATTCCCATCGGAAAGAAAGAGAGGGAAAGCAAAGCCAGAGATCCCTGGAATGACATAGAAATTAGACAGTAGGATGAAGCAGAAAAAAGGGGCACATGACAAATGCTAGAATTAGTAAATTAATAATAGAAGGTAGAATCAGGCTAACTATAAGAAGTACAAAAGGTGAGTGAAAAGGGAAATAGAAGGGAAAAGAGACAGTATGAGGAAAGATTGGCAGCTAATGTAAAATGGAACCCAAAAGTCTTCTAAAAACATATTAATAGTAAAAGGTTTTATTCAGGGCAGCTGAGGAGCTAATTAGAAGCCAAATTGGTGGCAAAAAGAATGGCAAAGGTATTGTGTGAGCATTTTGCATTGGCTATTTACCAAGGAAGAGGGCTTTGGCAAACCCCTGGTGAATCAGGAGGTTGCCTGGATACTGGGGTGTATAGATGAAGAAGAGGTGCTGGGGAGGCTGGCAGTACTTAAAGTGATAAGTTTGCCAATCCAGGAGGTGTACACATTAGGTTGCTAAGGAAAGTAACAGTATAAATTGTAACGGTGTTTTCCACATTCTTCTAATTCTTTTTAAATAGAGGATTGGTACTAAATGACTGCAGGGTTAATAATGTTACAACATCATTAAAACATGTTTAACGTGGATGGTGGGGAAGATTTTACAAATAATAATCTGGGTCCAAAAACTAGTTGGGGAGTTTAGGACTAGGGAGCAAAGTATAAAAATTAGACCCAGGCCAGTGGTGAGTAACTCACCTCCTGACTCTCCAAAACCTATCCACTATCTACAAGGCACAAGTCAGGAATGTGATGGAATACTCTCCATTTGCCTGGATGAGTGCAGCTCCCACAACACTCAAGAAGTTTGACACCATCCAGGACGAAGCAGCCTGCTTGATTGGCACCCCATCCACCACCTTAAGCATTTACTCCATCCACCACCGATGCACAGTGGCAGCAGTGTGTACTTTATACAAAGTAGCAGCTTGTCAATGGTCCTTCGACAGCACCTTCCAAATCCACAAGCTCTACCATCTTGACGGAAAAGGGCAGCAGATGCATAGGAACGCCACCACCTGCAAATTCCACTCCAAGCCACAAACCAACCTGACCTGGAAATATATTGCCGTTCCTTCACTGACATTGGATCAAAACCCTATAACTCCCAGCCTAACTGCACTGTGGGTACTCTAATTGGCTGCCCCACTCTGTGTAGCTGGCTGCCGGCCTTGGTCCAAGCACAAGCCTGGGAAAGTCATCCAGAGACTGGAAGTTATCAACAAGATTGTGGTTTTTAATATTTGAAGCAGCTCAGAAAATGAAAACCTGCTCTCAAAATATCTCATCCTCCTATGAAGCATAGATTGCTGCTTTTTCCCCTTTATTTTGCCAGTTGAATGTAATTCTAAGTCTTTGTTTTTGAAAATACGTTGGACCCAAAATTCAGATCAGTAGTGCTGGTAGTTTCAGCACTTCCAGCACAGAAGTCGGTGAGCACCATGTTGTTGAGGGCAATAGCATGGGTATTATATGCATGTGCCATAAGCACACAGAGTGGGTATATTGTGACTTCAGTCTGTTTCTAGCACTGACTTGAGGCCTGATTTGCTATTATTGACCTCACTGACTTTATTAGACATGTATAACTAAACATACATTCAGCATGCGCAACTGCGCAAATCCTCCCCTCGCCCCCCCCAACACGCCCCCCACCCGTGCCCCCAAAATCAGCACTATTTAAAGATATTCACAATCTAACAAATAGGCTATTTATTTATTACCTTCTACTAGTTGTTGATGAGTTTGTGGAGGCATGGGTGTTGGAAGATTTCATAAAAGCAGGGAGTGGAGCTGGGAAAGGATTGATTGCTCCTGCAAGGGCTCTTAGCACAGCACTTGCGGCATTGACTGCGACAACATCTATCTGTTCCAACTGCATTTAGAGTTCTTGTCTGGAGGGCGTCCTAGTCCCCTGGGAGAAGAGAACCTCTGCCAATGTTCCCATCTGGAAACCTTGCGGTTTGCTCTCTGGCCTAGTGTGCTAATTTCTCCAGGTATCCCACTCTTTTTAAGCATTTTCAGCTGCAGCCAGAATGCATTGTACCTTTGAGCAATGCAGTCGAGCTTTAAGCGGCTCTTGCCTTGCATAAAGCTAGGCTGGCGGCTGAAGCTTGCAAACTCTCAGCAGCATGTTCAATACTGTGCTGGACACTGCAATCATTGTAATTAGCAAGCAATATGAAGTACCTGTGCTGCCTGCATCATTTTGAATAGGGTCAAAGTACTGGTGCATCCTGATTCCCCACCCAATTTCGAAGACTATCCAATTTAGCTCCCTTAG
The DNA here is from genome assembly GCF_964194155.1 of Cetorhinus maximus. NCBI lineage: Eukaryota > Metazoa > Chordata > Chondrichthyes > Lamniformes > Cetorhinidae > Cetorhinus > Cetorhinus maximus. The sequence continues at coordinate 134,559,212 of NC_135883.1, forward strand.
CATGAGACAGACACTGATACTGAAAAGTTCAATAGATTCCCTCTTGCATTAGTGAGTTAGATTTTGTATCAATTTTTTTTTAAGTAATTAAATGTTATTTGCTCAGCAAATCAGTGCTATCAGGTGTAAACTGGCTGCTCAAAAATAGTTTAACATGGAGCTGCTGATTTTATCAGTTAAAGAGCAATCAATGCATGGGGGTAATGGTAAGTCACTAATCTCATCAGCAGATAATCATAAAACTCCCACCCAAGGTTTGAATGGTTTATGGTAAAAATTCTTCACAAAGTCTCTCTCAATTTCTTGGCCAGTTTTCTTGATACTGATGACTCATACTGGTGAATGACTCCACTGGCAGTCCTCTAGTGCCTCAACCATGTTAAAATGAGTGTAGATCCACAGTTGATCCCATTCCCATCCTCATCAGATGTCCACACATGTACTTGCCAGTACAGGTATCTATTACGTAGCACTACATCGTATTTACAGCACAGAAACAGGCCATTTGGCAAAACAGATCCTTTACTCGTGTACATGCTTGGAATTATTCTTGAGCCTCCTCCCACCTTATACATTTAATCCCATCAACATACCGGTCTTTCCTTTTCTCTTATGTGTTTAACTAGCTTACCCTCAAGTGCATCTATGCTAGTCACCTCAACCACTCCTTGTGGTAACAAGTTCCACATTCTTACCACTCTTTGCGTGAAGAAGCTTCTTTTGAATTTCCTATTGAATTTATCAATTTATGGCCATTCCTGCCCTCCCCCCCACAAGCAGAAATACCTTCTGCATGTTTACTTATTAAGCACTTAAAATCTTATTTTAAGAAATAAGAGAAAAGATCCCCAGCCTGTTCATTTTTCTCTGATGGGTATAACCTCTAAGTTATGTTATCCTCCAAATAAATCTGTTTTACCCTTTCTCCAGTGCCTCTCAATCCTTTTATAACATGGAGACTAGAACCGTTCACACATCTCCAGTGTAGCTTAGTTAAAATTCTATACACATTGAATACAACTTCTCTGCTTTTTAACTCTATCCCTTGAAGTAAACCCCAAAGTGCTTTGCTTTTATGTGGCCTTATTAACCTGCATCATTACTTTTAGTGATCTGTGTATTTTTTTCCCCTGGTTCCTCTGCCTCTTTACCCTAGTTGGGCATTTTTACTTCCCAAAACTTATCTCCCAAAAGCAGGTTTTGGATCAGAGGTTAAGGTTTAAAAACTCTGAAATAAGAACCAAACCCGCCTTCCAGTTTTAATGGAGATGGACAGCCAATTAACCCATTTAATACACAAATTTATTCTTTAGATATTATAATTAAGCTGCCTGCTTTCTCTTTAAAAACCATTATATTTTCAACTCATATTGGTTGGGTTTCCCAGACTTTGGGATACCCGGCCTCAAAAGACTCATGGGCCCGGATTTTCACCATGGGAGCGAGGCTGTCTGTCATGGTGAAAATCCAAGAAATGGCCGGAAATTCAAAGCATGACTCTCGGACCCGGCGCTTCCAATTTTCTTTGGTGGGGGAGGGGACGGTGGAAATGAAGTCTGGCTGGAGTTCACATACGCATGATTCGTTGAGACAGCCGGCCACTTAAGTCACCAGCTGCCTCCATTGAAGTGGGATTTTGGAAGAACAGGAATGTGTAAACCAGACTGTGCAGAATAGAATAGGTAAGGGGAGGTCTGAATTGTTGGGTTCATTTGCATAACCAGGGTACCCCTTTAGAGAGATAGGGTACCCCTTTGTATCAGTCCCAAGACACTTTTAGGAGAGGTAAGGCACCCTTTGGGATTGTCAAAAGAGAACTTGGTTATGCACTTTTTTATGCACAAATTCATTGGAACTTTCAAGCTGTTAAAGAGCTGTCCAGTTCTCAAGGAATTGTCCAACTGTCAAGGAACTATTAAAGAGCTGTCCATAGTAACATAGAAAATAGGAACAGGAGTAGGTAATTTGGCCCATCGAGCCTGCTCCACAATTCAACATGATCATGGCTAATCCTTTACCTCAATGCCATCCTCCTGCCCTCTCCAAATATCCCTTGATCCCTGTGGCATCCAGTAATCTATCTATTTCCTTCTTAAATATATTCAGTGACTTGGCCTCCACAGCCTTCTGTGGTAGAGAATTCCATAGATTCACCACCCTCCAGCTGTCAAGGAACTGCCTAACTCTCAAGGAACTGTTAAAGAGCTGTCCAGTTGTCAAGGAACTGTTGAAGAGCTGTTTAGCCATCAAGGAACTGTTAAAGAGCTACCTAGCTGTCAAGGAACTATTAAAGAGCTGCCCAGCTGCCAAGGAACTGTCTAGCTGTCAAGAAACTAATAAAGAGCTACCCAGATGTCAATGAACTGATAAAGAGCTGTCCAGCTGTCAAGGAACTACTAAAGAGCTGTCCAGCTATAAAGGTGCTGTCTAGCTGTCGAAGAGCTGATAAAGAGCTCTCCGGCCATCAAGGAACTGCCCAGCTGTCAAGGAACTATTAAAAAGCTATGCAGCTGTCAAAAAACTGTTCAACAGTTAAACAACTGTTAAAGAGCTATCCAGCTGTCAAGGAACTGCCCAGCTGTCAAGGAACTATTAAAGAGCTGCTCAGCTGTCAAGGGACTGTTCAGCTGCCAGGAAACTAATAAAGAGCTGTCCAGCTGTCTAGGAACTGATAAAGAGCTGTCCAGCTGTCAAGGAACTATTTAGTTATCAAGGAACTAATAAAGAGCTATTCAGCTATCAAGCTACTGTCCAGCTGTCAAGGAACTGATAAAGAGCTGTCCGGCTATCAAGGTACCATCTAGCTGTCACGGAGCTGATAAAGATTTATCCAGCTGTCAAGGAACTGTCCAGCTGTCATGAAACTGTTAATGAGCTGTCCAGCTGTCAAGGAAATTTCCAGCTGTCAGGGAACTGTTAAAGAGCTGCCCAGTTGTCAAATATGCCAAAGCTGTAAAGGAAGTGTCAAAGCTGTCCAGAAAGTATCAAAGCTATTAAACCTCTCCTCTCTAAGTTTGATTAGTTTATCAATTATATCCCTCCTTTCCATTCTGAATTTCTTTCTATCTTTTTTGATACCTTCAACTAATGTCAAGCCTACTTTATGAATTTCCCTGGTACATACCAAGGCAAAATAATTATTTAATAGTTCTGCCATTTTGTTGTCATTCCCTATGGATTTACCATGTGCATTTCTTAGTAACCCTATCCTTATCATGACTTTCCTTTGTTATTTGTAGTATAGAATTCTTTTTATATTCCTTGATAATTGAAATTGTGATGTCTCTTTGCCTTACTAATTGTATTTTTTTTATTGCCCTCCTCACCTGTTTGCATTCATTGTGTCATCCGGTCCTTTATTGTCTGTATATATGGTGTATGCATTTTTCTACAGTTTCAGTTTTCCCCTATTTCCTTATTCATCCATGTTATATCATCAACAGAAAGTTTGATCTTGCTTTTTAGTGGGATATGTTTCTCCACCCCCAACGCCCCCCCCCCGCCCCCCCACCCACCCAGCACTGCTGTTCTATTTTTTTGTTTGCCAATCAATTTGTTCACTTTATTTTCCCTAGTTCCATCCTCATCCTCATAAAATTAGCTCCCCCCACCTTCCAAATTATTATTAGGGTCGGGCATGGCTGAGTTGTAGCACTCTTGGAACACTGGAAAATATGTACCACTCAACCTCCCAGACCTGCTGTGTCATGGTGGATCTACAACACAACTCCCTCTACCCACCCTCATTTCATACCCCTTAACACTCTTGCCTAACAGAAACCTATCTATCTCAATATTGAAATTTTCAATTGAAAAGGTCTCAATAACCTTTTGGGGGCATGAGTTCCAGGTTTACACCAGCCTTCGTTTGAAAAAGCACTTGTTGAAATCATTCCTGAATGGCCGAGCTCTCATTTTAAGTTTATATCCTTTTGTTTTGGAGCTCCCATCAGATAAAATGGATTCTCTCTATCTATGCTAGAAACTGCTTCAATCATTTATATTGCCTTTCAATAAAAGCCAACTTACCGTTTGCCTTTCTAATTGCTTGCTCTTCCTGCATAGTAACTTTCTGTATTTCTTGTACAAGGAAACCCAAGTCCTGCTGAACACTAACATTTGATAATTTTTCACCATTCTTGGATTAAGGAAGTCTTGCTGCAATTGTACAAGGTGTTGGTGAGACGACACCTGGTGTACCGTGAACAGTTTTGGTCTCCATACCTCAAGAAGGACATAGTTGCATTAGAGGCAATGGAAAGAGGTTAACAAGATTGATTCCTGGGAATAAGGGTTGCCCTGTGAGGAGAGATTGAGTAGAATGGTCCTTTACTCCCTGAGGTTTAGAAGGATGAAAGGTGAGCTCATTGAAGCATATGAGATCCTGAAAGGGTATGACAGAGTTGATACTGTGGGACTGTTTATTTGACTGGACAGTCCAGTATGAAGGACTATTGTCTCACAATAAGGGATTGGCCATTTCAGGCTGAGATGAAGAGAAATTTCCTCATTCAGACGATTGTGTATCTTTTGAATTCTCCACCCCGTGGAGCTGTGGATATTCAATCATTGAACATATTCAAGGCTGAAATTGACAGAATTTTAGACTCTAAGGGAGTTGAGGGATATGGGGATCAAGTGGAAAAGTGAGGTTGAGAATCAACCATGATCTTACTAAATGGTGGAGCAGGCTCAAGGGGCCTCATGGCCCACTCTTGTTGCTATCTCTGATGTTCATTGCTTCTCACTGCTTGCTTTGCAGGAAATTGCAATTAGGATAAAATTTAAGGGGCTCTGCTCAAGCTATAAAAGGATGACAAAGATATGACTCTGTCCTGTAATAATGTGACCAAATTGTCAAAGGTGATTGCTTGGAAGCAAGGGAAAAAATTTGCAGGCAAAACAACAAATACTCAGTAGATCAGGCAGCACGTGTGTCGAGAGAAACAATATTAATATTTCACATTGATTATGCTTCATTGGAAGGTTCTAGTTTACTAAAAGGAAGGAAGATTTTTTATCCTGCGAGTGCAAGGAAGATTGTGAACTATGACATGCAGAAGATGTAGAGAATGGTGGCTGAAATTCAGCGGCCCCGGAGTATCTCCTTCAGGGCCTGGATCCAGTGCAGGAAACAATTTAACGACCTCACAAAATTAGCAAAGGTCTTCATTCACATCTATTCATCTCTCCATCTTTCTCAGTAACACCTGGCAACAGTAGTCCCACCGTCATCCTCCCTCCTCCATTCATGATCCATCAAACCTATAATTTCCTGCCCTGCATCACATCCTTCACCATCTAGTACACTAAAGCACTTATTCTCATAGTACACTCTCCTCTTCCTTATTCCATTCACAGAAGCCAATATAAGCATTCTCATCTCATAAGGCAACCTTTGCAGAATCAGGAAGTTCTCTGCTGACTCCTTTCTACACCTCACGCTCCAGCTCCTTGTTTTCCCTTCAACATCCTCCTCATTGTGCTTACATCTTGCTTCTTCTCCGTCTCAGTATATACACACTGAGCTGAATTCTCCACACTTCTGCCATCTCCTTTGCAGTGGACATCAACTAAATCTCTCTTTCTGCAGGAGAAAATAGCACACCAGACAAAGGAGGGAAGGAGAGGAACACTGAACATCCTGAGTTCGAGCAACATGTCATCAGCAAATTTAGCAACCATTCCTTTGGTCCCTTCATCCAAGTCATTTATATAAATTGTAAAAAGCTGAGGCCCCAGCACTGATCCCTGTGGCACAACACTCATCACATCCTGCCAACCAGAAAAAGATGGATTTATGGCTACCCTCAGCTTCCTGTTAGCCAGCTAATCTTCTATCCATGCCAATACCCCCTACGCCATGAGCTTTTATTTTCCACAATAACCTTTGATGTGGCATCTTATCAAATGCCTTCTGAAAATCTAAGTACAGTACATCCACCCCTTTATCCACAGCACATGTGACTCCTTCAAAGAACTCCAATATATTGGTTAAACATGATTTCCCTTTCACAAAACCATGTTGGCTCTGCCTGATTACCTTGAATTTTTCTAAGTGTCCAGTTATAACGTCTTTCATAATAGTTTCTGACATTTTCCCTATGGCATATGTTAAGCCAACTGACCTGTAGTTTCCTTCTTTCTGGCTCCCTCCCTTTTTGAATAATGGAGTTAAATTTGCTATTTTCCAATCTAATGGGACCTTCCCCGAACCCAGGGAGTTTTGTAAAATTAAAACCAACGCATCAACTATCTCACTGGCTGCTTCTTTCAAGAATCTAGGATGAAGGCCAGTAATAATAGTGAGCAAGAGCAGGCTGTGATGCAAATGGCTCGTCAATTTAGTTGTGAGGCTTCATTTAAAAGACACATTTAAAAAAGCATTATCATCTCATTTTCCACTAATATTAACAAGGTTGCTATAATATCATTGAATATTACTGGGTTTACCAGGGCTTGAAAATTGCACCTATGAGGAGAGTTTGGATAGGGTAAGGCTGCTTTCCTTAGAACAGAGGAGGCTAAGGGTGACCTAATTGAGGTGTACAAAATTATGAGGGACCCAGATAGGGTAGACAGGAAAGACTTGTTTCCCCTAGCTGAGGGGTCAATTACCAGGAGGCAGAGATTTAAGGTGATTAGTAGAAGGATAAGAAGGGACATGAGGAAGAACCTTTTCATCCAGAGGGTGGTGGGCATCTGGAATTCACTGCCTAAGTTGGTGGTTGAGGCTGAAACACTCAACTTATTTAAAAGGCACCTGGATCTGCATCTGAAGTGCTGTAACCTGCAAGGCTATGGACCAGGTGCTGGAAAAAGGGATTAAAATGAGTGGCTAGTTTCTTTTTCCTCTATTTTGGCCGGTGCAGACACGATGGGCTGGATGGCCTCTTCCTGCACCATAACTTTTCCATGGTTCTATGGTTTGGAGTTTCTGAAATCCTGCTCCAAATACTGGGAAGTCTACCTACTAGACATTAGTACAAATAGGTAGTTCCTCTACTGCATTCATTTCAGCTCAATCTAACAGTAGAATCATAGAATGATACAGCACAGAAGGAGGCTATTTGACCAATTATACCCATTCTGCTTGCTGCAGGAGCCATTAATTAGTCCCATTTCCATGCCCTGCAAACCTTTCCTGCTTAAGAGACCCAATGTACATTTGGAAACCTTTCAGTAACACACACGGTGGTAGATTGCTGATACTGATAGAAGATGAATAATTGTTTCTGGAGAACTTGCAATCATTTCTGGCAGATGAACATTGTACCAAATGAAGCTATCCACACTTCACTGTTTCTGCTCTGTTAAACATTTGACTTTTCTAGGACTTCAGACAAAAATAGGCTGTTCACTGTAAGAGGGAGTGCACATTTCACTATGTGTCAAATTTACTTGGTTGATTTAAAGTAATCCTCGAGAAGCAAGTGTCCCACATGGAAGGTCATAAAGAAGTCACCGTCATCGTGGTTCATAGCTCTGTGCTTGAGTGGGATTAATCCTGACTCAATATTGTGGGTTCAGTATTGATTTCACATTATTATGTGAGTATAGGTTCTTCAATTGTTTTATTTCACTTACTTAAAAGACCGGAATAAAAAGCAATAGGATTGGTTCAGAATCAGCTCATGGATGCGATTAAAAGAAGTCACATCAGGGCTGAGATACCGAAGAACATGAGTGAGTGATCTTGATAGAGTTTTCACCAGTGTACAGTGCATGCACTGTACTTTCTATGGGCCCTCCATGGCCTCACACAGCCCCACAAACCTCCGAGTTCTCTGTGTTCCATCAATTCTGAACTCTTGAATTTTCCTGACTTTCACCACTCCACCGATGGTGGCTATGCCTTCAGTTACCTGGGCCCTAATGTCTGAAATTCCTTCCCTAAACCTCTCTACTTCTCCCTTCTCCTTTCATTTGTTTCTTAAAACGTACTTCACCAGTTCTAATATCTCCTTGTGTGGCTCAGTGTCAAATTTTATCTGCTAATGGCAGACAAATCCCTGTGAATGACCTTGAGATATTTTGTGTCAATGGTAAAGACACCATGGGCTGGATTTTACACAGGCGTTGAAGGTCTCACCTGCTGGCTAGAGAACCAACGGGAGGCCCACATTGTCCCCTCCGGGAAGGCCTGTCAGTACTTAGTGCCACTCAGGCACTTAAGTAGCCGGTGCAGGCCTTTCCTGGGATCAAAGGCTCCAGGATGGAAGACCCACCTACCGAGAGCTACTGGCCAATCAGAGACCGGCAGCTCTTTTGAACGGCAATGCCACTGAGGAGGCCATGGCTGCTGCCAGAACGACGACTACTGGAGGCCCAGGATTGAGGAGCGACCCAGACCACAGGTAAGTAATGGCGGGGAGGGGTTTCATGGGGTGGGGATTGCGGAGAGAGAAGTATAGGGGTTTCTTCAGCAAGGGCACCCCCTTCCCGATGCCGCAACCCTTGATCAGGTACTGAGCACCTTTGAACAAGGGACTCACACCCCCACCCCCCGAGAACACCACAAGCAGGTCGCACAATTTTACCTGTCATGCACGCAGCATGTCAACAGACCAGTGACGGCATGATGTGGCCGTTAAGCAGTTATTAATTACCCATTTAAGAGCTTTAATTGGTGGCGGGGCAGGAAATCCGATCACGGGCCTTCCTGCTCCTGACTTAATTCTGGCAGAGGCAGGAAGGTGGTGGGGTTCAGGCACACTACCACCCCGCCTAATTGAATGCCCTTAGCTCCTCCAAATATGCCATGGGGTAGTCTATCAAATTCCACCCTCTACATATACTCAAGCTGTTGCTGTTGTTTCTCTCAGTCCTTGGATGACACTATAAAGCAGAATAGCCCAACATCTGTAGCGGTCACAACAGCATCCGTGGGAAGAAAAACAGAGTTAATGTTTCGAGTCCATGTGACTTTCCTTCAGAGCAGACGGTTCACTGGATGTTACGGATGCGCTGAAGGCTCACCTGCTGGCTGAAGAGCCAACGGGATTGAGTGGATGGAGAGGGTGGAATTTGATAGACTCCCCTGTGGCATGCTTGGAAGAGACAAGGGTGTTCAATTAGGTGGGATGTCAGCGTGCCTGAATCCCGCCACCTTCCTGAACAAGTCATACAGACTCAAAACGTTAACTCTGTTTTTCTCTGCACAGATGCTGTTAGACCTGCTGAGTCTTTCCAGCATTTTCTATTTTTGTTTCAGATTTCCAGCATCCGCAGTATTTTGCTTTTATCTGTAGCAGTCACATGTTTCCCTAGCTGTTCCAAGAGGCATTTTAGTTGTGGCTAATCTAATTTCACTTTGGTAAGGGCTTCCCAAAATGGCAGCTTTTGATAATAATTGACCACACTTGAAGTCTTAAGTTTTATAGTCATGCACAAAATAAAACAGCAATAGGAAGAAATCAATCGAAACTTGTCTGACACAGCTCCAGCCATCCACAGTGTCGAAAAGGCCAGTGAACAGAGGTGGAATATGGATTTTCTGTTGCTATTTGTCAAGTGATTTTGTCAGAGTGCTTTAAAGATCTGGTGAATGCTACAGTGCAACAAATTAAAAGCAATGTTTTCTTTGAATTGGTATATTAATCATCTGCGAATAATCAGCATTGCGCCCCGTTGCTGTGAGTCATTGCAATTCTAGTCAGAAGAAAATGTCAATATGCAAAATGAAAGAAATTGGATAGCAACAATTAATGGCTTTTTGATTTAATTGCTTGGCTACGCCCAAGGATTTGAGGACAGCAATGAGGAATAAAGGATCTGTAAATGATAAACGACAAAGAAGCAAAGATGATTATCAACAGTTAACCTCCAGGATGCTCTTCCTTGTGTGGTCGTAGGAAGAGTTTGTAAAACAAATAACAAACTATAAGTTTTTTTTAAATTCACCATCTGGCGTGAAGTTAAGTGTTTACCTGGTGGTCTCCCTCCCAACGCCTGTAGAATGTCAGTGGTGGCAGTGGGTTCTTAATTGGCACAATTGGCTGCCTGGTGGGTGGCTGTGCCAATAGGTTGCTGCCGATGGTAATATACTATGATGGCAGGAAGCTGTCAGGGTCCCCTCCTGATGCCTTTCACTGGCATTTTTGCCAGCTCTCCCACCTCCCAGACCGTCTCCAAGGAGCCAGCAAAATCCAGCCCAACGAGCTGGAAAACTCAACTTATATGTAAAAGATAAAAATGTATGTTTATTTTTAATTAAATTAAATATGGGGATGTTAATTGCAATAACAGTGTGAGCTGAGATGTGTAGCAAAAACCAGGGAATGAAAAATAAATGGAAGCATAGAGCAAGACAAGTGCATCAGCTGTGACTGATTTCAACAACAAGATTTTTTCTGTCTTTGGAACCCTCTTCCTCAAAAGGCGGTGGAAGCAAAGTCTTTGTGAATATTTTTAAGGCAGAGCTAGGTAGATCCTTGATTAACAAGGGGGTGAAAGGTTATCGGGGGTAGACAGGAATGTGGGGTTGAGGTTACATTCAGATCAGCCATGATCTTATTGAATGGTGGAGCAGGCTCGAGGGGCCTACTCCTGCTCCTAATTCGTATGTTTGTATGTCAACCAAAGCAGCACAGTGACATGGGAGGGGACTTTTCTTGGAGCTGCTCCCATTCAGCATCTGTGACTTTGCTGGAAGACTGTTGCAAATCCCATTTATACATTGAACAAGGATTCCACTGCACTTCTGCCAAAATACAGCAGTGGACGGAAAGCACCTCCAAGGAAATTCCCAGCCAGACTGTATCATGCATATATTTAGCACAAGCATAGGAGCCCGCTCATGTCCAGGATCTGAAAGACCATTTTAGTCCATTGAACTTCAAAGTGCAGAGGCAGAATACACAGATCACTATCCATACCCCTAATTGACCTTTCTAGCCAGATATGCACCCAATTGCATCTTCAAAATGTCACTGTATGGCATGTACTCTGTCCTTTTTTTTCATATTATATATAATCCATGTTTTCAACAGTTTCTTTTTGAATCCTTTCAAAGTGCCAGAGTACTTTTCTTTTGGTGTTTTGTTCAGAGTTCACCTCCACCGTTGCAATCAAAATGTTCAGTTCTTTGATTCCCATGCATGAGGCTTTCAAGCTGTAACATTTTCTACCACGTGACCTCTGTAAGCACAGAGCATATCCTGTGCCCTAATGTTGTTCTAATAGACAAAGTATAACAATAATAACATTATACTTCCCTTGTGTGTTTCTTTAATTTAAATTTTGGGGCAGAAACCTACCACAAGTATGATAACAAAAGGGATATAAGTGTGAACGTGTTTTGTCCTCATTACAAAGGGCTCTTTAGTTTTGCATTGCCTGGGAGTGAAAAGAAAATGACCCCAAGCACATGTTGTAATGCTTGAGATGAGAAAGCCCTACCCTGGATGTACTTTCCCCTTTAGATGCAGATTTCATTCTTCAATCAGCGTTAAGTCCAAACGAACCCTTTAGATCTAATCGACCACTTTCATGACAAAGTCTTTTCATGCATTTCCCAATATTTCTTTTCAAAGCACAAATTGCAATCATGCAATCATTAAAAAGATAACACTTCTCCCAATGCTCATTATAATGTTCTCAGTTATCAAACTATTGTCATAAGTTAACTAGATACAGGATTCAGACATTGGTTAAAATTTATGCTATAGGACTTTTGCTACAGTGTTCGATTTGCTAGAATGAGCAAAATGCTTGGCTCATAGGATCCTGTTGTATTGAGGATTTATCCCTTATCTCATTACTTTTTCCTTTAAATTATAATAGAGCTTAGCACAAAAAGTAATAACATAAAGAAGTGGTATTATTTGGATGGACAGAACACAATTTCCAGTTACAAAAATAAAATTTCTCAAATCACAATGTCAAAATTTCTCTGGCTCTAGATTCTGTCTTCCTCACCTCAAATGTGTTTATTGTGATATCCTCGGATGGAACCAAGACTCTACTGTCCTCACAGTGCACTTGCAGTTCCATTACTTTCCTCTCTCTCTAGGCACCTCGTCACATCCCCATCTTAACAGTTAGCACAGACGCTCAGCCTGAGCTTTGTGCCATCTCACCCCTAATTTTCACAGTCACCCTCCACAGATGTCTGTCCTTCCCTCCTCTCCACACAATCCATTTCTCACATTCATAACTCCCTGTTTTCTCTTCTTCTAGGAGGAGAGCAGAAAGCTCTGGGTAGCAGCAGAATCCCCGTGGGTGTTGTGGGGGGTTGTGGAGGGAGGACGTTACGCTCCAATATTTAGCCACCTTGATGGCCAACGGTAACCCATGCACACCTGGTCCACTGGGAAGGAGGCCTAGTTCCAGGAGGCTGCAAATGTCAGCAACAACCAGCCGTGACTGTCTGGGTTCATGACAGGCTGGTTCTCAGGCCCGTAGAGAGAGCTGATCCTCTGTCCGTAGACACTGTGTTGGAGGTGTTACTTCTTTCGAGCTGGATCTCTGCGCCTACCCCTCCTGTCCTGTGAAGTGGTATGTGGCTGTGACTGTGGAGAAGGCAACTGGCTCTGCTGTGAGTGCTGGTGTTGCTCCTGCTGCTCCTGGTGTTATTGATGTTGGCATTGCTGCTCGTCTTCTTCCTCCGCAGAGGTGTAAAGTAAAGCTGCAGAAGCTGCTGTCATGCTGCAGTGATGGCTGACAGCAGGGAAGTACAGATCAAAGTGAGTAAAGTACAAGACAGGGGAACTGACTATGAGGGGAGATTGTGCCAACTAGGCCTGTATTCACTGGAGTTTAGAAGAATGAAAAGGGATCTCATTGAAACATATAAAATTATGACAGGGCTGAACAGACTGGATAATGGGATGATGTTTCCTCTGACTGGAGGGGTCTAGAGCAAGGGGTCACAGTCTCAGGATACAGGGTAGGCCATTTAGGACTGAGATGAGGAAAAACTTCTTCACTCAGAGGGTGGTGAACCTGTGGAATTCTCTACCACAGATAACTGTGGAAGCTAAGTCACTGAATATATTTAAGAAGGAAATAGATAGATTTCTGGGCTCTAAAAGTGGCAAGGGGTATGAGGAGAGTGCGGGGGTATGACGTTGACATAGAGGATAATCCATGATCATATTGAATAGTGGAACAGGCTTGAAGGGCTGAATGACCTACTCCTGCTCCGATTTTTTATGTTTCTATGTTTTTATGGCTTCCAAGAAGTTGGAAATCAACTGTCAAGCAGTGAAAGCACAGTAAGTCTCAATACCAGCCTTTTACCTAGGTACAGCTGCAGCTATTCAGTTTCATACTTTGAGAACTTCCAAGGCTGTCAGTTTCGCTGAAGAAGCACTCCCCACTCCGATCTTACCTGGTTGACCCTGGCGAATTCCATACAGAATGCTAGGCAAATCCTCGATTAATCGGGGATTTAAATATTAAAATGACTTGCCCAATGGCTCCACAGAGGTTTCCCACTCACCTGCAAACTCTCCCAGCTTAAACCTGAACATGGGCAGGATTATGTTGGGTTCTTGGCGTGGTGCTACTTACCAGAGTTTTAACGCTGCCTCACACTGCCACCCACCACCCCCACTCCCCCCATCCCCGCCAAATCCACCACCAGCCTGCACCCAAACCCACCTCTCCTTGAACATCAAAATCCTGATCCATTGTTTGATAAACAGATTTTTGATCAACAAAGGAATCAAGGGTTAATGGGGGCAGATGGGAAAGTGAGTTAAGGCTACACCAGATCAACCATGAAATGCCTTGGAGGCTTTTACAATGAGGTACAATCTGAATGCAGGCTTTTGTTGCTGTTGTTGTTGTAAAGGCTGTTGATTAATACAAGAGAACTTATGACTTTTTTTATTCATTCATGAGATCTGGGTGTCGCTGGCTAGGCCAGCATCTATAGACCATTCCTACTTTCCCTTAAGAAGGGGGTGGTGAGCTGCCTTCTTGAACCGCTGCAGCCCATGTGGTGTAGGTACACCCACAGTGCTGTTAGGGAGGGAGTTCCAGGATTTTGACCCAGTGACAGTGAAGGAACGGCGATATATTTCCTAGTCAAGATGGTGGGTAGCTTGGAGGGGAACTTCCAGGTGGTGGTGTTCCCATCTATCTGCTGCCCTTGTCCTTCTAGATGGTAGTGGTCTTGGGTTTGGAAGGTGCTCTCTAAGAAGCCTTGGTGAATTCCTGCAATGCATCTTGTAGGTGGTACACACTGCTGCTACTGTGCATCAGTGGTGGAGGGAGTGAATGTTTGTGGATGGGGTGCCAATCAAGCGGGCTGCTTTGTCCTAGATGGTGTCAAGCTTCTTGGGCGTTGTTGGAGCTGCACTCATCCAGGCAATGCTGATAGAGCAGGATTCAGCAACGTTAACGCCATTGAATGCCAAGGAGTGATGGTTAGATTCTCTCTTGTTGTAGATAATCATTGCCTGGCATTTCTGTGGTATTTGAGCTTTAGGACTCAACCAGCTCAGTCAGTAGTAGTGCCACTGTGCCACTCTTGGTAATGGACATTGAAGTCCCCCACCCACAGTACATTCTGCACCCTTCTGCACCCTACATCATTAGACTTTTAATTAAGATTTTTATTTATTGAATTCAAATTCCACCATCTGCCATGGAGTGACTCAAACTCCAGTCCACAAGAGCATTACTTGTGTCTCTGAATTACTAGTCCAGTGACAATACTGCTACACATTACATCACCGTCTCCCCCTGCTGTTCATCAACAACAAAGGCCTCAGTTTGAGGGGCAAACTTCCAGTTATTCCCCAAAAAGGAGTATTGGGGAGGAATGACCTGATGAGGGATTGAGTTTGAAACTGATGTACAGAAAATAGCATGGGATCCATTACACTTGTGTGCTCCTCTCTGCCTGATATTTTTCTATCCACTCCACCCTGGCAGTTAGTGAGTTCTCGAGTGTGGAAAGGGAAAAGCGGCCCTCAGGTGTCAGCAAAATATTATTAACTTTGTTGATGACAGATCTATGGCGATTCATAGACAGGAGATTGTGCCAATTGTCAACGAGGCTTGTATGAATTCTGTTGAAAGGCTAAGAGATTACTGATGGATTTCAATTTAGATAAATAGACAATGATGACTATTGGAGAAGAAAGTGGTAAATATATATGTAGCAGGAAAAGGCTATATTCTGTAGTTGGTCAGTGGAATTGTGGGATTAGTCGACATCATTAATGTCACAGGAAGTGATTTCCATCTAAACAAATTTTAAACATAAAAACTAACAAAATTAACTAAAAATGTAGCAAAACCATCAAAATAATGGTCAGGTTAAATTCAAATATAAACCCCATAAGGGTAACGCACATCTTATTTTGCAGAGGCCAAAAGAATAATTGATTTGGAGTGAGCATCGCTTACATTTTGAAAGTATCTGTTCAGTGTGAGGAAGCTATTATTAAGGGAAATGGGTTATGAGAGTTCATGTGGTGGTAGTGGAGTACAGATCAGAACAATTATACTGGCACCAGTGGATCTCAATGGTGGGGCAAGGTTTGGAGAAGGTAGGGGAATGGCACAAATTGAATTGCTCATATGGAGAGCTGGTGCAGACATGATGGGCCAAATAGCCTCCTTCTGCGCTGTAACAATTCTGTGAGTCTGAAGATTTCACAAATTTCAAGCAGAGACTAGAAAATGCCTTTTTTCCAAGTGGGCCTGAATTTCCATAAAGACGGAAGGGCTCCCCACCTTAGCCAAAATGGAGCTGGAGTCCGGAATCCAGAAGTCCTTCCCCGAACCTTGCACCCACCCTTTTCAGCTGGTTGGTGGGGGGGAGGTGGTGGACAGAGCATGTATTTCATACATCCACAGTTCATGGAGGCAACATTTAAATGTGCAGCTACCTTTAAAAATAAACTATTCCAGTCATCAAAATTTCAGAAACACTACTTGTGGGCTTTAGGCATTTGAGGAAAAGGTCTGAGTCTGCTGGAGTTCTTGGAGATGTAAGGTACCCCTTTGGAGTTGTTACGAATGTACATAAAAATAGATACGCTCTGTGGATCTTACAAGATGTCAAGTCACTTAAATACCCTGCCCTTTAAATTTTAAAAAAGCCAGACTGCAGTTGAAAAAAATCAGTGCTTGCAATTTCACTGGCGGTAGACATAAGCTTGTGTGCTATCATTATAGTATTATTTCTGCTTGACTGCTTCCATAACCTATCATTATGACAGTGGGGGACCTGTATGTTCACAGTTAGATTGACAGCTCCAAGTGGTTATAAAGAGATTAGCTGTCTTTGATGTAGGTCTATGGATACACATGTTTGTTTTATAAGGGGTTAAATACCTGAAGAAAATGTTTGTTTTTAGAAAGGATTAAGTAGTTGAATTGATTTAAATGTTTGAAAAGGCTTTAATCAATGAGAGTGTTGCTTTAAATACAGTGAAATCTGTAATAGAAACTTAGAAGTTTATTTTGTTTAATCTCCCTGTGGCTCCTGAAGTCTGCTCATGGTGGATAATGGGTGAGTTGGCATGGAGTATGTTAGGGCAAGGTGGGTGGGAGGTCATGGATTGCCATAAATTGGTAATAATCTGGCATAAGGGCAATAAAGGGGATGTGGGGTTTATGGTTTGATATGAGTTGGCATTAAGTCGGTATGGAGGATGTGAGAGGCCATGAGCGTGGGTAGAGGGGCATAGGTTGTCAAGAAGAGTATAAGGGGTTATGGGGGTTCTTAGAGTGGCATAGGTTGGCATGGAGATATGAGGGACCATGGGGGTTGGGTGGCATGTGGTGGCATGAGTTGGCATGGATGGGGCATGGGGACCATGTTTGGGGTGAGGCAGTGTGAGGGTGCGTGAGTTGGGCGTAAGGGATGAGGACGAAGTCCCAGAGCACTGAGGCAGACCCTTTAACCAGTCCTCAGCCTTCTGCAGTCTCTGTGGCTATCTCTGAACTGTTTCTGAGGATGGTGGGCCCCTACTCAGGTCTGCACCCGTGCCCCCAGCCAGGAATAAAGACCTGACAGGAAAGTTTCTCCCGAGTCAGGTTTGCGGAGTCAGGAACTTTACTGGCTCTGCGCTCCTGACTCAGGAGTGAAAATTTGGCCTCATGTATCAATCTAGTGGCCTTCCTCTTAACCTTTTCCAGGGCCATTATATTACCACGATGTGAGGAGGCCAAAATTGGTCACAGTATTGGAGAAAGAAAAACTTGCAGTTATGTAACATGTTTCACAACTTCAGGCCATCCCAAAGTGCTTTGTGGCTGATGAAATACTTTTGTACTGTAACCACTCCACGCGATTCTGTGATTCTGTGTTCTGAGAGATTACAGGGCCTTAGTTTAACTGAAGGAAGGCATCTCAGATACTGTAACATTCCCTTAGTACTGCACTGAATGCCAACCTAGATTTTAGGTCCAAGTACATATTTAGAGCCTGAAAGCATTTTAACTGTGCATTGAGCAGGGTGCCCAACACAGATGCCCCGCACCACTGGGAAGGAAGTCAAGGTCCTAAAAAGTAAGTCTTCAGCTTCAGTTGTTGGAATCCAAGAAACAGGAGTCCTCCTTCAGGTCTCACAAGGATAGTCTGAGTTGGTGAGATGTCCTTCCTGTCAATTAACACCATATTGTGCTGTGTGAGTTCAACGCTGGGACATCCTAATTTAAATCAATTATTCTATTCTTTATATACTCCCAGTGTGTGCACTTCAGCCACCATCAGGCTCGAAATATCCCCATACTTCCTGCCCACCATATTGAGAAATTGGTAGCTCAGTTAGTGTGTGATAAAATGGTCAAATTTCTGGGCAGCTGCCTTCATTTTGCATAACTTACATCCAATTTAGCTACAAGGAAAATTTAGCATCAGAAAATAACAGACAAAACTTCCATTACTGATTTCTAGCAGTTCTATGCTCCCCTGTTTATTTATACTTGCTCTTTTCATTCAAATTAAAACCCAGAAGATTATCTCTCCTTGGTTCCTAGGGACTGTTTTAAACAATGAGGCCATGCAATATGTGAGAGAAATTTATTTATGCGCTGCATGCTTCTGCATAAATCCAGTTCTGATGCAGTTAATTTTGACACTGCATTTAGTTAAAAAGAATATAGAGGTCTGGTTTTGTTCAACATAATCAATAAAGCAGAAGGATTGTTACCTTGATTTAATTAACTGGACAAGTGCCAGCCACTTGATGTATTAGTATGCATAGCTCCTGTCAAGAGTCCAAAGATAAAATACAGAATTAGTCATGCTTTTTTGTTAATCTAACATAATCTGAGACATTTATTTATCAGTATATATAAATGATGCCATTTACTCAGATTCCTTTTGATTTGAAGGATATGCATAGCCGACTCCCAATCTATATTTGCACCCCATTTACTTGTAATTGAAAATATATGATACCGTTGACCAGTTTCTCAATGTACAGGCACATTGTTTTGTCCAGAATGACAGCTCCTATAAAATAAATGCAATGAAAATGAAGACAGAGTATGTTTAACAAGTGCAGAGCAGCATACAAATTAAAACATAGGGTATTGTCCTCAGTAGCAAATAAATGCTGTGATACACCCTGTTTAACCTGTTAAGAGCAACTTTGGGTTCATCCGTGTCTTAGTGAGTCAGAAGTTGAGGCTAATGAAGCCCCACTCCAAGGGCTAGATTTTCCCTCCGCGGGTGAGAAATGAAAGTTGGAACTATTCCTGGGTCCCAAAACCACCACTGGAGGGGATCACTCATTGGGATTTCCACAGGGGTGCCCCCTTAAGAGGCATGAAGACAGGGCCCCTGTCCAATTAAGCTTAGTGGGCTCCTCATGCTAGAGAGCCAAAGGCCTTCCAGTTTGAGAGTAGCAGCAGATTGCATGGCATAAAGAAGCACCCCCTCACCAACTTGTTTAAAACTCTGAAGTAGAAAATGGTTCTAACAGCCGGGCTTTCACTGGTGGTAGTGTGGGTGAGTTGGGGGTGGGGCATTGGGGGGAATCAGGTAGCCTCTCTACAAGATGGCAGCCTGTGGCTGTTCTCGCATCCAGGTAAGCAGGGAGTGCATCTAGGGAAACTGGAGGCCCAGATAGAATTTTCCACTTGGCTCCCTTTAAGTGTGCTTAACAAGGCTCCTAACAAGCCTTAAGGCCCCGATTCAGCCTCCCCAAAAATGGCTGGCAGCAAGAACAGGGTCGGGAAACCAGCATGCTGGCTGGCACCATTATTTTTGGGTCCTGTCCGCCTCTTTTTCTGCAACTAGCGTAGCCCAAAATTGTTCCCCAGAAACCTCAGCACAAACTGAGGATGGCACTCTTGTGCTGAACTGAGTGAGTGCTGTATTATTGGCGGTGCTGTCTTTCAGACGAGGTGTTAAACCAAGGCTCGATCTGCCCTTTCAGATTGATGTTAGATCCATGACACCACTTTGAAGAAGAGCAGAAGAGTCTTTCCAAATATCCTAACCAATATTTATCCCTTACCCAACATTCCTAAATCATTCATGTTTTACCTGTTCATTGTCCTATTGCTGTTTTTGAGACCTTGCTGTACACAAATTGACTGGCTCATTTCCTACATTACAAGTGTTTACATTTTTTAATAAAAGCACTTAATTGGCTGCAAAGGGTTTTCAGACACCTTGAGGTTAGGTAAGGTACAACATAGAGGTCAATCTTTTTTTCTTTATGAAACATGGGCTGTACTGTCATTCTCAAGATGGAGATTTGTGCTTGCTTTAACTCGTGCATTCAGCTATGTTCACCAGAGTTGAAACTCTGGCTGAATTTAGCAAAAACCATTGTTCTGCTCTTGTCCTCCTCAGTGAGATTGCAGGGTGGAAGATTTTGTTGAAGTAAATTTGCTAAGGTTGCGAAGTATATCCTCTGAACAGCACTTACTGCAGTCCTGGGACACTAGTGATAAGGAGTGTGAATATTGAATCCAATGGGAGGGACACCGATCCAACAAATTGCATTGTCCTGGATAATGCTGAGCTTCTTGAATGTTGTTGTGACCACACCCTCCCGGGCAAAGTGTTCCATCACACTTCTCGGCTGAATCTTGCAAATAGTAAGGAAACATTGAGGAATAACTAAGTTATCAAAGAGTATCCATCCTTTGCCCTGCTTTTATAGCCACAGTGTTGTTATAGCTTCTCTATTAAGCTTCTGGTCAATGCAGTCCTCCAAAACATTCCAAACTGCTGTATCCTTGGACTCTTATGATAGGGGCACTAATGGAGATCAGAAGGATGTAGCTGGGCTTTTTAATGTTTGAGATACTAATGATCTGGCACTTCTGTCATGAAAATATTAGCTGCCAATCAGAATTAAACTAGAATGACATTACTGATTCATGATAGGAACAAACAATGAACTCAGTGGCAATATTGGTATTGACTGTGCATTCATGGAGGGAGTAAGATGTAGATGGGCCTCGCAAATCATTGTGAATGGCATCAAGGACTGGAGGAGTGCCTTTTTTATAGAAAGGCAACTCACAATAAGAAAGAGGATCTAGCAGCATAGGAAGCAATCTTGTGTGAGGCAAACACAAAGCTAAGTACTAAATGGGGTGCAGAGATGTGCAGAAGAAGGTTGCTGATTGCAAGAAAAAGTGAGCATTAAGGATCACTGCCAATTATCTGTATTCTGTCCGTATCACTCTCTATATAGAAGCACAATATGGGGTTCTCTCCTTATCTTCATCAAAATTGCAGCATTAATGAACACAGTGCATAATTGATGGTTTTAGGTCTCAACATCCAGTGCCAGTGCCTCATGTGCAACAGAGCAAATAGCGCTGCATCTCACGCTACGGGTTAGATTTTGACTTTGTGTAATAGTGCAAAAGCAGGTGATAGCAAGTTAGCAGCCTGTTTAACATTTCTCCTATTGACTGCAATGCAATAAAAATCAGGAAAGATGGCAAACAGGCTCCCGATTTGTTATCAGCCATTTCACGCGATCACACAAAGTTAAATTTATCCCTTATGGCTCTTCAAGCAGATGCTGGACCTGGGTCCATATTCATCTCAATACCAAAATTCAAAGACTTCAAGGTGTTGTGCACAGAGGAGTGTGTAGGGAGCAGTTGTGTGTTTCAGATTTTCTTTTTTTTATTCTGCTACTTGCAAAGTAAGAAAGCTCACCTCTGCAAAGTAAGTTGGATTTTTTATTCCAACTAAAAGTCGTCTTATGGTGCCCTAAATCCCATAAAGGTTTTCAATTAGTCTACAAGAGACACTTTGCACAGAACATAAACCTTCCTGATTTTCACCCACAGAGTTCTAGAGGAAATTGTCTTCTCCTAAAACAACCATAATTGTTTCAAGACACTTCAAGCTAATTGTGCATAAAATGCAATTAATGTTAATGTTGCGTAAACTAGGTCTAAGAGGCACTTTATCCTGAGATCCTACATAGGATCATAAATCTACAAATACATCAGCTAGAAGTATAGCAATGAAGTATTTGGTTTTTCAGTTTATTTCCTCATTTGCCGAGGGTTAGATGTAATGTTGCGCCAGTTGCTTCTACTGTGAGCTGCCCTCACTGTCTCCTGATAGCTCATGTTTGCCCATTCCTTGACATTGCTTGTCCAAGAAATCTTAGCAACAAGGTACCAATACAAAGGCTAAACCCTAGACCCTAGACAATATAAAAAATTGGGATCTCTAATAAACTGGTATTTTTTACATGGTATAGTACTTTTATGAGGTTAGCTAAACACCATTGATTCTCTCTGTCTGGAAAGGTAATTTCTAAACACTCCAACGTCTAAACAGTCCCTGGAAACATCAGGATCACTTGTTTCAGGCCACCGTGTTGAAATCCCGAGCTTGGTCAGATGAGGTCTTGTGTACCTCCTTATCTATGCAAATATTTAGAAAGGGCCAGGAAATAACCCTTAGCATAATGTAAACTAAAAAGCTGACCTTGAGCAGGGTGACAAACAGGGGAAGAGGTAACCGTCCTGACATTTTGGGTACCTGCCCTGCATCCATTGGTCAAAAAGGTTTGAATAGATGATTGACACTGGGTAAGCTACCAGCCCCCAGAAAAAGGGTATATTAACAAGTGCTTGGGAACAGGGGGCAGTGCTGGTGAAGTGGCAGCGCTCGTCAGGAAGCCGGTGGAAGAGGTAGAAGAAGAGGGGGAGGAAGATCGAAAGAAGAGTTCCCTAACACTTTGACTAGAAAGCAAAATGCTGCTATCACAAACTACTGAGATCAACACACACTGTGCCAATCATCCATTCGTCCTCTGGGATCAGCAAGCCACACTCAACTGTTACAGGTTGTATACTTTTTATCTACTTAGTTAATGCATCATATCTAAATTATTGCTTCTTAATCAACTATATTAAAATTACTAACAAATAGTTGACTGCCTATCATAGGTATCTGTGACCCCAAATCCAAAAGTCTTACAACTGTTAGCTGTTAGTGGATTAATATTTGAAAGGGGAACAGTAGTTTATTCCTTGAGTTTTCTAGCCAGATAACATTGCCTTATGGCCCCATTTGCACTCAAAAATAAAGCAGTAGTGCTGGCAAATAAAACATCTGTTCCACCAGCATTCCTACCACTACGTTTACAACTGGTCTGACATCCTGGGAGCCACTGGGGTATAAATTTGCCTTAGGCTGTTGCTCAAAGCAGGTGGTAAAAAAAAACTCACCTATTTTACACGCTTTTGGTTAACTTTAATATAGGAATGAAAGAAAATTAAGCAAAGTGCAAAATGATTGCAATAGCCCATGTTATTCTACCATGCACGATGAATATTGTTATATTCTTATACTATTTGAAAATGATTTAGGAACAATGGGCAGAATTTTCCGTGCCCACTGCTGTTGGGTGTGCTCAGCGGCATGAGTGGACAATATGGTGAGAAGGCCAAAAATCGTTTTCAAGATATGTAAAACCAGTTTGTGGCCGTCCACTCAACCTGACAAAGGTGGTCCATGTATCCTGCCATCGGACATCGGGAACCTCATTGCAATACACCTGCATATTACTATAAATCCAGCCTGCTGGAATCATCCCCCCGCACTGGATCGTCTGCCTACATTGGCAGGGAAACATGCCGGCCCAGAACACTTCTTGACAAGTGTTATGTGCAGAAGTCGGGACTTACTGCCAGGGCCTTGCTCACATCGCAGGCACCTGAGGAGCAGAAGATGCTGGAGCCATACAGCAATGGCACACTGGAATGCCTGTTCTCATGGTAGATTCTCATGGACATGGCTCTGCTGCGAAGTAGCTCATGAAAGGTGGAAAGTCACCGTTGAGGGTCTTCTCACACTGGATGAGGGCTGAGGGATAGCGTGGAAGGCCCAGCTGTGTTTGGGAGAGGAAGATTGTTATGAGACAGCAATTGGTAAAGGCTGTTATTTAAAATCCCAGAGGGAAACTTTAAACAACTGTCATAACCTATATTTTCAATTGGTATGTTTGAGATGCAGCTCTAAATTCAGGAATAAGACCACCAGTTCTCGAGGGAGTTTTATATCAAACAAAATGAAACATTTATTAATTTACAACAAATTAAACATATACACAAGGCTGCAAATTACTACTATCACAAACTTTTTAAGAAATTCCCAAATTAATCTCCACTAAGGCAACAACAACCAGACACCAGGCAAAGCATTTTCACTGTACAAAATGAAAATGAGGTTCCTTTCAATTTGGTTCCTTTGCAAACAGTTTTAGGCTTACAGGCTTTGATCTTATATCCAACTTGTTAAGACCACAGTGGGGAGGTGGTGGGGTGGACATTCGCCCTAGTTTACATGTCTCCCACCAGAAACCTGCCTGTCAGGGGCAAGTAAAATGCCGCCCCTTTTGTGGGTAGGAGATAAAGGATTATAACTGCTTCACAGCTGGGAGATCAATTGAGGCTGACAGTAAAAACGCAGACAAAAGTTTTGGGAAATCCAGCACCATTTTCCTTATAAGTTTCAGGAAAGCTCTTCTGGTATAGTCTGAGCAGGGTGATTTTACTCTGTGCTCTGGTATCGAGCTTCAGCTTCAGATTTATGGTTGTCGGCTTATTTCTCACCCTCTCCCTGATCTGAATGGCTGTGTGAATTTCTCTTCTCTGGGATCTGTTTCGTCGAGACATTTCATGCAGTTTTATGGTTCCTATGTCTAGTGCATCCTCAGAGTCATCGGAATCTCCCAGAGTATGTGTGTTTTGATCTCCAGCCAAAGTCAATCCATGGGACCCACCAATATGAATTTCAAAGGCTGAAGCAGGAACAAGGTGAGCCTATTGATAATTTCTTAATGAGATTGAAGGTTGCGGCCAGCAACTGTAAATCCAAGGAGATGGGTGAAAGGCTGATAGATCAGCTCATCTGAGACTCTGCACACCCTGGTATACAAAAAGCTCTGATTGGAAAAGACAAGATTACAATATCGCAGGCTGCAGACTCTGCCGGAGCACATGAAGCCACAACTCGGCAGGTGAAGATGCTGAATACCTAATAAATCAAAAGAAAGGTAGCAGGGTTGATGCAGTGAGACAGCAACAAAAGGATGTGCACCAGGTACAAGAGCTGTCGGGAACCATATAAGTTCACAGACAGAAGAAAATGCGCCACGTACGGGTCAAACTGCACAGCTTGTGGTAAGCTCAATCAGTAGGAAAAGATGCACTGAGCAAAGAAATAAGATCATAAAGGGCTTACCAGAAGCCGAGCAACAGGGAAAATGAGAAGAAAACAAATATCAGAACATCCTTTTCCTGGGAGGTGATGGTGTAGTGGTATTGTCACTAGTAATCCAGTAAATCCAGGGTAATGCTCTGGGAGTTCAAATCCCACCACGGCAAATGGTGGAATTTGAATTCAATAAAAAAAATCTGGAATGAAAATTCTCATCTGGTTCAGATGAAGGAAATCTCCTGTCTGGCCTACATGTGGCATTGTGGTTGGCTTTTAAATTCCCACTGATGGGCAATAAATGCTAGCCTAGCCAGTGATGCCCACATCCCATGAAAGAATTCAAAGAAATGTCAATGACTCTAAGGATGCACTAGACTTAGGAACCATAAAACTGCATGAAATGTCTCAGAGAAAAGAAATTCACGCAACCATTCAGATCAGGAAGAGGGTGAGAAATAAGCTGACAACCATAAATCTGAAATGAAGCTCACTATCAGAGCACAGAGTGAAATCACTCCCTTCCCCTCAAACTATACAGGGAGATCTTTCTCAAAAATTTTAAGGAAGTAGTTACCCAAAGAAAGATGCTTTTAAAACAAGCAGATGGTAACATAAGGTGGAACTGAACTGACATTCAATGGCCCAAATCAGAGGGACACACAAGACATTAACTGCATGTTCCAAGTCATGGAAAAAAAGGTCCTGCTCTCCTGGGGTTGCAAAATGGATGGATATGCATTTGCCTGTACCCCAAAGATCTTAACCAAACAATAAAGAGGAATCACAACAACACTGGAAGAGATCACGCCAGCTCTTGCAGGGGCAAAAGTTTTCAGTAAACTTGGTGTCAGAAATAGCTACTGGAACATAAAGCTTGATGAGGAACCTTCCATGATGACAACACTCAACACACCCTTTGGATGGTCCAAATCCCTGCGTATACTTTTTGGCCTTAAAAGTGAGCCAAGATGCGATCAAGAAGAAAGTAGATGAGACATACAGGGGATGAAAAGAAACAGTCAGCAAAATTGATGATATCTAGACCTTTGGTTTAAATTAAAAAGATCATAACCATCATCTACATGAAGCCATGGAAAGAACAAGGAAATCTGGGATCAGGCTAAACACAGACAAATGCATTGTGAAGGTAACAGAATGCCAGTTCTTCGGAATGGTGTACAAACGTTATGGAATCAAGCTGAGACCTGAAAAAGTCCTTACCATCTCTGAGACAGAAGCTCCAAGAGACAAGAAAGAGCTGAGGAGTTACCTTGTCTTGATCCAGGACATGAGTTCTTTCATACCTCACATATCAGAACACACAGCAAACCTACAAGAGCTGATGAAAAAAAAATTGTTGCATACCAGTGATCAGAGTCATATGAAACGAGTTCCAGCAAACTCAAGAAACAGTATTCAAGGAGACAAGTTTCATACCAGAACAAAAAGAAACCAGTCACCTGCAAGTAGAAGCTTTTACAAAAGGACTGGGGCCACCCTTGGTTTAAGAAGGAAAGCTATTGGCATTCGCATCCAAAGTTTTAATATCAGCTGAGACCAAGTATACCAACATAGAAGCAGGGTTTTTGACAGTTGAGTATGGATGTGAGAAATTCCATAAATATCTCTATGGGAGAGTGATATCGTCCACTGGAGCAGATCTGCAAGAGAAATCTGTGCAGGGCTCCATAAAGATTTCAGAGGTCATTCTTGAGGCTTCAGAGTTATGATTTCACTCTAAAATACAAGCCAGGAGGAGAGATGTTGCTGACAGATGCCCTGTTTCATCTGTCGCCACAGGAGAAACACGAGATAAAGGATCTAGGTGTAAAGGTCCACCACGTAGTGAACATAACGCAACTAAAACTCAGTCAAATTGGAGATAAGAGCAGCAAAGGCAAAAGCGGGAATTTTCCGCCCCCGTTGGCGTCGGTCATCATGACGTGCATGAGCGGACAGTTTGGCGAGAAGGCCAAAAATCGATTTAATATCATGAAACCAAGTTGCAATCGTCCGTTCCACGCATCAATGGCAGGCTGCCTATTCCGCCACCAGACATCGGGAATGTCATTCTAATACACTTGCCTATAATTATAAGCCCTGCTCACCTGAATCATTCCCCCATGATGGATCATCTGGGCATGTCGTGGTGGGGGGGGTGGCGGGGAAACACTGGCCCAGAACATGTCTTGACAAGTGTGACGTACAGAAGTTGGGACTTACAGCCAGGGCCTTGCTCACATCACGGCATCCGAGGAGCAGAAGATGCTGGAGCTCAACATCTACTGGACCCTGGAGGAACACATGCATCACATGCTGCATGGATTCTCATGGATATGGCTCCACTGCAATGCAGCCCACGGAAGGTGGGAGGTCTCCGTTGATGTCTCAGGTCTGCTTCGGGATGTCTCAGTCTTGACCATGGCTGCTACAGATGATCTGCTGTGGGCAGTAAATGGGAGAGGAAAATGTAGTGGGGGTGGGGGGTGTTGGTGAGATTGGGATGGGGGAATGATGGTGTTGGGAGTGGCGAGGTTCCGGGGGAGGGTAGACGAGGGGAGGAGGGTGTAACAGGGAGAATGTGGCAACTGAGGAGGTAGGTGTAAGGGGGGAGGAAGGTGTAAGGGAAGGAGTTTAGAGTGGGGAAGGAGTTCAGACTGGGCAGGTGTTCGGGGGGAGGAAGGAGTCCGGATGGGGGAAGGAGTCCAAGGGGAGAAAGGAGCCTGAGGGGGAGGAGGAAGTAAGGGTGGAGGAGAGAGTAAGAGGGGGAATGTCCAGGTGAGCATGCAAGGGAGGGGTCTGTGGAGTCAATGACTGCCTCCTGGGGAGTGAACTGAGGGTGGGTGTGGTAGGAGGGAATGGTGAGAATGACAGAGGGCAGAGTGATCAGGTTGGGTGGCAGTGTGAAGGTGCAACAGTAGCGGTAAAAGGAATGGCAAGGCTGGATGGTGGGGACTTGGAGGCAGACACGGACCCTGGGGGTGGGAAGGAGGAGGTTGGAGAGGTCAATGTGAATGGGAGCGGGAATCTCGGGTTGATACAGAATCTACAAGTTCACCTGGGCATTCCCGAAAGAAAAAGGGTTCTGGTAGGTGATGGTGGTGAGGTGGAAGGGGTGTCAGAAGTGATGGGGGAAAGCATATGGGTGCCTGGGGGAAGGGATAGGAGAGGGGAGTTGAAAACAAACCTTACAACCGCCATGCTTCTGAAATCAAAGTGAGCGGAGCCTCTTGTTGGACGGGCACCGATGCTGCATGGGAGTGTGAGCAGTGGGTGGGCGGAGATGCAGGTCGGCTCAGATGGACAACTGAAAGAGAAACCCAGCAGGCAGCATTGAAAATGCTCAGGACAGTGAGGTGGGTGTGATGGATGAAGGCTCCGTGTGTGTGGGAGAGTGCTTGCACGAGGCTCCAAAAGGCCCTGCCACACACACACTTCTCCCTCCAGAATCAATCACAGTCTGGCTGCGTGCAGCTGAATCGCCAGTGGGGGCAAGGGAATGTAGTGGGAGGAGTCACACAGCCAGCTAATGAAGCTGAATGACAGCATTACACATTATTCAGTGAAAGTGAATATATTTTCAGATTATAATGTGACAAAATATGTTCATCCATGCAGCCACGTGCAATCAGAAAATCTGAACATTTCTATACCTACCATTTCTTCTAGGTGCTGCCCTGACATCTGCAGAGAGGTGGAGACAGCCTGTGCAATGGTTGGCCCTGTTGCCTCTGATGACTTCGGCATGTGTCCTCTGGAGAGCTGAGGCCTTCAGGGCCCCGGCTTGCTTTGGCTGTCCTCCTGATCTGGAGGGCCAGCTGCTCCCTCTGCGGTGACAGAGGATGAGGTTGAGGGGGGCCATAGGCAAAGGGGACTCGGAGGGAGCAGAGAGCCTCTGAGATTCCTGAGTGGATGAACCAGGGTGTCCAGCTACCGCACCTCTTCCCTTTGGGTGCCCGGGACCCAGGCCTGACTTCTTGAGGGGAAAGAGCACCTGGTTGAGGGTGTCAGTTGCTTGGCAGAGATCTCCTTGAACCAAAGTTGGGAGGATTAGTGCATGGCAGCAGTTTCAAAAGTAGTAGAGAGAGCACTCACAGTTGCGTAGAGAGGGATGATGTGGTGCAGTGTCCTCACAGAGGTGTTCGCCACTGACTTCACCGTCACCACAGACACGGTCCACATCCTCACCAGTCAGCAAGATGGCATGCTCCTCAAAGTAAGTGAAGGGTCTAATGTGGACCACTCCACCCCCAGTCTGGGACCTCTCCCTGCTGCCATGATGCAGCTTCTCCTGCATGAAAACAGATGGAGAGAGTGCGACCAGGACATGTGGCACTGCATGAAATGTCTGTGTTGTGGGTGGAGGCATGGACGGGATGAGGACGTGAGCTCCAGAGGATATAGGCCTGATGGAGATGTAAGGGCATGTGTAAGAGTTAGTGGTGTTGTCCCTTGAGGTGTGAGATCCCTGTGGATGTGTGATGGGTTTGTAAGCGTGTGAGTTGAGAGTGATGAGGTGGTTGAATTACCCTGGCAGAATGGATGAGTCCATTCATCCTCTTTTGGCATCGGGCCGCTGTCTTCTTTTGTAGGGCGTTAGCATTGACCACAGCTGCCATCGCCTCCCATGCTGGATTGGCGACCTTGCTTGCTGGTCTTTGCCCAGAGCAGGGGTAGAGAACATTGAAGTATACAACATCCTGAACGGCCTTGACAAGGTGGATGTGGAAAGGATGTTCCCTCTTGTGGGAGAGTCCAGAAAAAGGGGGCACTGTTTCAAAATTAGGGGTCACCCTTTTAGGACAGAGATTAGGAGAATTTTTTTCCCTCAGAGGGTTGTGCGACTTTGGAACTCTCTGCCTCAGAAGGCGGTGGAGCCGAGGTCATTGAATATTTTTAAGGAAGAGGTAGATAGATTCTTGTTAGGCAAGGGAATCAAAGGTTATCGGGGTTAGATGGGAATGTGGAATTTGAAACACAAGCAGATCAGCCATGATCATATTGAATGGCGGAGTAGGCTTGAGAGACCGAATGGTCTACACCGGTTCCTATTTCTTATGTTTTTACAGTCATACAGACAAGGCTCCTTCGTCAGCACTTTCCAAAACTGCAACCTCTGCACCCAGAAGGGCAAGGACACCAGATGCATGGGAACACCACCACTTGCAAGTTCCCCTCCAAGCCACACACCATCCTGACTCGTTGCTTCACTGTCGCTGGGTCAAAATTCTGGAACTCCCTCCCTAACAGCACTGTGGGTGTACCTGTACCACAGGGACTGCAGCGGTTTAAGAAGGCAGCTCACCACCACCTTCTCAAGGGCAATTAGGGATGGGCAATAAATGCTGGCCTAGCCAGCAATGCCCACATCGCACAAATGAATAAAAAAATTACATTAAGTCCTCTTAAACATAAAGACCTTAAACTACCACTTACTTTGTAATCAGAGGTTTTGTAAAATGTGAAATGCCTTCAGAAAGGCTTGTGATAAAACTAATAGCTGCTGATAGTCCCGAGGTTTAAACTTCAATGGATAAGTCTCTGTTTTGCCTGTAACTTATTGTACAATAATTCTAGTACACTACGCAAATATAAGAAAAAGGATTGCTGTACAATAAAATTAAATTTATTTTGAATATATTTAACTCTTCAACAACGAATTATCCACTCCCAAGACATGAACATTTGTATAAGTATCATGAAAGCTTTTGAACAACATCAGTTTATGCTTGTTTTTATCTGTAGGGACAGAGGGATAATTAAATCCAAAAAAAAAATCTTGTAAATGTAATAAGTTGCTGAGGACTAAAGATATATTTAAAAAGAAACACTAGGTAATTTGTGTCAGGTAAATTGGCGTCGAGGTTGATTTTAGCCTCCAGAGGGTTTACGGAGAGCAGTGGGCCAGGATGAAAGCACAACATTCTCTCTGGCCTAAGTTTGAGACCTGAGGGTATTTTAACTTCCAAAACTCATCTGTAGACCATCAGTCAGCTGCCATCCAAAATGGGCAGAAAACAACAAGTGACAGATAGGCAGGGGAGAAAGTTCAGGCTCTCGGGCCTTCCTGGCCTCACAAATAAAGCTCTTCAATTACCTTGAAAACCATTTTCGTCCTGCCGGCCTGCTTTCACCCAGCAGAAAAACTGTGGTGGTTTCTCCACTCAGGCCCAGGATAAGTTGCAGTTGGGCCCCCATTAATATAATAGGACCCTAATGTGCACAGGTTTGCAGGCCCCCCGCCTGGTTTAAGCTGTTGTCCCAGCCACCTGCAGTGTTCTGCAGCCCAAGATCACAAGCTGTGGTCGAGGAGCAAATTAATAACCCATTCTGCCTTGTTTCCAACGGGTAGGAAGGATTAAAAACAATCGCATGTTCAAATGCATGATAGAAACAGAAGAGACATTGACCAGCTGTATATTAGTTTCTTTTTCTATCAAGTATCGTGGTATCACAAGCTTAGCTGTCAAATCTACTGACACTTTGCAATATCTTTGATACTGGTAGTATCAAATCAACTAATGTTATGCTGAGATCAGAAGTATTGACATTCTGTCTTAAGTAATGAATTGTCCAGATTGTAAAATCTGATTGAGTGAGACATTAATGTTTTTGTAAGATTTATGTCATCGCCATTGGAAATAGTGACAGAGTAAGCAACAGTACCTCACTGACACAGGCCTGGTTTTTGCTTGGATAAATACCTTACTACAACATGGCTTACCATACTCATGTGACCTCTGATGTCTTTTTATATAAATAAAGGGCAAGTACCATTTTGCACACTACCTGGAACATGGGGCTGGATTTTACGGACGCCCACCAATAGGTTTGAAGCTGGGGGGCTTGTAAAATTCACCGCATGACCTTCCCACTGCCTTACCACCTATCTCCTAAGTTACAGAGGGAGAGAAGGCATCAGGCAGCCTGCCTGCCCTTGGGTCCATTGAGGCCTTTAAGTGGCCAACTATTGGCCACTTAAGTGCCTCATTCTGTCTCTGCCATTGTTTTATCCACCTCAGGTCAGCAGCCCAATAACTTTTACTGTATGGGCTGGTGTCATTAGGCACCTCCTTTGGGGGTACCCTGTGCCAATAGGAGGCACCATCCTCCAAGGACATACCCTTCCTTTAACCCTCCGCCCGGCTTCTCAAACTCGGCCCCCCCATCCTGTCGTCGGGATCTGCCAGCCTGGCCCTTCAGATCCCCGCAACTTATCTTGAAGTCTGGCCCCAAATCTTCCCCTTGCTTAGTGACTGGCTGTAGTCCCAGCAGTGGCCAACACTCAAACCTGGCACTGCTGGGACTACAGAGCTGCTGACCAATCTAAGGCCGGGCTTGCTCCTCAAACTAGTGGGGTGGTCTCACCCTCGGACAAATAATGCTGCTGCAAATGTACAATGGCTGGGCGGGCAGCCAGCTTTTTGGTTGGCAGGCTCCTGCCAGAAGTATGTACCTGGGATTGAGAGGTTTTTGTTAGCTCTCAGAGAGCCCGCAGCTGTGAAAAACAGAAGAGAATCATTAAAACTTCAGCCTGCAACTTTGCACAGGATATTGACTACTGGGTGAGTCATTATGGCTTTGAATATTCCCGTACCTACTCCTATGGAGATGAAGGGAGATTTGGAACTGAAGTGAAAATTCTCCCAGCCTGAATGGCAGAAAAATGAGATTGCCACAAAGTTGAACAAGATACCTCTTTTTATTTATTTGTTCATGGGATGTGGGCATTGCTGGCTAGACCAGCATTTATTGCCCATCTCTAATTGCCCTCACACAGGTGGTGGTGAACTGCCTTCTTTAACTGCTAGAGTCCATGTGGCGTAGGTACATCTGCTGTGCTGTTTGGGAGGGAGTTCCAGGATTTTGACCCAGTGACAATGAAGGAACAGTGATATAGTTCCAAGTCAGGATAGAGAGTCTGAACAAATAAGAGTATCAAGTCTATTATCAGTGCTGGTGAAGGAATTATGAAAGCTGTTGCACCCTATTCTTCACTCAGGAGCAAAAAACCAGACTTGTGAAATTTTAGAAGCCTTGAAGACCCACTTTGAAGCCTCTACTAATGTTATTTATGAATGCAGTGTTTTAACACTAGAGTTCAGGAAGAGGGGGAGAATATGATCAGCATGTGACTGCACTAGGACATCCAGCTGACTCTTGTGAGATTGGGAAGCTGAAGGGTGATCTCATTAGAGATACAATTGCATTAGGAACAAGACGCCCCACCATGAGAGCACGTCTGCTGAGAGAAGAGAAACTTACTCTCAAGAAAACTATTGACGTGTAGAAACTCTGAGGTGGTTAATTATCAACTGAAGTGTATTGATTTGAGAACTGATGAGGTTTTGTATTACACTGAGAGCAAGTTCAGGCCTTCCAAGCACAAGACAATTATTGAAAGAAAGGGCAACTTATAGAAGGGCCAGCAGGAAGATCAAAGCGAGAGTGCTGGTGCTGGATGTAGATACTGTGGAGGACAGCGCAAGAAAGGAAAGGAAGTCACAGCATGGAGAAAGCAGTGCTCGAGCTGCAAGGGGCAGAGCCATTCCTCACCCAAGTGCTTTGCTGGAAAGAAGAAAAGCAAGCCATTGCTGGATGGTTGCTGGAGCGATTCTGACAAATCATTCTACACCCTGGAACAGGTCGGTGTCGTCAAGTCACAGGGTAAAAAATGTTTTGTGACTGTTGAAAAGATGACTGCAGAAGGAGAGCATCAAGCGAGTGCAAAGTGTCAGATAAATACTAGTACTAAATGCTAGACCATGAGCTTCGCAGACCTGCCTGAATTTGCTTCAAGATGGTGACTGAAAAATGAAGTGGAATGATGCTCACCCCACAAGGACATATTGAACTGAGAGTCCGATACAATGGAAGGAAAGAAGATCTTCAGTCCCAGATCATTGACACTAAGCAAAATCCCCTCATCTCAGATGAAACAAGTCAAAAGCTTTGACTGATAACCCTTCACATCCCACAAGAGATTTGCAGTGTTTCGCATGGCATGAAGCCATTGACTGCTGAAAAGATCATGACAGATTACAAGCATTGGATGGTTTTCTGGAGAACATCATTTCAAATTCAATGAGAGTGTGAAACCAACTCAACAACTTCCAAGGAGAGTTCCGGCTGCCCTCAAGTCCAGCTTGAAAGGCAATGTAGGGAAGCTTAAAGCTTGAAATCAAGAAAATGACAATTCCTATAAACTGGATTAGTAGCACGGTAGCAGTGAAGCATCCTGGAATGCTGAGTGTGCATAGATCCAAACATCCTTAAGAAAGCTTTGAAGTGATCTCACTACCCCATGCCAACCATTGCCAAAATTCTGCCACAGCTTGCTAATGCAAAGGTCTCTCAGGGGTCAAGGTTTATGGGGAGCAATATTGGATCTGTTTAACAGATTAAGGAAAGGGCTAAATTCTTTAGATTGAGTTTAGCATTTATGTGAACTTTTGCTGGCAATGTTAGAGTGATTACTGACATTTTTCTCTATGCCCCCTGTCCCCATCCCCCCATCCCCCCAACCCCCCCTCCACCTTCATGGGGCTGGAAAATGTCAGCCCAATATCTCAGGTCAATGTCCATTTGGCTTCTAACAAAAGGTCACTGAGCTGAAAAGTTAACCCTGTTTCTATCTCCACAGATGTTCCCTGAACATTTTTTTAAAAATTCATTCATACACAGGATGTGGGCATCACTGGCTGGGCCAGCATTTATTCCCCATCCCTAATTGCCCTTCAGAAGGTGGTGGTGAACTGCTCTCTTGAACCACCAATGTAGTTTAGGTGCACTGTGATCACTGGATGTTGGAGTAAAGGCTGCAGGACAATGAAAACCTTGAGGTGGTTTTTAAGGAAGGCCTTAAAGGAGGGCAGCGTGGTGGTGAATGATAGGGCTTAGGGAGGGAATATTTAATGCCTTTATATCTAGAAATATAGCAACATCAATGAACCAGGTTGGAAAATCATGTTATAAAAATGGAAAATGCTGGAAATACTCAGCAGGTCAGCTGGAACCTGAGAAACAGAGTTAAAGGGCTAAACTTTCACGATGTTATAACCCCAGTGTCAGAACCATATACAGGACCCAAGCCAAATGTTATTCAAGTCCCGCCCACCTGTCAATCTTCCCGAATGTGGCCAGTTAAGAGGCAGCCCCCCCCAATTAGGGACAACAAAAGGGCTGTGCAGATGGGAGGGCCAATCAGACCAGCTGAGACAGTGGGCAGCTGGCAGCCCCATTGGGAGAGCTGAGCGCTGCTGATGTAACTGGGTTCTCTATAAGGGTGCCTAAAAATGGCGGCATATTCTGAAGACTTCAAAGTAAGTGCGGCCACAGGTGCAAGGCCATCATTGTAGAGGGGAAACCCAATGTATCCCAATGATACCTGTAGCTCCAGGAGGGAGTGGGATTTAAAGGGGACCACAATGTAGGCCTGGACAGCCATCAGGAAATCATTTCTAGAGAGTTGGTGGGCTCCCACACAGCTGGAGGGGCATTCTGATGATGAGAAGTTCCTATCCGCAATGGAAAATGGACTTTAATTGTGCCCATTTGTGGAGCAATTAGCTGCATGCCTTGTTAGAGCGGGTTGCTGAATTTTTCCAGCCCAGCCCTGGAAAGTACCCCTTAGGGAGGAATGTGCTGGGGAGCCATCCCAATGTGACTCCCCCTATTTTTCTGTCCCTCCATTCCAACCCTCTGCATCTTCACATGTTTGGAAAAATTCAGCCCAATGTTTCAGATCGATGGCCTTTCGGCTTCTAACACAAGGTCACCGAGCTGAAATTTTAACTCTCTTTCTAGCTCTACAGATAGAGCCATAGTCATAGAGTCATAGAGGTCTACAGCACAGAAAAAGGAACTTCAACCCATTGAGTCTGCTCTGGTCAAACAAGTACCTAACTATTCTAATCCCATTTTCCAGCTTTAGGCCCATAGCCTTGTATGCCAGGGCACCACAAGTGCACATCCAAATACTTCTTAAATGTTATGAGGGTTTCTGTCTCTACCACCCTTTCAGGCAGTGACTTCCAGATTCCCACCACCCTCTGGGTGAAAAAATTCTTCCTCACATCTCCTCTAAACCTCCTGCCCCTTACTTTAAATCTATGCCCCTGGTTATTGATCCATCCACCAAGGGGAAAAGTTCCTTCCTGTCTACCCTATCTATGCCCCTCATAATTTTATACACCTCAGTCATGCCCCCCCTCAAACTCCTCTGCTCCAGGGAAAATAACCCCAGTCTACCCAATCTCTCCTCATAACTAAAACTCTCCAGCCCAGGCAACATCCTGGTAAATCTCCTCTGCACTCTCTCTAGTGCAATCACATCCTTTCTATAATGCGGATTCCAGAACTGCACGCAATGCTCTAGCTGTGGCCTAAACAGCATTTTATACATTCCAGCATGCTCTGTAAACTATTTTTAAAATATATATTTGTTCACAGGAATTGGGCATGACTGGCTAGGCCAGCATTCATTGCCCATCCCTAGTTGCCCTTGAGAAGGTGGTAGTGGGCTGCCTTCTTAATCTGCTGCAGTCCATGTGGTGTAGGTATAACCACAGTGCTGTTAGGGAGGGAGTTCCAGGATTTTGACCCAGTGACAGTGAAGGAATGGTGATAGATTTCAGGTCAGGGTGGTGAGTGGCTTGGAGGGGAACTTCCAGGTGGTGGTTTTCCTATCTATCTGCTGTCTTTGATCTTCAAGGTGGTAGAGGTTGTAGGTTTGGAAGGTGCTGTCGAAGGCCTTGGCAAGCTTCTGCAGTGCATCTTGTAGGTGGTACACATTGCTGCCACTGTGCGTCAGTGGTGGAGGGAGCGAATGTTGAAGGTAGTGAATGGGATGCCAATCAAGCGGACTGCTTTGTCCTGGATGGGGTCGAGCTTCTTGAGTGTTGTTAGAACTGCATTTATCCAGGCAAGTGGAATGTATTCCATCACACTCCTGCTTGTGCTTTGTAGATGATCGAGAGGCTTTGGGGAGTCAGAAGGTGAGTTACTTGTCGCAGGATTTCTAAACTGCGACCTGCTGTCATAGCCACAGTATTTATATGGCTAGTTGAGTTCATTTCTAGTCAATGGTAACCCCCAGGATGTTGATATTAGGGGATTCAGTGATGGTATTGCCATTGAATGTCAAGGAAAGGTGGTTAGATTCTCTCTTTTTGGTGATGACCATTATCTAGCACTTTGTGGCACTAATGTTACTTGCTAATTATCAGCCCAAATTTGAATATTGTCCAGGTCTTGCTACATATGGACACAGACTGCTTCAATATCGGAGGAGTCACGAATGGTGCTAAACATTGTGCAATCATCAGCGAACACCCCCACTTCTGACCTTATGATGGAAGGAAGGTCATTGATGAAATAGCTGAAGATGATTGGGCCTAGGACACTAGCCTGATGAACAGTGAGGTCCTGCGGCTGAGATGAATGACTTCCAACAACCATGACCATCTTCCTTTGTGCTGAGCGTTTCCAGCATTTGCAGCTTTTATATCAGATTTCCAGCATCTGTTACTTCGTTCCATTCCTGTCTTGTTAACATAATTGTTAAATCATTTGGGGCATGTGAAGTGAGTAATATTGGCAGGGAATTCTTGATGGTCAAGTAAAGAAAATGTCATGGAACAAATTCACCCAGTGGAAATAGTAAATTGTTAGCAGTTCTGTTTGCTGTTGTTAATATTTGTTTTAAAAAATGAAGTTAACACAAAAATGTCTGTAAGCAGGAAAGATGCCATGGGTAAATTTTTGCAGCGGTTCTCCTGTTGGTTCTCTGCAACTTCAATGGAAGAGCCACAGAACCTCCAGAAAAATGTCTTCAAAAATGTTACCTTTACATCCACTTGCTCTTAGTTTCCCCACTGTTTAAATCAGCTTATCATTACTTTCAGGATGCTCTTGTCTTGGCTACCCTGTTTCCCTACATAGAAGCAGTAACTAGGAAGCAAAAACCTGCCACTGATCCAGACCATTCCTTTTGAACATTTACCTGAAGCATGGCAGAAGGACAGCAATTAGGACAGGACCTAGCTGCGCCAGGTTCCAGCACTGCTTCGGAGTTACTTGTTGCCTTGTGATTATGGTCTCTGCCAAATCTAAGTAGGGCCATTGGTGCATGGGAAGGTGGGGTTGGGGGCAGAAATTCCAAAAGCCAGGAGTCCCTTTGTTCCCAGTCTGGAATCATCTGAATGCCTATTTGGGGTTACTTTGCGGGGTAATTCAGGTCATCTGATTTCCAGTGTGGGTCCCACTTGAGGTTCCAGGTATGGGATAGTGCCTGGGCTCACTGAAGATCTCTTTTTTGTAATTTTAGGATAATTTTATCTTTAAAAAGAGGATGGATGGGTAGGTTAAAGTTTATTTCTGTGTGTTGGGGGGAAGAGGTTAGGCAGCTTTCCACTGAGTTTTCTAACCTCCTGATACAGGCAAAAGGATGTGATTTGTTGTCTGATGTGCTTGCATGCCATTGTAATGTTAAGTGCTCGACAATGCAAGGGTTAATGTGGGACTGGAGAATAGCACCACACACGGTATGATGT
The DNA here is from genome assembly GCF_964194155.1 of Cetorhinus maximus. Taxonomy (NCBI): domain Eukaryota; kingdom Metazoa; phylum Chordata; class Chondrichthyes; order Lamniformes; family Cetorhinidae; genus Cetorhinus; species Cetorhinus maximus. The sequence goes on from NC_135883.1 coordinate 134,597,393, forward strand.
ATAGAGTCAAATGGTTATAGGCTAAGAGAACAGTCTAGCGAGAATACTCTGGAACCAGCCTGCATGAAGGTAACAGCGTCTTGCAAGACTGTAACCTGTGATCTGCAAATAGTTAAAAACTATTAATAAATGGTTCATGTTTAAATATATAAATTTCAAGATCTCATTGTTGAGCCATCACTGTGCATCATAATACAACATGGTTGGCAGCAGTGGGAGCTCCTAAAAGATATCATATCAGAGATAGTATCATAATCTGACATGGTGATTGCAGTGATATGAAAGGTTGCAGCTAAATGCATCCCAAGATGAACACCATCCCAAGTTATGAAAAACTGAAAGCAACTGAAGCCTAACTAGAGAGACATGCACCTAAGAAGAAAACATGAAGACATTTCACTACAGTCTTGGAAGTGAGCAAACCATCAGAATAAGTGGGAGGCCATTACAGAAAATTGCAAGAATCTGAGTGACACAGTTCACAAGATGGTGAGCAAAAATACAAAAAAAGTAGCTGCACTTACATTTTAAAATAAGTGGCGGTCCCAAGGGCTCAGCATATAGAGGGCAGCTGGAAGCTGGCTGCAATAAAAAAAGTGAAAAAGGCTGGCAGAGGTAAATAGAGAAGCCTCCAGGGCATAGAAAGAACAAAAGAAAAAGCCCACAGAGTTCAAGAGAAACAAAGCATTACTGCTGCTCTGAAGATTTTTTTTTAAAAAAAGGCAAGCAGAGCACGCAAAAAGAAACACTGCAGCTTTAAGTTTTATTTAAAAAGGTCCATAATCGGAACATGAGCCCACTGAGTCTTCCAGAGTGTGGGACATCAAAAAAGAAGAGAAAAGTTCAAAAGACCTGCAGAGTTAAAAAAAAACTAAATAATTGTCCAGATAAGAGTTGCTGCAGTTCTAAAAGTTAAGAAAAAAAATTAGGTGGCTGATCACCGGAGAGCCTGCCAAATGCACAAAAGCGTGGGAAACTCACAATAAAGAAACCAACAGCTGCTGACAGCCTGAGTGTAAAAAAAAAGGTTACTGTTCTCACAGTCTTAAAGAGGCAATGCAAGTTAAAGCTGTAACTGCAAGAAAAGGAAACAACCATGGCAGAAAATTGGAAGAGACGCCAGAGAGAGGGCAACTCCACCAAGGGCAACAAGAGACCCCAGAGAGAGGGCAACTCCAAATACAAGACTGAGGGAAACGGAAGACCCCAGAGTGAGGGCAAAAAAACTCAGGGGGAGGGCAACAAAAGACCCCAGAGACAAGGTGACAGACATCCCGAGAGAGAGGGAGCCAAAAGACCCAGAGCAAATGGAAACATATGGCAATGTGGAGTGAGCAGGTGGCTGTAAATGAAGGAAAGCTATCTGAGGTAACTCAAAAGAAGCAAAACATGCAAAAAGCAAATGAAGCTGTTCCAGAAGAAAATGTTTGCATCAGATCTGAACTAGAAGATTTGAAGCACAATATTCAAGCTGAGTATATACGTTTGACAAGGCATGATAAACTGAATGTATCAGGGGGAAATAAGGCCCTCAATTCTGCACCTGGCAAATCAAAGCAGGAGTTATAAAATCTCATCCAGGTGTGCAGCCAGGAAAAACAGCACACAAAGAAGTTGTGAACATTGAAGCACTCCTTGAAGAATCAATATGTAACCATGGAAAAACATGAGAAGCAAAAAAGGACATTGAATATTACTTCAGAAAAAAACTGTGTTGGAACTAGCAGTAGCAATGAAATGATGCACAGAAGCCCAGATTGACTTAGCCAGAGGTCAACAAGAAAATAATCAGTTGAAAGAACAGTTGATTGTCCTTCAAAATCAAATATCAAAGGAATGTGTAACCATTCAGCAACAGGGAGAAATGAAGACTGTCTTAAACAGCAGAATGGAAGCACATCAGAATAAACTTGAGGAGACTATACGGAATTACAGGAAAGCTCAAGATGAAGTCAGCGAGTTTTGCAAAGAAAAGGAAAACCTGTTGACAGGCCTTCACACACTACATAAGTTTCTTAGGATAAATTTTATTCTTCTGGAAAATTATGAAGAGAAGGAAAATGAATTTAACATCACTCTGAACAAACTGAAGAATCAATTTGCAGAGAAGACTCAGCAACGTTCTATATTCTGGGAGAAAGCCAAAAGCTACAAGAAAAGGACTGGAGCACTGAAGAAGGATTTGAATGGAAAAGAGAAGGCATTGAAAGGAAAAGTCACTGAACTTTCCAAACTGCGAGTGAATAATGAAGCCATGAAAATCACAATTACAGAACTGAAACAAGTGAAGACTTCACCGGAGACAGACCTGGCCAAGAGAATATCCAAAATAAAGGACAAAGGCAAATTTCTGTAACAGACAGAAAAAGAAAAGACAGAAATGAGGTTGGAAAATGTAAGTCCAAAACTGAACCGCAAGGCACTAGAAGAAGAAAAAGCTGAGCTGAGTGAAAAGATTCATAAGCTTGCAAAATGGTTTAAAAGTAAAACAGCAAACAAATGTTGGGCTGAGAATGTGAAACAAGTGGAAATGAAGGTTCCATTTGTGAAACGTATACATCCAGCAAGAACATGGCAGACACCATGGAAAAAAAATTGAGCCCACTCTAGGAATGAACGGAGTGCACATTTCCCTCAGAAGGAATGGGATAAGCCCACATGTCTGAAAAAAGGCAGACAGGTTGTTAATAAAGAGAAACGCAACTCAAAGGAGCACAAAAAGTGAAACAAATGGAGATAGCCCAGTACCAGAAACATAGAGTACCACTACCATTCCTCCAAACGTGACAGACCGCGATGTGAAGGAACTGTCAAGCCTCAAGACTGTCTGAATTTATAAAGTCAGAGACTTGAGATGGGGGAGAAGGGATAGCAAGTAAAGACGATAGTACAATTAGTTATACTCAGTTGGAAAGGAAAGTTTTCTTTAAAGAAGTGGGGTGTTGTATGATGTGCCTGCATGTCATTGTAATGTAAAGGCACTCGGTAGAGAAAGGGTTAATGTGGGACTGGAGAACAGCACCACCCACAGTATGATGTGCAGAGTCACATGGTAATAGATTGAGAGAACAATCCAGAGAGAATACTCTGGAACCAGCCTGCATGAAGCTAACAGCACCATGCAAGACAGTAACCTTCGATCTGTAAATAGTTAAAAACTACCAATAAACTTTCCATGTTTAAATATACAAATCCCATGATCACGTTATTGAGACACCACCACGCACCATAATACGATATGATTAAGCCTTCTGCCCTTGATATGTGTGTGTGCCATGTAGATAAAGGGGACTGGTTCTCCAGAACTTGCACTATTGGTGGGCTAATGACAAATGTCCCAGGATCTTATCCTAAACTAACACTTAGGGAAGAATTTTCCCCCCCATTGGGGGAGGGGGAGGGGGGGAGGTGCAGGAGTGGGCGCGGACAGACGCGCCTCCGATCAGTGCCCCCAGTTGGGGACACACTGCCATTTTACATGGGTGGGCCAATTAAGGCCCATCCAGCGTGACATCTGCCAGGAAGCGCTGTGCACTCCCCGTGCGGGCAGGCGGGGAGTCCCTCAGCCAAGAGTGTGCTCTTGCACGCATGTGCACGAAAGAGCGCACTCATCTCCCTGAGGCTAAGTGCTGCCTCAGGGAGATCGGTGCCAAATTTAAAAATGGTGAAGGTGCAAAAATAAAATTTCCCTGACCTGTCCCCTCATGTGACAGTGTCACATGAGTTGGGGCATGTCCATCACTTTAAAGCATACATTTATTAAAATTTTAAAAACCCTCATAAAACCTCATCCCATCCATGGATGAGGTTTGATGCTTTTTCTGAAGCCTGCCAGGGCTCCCAGCCTGCCCGCCAACCTTAAGGTTGGACGGGCAGGTCCATTAATGATCTTAATTTCTTTTTAAATGGCCTCAATGAGCTGTTGACAGGTCGGCGGGCACACAGCTGATTCGGCTGCGCCCCTGCCGACCCGAAAATTGAAATGACGCGGGGTGACGTCAGGAGTTCTGCCCGATGTAATCCTGCGTTATTTTACGCATCGGCGAGCGGGCAGATCCTGGCCTTAGGCTGGGATGTAACTTCTTTGGAGTTGCAGCCTATCTATTTAAAAATAAATTCAATAATCATGTTGTGTGATGCTTTGAGGACTTAATAAAACATGATAGAAATTCAAGTTAATTTTTAAAAAATCTCTGCAATATTAGTGATCTATAGGCTATGTGTTTTAGATTCACCATAGCTTCTGAATTAAAAAATACTCCCTATCACTGTAATCATTCTCACTGTTGTTTTATGGCTTTGAACATCTGTTTGTATAAGTGAGAGTTAAACATTACTACCATAATCTAGGAGCAAAGACATACCCAATGTTGAAGACATTGAAAACAGCCGTCAATTTAAATGCCAAGGGTAAAGTTTTTGGGTTACCAGAAGTAGGGTCCAGTTCAATGGGTAATGTTTCCTTCAATGTTGAGAATTCACATTATGACTCACTGTGCATTTTAAACCTTGTCTTAACAAATCTATATTCTGCATCAACAAGATTGCTGTAGACATATCTGAGAGCTATGTTGAATGTAAAGTAAACAGAATCTACATCTTTTGAATTGGTTTAATTTGGTGGATATCCCCACAGTGTGGAAAATATAATTTTTCCAGTTAAATGGGTAGAGGGGGCCTTGTGAGCTCGGTTAGCTAGACAGCAAGCACATGGTTCATCTCCATTCCAGCTGAGGTAGATTTGGGGCCTGAACCCTTGCCTTGTCCTTTAGTAAACTCATGGCATAAGCCATGGTTCGGCAACCCTCAAAGAATCAAGGATGCTACCTGGAGAAAAGAAGAAGAATATTATAAGAACAAAAAAAAATTACAACAGGCAGAATTTTTTTTTCAAGTTCTAATTTTTGAATTAGATATTGTTTTCCCCATATTTACTTGTCACTCATGCTTCATTTTTACAAAGATAATTTAACATTCCTCGAATGATACTCCACTGTACTGTTTCCAATACTAAGCAGCTTTCAATCTGTAGGGTGACCAGGATTGCACATAGTGATCTAGATGGATTTGGACTAAAGCTTTGTGAAAGCTCATTGTTATTTCCTAGGATTGATTCTGTACCCATTTTGCTATATGTACACAGTAGAACCTTATTTGCTTTCGTAACTATCGCTGCACACAGTGCTGGCCCTGTTCTGTAATCCCTGTACCCTTTAAGATGAGAAGCAGCCCAAACAAACCTCAGGCACCAATGCTTAACATCAATTAAGGACCCATTTTGTGAGTTTGTAAAGAAACACCCACAGCATGTTTTTAATGACTATTGTTTCACAGTTTTGAAGTCAGCATATGGAAGATGACAAAATGGTTATACTGCCTGAAGAAAATCTAAATATTCATATATCTGCTACCTTGGATAAAAGTCGTGAAACAGTACCCATTTTTAAAAAGTTCTTCCTTATATCTCCCTTGCATATAAAACAATTGTTTTGATGCAAATTGGCTTTCTTCTAACTGCTATGCAGTTGCATTATAAAATTCATTACATGCACACGCTTAAATTATTGAGGGTCCTTGCTTGCAAGCAATATATGTTTGTATACCCTTTTTATAATAGCTGAAAATCATGCCAATCTAAGGATGAAAAGGTATTTCTTAGCCTGCACAGAATTTCCATTTATTCCACAAGCTTTGATCTAATGATCATCAAATTCATATCAAATACTGTGAGATGTACATTTAACTGTAGATATTCATTCATTCCGGGCTTGGCTGACATAAATATCGCCCCATAGAATTTATTAATACCCATAAATTCCATTTAAGTCATGGATTTTAAAGACTGAAGACTTCATGGCTATGTCAACAGTGGCACACTGATATTATCCACACTTTTCTTGTTTCCTATCTAACACACACAATTCATGAATAATAGATTTTTGTTATTCATTCTTTGATGGGATATAAGTGTCACTAACAAGGCCAGCATTTGTTGCCCACCTCTAATTGCCCTTGAACTGAGTGGCTTATTAGGCCATTTTAGAGGGCAGTTAAGAGTCAACCACATTGCTGTGAAACTCTAGTCATAATGCGAGCCAGAGCAGGTAAGGAGGGCAGATTTACTTCCCGAAAGGGCATTGGCGAACCAGGTTTGGTTTTTTACAATAATTGGTGATAGTTTCATGGTCACTGTTACTGAAACTATCTTTCAATTCCAGATTCTTTTAAGTTGAATTTAAATTTCACCAGCTGCTATGGTAGGATTTGAACCCATGGCTGGGATTTTCAATGCCCGCTGGTGTCGGGTATGTTCGGTGACGTCAGCGGACAATATGACGGGGAGGCCAAAAATCAGTTTCACGATGCTGTGAAACCAGTTCACGATCATCTGCTCAGCCTGTCGATGGAGGGCTACGTTCCCTACCATCAGACATCGGGAACCTCATTGTAATACATCAGCATATCAAAAAAGGGCAGCCTGCCAGACTCATTCCCCACCCAATCCACCCCCGCTCCCACCCCCGGAACATCCGTCCACATCGGTGGGAAAGCACGCCAGTGCAGAACACGTTTTGACAACTGTGACGTGCAGAAGTCGGGACTTACTGCCAGGGCCTTGCTCATATCATGGACATCCGAGGAGCAGAAAATGCTGGAGCCCTACAGCAACTGGAACCTGGAGGACCGTATGTGGCATGCGGGATGGATTCTCCTGGACATGGCTCTGCTGCGAAGCAGCTCACGGAAGCTGGAAAATCACCATTGATGCTCACAATGGATGATGGTCGAGTGGTTGGGAGAGGAAGGTCTATGGTCGATTGGGAGAAGAAGAAGTGTCGGGGGGCTGAGGTTGGCAGGGGGTGGAATGGAGGTGTTGCGGGGGTGAAATTGGGAGGCGGGAATGAAGGTGTGTGGGGGTGAAGTTTGGAGGGGGGAATGAAGGTGTTGAGGGGGTGAGGTTAGGGGGGAAGGAGTATGGGGGGAGTAGGGGTAACGGGGGAGAAGATGGTAACTGGGGAGGTAGGTGTAAGGAGGGTGTGAAGGTGTAAGGGAAACAGTTCGGAAGGGAGGGAGTGTGGAGAAGGGAAGGACTCTGGAGGAGGCAGGAGTGTGGAGAGGGGAGGGAGTTCAGGTAGAGGAAGGAGTGTGGAGAGGAGGGGGGACTCCCGGGGGAGGAAGGAGTACGGAAAGGGGAGGACCTAAGTGTGGTGGAAGATGTAAGGGTGGAGGAAGGAGTCGAGAAGGAGGAAGGAGCACAGCTGGAGGAAGAAATGAGGGTGCCTGAGGGAGTCGAGGAGGAGGAAGCAGTCAGGAGGGGTGGAGGACTAAGGGTGGCAGAAGAATTAAGGGTGTCTGAGGGAATCAGGAAGGGGGAGGGGCTAAGTGGGTGTCGGCAGTCTGGAGTGGATGAGAGGACTAAGGTGGGGTGGGGGAGGGGGTTCTGGGGGGGCGGGGGAGGGTTTCTGGGGGTGAAGAGGTCCAGAGGGGTCTTGTCCAAGTGAACATGCAAGGGAGGAGGTCTGACTGTCTCTTGGGGAGTGAACTAAGGGTGGGCTTGGTACGAGGGAATGGTGAGAATGACCGAGGGCAGAGTAAGGCGGTAGGGTGGGAGGGTGAGGGTTTGACGATAGCGGTAGAAGGGACGGAATGGGTGGTTGGTGAGGATCCGGAGGCAGACACGGACCCTGGTGGTGGGGAGGAGGAAGTCTGGGAGGTGAATGTGGATGCAGATGGGATTTTCAGGAAGGAAGGGAATGTGCACGTTCACCAGGACATCTCCGAAGGAAAAGGATTGTGACTGGTATGTCATGGAGGGGAAGTGGAAGATGATGTCGGGGGGGTTCAGCTGTGATGGAGGAAAGGAAATGGGTGACTGGGGGAGGGGGAAAGTTTGGAGAGCTGACAAAAAACCAGATCCAAGCCATGCTGTCCAAATCTAAAGTGATATGAATGTCGTGGTGGGTGAGATAAGGTGCTGCATGGGAGAGCGATCAGTAGGTGGGCGGAGATGCAGGTCAGCTCAGATGGACAAGTGAAAGCGAACCCCAGCAGACAGTGTTCAAAATGCTCAGGGCATTGAGGTGAGTACGATACCTGAAGGATCCGCGTTAATGAGAGAGTGCTAGCACAAGTCCCCGAAAGGCCCAGGCACACACACACTTCTCCCTCCAGAATCACTCGATGGCTGCTCCCTCTGCAGTGACAGAGAACGAGGTTGAGAGACTCACAGATAAAGGGGACTCGGAGGGAGCGGACAGCCTCTGAGATTCCTGAGTGGATGACCCAGGGGTGTCCAGCTGCCGCTCCTCCTCCCTTCAGGTGCCCGAGGGCCCCTGGCCTGACTCCTTGAGTGCAAGGAGCACCTGGAGGGATGTCGAGGTGCCCCGTTTCCCTTTTGCGTTGCCACTGCAGGAACTCCGATGATGGAGTGCAGGTCTGCACACACCTCCATGTTCTCCTAGATCAGGGTCTCCATAGCGTCTGCCATATTTCCCATGGAGACCTCCATACATGCACATATGGGCACCAATTCAGCAAAGAGTAGATGGACAAACTCCTCCGACTCACTTGCCACTCTGTTGAGGACTTCCAAAAGCTCTGTGTGATGTTCCCACTCTTTCTGGCGACTCTCCAGGTTGAGTTGAAAGGCCAAATCTAGAGTCTTGTCATCTGACTTGACCTCACAAGTGCCTCACCCCCAGCAGTCCTCCGAGTGCTGGGGAGCTCGCATGATCGTGCCTTCTGCTGCTGCGGACATGTGTCCATGCGGTGACCCCCAGATTGTGAACCCGAGCCTGCTGTAGACCTAGGTCCCACTGAGGTGTGTGTCTCTGCACTGGTGCAGGGTGGGTAAGCGCTGTGACAGGTCTTCCAGGCTGCTTATTTCCAGCTCTTCAATAGAGGAGGTGAGGACATGGATGGAGCTGAAAGACTAGCTGGCTGAGGGTGTTGTTCACTTGGCAGAGCTCCATGTAAACCAAAGTAGAGATAATTAGTGCATGGCAGCAATGTCGAAAGCAGGAGAGAGAACACTCACATTTGCGAGAGAGGGATGATGTGGTGCAGGATCCTTACAAGGGTATTTGCTATCGACCTCACTGTCACTGCAGGCATGGTCCACGTCCTCACCAGTCAGTGCGATGCACACCCCTCAGAGTGTGCAAGGGGCCTAATGTTGGCCACTCCACCCCTGGTCCAGGACCTCTTCCAGCTGATGTGAGCAGGTTTTTCCTGCATGAAAACAAATGGAGAGAGTGTGAGCAGGGCACATGGCACTGCATGGAATGTTTGTGTGGTAAGTGAAGCCATGGGCAGGATGAGGGCTGGCGTTCGAGAAGGTATGAGCCTGATGGAGATGTGAGGGTGTGTGTCAGGGTTAGTGGTGTTGTCCTTTGAGGTGTGAGGTCCCTGTTGATGTGTGATGCATTTGTGAGTGTGTGAGTTGAGAATGATGAGAAGAGTGAATGACCTTGGTGGAATGGATGGGACCATTCATCCTTTAGCAACACTGGGTGGCTGTCCTCTTTTGCAGGGCATTGGCACTGACCACTGATGCCACCGCCTCCCAAGCCTAGTTGGTCACGACGCTGCCTATCTTGTGGCCAGAGCTGGGGTAGAGGACATCGCAGCAGGCCTCCATAGCATCCAAAAAGCATTCCAGTGACACATCATTAAACCTTGGAACTGCAGCCTTTGTGCTTTTTCTGGACATCTTCCCCGCAGCAGTCCTGGGCTGGAAGCACTGAGATGTGTGCGTGCGGCTGGACTTTAAATATGGCGCCCGGTGTGATGAAGCAGCGAGGTGATGGTGTGGCGGGTGATTGAGACCCCGCCCGCCATGGAAACGGCGTGTTTCCCAGAGATGCATAATTAATGCGGTGGGTTTGGGACAATACAGCGTGAAAAGCCACCATTCGTGCAAATTGAGGATGATTCCACTCCATGTCCTCAGAGCCTGGGCCTCTGGGTTAGTCATCTAGTGACATTGCCACCATGCCACCATCTCCCCCTAAATAACCATGCAAAGTCTATGCAAAGGGGGTAGCCCCTCAATTTGGTGTATGCTAACTGAACGAACAAAACACAAAGGACAGCATTTAATTGAGGTGATGGGAGTCTCGCCCAACAGCTGGAGAGCCAGCAAGAGCCCCACACTGCTTCCTTTGGGAAAGGCCCACCATATTAACTCCCAATCAGGCCTTCCCCGGATCAAGGATCCTCTGAGTTGAAATCTTGGAACATAGAAAATAGGTGCATTTAGCATTTCGAGCCTGCTCCACCATTCAATATGATCATGGTTGATCATCTAACTCAACACCATATTTCCGCTTTCTCCCCATACCCCTTGACACCTTTAAAGACTAGGAATCTATCTATTTCCTTCTTAAATATATTCAGTGACTTGGTCCCCACAGCCTTCTGAGGTAGAGAATTCCACAGGTTCACCACCCTCTGAGTGAAGAAGTTTCTCCTTATCTCAGTCCTAAATGGCCCACCCCATATCCTGAAACTGTAACCCCTTGTTCTAGACCCCCCAGCCAGAGGAAACATTATCCCTGCATCCAGCCTGTCCAGCCCTGTCAGAATTTTATACATTTCAATGGGATCCCCTCTCATTTTTCTAACTCCAGTGATAATTGGCATACTTGGCCCAATCTTTCCTCATACTACAATCCTGCCATCCCAAGAATCAGTCTGGTGTTCCTTCACTGGACTCCCTCTATGGCAAGTATATTCTTTCTTAGGTAAGGAGACCTAAACTGCACATAATACTCCAGGTGTTGTCTCACCAAGCTGCAGTAATACATCTTTGCTCCTGTACTCAAGTCCTCTTGCAATGAAGGCCAACATAGCATTTGCCTTCTTAACTGCTTGCTGTGCCTACACGCTTGCTTTCAGTGATTGGCATACAAGGACACCCAGGTCCCTTTGTAAATCAACATTTCCTAATCTATCATCATTTAAATAATACTTTGCCATTCTGTTTTTCCTATTGAAGTGGATAACTTCACATTTATCCACATTATACTGAATCTGCCATGTATTTGGCCTCTTAACATCCTCCTCACCACTCACATTACCACCAAGTTTCATGTCGTCAGCAAACTTGGAAATATTACAAAAACAAAAAATGCCGGAAAAACTCAGCAGGTCTGACAGCATCTGTGGAGAGAAAGACAGTGTTAACGTTTCGAGTTCAGAGAGGAAATATTCAGAGAGAAATATTACATTTGGTTCCCTCATTCAAATCATTAATATATGTTGTGAACATCTGGGACCCAACCACTGATCCCTGCAGTACCCCATTAGTCACTGCCTGCCACTCTGTAAAATATTCATTTATTCCTACTCTCTGTTTCCTGTCTGTTGACCAATTCTCAAACCATTGTACTAGGGGGAACTGTTGGGATGTATCATTGTCATTAGATTAATATTTCAGAAAATGCAGGTTAACTTTGGTTCAAATGTCCCCATAGCAGATGGTGAAATTTGAATTCAATAAAAATCTGGAATTAAAAGCCTGATGATGACCATGAAAAATAGGGTATGAGAGTAAGCTTACAAGGAGCATAAAAACAGACTGTAAAAGCTACTATAAATATGTAAAAGGAAAAGATTAGTGAAGACAAATGTAGGTCCTTTACATTCCGAAATGGGAGAATCTATAATAGAGAACAAGGAAATGGCAGTGCAATTAAACAGCTACTTTAGTTCTGTCTTCACAGAGGAAGACACAAGTAACTTCCCAGAAATGCAAGGGAACTAAGGGTGGGAAGGAGGAATTGAAGGAAATTAGTATTATTAAGAAAATAGTGCTGGGGAAATTAATGGGACTGAAAGCCTATAAATCCCCAGGGCCTGATAACCTACATCCCAGGGTACTAAAGGAGGTGGGCATGGAAATCGTGGATGTGTTGGTTGTCATCTTCCAAAATTCTGTAGATTCTGGAATAATCCAAAGAGAATGGAGTTTTGTACTTCCATACCCTATTTTCCCCTCTTAATCAATCTCTTCATACTCCCTTTGCTGAATTCTAAACTGCTCCTAATCCACAGGCTTGTTACTTTTTTTAGCAACTTTATAATACTCCTTTTTGGATCTAATACTAGCCTAAATTTCTTTTTATTAGCCATGAAAGAGTTGTCAGCCAGTCAGAGGCCAGAAGCTGTGCATTGCTTGGCAATGCCACCCAGGGCGCAGTGGCTGCTGTCGGTAATGCACCCACCTGGGCCTCAGGTGGGTGCATTACCGACAGCAGCCACTGCGCCCTGGGTGGCATTGCCAAGCAATGCACAGCTTCTGGCCTCTGACTGGCTGACAACTCTTTCATGGCTAATAAAAAGAAATTTAGGCTAGTATTAGATCCAAAAAGGAGTATTATAAAGTTGCTAAAAAAAGTAACAAGCCTGTGGATTAGGAGCAGTTTAGAATTCAGCAAAGGGAGTATGAAGAGATTGATTAAGAGGGGAAAATAGGGTATGGAAGTACAAAACTCCATTCTCTTTGGATTATTCCAGAATCTACAGAATTTTGGAAGATGACAACCAACACATCCACGATTTCCATGCCCACCTCCTTTAGTACCCTGGGATGTAGGTTATCAGGCCCTGGGGATTTATAGGCTTTCAGTCCCATTAATTTCCCCAGCACTATTTTCTTAATAATACTAATTTCCTTCAATTCCTCCTTCCCACCCTTAGTTCCCTTGCATTTCTGGGAAGTTACTTGTGTCTTCCTCTGTGAAGACAGAACTAAAGTAGCTGTTTAATTGCACTGCCATTTCCTTGTTCTCTATTATAGATTCTCCCATTTCGGAATGTAAAGGACCTACATTTGTCTTCACTAATCTTTTCCTTTTACATATATCTCTGGATCTAATTTCTAAGCCAACATAGCTCTCTAGCTTATACAAGGGTCTCTGCATCCCTTTCTCTCTTATCATATCTGACACCAAACTGAATGGCATGTCTTTTGTATTTTTTTCTGTGACCTCGGATGATATAGACAGTAGAATAAGCTGTCGACCTCACATTTTCTCCATTCAACAATTCGCTGATAGGTTTGCCAATAAAACTGGCTATTTTCCTCCAACCAGAAGAGAATTATCATTGGATCATAGAATGGTTATGAAAGAAGCTACTTAGCCCTTTGTGCTCTTGCCAGCCCTCTGCAAGAGCAACTCAGTTAGTTGTACTCCTCTGCCCTTTTACCATTGCCCTGCAAATTATTTCCCTTCAGGTGCTTACCCAATTCCCATTTGAAAGCAATTATTGAATCTACCTCCACCGCATTCTCAGGCAGCTAGTGCATTTCAAATCCAAGTACAAATCACACACACTGTGTAAAAAAAAATCTTCCTCAGATCGCTGTTGTTTTTTTTTTGTCAATCATCTTAAATTGGTAACTTTTGGTTCTCAACCGTCTGCCAAAGGGGACATTTTCTCTCATTCTACTTTGTCCAGGCCCCTGTTTTAATTTTGAACACCTCGAGCAAATCTCTTCTCAAACTTCTCTACGTAAAGAAGAACAACGTCAGCTTCCCCAATCTAATTCACATAACTGAAGTCCATTAGTAGCTCTCAGCCAAAGACCCTGTTTTGGGTTCAAATCAGTGGGTCACCCCCAACAAATACTAGGCCTGGATATTTGTGGTGCATCAGGAAGGTACTAACAAATCAGCTATTGTCCTTGGCCATTGCGGGATTCCCCTTCAGATTAGTTGCATATAAACTCCTTTTCGGCTGGACAACTGGGGTGATTGGCTGAAGAAGAATTTTAGTCCTGTGCAAACTTACTTTAATTGCAACCACAAAGGCAATGGAGACAGCAAGTCTACTCATTTAGCTTTCAGGAAGATCTGGGATGGAAACCATTGAACAGAGGCCTTGATAAAATAATGAAATAGAACTCTGTCAGAGTTCTGAGGGGAATGAAATCATGGGAAAGGCCTGTAGGGTCAGTGAAGCCATTAGTAATTGAAAACCTAATTTATGAGTCATTCTCCATTCAAGTGCCATTAAAACATGAAATGCTTGATGGCCACTTTATAACCATAGCAGCTTTAAAGATGGATTTAAGAAGCTTCCTGATGGCCAAGTAAGATTATCTATTGTACAGCCGACCCATAAAAACAGAGGTTGTTCTAGATTTATCTTCCAGGTTGATCTAAACCAGTGGAGATGTGACAATAGCTTTCAGTGGTGGTAAATCAGGGAGGGGTAAATCAATGCAAGCTCCTGTACTCCTAATTACATGCCTGACCACATAGAAACCAGCTGCAGTTAACAAACAGCTTCATAAAAGGCTGACGCCTTTGAAAAAGCTGAGAAATCAAAGTTGCTACAAAATAAAAGCTCATGACAGGCAAAAACAAATAACTACACTGAAAGTAGGGTGGGATATGGACTTGTAACTTAGGTCAGAGGATTATCTAACATAAGGAGATAAAAGATTTATTCTCTGGTGGGGTGGGGGGCTGGAAAAGACCCCAACTTTCCCAATAAATGTTGTTTCATGGCGCAAATGAAAACAGAAAATGCTGGAAAAACTCAGCATCTGTGGAGCAAGAAACGGAGTTGACAATTTGAGTCCGTGTGACTCTTCTGCAGAGCTCTGTTTTTATTTCAGGTTTCCAGCCTGTGCAGTATTTTGCTTTTATCTTGTTTTTTGGCACATCTATTTAGTGAATTTTCCAATGACCATGGGCATGGAAGCCTCAAAATTCCAGATGTTTTCCACAGTCTCCCGACGTAACTTGGACAGCATAGCCATGTTGGGCCACCAGCATTTCCAAGAATTTCCTGGGGTGCCTCTTTTAAGGCTGGAATGACTTTAAGGAGCCCTTTGCAAAGCAAATGTGGCTGGGGGCTGGCATTTCCCCAAACCAAGGGCTGAATTTTACATCCCACGGGCGGGCACATGCCCGACCCGATCGAGCATCAAACCGCACGAGAAAACGTTGGGTGAGCGTCTCGAGGTTATTGCGCATTCACATGATATTTCGCTCGGCCGGCGAGCGCAGAAGTCAGAAGCATGCCCGCCGACAATTAAGAGGGCAGTTAACCCCATTAACGGCGCAAATGTCTCTGATTTTTCGTGGCCTGTCCAATATTACAGTTGGCAGACGGGTGAATCAGCCAGGCGGCCTTTACATTTTTCATCAAACCTCATTCAAGGGTGGGATGAGATTTCTGTTGTGAAACAAGAAAAATACAAATCTGTGGATGGCATTTTTATCAGGTATATTTTTAGGTGCCTGGTTGCGATGCATGGACATTTTTTTTTCTGGCTTTGAAAACTTTATTTTAAGGTTTTCAGGTCTGCAGCTCCTTGAGGTCTGCCTTCAGGGAGCTTTCTCGCAGTGCTCACCTGCGCCTGCAGAAGCGTCAATGCCTGCCCTCTTCCCGCCCCCACCCCAGCAGCGCTGGGCTTTTCAGCGCATGCTTAACGGGCTGGCTGGTCGTTAATTGGCCAGGCAGTTGGAAATCACGGTCGGGGTCCGATTGCAGTCAGATTTCCCGACCGCTCCCAGGCCTGCCAATCGCTTGCGCCTGCCAAGAGTAAACCTCAGGTTTGAGAGTTTGTGAAATTGGAATGGGCCGTATCTGTTCTTGTGGAGCTGATAATCTGATTAAATAGATACAAGTGGGGTTTGGACTCCTGAAGACTTCAAGTTTTTTTTAAAAATATGGCCAGGTAACTTAAAGTTATCAGGAAAAGAGAGTCCCAGCACAGGCTCTAGGGGCATTCTACTCATTAAGATTGATCTTGACTTATGGCAGCCCGTTGAACAACTTTCTCGTTCCTATTTCCAATGGAGATAAAAATAAAAAAAAGAATTGCATTTACACTTTTCATGACTCCAGATATATTAAAGTGCTCCACAGGCGGTGAAGTATCTTTTAAAAGTGCAGTCACTGCTGCAATTCAGGAAAGTCAGCAGCTAATTTTCAGTCAGTAATCTCTCACAAATAACAAAGTGGCATTGACAATCTGTTCTTTTTTTGATGTTGATTGAGGGTTAAATATTGATCATGGCACCAGGGATATCTCCCCTGCTCTTCTTCGCATAGGATCTTTTTCAACCCACCCGTGCAGGGAGATAGGGATTCAGCTTAACATCTCATCTGAAAGACAGCACCTCCAACAATGAAATGCTTTCAGTACAGCAGCCTTGTCAGCCTTGATTTTCCTGTTCAAAATCCTGCAGTGGGACTTGAACCCTGAACCTTGTGATTCAGAGGTGAGTGTGCTACCAGCTGAGCCATGGTTCAGGAAAAATCAGGGGAATTGGATAACAGGCCCCTGACTCACTACTGCCACAATCTCACACGAAGTCATGCTCTAACATCTGAAGGTTGCATAAAATACATTTAGGTCAGTGAAAAAGCATTCACATGAGTTCAGGTCACATGAAATGTCTATGAAGATATAAAGGGCTGAAGAGCCTTGATTTTTAAAATCCCAATCTCTGTTTTGCAATCCGTCCATGGCCTGGCCCTTTTCTATCTCTGTATTCTGCTTCAACTCCACAACTCACCAAAATATCTGTGCTCACCTAGTTCTGGACTCGTGAGCATCCCTGATTTTAATTACTCCGCCATTGGTGGCCATATGTCCAGCTGCCTGGGTCCTAAGCTCCAGAATTCTCTCCCTAAATCTCCCTACCTTTCTACCTCACTTTCCTTTAAGATGCTCCTTAAAAGCAACTTTTGTGACCAAATGCTTGGCCATCTGCCCTAATATTTCCTATGTGGTTCGACATCTAATTTTGTTTTGTAATGCTCCTGGGAACGATTCATCACGTTAAAGGCACTATATAAATACAAGTTATCATTGTTGTTGAAATTGTCAAACAGCCCCTAGGTGAGATTATTATGGTTCATGTGCTTTCACCTTCATATATTATAAAAGTAATTAATTATGCTGTTACATGTGTTTTATATATTTTCACACATAATCACTGATGGATAAAGAAGGACAGACTGAGACAGATGGCCGACCTCAATGATGTAAATTGTCTTAAATGACTGTAAAAAATGGATGAATTACTGGAATATGGATTATCAGCTAATTATTAATGGGCTAGGCAATACCTTTTAATGTTAATATGTCGGTACATATGTTCTGAAAACTGGGATCCTTTCACAAAATAATTAAGTTTTTCTTTCATTCTAGGTAACCCAACCATTACCTTTTGGGCTTTACGGCAGGAGGATTGGAGGAAAAGAATAAAGAAGCCTTTCAGCAATTATACGGGGTTTTGCTGAAACCACATCTGGAATACTGTGTGCGGTTTGCGATATACTTGTATGGAGGAGGTACAACGAAGGTTCACTGGAGTGGTCCCTGGGATGACGGGATTACATACAAAATATACGAATTAGGAGCAGGAATAGGCTATTCAACCCCTCGAGCCTGCGCCACCATTCAATAAGATCTGATCTGATCTGATTGTGGGCTCAACTCCACATTCCCACCTACTCCCGATAACCTTTGATTCCCTTCTTAGTCAAGAATCTGCCTTAAAATATTCATTGACACTGCCTCCACCTCTGATCTCTGGGGAAGAGAATTTCAAAGATTCATGACCCTCTGGGAGAAAAAACTTCTTCTTGTCTCTGTCTCAAATGGGAGACCCCTTATTTTTAAATAGTGTTCCCTAGATCTAGTCTCATATATTGGCCTATGATGAGAGGCATTTGGGCTTATATTCTCTGGGATTTACAAGAAAGAGAGGTGATCTCATTGAAACCTATGAGATTCTGAAGGGGCTGGATAGAGTAGAAGTTGAAAATTTGTTTTCGCTGGTCAGGGAATCTAAAACATGGGGCCACAATCTCAGGATAAGGGGCTGATCATTTAGAACTGAGATGAGGAGAAATTACTTCATTCAAAGGGTTCTGAATTTTTGGGATTCTCTACCCCAGGGGTTGTGCATGGTCCATCGTTGAATACATATAAGGCTGGGAGAAAAGCAAAATACTGCGGATGCTGGAAATCTAGAACAAAATCAAAAATACCTGGAAAAAATCAGCAGGTGTGACAGCATCTGCAGAGAAGGATTCGAGTCTGTATGACCCTTCATCAGAACTAAGACATATAGAAATGAGATGAAATATAAGCTGATAGAGCGGGGTGGGTGAGACAGGTAGAGCTTGATAGGGGGCCAGTGGTAGGTGGAGGCCAAGAAGAGATTGCCAAAGATATCATAGACAAAAGGACAAAGGGGTGTTGACGGTGGTGATATTATCTAAAGGATGTGCTAATGGGGACATTAAGGGTAGAAAGCAGGATGAGCAAGTGGCAGATGGCCCTAGTGGGGGTGGGGGGAGGGACCGAAATGGGCTAAAAGGTGGAGATGAAACAATAGAGCAAAATAAATTTTAAAATAGGAGGGAAAATAAAAATATATTTGTAAAAAAATTATAAATTATTGGAAAAGGGGGAGCGGGAAAGGGGTGGGAAAGGCCGGGATAGGCAGGCTTTTCGCATCTCAGGGGCTTAAGAGAAATGGAGAGCGGGCAAGAAAATGGAGTTGAAGCCTAAGATCAGCCATGATTGTAGTGAATGGCAGAGCAGGCTCAATGGACCATATGGTCTACTCTTGCTCCTTTCTCTTGTGTCCTTATGTTTAGGATCGCCTGAATTTTATTATTGCATAATCACAAATTTTAGTTTTTCTAATGTATTTTAATTTCAGGACTATTATGAAATTTAATACTGAAAAATCTTTTGGCTGACAAAAGCTTCTCTCAGGGATGCCAGAGAACACGGTTAGATTCCTTTCCCCATTATACCATTGAAGAAAATGTTTTATTACTTTAACTGATACTCGGCCAGGTCAATGTAAGGAAAGATGTATAATGGCCAGCTGATCTGACATTACCTGGTTTACACTATCACCCAAGGTCAAAATTATACTCCCTTCCCAACAGGTGCACACCCATTGGCACAGACACAAAGGGCCAAGTGGCCTCTTTCTGTGCCGTAAACTTTCTATGATTCTATCTGCTTCTGCTTTAGTTGTGTCGGCATCACAGGCTAGTATCGATATTCCACCAAAATTTATATGGATACCACAAACTAAATAAGGTATGATCTGTTGAGATGATAATCCTGATCATAATTTTTTTTTTAAATGGAAGTAATTGAAAGACGGACCTTGAAGATTTCAAGAGAAAGGGCTGTGATTATTTCCTGTGGTGGCTTGCTCCATTGTGGGATTGTCTTGGGAAGAAAGATTGTTGATAAACATTATTAGAAGCAAATGGTCTTTGTAGTTTGTGTGGATGACTATCTCATTTTTTGTCATTGTTGGAGGGCACCAGGTACCAGTCCATTCCACATTTTATAGAAAATGGTCAGCCTATTTTTCTTCCTCCTTTGCTGTAGTGATTTCCATTCCAAACCTTTGATCAGGAATGTGAGGCTGATGTATTTCCTATTTTGATTCATGCAGCGCATCTTTGGATCGGTTCAGTCATATTTATATACTCACCATATAAGAATCCTACACACAACTTGCATATTCCAGGACTGGACGAAGAAATGTTTGGTGAGCTATAAGTTTGATATTTTTGTTGCAATACCAATGATTCCTCCTCGGTATTACAAAAGCATAATCATTTTCATAATGTTTTCTTTATATTTTTGTAAAGTAGTTTTATGAAGGGTTGTGTTGCTCTGTCTGTGATTTAATTACATCTTGTAGCCAAGCAGACTGCAGGTTGAAGTTATCAAAAGAAGTAAGGTGTAAAAGTGTCTTTAATATGTTAATGAGTAAACATGGCTTGGGTCTTAGCGTGTAAGGTGTAAAGGGAATTTGCATTTTTAGATAGAAAGGGGAATTTGGTTTTCAAAGGGATCTCAGTCTGTTTACAGCCAGACAAGTAAGTTAAGGAATGTATTTATTTTTCTCAACAGTTATTGACAATATAGTGACAACATGAAATATTTATATTATGAGAAAGGTAAAGTTCTAAAGACATGTGGACAATGGTATTTGCACATTAAAGGAGAATGAGGCTATGTGTCAGGGAAGGCATTGTAAGATCTATCAGAATTGTGAGAAGCCTCCAGTATGTGTGCATTAAGCCTGTTGTCTACAAAAACCGAAGCTGGGAAAAGTCACTTTGAATTCCACTGTCCAGGGTATTGTGTTTAACTTGCTGGATCTGTTTAAAATCTTTTTTTCTCCTGTTGCCTTACTGGTGGTGTAACTGGAAGCCAAATTAATTAGGGGTTTTAGGAGTTATTATAGTAGTAATTTCTAGACCTATCTATGCACTTGAAATCTCTTCTTTTGTTAATAAATGGTTACCTTAGTTTTTAAAAAGTATCTAGAGTCTTGGTGGTCATATTACTTCTGAATTCAGGGCAAGCATCTCAAAATAAATATAAATTTCAAAACCGTTGTGATAGCGTGATCAAGGGAAAAATTTTCTCCCTGTTGAGGGGGGAAGTGCAGGAGCGGGTGCGGGCAGGCATGCTTCCGATTGGCGCCCCCAACTGGGGGCGCACCACCATTTTACACGAGCGGGCCAATTGAGGCCCGCCCAGCATACATGCAAAAGAACACACTGATCTCCCCGAGGCTAAGTGCTGCCTCAGGGAGATCGGCTCCAAATTTAAAAATGTTAAAGAAATGATATCAAAATTTCCCTGACATGTCCCCTTATGTGACACTGTCACATGAGTTGGGACATGTCCATCACTTTTACTGAAGCTTTTATTAAATATTTAGAAACCCTCATGAAACCTCATCCCACCCGTGGTTTCATGCTTTCTCTGAAGCTCGTCAGGGCTCCCGGCCTGCCCGCCAACCTTAAGGTTGGGCGGGCAGGTCCATTAATGATGTTAAGTACTTTTTAAATGGCCTCAATAGGCCATTGACAGGTCGGCGGGCGCACAGCTAATTCGGCTGCGCCCCCGCTGACCTGAAAATGGAAATGATGCGGGGTGATGTCAGGAGTTCCACCTGACGTCATCCTGCGTCATTTTACACGTCGGCCCTGCCCCCCACTCGCTGACCGGGAGATCCTCCCCCAAGTTTCCCTCGTGGATTCAATCTACCTGGCATACATCATCTCATGTGTCATACGCTCAGAAATCCAAGAACTCTGTTTGCTTTGGATGTTACCTGCTGAATGTGGAATCCCCATTGAATAGTGTGCCCAGGTATAGTTGTATAGCTACCTGTTGGAGAATTTGATTGCAGAACTTAAGGCTACCTGTTGACATGACATAGCATTTTTTTGGCCATGAATACCATCTCCCAATGGCCCTGCCATTTTTGCAATTCCAGAAGATCATCTTGCAGTGATTTGACATGATTTTGAGCTTTTCTTGATGCATAAACCATGCAGTAATCTGCAAATTGTTGCGCCTTCTTTTTAAACTTGTTGAAAGGTCATTTATGTATGCTAAGAAGAGTAAAGGTCCCAGTACAGTTCCCTGGTGCATTCTGAAGAGGACTTCTCTAGGAGAGGATGATTCCCCATCCATTACCATTCCTTGTCTTCTGTTAGTAAGGAAATGCTGGACCCAATTTAATAATGTCTCACTGATTCCTTAGTAGTTGATTTTGGGCTTCACTCCCAGACAGCAAGTAATGTTACTGTTGTATCAAATCAAATTGGTAGCATTGCAATGGGAACTGAGTGTTGGACAAAACCGCCATATATGTTTTACCAGACGAGTAGAATATAAGCAGGGTCTGTTTTTTGTGTCAACTGTTTTGAATATTGAGGGGTCTAGGGGTGTATTGATTGCTGTGAGGCAATGGTTTCTCAGCGAAACACTAAATCTCTATCAGCTTTCAATAGCAATGCTGGAGGCCAATGCCTGCAGTCTGGCACTGTTATGATGCCAGTCAAATTAAAGTTTTGCATTTGGATAGTGTCTCCCTGACATCAGGTTGCCTCAAGGCACTTTACAAGCAGTGAAGTATGTTTTGAAATGCAGTCACGGTTGTAATGTAGGAAATGCAGCAGCCAATCTGCACACAGCAAGCTCCCTAACTGTTTAATCCATTCATTGAGGTATCATTTAGCCCTGTCTACCATATGCTACCTACACATATATGTAGTCTTGCATTGTAGCTTCACCAGGTTGGCACCTTATTTTGCATTCCTCATTGAATCAGGGTTGGTTTCCCATGTTTATTTAATATAATATTCACTTATATTTAATATTCATTTTTAACAAGAAATTCACACTTTTTGCTTCTCTACCTTGATGTATACAATACCTTTAAGTTTTATTCAGGTTTTATTCTACACAAACACAGAACTATTTTAGACCATTCTTCTTGTTAAACCTAAGTGACATTATGATCTGTGTTGAGTGTACTAAGGTCAATCTATGCCACAAAGCATACTTAATGCTATTAACTGTTAATTGCTTAAAATTCTCCATAGACATTAAGCAGGGTGATATATTTTATTCAGTGCCATGCTAATTACACAGGTCTAGGAACTTAGGCCTTCGGAGCAAGAGTAGGCCACTTGGCCCTTTGGGCCTGCTCCACCATTCAATGAGATCTCGGCTGATCTCGTTGTGGTCTCAAGCCCACTTTCCTGCCCGCCCTCATGACCCTTTACTCCCTTGTCTATCAAAAATCTGTCTAACTCTGCCTTGAATAAATTCAATGAGCCAGCCTCCGCTGCTCTCTGGGGAAGAGAAGTCCACAAACTAATGACCCTTTGAGAGAAAAAAAATCTCTCATCATCTCAGTCTTAAAAGAGAGACCTCTTATTCTTAAACTGTGTCGCCTAGTTCCCCTAGACTCCGCCACAAGTGAAAACGTCCTCCCAGAGTTGACCCTGTCAAGTCCCATCAGGATCTTATATGTTTCCATAAGATCATCTCCCATTCTTCTAAACCCTAGGCCCCACCTGTTCAACCTTTCTTCATAAGATAAGCTCTTCACCCCAGGAATGAGTTGAGTGAACCTTCTCTGAACTGCTTCTAATGCAATTATGGCCAGGATATTACAGCCCTCATGCCCGGCGGGATATTAAGTCCCACCGAACTGAATGGAGTTTTCAATGGCTCGCCACATTCACCGGAGGGTGGGGGGGGGGGGGGGGGGGAGAGACACGCATCAGCAGAGCTGTAAAATCCTATCACATATCTTTTTTTCAAATAAGCAGACCGAAACTATACACAGCGTTCCAAATGTGGTCTCACCAATGCTCTATGCAACTGTAGTAAAACTTCCCTACTTTTATATTCCATTCCCCTTGCAAAGAAAGCCAACAATCCATTCACCTTCTTAATCACTTGCTGTGCCTGAGTGCTAGCTTTCAAGTGTATCACTTTTATTCATTCTAGGGATGTGAGCATTGCTGGCAAGGCTGGGACAAGTTGTCCATCCCTAATTGCCCTTGAACTGAGTGGCTTACTAAGCTATTGAATGGCTTGCTAGGAATTGATGTATTCAGATTAACCAGTGGAAAACGTAAAGTTAACTTGTGAAAAGAGATTTCAGATCTATCTCGTTATGGAAATATAGGGTAATTGGCAAAAGAAGCAATGGCGACATGAGGAAAAACTTGTTCACACAGCGAGTGGTTAGGATCTGGAATGCACTGCCTGAGATTGTGGTGGAGGCAGACTCAGTTGAGGATTGAAATGCGGGAACTGGATAATTACCTGAAAAGGAAGAACGTGTAGGGTTACGGGGAGAATGGCACACGGTGAATTGCTCCTACGGAGAGCCAGTGCAGACACAACGGGCTGAATGGCCTTCTTCTGTGCTGTAACAATTGTGATTCTGTAGTGATGATCCAATAGTTTTGTGGTCACTGTCACTGAAATAATTTTTTAAGCCAGGTTTTATTAATTAAGTTTAAATTGCACCAACTGCCAAGGTGGGATTTGAACTCGTGACCCCATAGCATTATACCAGGCACCTGGATAACTAATCCAGTATCATTATCACTATGATACCATATCCTCATTACTGGTGAATTATATAGACACAAGTTTTTGTAGTCTTCTTGACACTACAGACCTTTAAAAATGGCAGGCGGGTACCGGATGTAGAAATCCCATCCCTATTTCTAACAAATCCTTCTTTTGCCAGTGGGGGAAAGGGATGGGGCATGATTCACACAGGTTGGAAATCCAAACTCAGCAGGGCCATTTCAGCCTGGTGCTGAATTCAAACAAACCCCATTTTGGTTGTTCCGAGGGCCTTAAGCTTAAAGGCCAGAAGGCATTTGACAATGTGGCACATCACCGGTTACTAGACAAAATAAGATTTCATGGATAACATATTAGCATGGATAGAGGGTTGTTAGCTAACAGGAAATAGTGAGCAGGTGTAAATGGGTCATTTTCAGGTTGGCAAGATAGATAGAGTCATACAGTCATAGAATTTTACAGCACGAAAAGAGGCCCTTCGGCCCATCATGCCCTCACGGTATTCAAGCCCCCATCTACTCTAATCCAATTTTCCAGCACTTGGCCCATAGCCTTGTATGTTATGGCATTTCACATGTTCATCTAAATACTTCTTAAATGTTGTGAGGGTTTCCACCTCTACCACCCTTTCAGGCAGTGAGTTCGAGATACCACTGCAACCCCCAATCCCAACCCCCCCCCACCCCCAGCCCCACCACCCTCTGGGTGAAAAATATTTTCCTCAAATCCCTTCTAAACCCCATGCCCCTTACCTTAAATCTATGCCCCTGATGTAAGGATTAAGTGCCACAGGGATCAGTGCTGGGGCCTCAACTATTTGCTATCTATATTTATTACTTGGATGAAGGGACCAAATGTATGGTTGCTAAATTTGTTGATGGCACAAAGATAGGTAGGAAAGAAAGTTGTAAAAAGGACATAAGGAGTCTGCAAAGGGACAGAGAAAAATATTACCATCTGGTTGAGCAGTTTCAATAGAACTCTTTGTTTTCCAAAGGACTATTATTGTATAATTATGAATGCTTGCCTGAGTTTTAAAAGCTACAATTATCTCAGCAAGTTCACAGAGTGATTGACAGAGTCTACTAAAGGATTAGCTATCATTGATATGGGGTCTGAATAGAAGCTTGTTTGTCTTTATAAGAGATTAAATATTTGAGATTTGAGAGCTTTGAATGGTTTTCTTGGGCAGGAATGTTTTTCACAATCAAGTGTGTATGAGTTTTTTTTTATTCGTTCATGGGATGTGGGCATCACTGGCTGGGCCAGCATTCATTGTGCATCTCTAGTTGCCATTGAGAAGGTGGTGGTGAGCTGTCTTCTTGAACCGTTGCAGTGCATGGTGTAGGTACCCCACAGCACTGTTAGGGAGGAAGTTCCAGGAGTTTGACCCAGTGACAGTGAAGGATCGGCAATATATTTCCAAGTCAGGATAGGGAGTGGCTTGGTGGGGAACTTCCAGGTGGTGGTGTTCTCATGGGTCTGCTACCCTTGTCCTTCTAGATGATAGTGGTCGTTGAGTTTGGTAGGTGCTGTTTAAGGAACCTTGGTGAATTCCTGCAGTGCATCATGTAGATGGTACACACTGCTGCTACTGTGCAATGGTGGCGGAGGGAGTGAGTGTTTGTGGAAGGGGTGCCAGTCAAGCGGGCTGCTTTGTCCTGGATGGTTTCAAGCTTCTTGAGTGTTGTTGGAGCTATACTCATCCAAGCAATTGGGGAGTATTCCATCACACTACAGACTTGTGCCTTGTAAATGGTGGACAGGCTTTGGGGAGTCAGGAGGTGAGTTACTTGCCACAGGATCCCTAGCCCCTGACCTGCTCTTGTAGCCACAGTATTTATATGGCTAGTCCAGTTCAGTTTCTGGTCAATGGTAACCCCCATGATGTTGAAAATGGGGGATTCAGTGATAATAACGCCATTGAATGTCAACAGGCGATGGTTAGATTCTCTCTTGTTGAAGGTGGTCATTGCCTGGCACTTGTGTGGCACAAATGTTACGTGCCACTTGTCAGCCCAAGCTTGGATATTGTTTAGGCCTTATTGCATTTGTACATGGACTGCTTCACTATCTGAAGAGTCGCAAATGGTGCTGAACATTGTGCATCTGTGAACATCCCCACTTCTGACCTTATGATGGAAGGAAGGTCATTGATGAAGCAGCTGAAGTTGGTTGGGCCTAGGTTACTACCCTCAGGAACTCTTGCAGTGATGTCGTGGGACTGAGATGATTGACCTCCAACAACTACAGTCATTCAGAATATTGCTTCAAAAAACTCTAGATTAACAGGAGGGACACAGATTCACACTTTAGGATTGACCTCACCAAGTTTTTCACACAAATAGGCATCCATCCATGGAATGTATAATTAAATAAATAATCAGATGAATCTTTGAAGAGAATCATAGAATCTTCCTGTATATGTGAACTAAGAAGGCCAGAATGGCTTAACTTCTCTATTTATTTGAGACCTTGTGAATTTGGCATGCATCAATCTGAATGATTCTAATTCTGGAGTACAGAATATTTTTCCATCTGTTCCTCAGTCTCTATCAATGTCAGGCCTTGCAGCTCACCATAGCATGTGCTAGGTAAACAATAGAGAAACCTCTGCTTTGCCCAACTAGGGTGCCTACACTACTGAACCAACATGAAATTTGTTTCCCACATTAGATGTTCTTGTGATCTCTCTGAGTAGGTTTATCAATTTAATGCCAAATTCAGAACAGTTTTCTGTGGTGATTGTAAAAATATAAATGGAAGCAATAGGAGCAGGGGTAGGCCATACGGCCCGTCAAGCAATTGAATTAGATGAAGACTGAACTTCCATCCCCAGCTGCACTTTCCTACCCTATCCCTTTAACCCTTGATTCTCTTAGCCCCCAAATATCAATGATGGAGCATTCACAGCCCTTTGAGGTAGAGAATTCCAAAGATTCACAACCCTCTGTGTGAAGAAATTTCTCCTCATCTCAGTCTTCTATGGCCGACTACTTATCTTGAGACGACCACCTTAGTTCTAGACTCTCCAGGGTAACTAGCTTCCTACCATCTACACTATCAAGCCCTCTCAGAACCTCATATGTTTCAACCTGTCATTCTTAACTCTAGAGACAATAGGCCCATCCTACTCAGTCTCTCCTCATAGCCCAACCCTCTCATCTCAGGAATCAGTCTCATGCACCCCTCTAACGCAAGTATATCCTGATTGGATATGTTCAGTACAGCCAATGGAAAGAAAATAGTTCCTCCTGGCCAGGTATTCTTATCTGGATTCAAATCTTGGGGCAGAATATTCCCATTGGTGTGCAGGGGCGGGCCCCACGCATCCGCGCGTAAAGGGATGCAGCAAGCATCCCGATGTCAACACGTGCCATCGCAATATTTCGCTGGGCAGGTGCGCGATGATATCCAACATGCGCTCATCATTAACTTACGGGCCATTTAAGGTCCTTGACTCACCAATCGATGCCAATTTTTCGGCACCCGTGCAATCTTCGGGGCAGCACACGGGCGCAACAGACAGGTGGATATGACACATTTGTATCAACCTCATCCACGGGCGGGATAAGAGGGCTCACTGGGGTCGCGAGTGTGCACAGTCAAGTATTTATTTTTGAAAATTTTTGAACCTTGCCTTTGTGATCTGCAATACTTCAAAACGCATACCTGCTGCTTATTCTGGCCTCGTAACCTTCAGGTCAGCACTCTGCAGTGAGGAATCTTTTCTGGGCCTGTAGGTTTCAGGAAGCCTTCCCTTAGCCTGGGAATGGGAGCTGAACTGTCCACTGGAGGCAGCTCCTCTGAGGAGGAAGGGAGGGCTAGAAGGGGGACGAGGCCAGGAGTGTACATTCAGCCTCCAGGGGAGCCACCTTTGGGAGGACAGATGCAGGCACAAGGGGTGCAGGGCCAAGAAGCAGTCCAAGGCAGAAGGGGCTGCAGAACATGCCACTATCCTGCTGCCAGGGTATACAGGCGGCGAAGCAGCTACCTCAATATGTCTGAGGTGCAGTGCCGAAGGAGGCTCCATCTCTCAAGGGAGACAGTCAACTATATCTGTCAGATAATAGGGCCTGAGATCTCCCCTAACTGTATGGGTGGACACCCCATGCCAGTGGCTCTGAAGGTCACAGCTGCCCTCAACTTCTATGCCTCTGGCTTCTTCCAGGGGTTGGTGGGTGGTCTTTGCGGTGTCTCCCAATCAACTGTCCATACTTGTGTCAAGCAGGTTACAGATGCTCTGTTCAGGCGTGCATTGACCTTCATCCACTTCCGTTGGGACCAGGCCAGCCGGACAGAGTGAGCCAGAGGCTTCACGGCCATTGCTGGCTTCCCCCGCATCCAGGGTGCAATAGATTGTACACACGTGGCCATCAAGGCGCCAGCAGGTGAGCCCGGTGTCTTTGTCAACAGGAAGGGATTCCACTCCATGAACGTGCAGATCATGTGTGATCACAGGATGCTGACTCTACAAGTCTGTGCAAGGTACCCAGGCAGCTCCCAGGACGCCTACATCCTCAGACACTCCTAGATGCCGGGGCTCTTCAGTGCTTGAGGGATGGCTGCTGGGTGACAAGGGCCATCCCCTCAGAAGGTGGCTCATGACGCCTCTCCGCCATCCAAGAACAGAAGCTGAGCAGCAGTACAATAGGAGCCATGCCTCCACAAGGGCTGTGGTGAAGAGAACCTTCGGTCTTCTCAAGATGCACTTCCGATGCCTGGAACATTCAGGGGGCGCACTCCGGTAGCCCCCAGATCATGTGTCGCTGATAGTGTCGCTGTGCTCTCCACAATCTTGCACTGGAAAGCGGGTCGCTGTGGACGATGAAGACATCGACGCAGTGTCTGCGGCTGCACATGATGAGCCCACCAGTGAGTCCGAGGATGAGCACGCACAGGGAAATTCTGAGGGGGTAGACGCTGACCCGGGCATACTCCAGGGAGGCAGGGACACCTGGGAGGCTTTAATCCAATGAACCTTCAGCAAGCACATCACGGATGGATCAGCAGGACAAGCCTGGGCTGTAGGCTCGATACTCGACACCTAAGTGCAAAATCTGGCAGGTTAGGAACAGTCACTAAGGGCCTTGTTAGTAAAGCTGAATGTCCCACAAAGCACTCATTACAGTTTTGGAAAGCATACACATGCAGAAGAAAAGAGGCACCCTCAGCCATGGTGACATATCTGAATTTAATATGTCAAGCAAACCAACTTATTCCAAAAAAAAGAGAATAGTGTTATAAATCAAAACAAATCATAAAGACCTCATCTCAGACCAACACAAAAGCACCAGTGAAAAACCGGTGATGTGCCTACTGTGCCTTATGTTTTCATTTCCAGGTGGTACATCTTGGTGCCGCCCCATCATTCGGAGTGGTATCTGAGCCAGCCTGCTGACTCTGCTGTCCTGTTGGCCTCGATGACCTTGGCGGTCGTCCTCTGGCCCATGGAGCCAGTGCTGGTCCCGCCAGGGAGGGAGCCTCCAGTTCCACAGCTGGCATCTCCCCAGTTGTCACAGCCTCACCGGATGCTACAGTCACTGGGAGAAGGCCGGAGGAGCTTCCACTCTCTTCCGGAGCGCCCTGAGAGGTGCTCGCAGGGATGACAGGCAGCTGCTGTACCAACGTGAAGTCTCCTCAGACCTCCCTGCTCACCGTGGATGGGTGGGCATTGAGCTGGGAAAGTTGATGCCCAGACCATCTCCCACACTGGCACTGACCAACAGAGGTCAATGTTGATGTGAGGGCTTGCTGGTCAGAGCGCATTCCCAGGAAGCCCTGATGGATCTCCTGGAGGAGTCTCTCTATGGGGATCACCACTCTCTCCATGGAGGACGCATGGCGCTTGGACACGTGGCTCATTGCTTCGGTGATAGTACGCGTAGACTCCTCCACTACAGAGACCAAGCCAAGCATAGCCTCATGTATCTCCCCCAGATGCTACCGCACACCCAGCCACATTTCCTGCATCTGCTGCATCATGGACGACTCCAGAGGCACATCATCAGGCACCGACTGAGCATGTGCCTGGTCACCTGCAGTCCTCCGACTGCTGGCGCCATGGGCACTCTTTGTCTCTGCCAGCTCCTCCAGTGACTGTGAAGAGCCCTCACCACTGTGCCCCGGGATACTAGCCAATGTTTGACTGCCCACCGAGGTGCTAGAATCTGCGCTGGTGCCTGCCTCGCAGAAATGGTATGACGCTGGTGAGACTTCAGGCCCCTCAGATGTAAGAAGGGACCTCTGCTGCTCCTCCTCCCGGCCCTGCTCCGATGATGCTGAAAGGAAGAACAAGGACAGTGGATCAGTTAACATGGAGACAATGACGAAGTGTATCCCTGTCCCCCGGATCATTATGCGTTCATCCTGCTATAACCAATTGTCAAACCATGTTGCAAAATTAAATCATTTAACATTCAGCAGTGCTATGGCTGTTAGGAGAACAATGCTTACCTCATTGTTGGACATAAATACCTAGCCGTGGCATCCCAGCCTCACCGATGCCAGTGGACCTGGGTGCATGGTGCTTCTCCAGATCCAGGGCTTCCTGCTCGAAGCAGCTAAGAATGGCAATCTCCGCCTGGCCGCTGCCAGTCCTCGCACGCTCTGCCGCACTATGAGCATTCTTCTTCTGAAAATGAGAGAAGAGCATTGATTAGTGCAAATTGTACATGGACTCTCTTCGCACACGGCCCACCCCAACCAGAGTGGGACATATCAGGGCTACAGTGCTTCCTCACCCCGCTGTTGCCGAACACTCGCACATTTGCTAGGCCTGTTCCCCACGCCCCCACCCCTCCATTCCCCCGCTCTGCTGGCCTACCCTCCAGCCTGGCCTGCTCACCAGAAGCCCTCTGGTGAGCCCTTCCACCTGGCATTGTGAGCAGCCTTGCAATGGCTGCCAGCGCTTCATACAAACAGGCTGCCAGATCGCCATTGGACCCAGCAGACAATGCAATCCCACCGCTGCCCGCCCACCCCCGCTGTCCTCAGGAGTCACGCATTACGCTGCGCAGGCCTTAATTGACCCACCTACATAAAATGGCAGCATGGACCCGATCGCAGGCGGCGATCCGGTCCGCGCCCACCCCTACCCCCTCCTCCCCCCACCCACCACCCGCCAACCAGAACATCCAGCCCTTGGTTCCAGGATGCCAGCTTGCTTTAATAATATGGTTCTATCCATCAATTTCCCTTCCACATCATCATCATTTAAGTGAAATGGTTTTTTCGAGGCCATTATATTAAACAATTAAAGTGGAGCAATAGATGATTTTTTTGTCATGGGTAAAAAAATGTTGGATATTGATTGCATCATTTATATTCACATCATTGCACATTGAGATTAAAACAAAATATTAACAACATGTAATTAGAAGTAATAAAGAAGGTACATACCTTTTCATAAGTATAATTCTCCACAATGCATCTGTAAGCAAAATATAGCTTTATTAAAATAAATATAGTATGAATTTGAAATTAGTGTAACAGCCGTGCCCCTAGCCAAGCTGTTCCAGTACAGCTACAACACTGGCATCTACCCGGCTATGTGGAAAATTGCCCAGGTATGTCCTGTACACAAAAAGCAGGACAAATCCAACCCGGCCAATTACAGCCCCCATCAGTCTACTCTCCATCGTCAGTAAAGTAATGGAAGAGGTCATCAACAGAGCTATTAAGCAGCACTTGCTTAGCAATAACCTGCTCACTGATGCCCAGGCCAGAATTTTCCATCCCCATTGGCGTCGGGTATCATGGGTGACGTGAGTGAACAATATGGCGGGAAGGACAAAAATCAGTTTCACAACATCATGAAACCAGTTTGTGATTGTCCGCTCCCCCTGTCAATGATGGGCCGCGTTTCCCGCCGCCAGACATTGAGAAGGTCATTTTAATGCAACCTGCATATCATTACAAGCCCTGCTCGCTGGGATCATCCCCTCACACTGGAACATCTGGGCACGCCAGCGCGATTGCATGCTGATGTGTTTCACAACTGTACAAAAGCGACTTGCACCTGGTGAGCTGCACTTCACTTGGAACTTTGAGGTGTGTTTGCTCACCTTGCTTTGGGCAGCACTCGCAGCCATCAGCACCAGGCTTCACATGCAGCACCACATCACTTTTAAGGGTGCTCACAGGCAGGCCTCTAGATACCAAACCAGCTGTAAGGCTGGGGTGGCTTTTCAATGGTCGCAGGGCTAGGGCTTTCTAGGGGAAGGGGGAGAAGAGACCTCAGGCAAGGGAAGGAGCTGCAGGGTGAGGGCTGTATTGGGGGAGGGGGTAACCTAGGATGTGTGAGTGGGGGGGTTGGGGGGGGCAAATGTTGATCTGTGCAAGTGGCCTCAGGGTGGTGAGGAGGCAGTCTCCAGAGGATAGGAGGCCAGGTGGAGATGTGAGGGTGTGTGTGAGAGAGTGAGTGGTGATGTCCCTTGTGCTGGCAGTGAGTGAGATGCCAGTGAATGTGTGATGGGCTTGTGATGTGTGAGTTTAGTGTGATAAGATGGTTGCCTTATCCTGGCAGCATGGATGAGATCATTTTTTCCCACCCATTACCACGCTAAATGCAAATCTGAGATGCTTCCACAAGGGTCACTCAGCTCCTGGCCTCATTATAGCCTTAGTTCAAACATGGACAAAAGAACTGAACTCCAGGGGTAAGGTGAGAGTGACTGTCCTTGACATCAAGGCAGCATTTGACCAAGTATGGCATCAAGGAGCCCGAGCATAATTGGAGTCAATGGGAATCAGGGGAGAATACTCTCCGTTAGGAGTCATACCTAGCACAAAGGAAGATGGTTGTGGTTGCTGGAGGTCAGTCGTCTCAGTTCCAGGACATCACTGCAGGAGTTCCTCAGTGTAGTGTCCTAGGCCCAACCATCTTTAGCTGCTTCATCAATGACCTTCCTTCCATCATAAGGTCAGAAGGGGGGATGTTTGCTGATGATTGCACGATGTTCAGCACCATTCACAACTCCTCAGATACTGAAGCAATCCACATCCAAATGCAGCAAGACCTGGACAATATCCAAGCTTGGGCTGACAAATGACAAGTAACATTTGCACCATGAAATGCCAGGCAATGACCATCTCCAACAAGAGAGAATCTAACCATTCCCCTTTCACATTCAATGGCATTGCCATCACTGAATCCCCTGATAGCACTATCCTGAGGGTTACCATTGCCCAGAAACTGAACTGGACTAGCCATAGCAATGTGGTTGACTCTTAAATGCCCTCTGAAATGGCCTAGCAAGCCACTCAGTTGTAACAAACTGCTACAAAGTCACAAAAAAGGAATGAAACTGGACAAACCACCCGGCATTGACCTAGGCAGCGGAAATGACAACAGCAATCTCAGTCCTGTAAACCCTGCAAAGTCCTCCTTACGAACATCTGGCGGCTAATGCCAAAATTGGGAGAGCTGTCTCACAGACTAGTCAGGCAACAACTTGATATAGTCATACTCATGGAATCATACCTTATAGATAATGTCCCAGACACCACCATCACCATCCCTGGTATGTCCTGTCCCACCGACAGGACAAGCCCAGCAGAGTTGGCGGCACAGTGGCATATAGTTGGGAGGGAGTTGCCCTGGGAGTCATCAACATCGAATCCGGACCCCATGAGTTGTTATTGCATTAGGTCAAACATGGGCAAGGAAACCTCCTGCTGATTACCACATACCGCCCTCTTCAGCTGATGAATCAGTGCTCCTCCATGTTGAACATCACTTGGAGGAAGCACTTAGGGTGGCTAAGGTGAAGAATATACTCTGGGTGGTACTTCAATGTCCATCGCCAAGAGAGGCTTGGTAGCAGCATCACTGACCGAGCTGGCCGAGTCCTAAAGGACATAGCTGCTAGACTGGGTCTGCAGCAGGTGGTGAGGGAACCAACAAGGGGGAAAGACAAATTTGTCTTCATCCACACCAACCTGCCTGCCGCAGATGCATTTGTCCATGACAGTATCAGTAGGAGTGACCACCGCACAGTGTTTGTGGAAACGAAGTTCCACGTTCACATTGAGGATACCCTCCATCATGTTTTGTGGCACTACCACTGTGGCCTGGCCTATGCCATTGCCATCAAGCCAGGGGATCAACCACGGTTCAATGAAGAGTGCAGGAGGGCAGGCCAGGAGCAACACCAGGCATACCTAAAAATGAGGTGTCAACCTCGTGAAGCTGTAACACAGGACTACTTGCATGCCAAACAGCATAAGCAGCAAGTGCTAGGCAGAGCTAAGCGATCCCACAACCAATGGATCAGATCTAAGCTCTGCAGTCTTGCCACACCCAGTTGTGAATGGTGGTGGACAATTAAGCAACTCACTGGAGGAGGAGACTCCACAAATATCCCCACCCTCAATGATGAAGGAGCCCAGCTCATCAGTGCAAAGATAAGGCTGAAGCATTTGCAACAATATTCAGCCGGAAGTGCCGAGTGGATGATCCATCTCAGCCTCCCCCGGAGGTCCCCAACATCACAGATGCCAGTCTTCAGCCAATTCAATTCACTCCACGTGACAACAAGAAACAGCTGAAGGCACTGGATACTGCAAAGACTATGGGCCCTGACAATATTCCAGCAATAGTACTGAAGACTTGTGCCCCAGAACTTTCTGTGCCCCTAGCCAAGCTGTTCCAGTACAGCTACAACACTGGCATCTACCCAGCTATGTGGAAAATTGCCCAGGTATGTCCTGTACACAAAAGCAGGACAAATCCAACCTGGCCAATTACCGCCTCATCAGTCTACTCTCGAGCATCAGTAATGGAAGGGGTCTTCAACTGTGTTATCAAGTGGCACTTGCTTAGCAATAACTTGCTCACTGATGCCCAGTTTGGGTTGTGCCACGGTCACTCAGCATCTGACCTCATTACAGCCTTGGTTCAAACATGGGCAAAAGGGCTGAACTCACGAGGTGAGGTGAGAGTGACTGCCCTTGACATCAAGGCAGCATTTGACTGAGTGTGGCATCAAGGAGCCCGACCAAAACTGGAGTCAATGGGAGTCAGAGGGAAATCGCTCTGTTGGTTGGAGTCATACTTAGCACAAAGGAAGATGGTTGTGATTGTTGGATGTCAGTCATCTCAGCTCCAGGACATCACTGCAGGAGTTCCTCAGGGTAGTGTCCTAGGCCCAACCATCTTCAGCTGCTTCATCAATGACCTTCCTTTCATGATAAGGTCAGAAATGGGGATGTTCACTGGTGATTGCACAATTTTCAGTACCATTCGCGACTGCTCAGACACTGAAGCAGTCCATTTTCAAATGCAGCAAGGTCTGGACAATATCCAGGCTTGGGCTGACAAGTGGCAAGTAACATTCACGCCACACAAGTGTCAGGCAATGACCATCTCCAAAAAAGGAGAATCCAATCATCACCCCTTAATGTTCAATGGTATTACCATCACTGAATCCCCCACTATTAATATCCTGGGGGTTACCATTGACCAGAAACTGAATTGGACGAACCATATAAATACTGTGGCTAGAAGAGCAGGTCAGAGGCTAGGAATCATGCAACGAGTAACTCACCTCCTGGCTTCCCCAAACCCTGTGCACCATCTACAACACACAAGTCAGAAGTGTGATGGAATACTCTCCACTTGCCTGGATGAGTGCAGCTCCCACAACACTGAAGAAGCTGGACACTGTCCAGGACAAAGCAGCCGCTTGATTGGCGCCACATCCACAAACATTCGCTCCCTCCACCCCTCCACTAGCAGTAGTGTGTACCCTCTACAAGATGCACTGCAGGAATTCACCAAGGCTCCTTAGACAGCACATTTCAAACCCTCGACCACTACCACCTAGAAGGACAGGGGCAGCAGATTGATGGGAACACCACCACCTGGAGGTTCCCCTCCAAGTAACTCACCATCCTGACTTGGAAATATATCACCGTTACTTCACTGTCTTTGGATCAAAATCCTGGAGCTCCCTCCCTAACAGCACTGTGGGTGTACCTACACCACATGGACTGCAGCGGTTCAAGAAGGCAGCTCACCACCACCTTCTCAAGGGCAATTAGGGATGAGTAATAAATGCTGGCCTAGCCAGCGATGCCCATATCTCATAAATGAATTTTTAAAAAATTTACTCCCAGCGAGTGGGAAGCAGGCACAGTTATACTGACACTGACACCTGCCTGAATATTCAGATTAACACATTGTAAGTGGAGTGCAGGAGGGCATCAAACCCTCTGATTAACAGCTCACCTGCCGAGTGGTCAGGAAATCATGCACTGCTGCAATTACTAAAGCACTTCAAAGGGATGTTGTTGCAGGACTGCAGAAAGCTGAAGGAGAATCCTGCAGTTGTGAGAGTAACAGAGCACCCCTGGTTTCTGCTGCAGTTGTGGGAATGTTATTTGCTTGTGCAGCAGGAGAGAGTGGCCCTATTCCTGTGGATGGTTGCAGAATACCATGCCAAGTGCAAAGGATACCCAGCAGGAGGAGTTGGTCCATGGATGAGAAAGCAGGGGGCCTGGTTCCAATTCAGGGTTTGTGCCCAGCTTATTCTGCTCATTCAGTGCCTCACTCACTGGAACCAAAGAGGACAGTGGGAAGCAGTTCCTTGCCAGCCATTCTCTAGAAAGCAATGTGACCTATATCATTGAGGCAACATATGAAAACTGGTTTATTTTCTCTTTCTTTAGGCATGGTAAGTAACAAGGAGCAGGAAGCAATGCCTCTGGAACGGCACTGTTGCTGACTAACCCTGTGAAACACTACCTTAGAAGAATCCACACCCTGGATTTTGATTAGTTTAGGGAGAATGCCCTGATACACACAGCATGAGCTAGCAAGAACAGAATGCAGTCCCATAGGAGGAGGGGTCAGCCAGCTATGGAGTGAGCTCACATTCACTCTTAGGTGATGAAGGGATAGGTATGCTCCTATTTCCCCTGGCCGTTAAAGGAGGGTGCTTTCTGAGCATGAAGGATTACTATCATCATTGGCATGTGCCTAGGAGCTTAGAGCAGAGCAGCTTAGGTGGAAGACTTCATAGCCCAGATGTGTGAGGTTTTAACACATGGGGTAAAAACTGCAATCCAACATGGAATACATCATAACTCCAGGG
Source organism: Cetorhinus maximus (assembly GCF_964194155.1). Lineage (NCBI taxonomy): Eukaryota > Metazoa > Chordata > Chondrichthyes > Lamniformes > Cetorhinidae > Cetorhinus > Cetorhinus maximus. The sequence goes on from NC_135883.1 coordinate 134,634,422, forward strand.
ATATATGCAATGGCTTCCTCCTTGCATGATAGAATTCTAATGCCAAGGGTTGACATCTCTCAGGACCATTTGGGCTACTGCCATACAGTATTTGGTAAAGTATAAGTTACCTACAAAAAGTGTTTAATCAATAGTGCTTTTAGCCGACTGTTACAGTAAAGATCTTAAAATATGAAATCTTATCATGCCATGCTTTCAGCTATCAACTGGAAGTTTAAATTTCTTTTTAATAGTTATCCCTGTAGCTATCTACAGGGATCATCACAAGTGCATTAGACATGCAACTGGGCATCACTGAGGCCCCAATATATGAGGGCATCATATACTAAGAAGGAATGAACTCGCATCTTTCATGATCTCAGCATGTCCCAAAACACTTCACAGTAAATGACATAGTTTTGAAGTGTTGTCACTGTTGTAATTTAGGAAATACAACATTCAATTTGTGTTATTATGAACTTAGTATGATAAACAGCAATGAGCTAAATTACCAGATTTTTTTTTTTAATGATAAACCAAATAAATAATATTATTTAAAATAAGATTAAGGGTAATCAGCTCCAGGATATCATTGTGCGAGTTCTTCGGGGTAGTGTCCTCAACCCAACCATCTTCAGCTGCTTCATCAATAATCTTCCTTCCATCGTAAGGTCAGAAGTGGGGATGTTCGCTGACGATTGCACAATGTTCAGCACCATTCGCGACTCCTCAGATACTGAAGCAGTCCATGTCCAAATGCAGCTAGACCTGAACAATATCCAGGCTTGGGCTGACAAGTGGCAAGTAACATTCACGCCACACAAGTGCCAGGCAGTGACCTTCTCCAACAAGAGAGAATCTAACCATCCCCCCTTGACATTCAATGGCATTACCATCACTCAATCCCCCGCTGTCAACAGCCTGGGGGTTACCATTGACCAGAAACTGAACTGGACTAGCCATATAAATACTGTGGCTGGAAGAGCAGGTCAGAGGCTAGGAATCGTGCGACGAGTAACTCACCTCCTGACTCCCCAAGGCCTGGCTTCCATCTACAAGGCACAAGTCAGGAGTGTGATGGAATACTCTCCACTTGCCTGGATGAGTGCAGCTCTAACAACACTCAAAATGCTCAACACCATCCAGGACAAAGCAGCGCGCTTGATTGGCACCCCATCCACAAACTTTCATTCCCTCCACCACCGATGCACGGTGGCAGCAGTGTGTACCATCCACAAGATGCACTTCAGGAACTCACGCAAGCTCCTTAGACAGCACCTTCCAAACCCATGACCACTACTGTCTAGAAGGACAAGGGCAGCAGGCACATGGAAACACCACCAGCTGGAAGCCACTCACCGTACTTACTTGGAAATATATCGCTGTTCCTTCACTGTTGCTGGGTCAAAATCCTGGAACTCCCTCCCTAGAGCACTGTAGGTGTACCTATAGCACATGGATGGCAGGGATTCATGAAGGCAGCTCACCACCACCTTCTCAAGGGCAATTAGTGAAAATAAATGCTGGCCCAGCCAGCGATGCCCACATCCCATGAATAAATAAAAAGGGAGTTAAATTAGCAATGTAAGTGTAATTTTATTTAATAGTAATGGTATTCAGTTGTATAGGTTGCGTCCAAATGAATATGTTCTAGAGGTTATAAACTCACCACATAACAAATCATGGGCTAGTGTTTGTAAAAGATTAAACCCAGCTAATAAATATGGAAATTGATTTATTATTATGCAAATTACATCATGTTTTTAACCACATAACGCTGGCAAAAGCTAAATAAACATATATTTTGGCCAGATAGCTCTGTCATAAAATTTATAAACCTTAGTTACTCAGAAGCAATATTGTGTGAAACTTTTAAGTTCAATTTGTCAGCATTCATAGTTTCTCCTAATGGACAGACTTTATTATTCAATAAAACAGAATACAAATTAGTTGTAAATTTTAAATGAGCTTTATAAGGATAAAAAATGGAAGGCTGTCTTGAAAGCCATTCAGGAAATCTTGTATTCAAAGGGGTTATCAATATTAATTAACATGCAAATCAAAATTTATTAAAGTTTTTTAAATATTTAAAAGGAGTTAGGTATAATATTTTGAGATAGCAATCTCAATGTCATTGGCTTAGACGCAAGCCTATTTCTTACAAAATTATTTAGGTAATGGTGTTATGTGGGAAGCTGAGTTATTGTTTTACAGCTTAATAGAATAGAATGTAGTGATATGATGTGTATATACCTTTCCGGGTGTATCTTAAACTACCATCAATCATTGTTACCTGAAGACAGGATATGATCTATTAGTCCCCTGAATTGCAGGCAGCCTGCAAGCAGGGGTGATAGAAGTCTGATGTACTACCCTTAGCTCCCAGTGGGAATTATCTATATATAGCCTTGTCTCCAAATAAAGAACCCACATTATTGTTTCACCAATCCTTGTGTATAAGTGGTAAATTTACATCACAGAAAAGAAGAACATAACATGGTGGCGGCATAGTTCTTGAAGATTTGACTAAGCAGAATGCAAGCCTCAATCCTTTACACACAGCAGAAGAAAACAACTGATGTGAAAGTGAAACATCCATCAAACCCCATTGTGTGTAATGATTGTGCAGCTTTGTGGGAATTCTACATACAGGACCTCCGTTCTGGGATTGCATATTGCTCCAGCCAGCAGACATCAAGTCCCAGTAAAATTGTTCAAAGTTGGGAGAGTTTTATAGTAACAGTCTAAATGCTGCAAGGTTTAAGGAGGAGCATAAATTAAACAGCAGACTGCAGGGAGTCTTACATGAACTAGAGCTCCACAGACAGGAGAATTCATTGCTGCTGAAACTCAATACTGCAGTTGGGGCTAGGAAAGAGAATCTACCTCATCACAGCTCATGATAGACAGAAGAAGCCTGAAGAAAGCTTGGTTCACTATTTTCCTTACCCTTCAAAGCCAACAGCTCCAATTCACACCAAAATGACTGTTCTCTGGATGGAGCTAAGAGTTAGACTAGAAAAATCAGAAAAATTCAACAGCATCATCATTTCAGTCAAGGAGTAACCTATGACCAACTAAGGCAGTGGCCACTGAAGATACTGAAACTGAGGGCTAAATTAACTCTAAAAAAGCTGAAAAAAACTTGCATTGCTGTCAAAAGTTCCAGATAGCATTAACAGCCCTGCAAATAGTTAAAAGATGACCACAAAATTTCCATCACTCAATTGTGGAAGGCAACAGTCCTCCTATCTAAGTTTACTTTGTTCTGACAATGTGTCGATTGTATTATCTGGATCTCAATGTTTCTGAACCAGATAAACAAACCATCAAAATTAAAATTGCTGTAAGGAATGAAGGCCTCCATAGGCTGAATATGTCAGGTCTGTCTGACGACCATCTTAAAAATCCAGACAAAATATGGTCAACACTTGAAGATCAGTTACGCTCAGCTTCAGAATACGTCATCTGAAATTCATGTCTTTTAGGCAACAACTGACCCAGACCACTGACCAGTTCATAAGTAGATACAGAGATAAGGGGTGTGATTGTGACTTCACAAGGTTAATTTTGCAGCAAGTTAGCCAACAGGTTAATTGAGCTTGTGATAACATCTATCTCAATGGAAGCATTCCAAAAATACATTTTGGACCAACTCTAAGGTTACACCATGGAAGCACTAATACAAAACGGATGCAAGTGTCTAACCATAATAATGGGTGGACAGAGTCTACTGGCTATGTATAATTCATCCACCATTGGCTCGATAGCCAATATAAGCAAGTCTATTAAGCAATGCGGGCAGTGCGGCCTCATGCACGCACCAAGAAAATGCCCAGCTTTTAAGGCTGTCTGCAAAGCATGTGGCACCAGAAGACACTGCAGGCACCAGAGGACATTGGAAACATCAGAGGACACTGGATGCACCAGTGCACAAAGCAAAGGCCAGAACAAGTGATTCAACATAATGAGAAACCACAACCAGAAGCCAGGCAGGTACAGCATTCTAACCAACAAAGAGAGCATGCCAAACAGCATAAAGACAAGATCCACAAGATGTCTAGCCAAGCTATATGATCAGACAATGAGGATGGCCAGATTATCAACATATTTTTAAAGAGCTTAAAAAGTCAATATTTGAACGACAGTTAACTCTTTTTCATGAGCCAACTGAGGAGACTATGCTTGAGGCTGATGCATCTCAAAAAGGAGTTGGAGCATGCCTTCTCCAGAAAGGGAAGCCTCTTGCTTTTGCTTCCAAGAGTTTGTCCACTGCCCAGGCTAATGATTCAAATATAGAACGTGAAACTGTGGTGCTGGTATTCACAGTTCCAAACCTACTTCTTTGGAAAGAAGTTAATTGTGGAAACTTATCATAAGTCACTTGAAATGATCTGGTGCAAACAACTAACTACCAAGGTTATGGTGCCCGCTGGTCAAAGTGTAAGGCTACAATTTGTGATGTACGCTACAAACCAGGTAATTCCTTGGTCACCATCCATAGTATCATCAAGACAATGGTGAGGACCACAGGCCACAAGGAGAACCATTGAAAACCTTGTGCTTACCCTGGGAGAAGATCACCTAACTCTGCAAAGCAAGTCATCAGCCAACGGGCTACATGACAATCTTTGAACTGAACATGTATGCTTATTCCAAATTTACAAACTTCATTCTATGGAACCAATGTGGAGTTGCTATTTCATCAAACAAGTGTGGACAAATCTCCCCATTCATCATTTGTTGATACTCACAGGAGGACATGATGCATTACTCAAAAAACAGGGCAAGATGAAAGATGCCCACAACTGGCATGTGGGTAATGAATTCCCCAACCTGAGTATCAGACAGAAAGTTTGAGTGCATCACCCAACTAATGGCACTGGGATCCAACAGAAATAATCAGCATATTCCCAGGCCCAAGATTGTATCAAGCACGAGCACCGAATGGCATGAGAGTCTGATGAAACAGAAACAATCAGAACAATCAAATCATAACAATGCCACAACCAGAAATACCAAGCAGTCCTACTGCGACTAGAACACAATCTAAAATGCAACACAAACTAAGCAACCCAACCAGCATTCTGAGAATGTACAGTAGCCTCCAGCAAAGATAACTGGATGGATACGCAAACTGCTGAGACGTTTCAGAGACTTGTAATTTTATTGCTCTATGTTAACATACATTCAGACACAATGTTAATTTGTTTTGCTTTCATGTAAATAGTTTGGTTCTTTAAGGGTAAACTTTTAGTTAGATAAAAAGGAGATATTATGATATGATGCATGACTTGCATGATGCATGACTTGCAGGCAGTCTATGAGCAGCAGTAATTGCAGTTAAGTGTACTATACTTAGCTCCCAGGGAACATTATCTGTGTATAGTCCTTTCTTCAAATAAAGAACCCGCATTATTGTCTCACCAATCCTGTGCATTATTGATGCATTTATGTTGAAGAAAAGAAGAATGTAACAGAAAGCTCCCATAATAAACTTACTGTAATGATATCCTACTGTTATAAAGGCATAGGTGAATAGGTGAGATTGAGTTGAAAGAGGAAGCTTTCTATTAACATTTAAGTTCCCTTCTTAGTTTTAACAAGTTTAGTTTGACAAGACCAAAAATGGTAAGATCTTTCTAACAACAGACCTTGTCATAATAAGTTGCAATGCAGCGGTATAAAATACAATGTTGTCTTATCTTTATATATAATTGATTGGCTTGGAGCATGTTACGTATATAACAATGTGGAACTGATTACAACACTGGAATCTGACTGAGGAGTTTAGGTAACGCCATAAACCCCCAGCAGCAAAAAAAGCAATTTATCACCATTTGTCAGAAGTCCAGACCAAATTCACAAGAGAAATAGACAGCAGGTCAGTCAGCATCCATAAAAATGGAATGCAGGTTCATGTTTCAGGTGTAAGACCTTACCTCAGGACACAGCACTGATAGGTAATCAAGCTTCTTCATAAGATGGTGGGAGTGGGGGTGAGGGTTGGTGGGGGGGTTGTTGGTGAGTGGCTGTGCAGGAGAGGGGGAAAGTCAGGAGCTGAGGAACATGACCTTGGTTTTCACTTCAGATTACTCACTTCATGTGACAAGTGTTCATAAGTTGTTGTTAACTAAGGAAATGATTCAGCTACAATGACCTCCATAGTGGTCTAGCACCAGAAAAGAACCTAGAGTGCTACCACATTATTAAAACCCAACTAGTTTACTAATCCCCTTCAAGGAACAGAACCTGCCTCACCTATCCCGAATGGTTTACACGTGAGATCGGTTTCACATTGGTAGTTAGTTGGCCTTAAATGACTTGAGGGGATAAATAATACATGCCAGTGCCATCCACATTCAGAAAAAAATAAAATCAATACACAATCAAATACCCTGCTACACATATGAAACAATTAAGTACAGTATTTTTTAGAGTAATAAAATATATACTTAGAGAGAAGCAATGTAAAATTAAGGTTCCAGCCTTCTAAATAAGAAAGAGAGATAAAAGGAAAGACAGGGAATTAAGAACAAATAAACTAAAACATTGTAACTAAATATTTGATTTCGTAATCAATACAATTTGTGTAACAATATCACTGCGGATATGAACTACAACAGTAAAATTCAAATGGCAATCTTTGGCAAGATAAATCACACTAAAATGACATACATAATAAAGAAAGGTGTTTGACAATATTTCCAAGAATTTAGTACGCACCCACAAACTCTCAGTTTTCCAATAGCTGTGTAAGTCACTCAAATTATGCAATTTATAATGTCAACTAAGAGTGAGATTTAGGCCAGTGTTCTGACTATAACAATCAGATTTTGGGCCGCAGATCATCTGCTTTGTTTGCATATTCTGCTAAAAGACCATCTTCTTATTTAGAATGAGTTTTTTCGAAACATAACAACTGAAGTAATTATAGTTTTGGAAAATGTAGGGCTGTAGCTTTAAGAATAACCCTGTGTTGTAAGATCACATGATCAGTGTAAACCAATGTATTAATAGTGCGGGGAACCTCTTTTGGAGGAGTTTTTTTTTTAGTTATGGAGTTTGATGCACACATGTAGTTGCTGATGCTGTATTGTAAATAAAATTAAATGTTTCCACTAAGAAAAGTTGTCTGAAGACCAACTCTATAACAAACTGGCAACAAGGATAGGATCAGATTTGGTGCTGTACCTTGCTCAAACTTAGTATCTAAGTTTGTTAAAAATAAAAGAAGGTATACTCATCCAAAATGCCACAGTTTGACAGAATTGATCCCTTTGAGCCAGCCACAGATGATTCATCTCAATATATAGAATGTCTTGCGTTCTTCTTTCAAGCAAACAAAATCACAGGGGTGGAAAAGAGGAGGGCGATTCTCCTGAGTATTTGTGGGAGCAAGACCTACAGTTTAATTTGAAGCTTGATGGCCCCCGGTGCCACAGATTCAAAGACTTTGAGTGAATCAGTAGACCTCATTAAGGGACATTTTCAACCCAAGCCTTCAGTCACAATGCAGAGGTTCAGGTTCAATTCATGGAATAAAGCCCTGGGGGAGACAATTGCTACCTACGTCATGAAACTAAAACAACTAGTGAAACCCTGAATGACCTGCTTAGAGATCATGCAGAGGCGTGCAGGAAGACACTATTCAGTGACAGTTGCTGGCTGAATTGAATCTTGATTTTAAGAAAGTGTTAGGAATAGCGCCGGTGATGGAAAACACAGTAAGGGATTTACAAGCAATTCAAGGGGTGCAAAATGGTGCTGTTCTTCTAGTCGAGTGGGAACAGTCAGCTGAAAGTAGTACAAAAAGCTGGGACTACACCGCGAAGCAGGAAACAGCTCCCGCTAACTGAGAAATGAGAGGAGACAGCTTAGCAATTAAATTGAAAAATAACTTTCATCAATGTGGAAACAATAAGTCTTCCAGCGTTTAGCAATTTTAAAACATAGAATGTTATTTTTGTCACCGAGGTGGACACACGATGAGACAGTGCAAAGCGAGATTTAAACAGGCCTTCAAACAAGAAACAAAATCCAATGAAGTCTATAGTCTAGAAAAGCCTGAAACAACCAATTCTGACATTTATTCATTATTCAACATAAAAGCTGGAAAGGTAGAGCCAATATTTGTTTCAGAGCAATTGAATGGTAAACTATTAAAAATGGAAGTAGACACGGGTGCTTCTGCCACTACAGTAGAAAAACACACTTTCAGATATTTAAATAAAGGTGATCAACAATTAAATTTGGAACAAACATCTGCCAAGTTGAAAACGTGCCCAGGCGAAGGAAACCAAGTAAAAGGCATCACCAGAACAACTGTTCATTATAGACACCCATGGTGGTAGAAGGTGAAGGGTCAAGCCTTCTAGGGCAAGATTGGTTGAAGGAGATTAAATTAAACTGGACTGAAATCTTCCAGTTGCGAGCAGGTGGGTTACCAGAGCTGCTAAAAAAAATGAGTAGCCAAACTGAACAGGTACCCCATTCCCAATGTTGGTGCACGGTGGGAATTGAACTGGTAAGTCTTTTTCTTTAATTGTTATAAGTTCAGTAGTCTGGTTAAAAGGTTGGTAAGGTAGCTGACTCAGCTGACTGTGTGACAGTTAACTGTCAATCATCTGAAGCCTGATTAGGGACTGAATGGGTGTTAATTACAGAGATAAAAACAAAAAACTGCGGATGCTGGAAATCCAAAACAAAAACAGAAATACCTGGAAAAACTCAGCAGGTCTGGCAGCATTGGCGGAGAAGAGCAAAGTTGATGTTTCGAGTCCACATGACCCTTCAACAGAACTAAGTAGAAATAGGAAAGGGGTGAAATATAAGTTGGTTTAGCGGGGAAGGGGGGTGGGGGAGAAGGGGGGGAGTTGTTGGGACAAGCAAGCAGTGATAGGAGGAGATAACCAAAAGATGTCACAGACAAAAGAACAAAGAGGTGTTGAAGGTAGTGATATTATCTAGAAGAATGTGCTAATTAAGATATTAAGATTGGAGAGCAGGACAAGCAAGGTAGCTCTAGTGGGGGTGGGGTGAAATAAACCATGGGTGGAATACATTTAAAAATAATGGAAATAGGTGGGAAAAGAAAAATCTATATAAATTTTCTTTTCCCACCTATTTCCATTATTTTTAAATGTATTCCACCCACGGTTTATTTCATCCCACCCCCACTAGAGCTACCTTGCTTGTCCTGCTCTCCAATCTTAATTAGCACATTCTTCTAGATAATATCACCACCTTCAACACCACTTTGTTCTTTTGTCTGTGACATCTTTTGGTTATCTCCTCCTATCACTGCTTGCTTGTCCCAACAACCCCCACCACCCCCCCTTCTTCCCCCCGCCCCCCTAAAACTAGCTTATATTTCACCCCTTTCCTATTTCTACTTAGTTCTGTTGAAGGGTCATGAGGACTCAAAATGTCAACTTTGTTCTTCTCTGCCGATGCTGCCAGACCTGCTGAGTTTTTCCAGGTATTTCTGCTTTTGTTTTGGTGTTAATTACTATTTGAAGCTTAACTAGTATGAGTCACCTCAGCTCTATTAAAGAAAGGGACTATTGCACACAAACAGGGGAGAGAGCTCATCGTGAGTAAGATACAGCCAGAGTGAGTGTAGGTATTGGCAATTTGGTGCACAGTGGGAATTCGTTACATAGGGGAAGAGGTGCTCTTTGCATTTTTTCTTTGCTATCCAACTTCTTCAATCTTCAGAGTGTGGTCTTACCCTGCTGTAGCAGTAGAGGCTACAAGGGAAAGGAATGACTGGTAAGTAGTGGGTCAGGTCGGGTAAGTATTTACTACTTTAATCGCTTATAGTTTAAGGTCTTTTTGTGGTTTATAGTTTGTATATTCTATAGTGATGAAGATCAGGAAAGAAGGGCCCTAGAGTAATTGATTTAAAAGGTTTAATTTAAAGCAATAAGTCATGGCAGGAGCGCTCAAAGCCGTGGTGTGCTCTTCGTGCTCCATGTGGGAAGCCGGGGACATTTCCAGTGCCCGGGACCAGCATGTGTGCAGGAAGTGTGCCCAGCTGCAGCTCCTGGAAGCTCGGGTTTCAGAGCTGGAACGGCGGCTGGGGACATTGTGGAGTATCCGCGAGTCTGAGACCACGTTTAGAGAGGTGGTCACACCGCAGATGAAGGGACTTGAGGAAGGAAGGGAATGGGTGACCACCAGGCAGTCCAAGAGAAACAGGCAAGTAGTTCAGGAGGCCCTGGGGTCCCGCTTGCAAATCGGTGTTTCATTTTGGAGGCTGCTGAGGGTGCTGGTTCCTGTAGGGAGTGCAGACAGAGCCAAACTTCTGGCACCACAAGCAGCCTGTCTGTACAGGAGGGGAGGAAGAGAGGAAAAGCAATAGAAATAGGGGATTCTATAGTCAGGAGAACAGATAAGCGCTACTGTGGCCATCAATGTGGCTCCAGGATGGTGTGTTGCCTCCCTGGTGCCAGGGTCCAGGATGTCACTGAACGGCTGCAGGGCATCCTGAAGGGGGAGGATGATAAGACAGAGGCCATAGTACATGTTGGTACAAATAACATAGGTAGAAAGAGGGATGAGGTCTTGCATCAAGAATTCAGGGAGTTAGGCAGTAGACTAAAAAGGAAGACCTCTCAGGTTGTAATCTCTGGATTACTCCCAGTGCCACGTGCTAGTGAGCTCAGAAATAGGAGAATAGCACAGATGAAGACATGGCTTAAAAGTTGGTGCAGGAGGGAGGGTTTTAGATTCCTGGATCACTGGGACCGTTTCTGGGGAAGGTGGGACCTGTAAAAGCGGGATGGTCTACATCTGAACCAGAGCGCCACTAACATCCTTGCGGGCGGGTTTGCTAGTGCTTTTGGGAAGAGGTTAAACTAATTCGGCAGGGGAAGGGGACACAGAATGTTAGCAGAATAGGGGCACATCATAATACAGTAAAACAATCAAGTCAGAGGGAGTACAGCTGCATTAAGTTTCAAGGGAGTAAGGCAAGGCTGGATGGCGTCTACTTTAATGCCAGGAGTATTACAGGTAAAATGGATGAGTTAAGGGTGAGGATTGACACGTGGAATTGTGATAAAGTAGCCATCACTGAGACGTGGTTGAGGGAGGGGCAGGATTGGCAGCACAACATTCCAGGATATAGAATCTTCAGGCAAGACAGGGGAGGGGGTAAAAGAGGAGGAGGCGTTGCATTATTAGTTAAGGAGTCAGTTACTGCAGAAAGGAGAGATGATATCTTGGAGGAAGCATCAAATGAAGTTTTGTGGGTAGAGTTTAGGAATAAAAAAGGGGCAGCCACATTATTAGATGTTTATTATAGACCCCCAGATAGTCAGTGGGAAATTGAGGAGCAACTATGTGCACAATTCATGGAGGTATGTAAAAACAATAACAATAGGGTAATTATATGATGTGATTTCAACCTTCCCAACATTAATTGGGATAGACATAGTGTCAAGAGCTTGAATAGAGTGGATTTCTTGAAATGTGTACAGGAGAACTTTTTAGGTCAATATGTAGAGGGTCCAACAAGGGACGGCGCAGTGCTGGACCTAATTCTGGGGAATGAAGCTGGACAGGTGGCTGAGGTGGTGGTGGGGGAGCATTTTAGTGATAGCGACCACAACATGGTACAGTTTAGGTTAATATGGACAAAAAAATAGACAAGTTTCAAAAAAATGTTTTGGATGGGGGGAGAGTGGATTTTAGTAAAATAAGGCAGGATCTGGCCAATGTAGACTGGGAACAGCTACTAGGAAAATCTACAGAGGAGCAGGGGGGTGTTCAAAAAGGAAATGGGGAGGGTACAGGCTCAACGTGTACCCTCTAGGGTGATAGGAATAAGTAACAAGCCCAGAGAACCATGATGACCAGGGATATTGAAGTTACGATGAGAAGGAAAAGAGAGATTTTTAGCAGAGGCATTAGTGGAGTACAGAAAGTGCAGGGTGGAGCTTAAGAAAGCAATTAGGAGAGCAAAGAGGGGATATGAGAAAGCTCTGGCTGGTAAAAGTAGGGAAAATCCCAAGATATTCTATAAGTATATCAATGGGAAGAGGATAACCAGGGAAAGAGTAGGGCCCATAAGGGACCAAGGGGGAAGTCTATGGGTGGGGCCAGATGACATCGCTATAGTGTTGAACGAATACTTCACATCCGTTATCACCCAAGAGAATGAGGATGAAGGTATCGAACTCAGGGAGAGAGACTGCGAGGTTCTTAAGCAAATTGATATAGGGAGTGGCAAGGTATTGGAGGTGTTGGCAGGCTTAAAAGTGGACAAATCTCCAGTTCTGGATGACTTGTGTCCCAGACTGCTGAGGGAGGCAAAAGAGGAGATAGCAGAGGTTCTGACCCAAATTTTTAATTCCTCTCTGGCCACGGGGGAGGTGCCAGAGGACTGGAGAACAGCTAATGTGGTTCCGCTATTAAAGAAGGGTTGTAGAGATAAACCAAGGAACTACAGGCCAGTGAGTCTCACGTCAGTGGGAGGGAAACTATTGGAGAAAATTCTGAAGGAGAGAATCTATCCCCACTTGGAGGCAAGGTTTGATCAGGGATAGTCAGCATGGCTTTGTCAGAGGGAGGTCATGCCTAACAAATTTGACTGAATTTTTTGAGGAGGTGGCCAGGTGTGTAGCTGAGGGTAGTGTAGTTGATGTAGTTTATATGGATTTCAGCAAAGCCTTTGAAAAGGTCCCACATGGGAGATTTATGAAGGAGGCAAATGCATATGGGATACAGGGTAATTTGATAAGGTGGATTCAAAATTAGCTTAGTTGTAGGAGACAGCGGGTGATGACAGAAGGATGCTTAAGTGACTGGAAGTCAGTGTCCAGTGGCATACCACAGGGATCTGTGCTGGGTCCCCTCTTATTTATCATTTATGTAAATGACATAGATGACTATGTGGGGATTAGTAAATTTGCAAATGACACAAAGATTGGCCGGGTGGTTAACAGTGAGATTGAGTGTCTTGGGCTACAGGAAGGTATAGACGGGATGGTCAAATGGGCAGATAAGTAGCAGATGGAATTTAACCCTGAAAAGTGTGAGTTGATACACTTTGCAAGAAGTAATTTGACAAGGAAGTATTCAATGAACCACATGACACTAGGAAGTTCTGAGGAACAAAGGGACCTTGGCGTGCGTGTCCATAGATCTCTGAAGGCAGAGGGGCATGTTACTGAGGTAGTGAAAAAGGCATATGGGAGACTTGCTGTTATCAATCGAGGCATAGATTACAAAAGTAGGGAGGCCATGTTGGAGTTGTATAGAACCTTGGTGAGGCCACAGCTGGAGTACTGCATGCAGTTCTAGTTGCCACATTATAGGAAGGATGTGATTGCACTGGAGGGGGTGCAGAGGAGATTCACCAGGATGTTGCCTGGGATGAAACATTTAAGTTATGAAGAGAGGTTGGATAGACTTGGGTTGTTTTCATTGGAGCAGAGAAAACTGAGGGGCGACCTGACCGAGGTGTACAAGATTATGAGGGGCATGGACAGGGTGGACAGAGAGCAGTTGTTCCCCTTAGTTGAAGGGTCAGTCACAAGGGGACATAAGTTCAAGGTGAGGGACAGGAGGTTTAGGGGGGGAAAAACATATTTACCCAGAGGATGGTAACGGTCTGGAATGCACTGCCTGGGAGGGTGGTGGAGGCGGGTTGACTCACATCCTTTAAAAAGTACCTGGATGAGCACTTGGTACGTCATAACATTGAAAGCTATGGGCCAAGTGCTGGTAAATGGGATTAGGTAGGTGGGTCAGGTGTTTCTCATGTGTCGGTGCAGACTCAATGGGCCGAAGGGCCTCTTCTGCACTGTGTGATTCTGTGAAGATCTATATGCCAAACTAGCAGGAGGGACAACATATACGAAGATTGACATGAGTCACGCATATCAGCAACTGGTGCTAGATGATGCCTCCTGGGAACTCGTAACCATAAATACCCACAAAGGATTATACCAATATACACGCCTGCCCTTCAGTGTTTCCTCAGCCTGTGTCATTTTTCAGAGGACAATGGAAAGTTTACTACAGGACTACCTCAGGTTGTGGTCTACCTGGACAATGTACCGATAACTGGATTCACAGAAAAGGAACACTTGGCTAACCTAGGAGAAGTCCTGAAATTATTTTTTGAAGCAGGAATGTGCCTAAAGAAGGAAAAATGCACTTATCAAGCAAATGAAATAATTTATTTGATGCCCAGGAGTTACGCCCAGTTGAAAAGAAAGTTAAAGCAATAAGAGAGGCACCTGCACCCAAGAACACACCTGAAGTTAAATCATTTTTACAGATGATAAATTATTAAGGACAATTTCTATCAAATTTATCCACAGTCCTAGTCCCTCAACATTCACTGCTAAGAAATAACTAGCGTTGGTTTTGGGAGGCACGCCATCTTCATGAAAGGAAAACGTGTTTTACACTCTTCAAATTTGTTAGTGCATTATGACCAGATGAAGGTGCAATGCAACTCCCTATGTAGTGGGAGTGGTACTATCTCACAAAATGGACAACGGCAGAGGGAAGCTGATAGGCTATGTATCCAGGACACTTACCACAGCTGAAAAAAGGTATACTCTGATCAAAATGGAAGTTCTGTCAATTATTTTAGTGTAAAAAAATTCCACCAATACGTGCATGGGCAACATTTCATGATAGTTTCTGACCTCACGCCACTTCTGGGTGTGTTTAGCAAGGCAAAGGCTATACCTCCCATAGCTTCTGCAAGATTGCAAAGATGGGCCTTAATTTTGGCAGCATATGAATAGACCTTTGTACATAGGCCAGGGATTCTTATCGCAAATGCCGATGTCCTAAGTCGCCTTCCTTTGCAAGAGAATGATGAACATGTCCCAATCCCACAGGAGCTCGTATTAGTGATGAATTTAATGGATTCCCCACCAGTCTGGGTCAGGCAGATAAGAAATTGGACAAATCGTGATCAAGTCCTGTCTCAAGTGAGAGACCAAGTGTTACATGGTTGGTCCCAGGAACCAGTCTCTGATGAATTGAAGCCATTTTCCAACTGAAAGCACGAGATGAGCAGTCAAGATGGTATTCTATTATGGGGTGCATGGGTGGTAGTTCCAGAACAAGGAAGGGGACAGCTTTTAGTAGAGTTACACAGTTGGTAAAACACTGTGCAATGTTAAGAGCGACAAAAGTTGCCTGTGGCAGCCTCATTACACCCATGGGAGTGGCCTGGTAGACCCTGGGTGTGGTTGCATGTTGACTACATCGGTCCTTTCCTTGGAACCATGTTTCTACTGTTTATAGACGCTCATTCCAAGAAGCTTATGAGATAAAGTCACCAACATCAGGCGCCGCTATAAAAAGACTACGCCAGAGCTTCAACACCATGGGCTGCCAGAGGTAATCAACTCAGATAATGGCACTGCATTTACGAGCACTGAGTTCCAATGAGACTGCAGCGTACCATCCGTCATCAAACCAATGGGCGGAAAAGGCAGTACAAACTTATAAGGTGGGAATGAAAACAGGTGATTCGTTGGAGACCAAACTTGCTTGTTTTCTATTTTACTACAGAACAACCCGCCACACTATGACAGGAGCAACAGCTGCAGAATTACTGATGAGGTGCCATCTTCAGACAAGACTAAGCCTAATACTTCCCAATTTGGAGGGGGGGGGGAAGTTGAGAAAAGTCAAGGGGAACAAAAAGCGACTCATAATTTGCATAGTGGTGAGCAACAATTTACTGTTGGAGAAGCAGCATATTTAAAGAATTTCAATGGAGAACCGAAGTGGTTACCTGGTAAAGTAAGGTCAGTGACCGGACCTTGGTTCTACCACATGGAAGTGGAAGGCCAGATCACCCATAAGCACGTGGATCATTTAAGAAAAAGAGAGAGACCCCAACAAAATGATGTTCCACCTGTAACCATTACTGAACTAGTAGTTCCTGTTGATCAACCAAGGACAGACCTGCCCAATGTCTCTGTCAGAGTGGAAGACATTGACCTGCAAATGCCCAATGAGATACCTGATGTTAATGCAGTTCCAGGGAATGTGTTTTTTATTAAAGAATCTGAAGCTGTGGAGCTGCGACATTCCACACGGATCAGGAAACCACCTGAAAGACTGAACTTGTAATTTCATGACCTGTGTAAATATTATAATGTCGTGAGATAAATATCTTTGTAAGTACAAAATGTACAGAAAATTTAAAAGGGGAGGAATATAGTAATTATACTTTTGGGAAATGTAGTACTGTAGCTATGAGAATAATCCTGTCATGTAAGATCACATGATCTACGTAAACCAAAATGCTAACAGCACAGGGAAGCTCTACGTGAGTTCTTTTTTAGTTATTGAGGTTAATGCACATGTATAGTTGCTGCTGCTGCCTTGTAAATAAAGTTAAATGTTACCACTAAGAAAAGTTGTCTGAAGATCAACTGTACAACAACAACCTCCTTAGGAAGGCAAGTTAATCCCTCTGTCTAGCCTTGCTAATAATGTGGTGACCAGAACTGCACACAGTACTCCAGCTGTGGCCTCACCAAGGTTCTATACAACTCCAACATGACCTCCCTACTTTTGTAATCTATGCCTCAATTGATAAAGGCAAGTCCCATATGCCTTTTTCACCACTCCACTAACATGCCCCTCCGCCTTCAGATGTCTATGGACACACACACCAAGGTCCCTTTGTTACTCAGAACTTCCTACTGTCATGCCATTCATTAAATACTTCCTTGTCAAATTACTCCTTCCAAAGTGTATCACCTCACACTTTTTAGGGTTAAATTCTATCTGCCCATTTGGCCATCTCGTCTATATCTTCCTGTAGCCCAAGGCACTCAACCTCACTGTTAACCACCCGGCCAATCTTTGTGTCATCCGCAAACTTACTAGTCATACCCCCACATTGTCACTTATGTCGTTTATATAAATGACGAATAATAGGGGACCCAGCACAGATCCCTGTGGTACGCCACTGGGAATTGGCTTCCAGTCTCTATAGCATCCTTCTGTCATCACCCTCTGTCTCCTACAAATAAACCAATTTTGAATTCACCTTATCAAATTACCCTGTATCCCATGTGCATTTGCCTTCTTTATAAGTCTCCCAAGTGGGACCTTGTCAAAGGCTTTGCTGAAATCCATATAAACTACACTACCCTCATCTACACACCTGGTCACCTCCTCAAAAAATTCAATCAAATTTGTTAGATGTGACCTCCATCTGACAAAGCCACACTGACTATCCCTGATCACACCTTGCCTCGATTTCTGTCTTGAACATGCTCAATGGTTGAGCTTCCACAACCCTCTGGGGTTAATAATTCCAAAGATTCACCACCTTCTGAGTCAAGAAATTCCTCCTCGAATCAGTCTTAAATGGCCTGCTCCTTATTCTGAGACTGTGCCTGCTTATTCTAGGTTCACCAGCCAGGGGAAAC
This sequence comes from Cetorhinus maximus, assembly GCF_964194155.1. Lineage (NCBI taxonomy): Eukaryota > Metazoa > Chordata > Chondrichthyes > Lamniformes > Cetorhinidae > Cetorhinus > Cetorhinus maximus. The sequence continues at coordinate 134,651,830 of NC_135883.1, forward strand.
ATCCTATCTGCATGGTGGCTGGGCCCACTTAATTGTGGGAGAGGCCCCAGGCCTGAACTTCTGCAGAGTAGCAACCGGAGTTGGATTGGCACTCCACTCCTACTTCACTACCTTAAAATCCTTTCAATCCTATCTCTCCCAACTTTCCGACTCAGGCTGGGCTAGAACCATGCAGGGCAGCACGCTCCTAGGACTTCTGTCGAGGGCTTCAGAGTTAGACGTAAGGAGGCCACGTTCCCTTTTTTACGGCACTGGCTGCCATAAGTCAGGTGAATTTAAAGATCCAGTCACTTTCAAGCTGGGGAGAAGGCAGGTTTGCAAGGTAAGTAGATAGGATTTGGGGGTTGGGGGGATATGGTGGTCAGAGGGGCGGTGAGATCGGACAGGTGGGGGGAGGTTGGGCAGTCAGAAGGGTGGCAGGCAGTCGGGGGGAGCGGGTAGTCAGGGGTTCTTGCAGTTGGGGATGAGTTTGGACAGTCAGGGGTTGTGGTTGGGCAGTCAGAGGGGAGTTCAGGCAGTACAGGGGCGGCTGTATGGCGGGGTAGGACAGCCAGGGGTGGGGAGCTGGTGGCGGGGGGTGGGGGGACGGTCAGGCAGTCGGCGGGGTCGGGGGAGGTTGGGTTGGGTCAGGCCTGGAGGGGATGTAGTTGGAATTCGGAGTTGGGGGTGTCCTGTGGGGATAGGAGTCCTATGGTGGGGTGGGGTGGTCAGGGGGTGGGGGCAGCCCCCAGAGTTTGGGGGGAGTCCAAAGGGAGGGTGGCCGTCCTGTGGGGGTGGGGAGAGTCCCAATGGAGGTTGGTATGTGTCTCTACGATAGCTACCCAGAAGCTGGAAGTGGTTTTAATTGTTTTAACTCTTCCTGGGTAACTATTACTGTAACACAGTCAGAACCAACAGAAGTTTACAATTTAAATCACATTTTTGATGTTTCCAGTGCAGGGAATTGCCCATTGGAAGTTTGCACTTCGTGGGCAATTGCTGTGCGATCCTTACCTGGGAACTTCAGGGGCCTGAGAGGGTTGGGGAGTGGGTTGGTGGTGGGGTTCCTTAGTGCATCACTGGGATACTGCTCAGATACTGTGCCCTGGAGCACGGAAGTTATGGCCCAGGGAGTGCCAGTCTCCCGGCAGTGAGGGCTGGTGGAAATAGTCTGTCAAGTTAAGAAAATTGAGAGGCCTAAAGAGCAATGTCAGTTCTGATCAAATGTGTGTCCATCTCAGGGTGTTGGATGATAGAGTCCTTACACAGTTTTGAGTTTACCTACAACATGTCAATTATCCCAGCTGAGAGTGATCTTGGACAACGTCCTTTACAATGCATTGAAGGGAGGGCCAGCTGAGCCTGCAAGTTCAGCCAAGTCCCAGAATGGCGGGTACAAAGTTGGATACTAACATGAACACTTAGTAGTGAACAAAAAAAAACACAACATTGTTTCTTCCACAGTAAAGGAAATGTCCCTAACTGCCCTGTAACGATCAATGCATGCCAACCATGTGGAGTGCGAGTACAGTTGACTCTCTGACTAAGCTACTCTCAAAAAGTAATGATGATGTGCATATGAATAAAGTGAAATCAATGTAATGTGAAATATTTAAAAGTGGAATTTAAATGAAAAAAAAAAATCAATGCCATATTTGTCCTCTCAAGTTTTATGTTAATGGCAATTTGGTCAGGCAGGAATGTTGTGGCTGTGATGCCAAGTCTCCCTGTTTGACCAGGAAGCTCTTTTATAGCTGGACATTTTTGCAGCATTGTTAGCTGATGGCAGGTTTGAGCACTGAAACGCTTCCCCCCACCGCAGAATTGCACGTGTCTCCTGTGCATGTGACTGGTGCTTTAAATTTTAATTGTAATCGTGTGGGAAATGGGGAACAGCAAGAATGTATAAGTGGCACACAGTTCTGGTTACGCTGTCAGGAATGGCACGCTATTGACAAAATCCGTCCTATTCTCCTTGAACCCGCTGCAATTTAGTGGTGGCTCAGGGATTAAATGGAGGCCCCCCAGCTTTCCTGTGCCTTCGGAAGCCACCCAGCAAACCCTGTCAGGTTTGCCAGCGGCCTAGGGTGTGGTGGGGGGGAGGTGGGCAGAGGGTCCCTTTCTGTGTCTGATCAAGGGACATGGCATCAGGATAGGGTTTGAAAGCCATCCTACTGCCTTTGCATCCGAACCCCCCTCTCCCACGACCCAAAGTATGAGGATCTGCCAGCCTGCGATTGGTTGGCAGCTCTCGGAGAGCAGGATTTCAGCCACCAGGGACCTTAGTCACATGGGAGGCCCAATGGTGGCGACTTAATAGCTTGAAAGGCATTTGATCCCATTGGGCTTCCCGCATGGAACTGATGGGGTTTTCAAAACAGCTCTTTGACTGGCGAGCAAGACCCTCTTTGGCCCGACAGATTCCTGGCCCCTGTGTCTACATTAAATACTGAAATATCCCTGTCTGACCTTTGTGCTCCAAACATCTATCTCACATCCTCATGCTCATTTTTGTCTACTTCCCAGCTATAAATATAAAGTCAGGCCAGCCCTTGATGTTAGCCATTGAGTAATAACCTACTTTAATGCGTAAATATTCCTGTCACATATGCAATATACTTAGTTAGTTCATGTAAATGTGGCACTTACCTGAAAGTGAGCGATTAACCATCCATGAAGAAAATGTTAAATGGCAATTTTAAGTGGAAAATTTTAAATCGATTCACTAAAAGGCTGTGTGATATCAAGAAAGCACTCAACTAATGACTAAATGCTGGCCACATTTCCGGCTACAGAGGAAAGCTTAAGAAATTGCATTTAAAATAAAGAATATTGAACAGTGATGGCTAAATGTTATCCATTGCCTCTCACCCCCCTGCTGGCTAACTCAGTAGGGTAAATTTGTACTTTTTGCAATAGTGTAAATAAGCCTGTCCACCATCTACAAGGCACAAGTCACTTGCCTGGGTGAGTGCAGCTCACATTGAAGAAGCTTGACACAATCCAGGATAAAGCAGCCCGCTTGATTGGCACCACGTCCACAAACATTCACTCCCTCCACCAACAACAAACAGTGGCAGCAGTGTTGTACCATCTACAAGATGCACTGCAGGAATTTGCCAAGTCTTCTTCGACAGCACCTTCCAAACACATGACCTAGAAGGACATGAGCAGCAGATAGGTGGGAACACCACCACCTGGAAGTTTCCCTTCAAGTCACTCACCATCCTGACCTGGAAATATATCACCGTGCCTTCACTGTCACTGGGTCAAAATCCTGGAACTCCCTTCCTAACAGCACTGTGGATGTGCCTACACCACATGGACTGCAGCGGTTCAAAAAGGCAGCTCACTACCACCTCCTCAAGGGCAATTAGGGATGGGCAATAAATGTTGGCCCAGCCAGTGAAGCCCACATCCCGTGAACAAATAAAAAAAAGTAGAGTTGACAACATATTTTATATCCCTCCAGATTTTTGTTTCTGTTGAAGTCAATGGGTATAAAAATCAATTTAAAATAGGTTGCTGATTTATAACCCATCATATAGCTTCATAAAAAGTCGAGATCTATCCCATTGGGTGGGGTGCCTCTGCAGCCTGTGCCAGAATAAGTTCAACACCCATGAATGAGTGAAAGAAACTGAGGATTATAAGACAAAGTCATGAGTGAGAAGAAAAATATTAAACCTTTCGAAGCTGATCCCTCATGTAACCTTGACTTTGTCATCTTAGTACTCAATTGTACATTGAAAATCTCCATTAATTATCTCTACTACCCAGCCTGACAAGTTCATCACAATACTCTTTTTCGATAAATATGCTCTTTTGGATACCTGTATTGAATTTACTTTTCACAAACGTCTATTTGTACCTGCTGCTTCTACCTTTATAAGTCACTTTGATGTAACACTCTGGGTTTACCTCATCTGCGCCATTTGATAACTTATAAGCTCTAATTTCTTGGTGTCAAAATTATTTGGGACCCTCACCGTCGTCTGCTATTTCCTCAGCAAAAGATTGGCAGAAACCTTGGAGAAACGAGGCCAGCGGATGATTGGGAGAATTCTCATTGCTCCCACATTGTTAAGCTTGTCTCGCAACAACGTTAATATCTTGCTGTTGTATTAATGATAGGTTGTTGTTTTCCTGCTTCTCTTTGATAAGCTCCAAAGAAAAAGCTTCTCCCAATGGCACTCTGTAATCTGTTGCTAAGAAATGAGAAATAAGAAATTGTAAACGTTTGTCCTTTAGGGGATGAGCCTGGGAAATTAATAATGGAAAATATGGAAATTGCAGATACTTTGCAATGGTAGAAGACATTGAAAACATCCCAATAATAGGAGAAAATCAGGTGGCAAAAGGGAGGGAGGAACTTAAAACAGTCATCATGAGAAAAGGTATGAGGCAAGTTTATGAGAGCAAATGCTGATAAGTTCCCTGGACCCGATGGCCTGCATTCGAGCATGTTAAAATAATTGACTGCAAAGATAGTGGATGCATTGGTTGTACTCTTTCAAACTTTCCTAGGGGGGGATTTAATGCTCCCACGTTGGTGGGTTTGATGGCTGAGGGGGCCATTTAAATCCAGACAGCCTTCCCGCTGTCTACCTGCTTATCCCTGCTCCCAATGCAGTTTTACCAATGGCTGGGATGGCATTGGGTTGCCCACCTACCAGCGGAGCAATTGAGGCCCTTATGTGGGCAATTAATGCTCATTTAAGGGCCTCATCCCACTGCCACTGGGGTTGAACCAGCAGTGGGAGAGGCCCATGCCAGGCGGTCAGCCCAGCAGAAGTCCCTGCATGGTCTGATCGTGGGCAGCGGGAGGGCCACTCCTTAATTGACGCCTTAGGTCCATCAGAAGGGTCCCCCAAGGTGTAATAATCCCAGGTTCCCTCCCCAATGGCCTTTCAAATCCTGGCCACCAAGCCCCTCGCTATCACTCCTCACTGACCCCCAAACGCTTACAAAGTTCTGATCAATCACAGCTCCCTTCCTCATCACCCGAGTGCAGTACTGGTGGTGGCCACCGCCCCAGCAGGCGCTACTGGTACTGGAGACCGCTGCTGGCCTTTGATTGGCTGGTGGCTTTCTAAGGCTGGACTTATTGTCCCTGTAGGGCAGAAATAATCCTGCCTCCAGCCTATAATGGCCAATTGATTGTGGGGCCATTGTTCATCCTCTGGGCAGGCTTTGCCCTGACCTTTTAGCTGGGGGGTGGCGGGGGGTGGGATGTGGGGGTGGGTGGGATGTGGGGGTGGGTGGGTGGGGAGGAGGGGTTGGCACAATGGCACCATGTATAATTCAGCCCCTAGATTCTGGAAAGATTCCAGTGGATTATAACATGCTTCCCTCACTGTTGCTAGGTCAAGAACCTGGAACTCCCCTCCTAAAAGTGCTTGGGTCTTTCTACGCTAAATGGACCGCAGCTATTCAAGAAAGTGTCTCACCACCACCTTCTCAAGAGGAATTAGGAGTGGCCAATAAATGCTGGCCTTGCCGGCAATGCTCACATCTCATGAAAGAATTAAAAGATGTTTTAGAAAACCTGTTCAAGAAAGGAAGGAGACAGAAAGCAGGAGCCTATAGGCCAGTTAGCCAAACATCTGTCATTGGGGTAATGCTGGAATCCATTATTAAGGAAGTGGTAGCAGAAAATCATAATACAATCAGACAGAATCAACATGGTTTTATGAAGGAATAATAGTGTTTTACAAAGTTATCAGAATTCTTTGAGAATGTAACAAGCAGGGTGGATAAAGGGGAGCCAGTAGATGTAGTGTATTTGTATTTCAAAAAGGCATTTAATAAGGTGCCACATAAAATCTTACTACACAAGATAAGAGGTCATTGTGTTGGGCAAATATTAGCATGGATTGCAGACTGGACAACTAACAGGAAAGGGAGATCAGGGATAAATGGGTCATTTTCAGCATGACAAGTGTAGCTAGGGAGTGCCATAGGGATCAGTGCTGGGGCCTCAACTATTCACAATCTATATTAATGAAGAGACCTGGGTGGGAGGAAGGGTGGATTTTATGAAGCCCACAAGAGTGAGAAACATGGTGTGCAGGGTGGCTTAATTAGGTAGGATGAGAAACATTGATATCCGAACGGTGAGTTGAGTTGCAAAGATAAATCAACGGCATGTTTACAGTGTGTTGAGCATTATGCCGGCCTGTGGCAATTCCTACTTGTAAAACATTTACATGCCATGAATACTCATGAGCATAAAACTTTAAAAAAAAATGATTTCCTACCTTCAAGATAAAATTAGCAGAACATGAGAATCCCGTGGCTCCCGGTTCTTGAACAGTTAAAAGTGACATGCACCTGCAGGTTTTGTGCAGTTGTGTGTAAGGTCAGCAGTTTTTCTTGTGTAACCCTATGGTACAAGGGAGGGGAGCAGGAGGATAGACCCTTGCATGGAGGCTTGGGACCAGCAAGAGTGACTCACTGGTGAGGGTGCTGTGGAATGGAGTTGGGGGCATGGAAGAGCGATCCAGAGGCGGACGGAGGGTGCACGGAGGAGTGAAGTGGGAAGGGCCTGGTCTATTGGGCACATTGGGGGTGGTGGCGGGGACAGTCAGTCAAGAAAAAAAAATGAGAGGCCTAAAGGGCAGCATAAGTAATGTCCAAATGTGTGTCAATCTCAGGATGCTGGCTGGCAGAGTCCTTACAGAGTTTTGAGTTCACCTACAACATCTCAATTACCAGCACTGAGATTGCTCTCAGACAATGTCCTTTACAATACATAGAAGGGAGGGCCAGCTGAGCCTGCAAGTTCAGCCATGTCCCAGAGTGGCGATATTATTCAATAAAGAGTGAACACAAAAACATATTGTTTCTTCCACAAAAAAGGATATATCCCGAACTCCCTTGTAACCATTGTCATGAAGATGTGCTTATTTCAGATAGTGATTTTTAATCCATTGGCTGGAAACTTGGACTTAACTTTTAAGAACAGACTTTTTAAAACAACAGGCTAAAAAGGATGGATGGAAATCACAGGCAAAAAATGGCTGCCCCAATTTGCATTCCACATTCCACATTCCACTTCTTAAGGATGGAGACGCCACGGCTACAAGGAGCCCCCCGAGACAATAAACCCCTGAGGAATGTGAATGAGCCTATCCCCTATGCCATTAACAAGACATTTAAGACAAGCACCTGAGATTCAACTGCTGGAGACAGGACAGTAAATCTAATCACTTGGACCATGAGACAATGGGCAAAATCATCCCAGGTTTGCGAAAAGTGCAGGTGGGTTAAATGGCATTTTAACCGTTGGCCGCAATGGTGGGTTTTCACACCGGATCGTCCCAAACCCAGCGCATTACTTTTGCATTCTCAGGAAACACATTGTTTCCATGGAGGGCAGGGTCTCATTCGCCCGCCACAACATCACCTCGCCGCTTCACCGTGTCAGGCACCATATTTAAAGTCCAGCCGTGCACACATCCCAGTGCTTCCAGCCAACAACTACTGCAGGGAAGATGTCCATGAAAGACAAAAAGACTGCAACACCCAGGTTTAATGACGCCTCACTGGAATGCTATAGGATACTGCAGAGACCTGCCGTGATGTCCTCTACCCTCGCTTTGGTCACAGGATGGGCAGCGGCATCATCAATCGAGCATGGCAGGAGGTGGGAGTGGTGACCAGTGCCAATGCTTCACAGAAAAGGTTGGCCATCCAATGCAGATAGAGAATGAATGATCTTATCCGTGCAGCCAGGGTATGGTAACCATCTCATCACTCTAAACTCACACACTCAAGCCCATCACATATTCACTGGCATCTCACTCACTGTCAGCTCAAAGGACATCCCCACCCATTCTCACACATATAACCATGTGTTATATGGTTATATAACCATCTGGCCTCTTCTCCTCTGGAGACTGCCTCCTCAGCCCTCACCATCTGGAGGCCACTTGCGTAGATCAACATGTGTCCCCACAGACACCCAGGGATACCCACCTTCCATAATAAAGCTCTCGTCCTGCAGCCTCTTCCCTTGCTTGAGGCCACTTCTCCCCCTTCCCCAAGCAAGACCTTGCCCTGCAGCCATTCAAAAGCCACCCACATATGGCTGATCTGGTAGGTACAGACCTACCCATGAGCCCCTCTAAAAGTGATGTGGTGCTGCCTGTGAAGCTTGGCGCTGATGACTGAGTGCTGACTGAAGCAAGGTAGGCAAACAAACCTTGAGGTCCCAGGTGAAGTGCAGCCCACCAGGTGCACGTCGCTTAGGTGCTGTTGTGAAACACGTTGGCGTGTTTTTCCACAGACGTGGGCGGACGATCCAGTGGGAGGGATGGCGGGCTGGCCTTATAATGATATGCTGATGCATTACAATGAGGTTCCCGTAGTCCAATGGCGGGAAACACGGCCCGACATAGGCAGGCTGAGTGGACGATCGCAAACTGGCTTTACGATGTCGTGAAACCAATCATGCCATACTGTCCGCTCATGCCACCGAACACGCCCGACTCCGGCGGGCACGGAAAATCCTTGCCAATGGTTAAGGTAACTTTGCAGATGTGAGCTAACCATGCTACCTTTTGGAGTACATGAACAACAGTCTTTTTTGGATTCCCTCCTCTGAAAGTGGAGAGGTCAAGCCTGATGACCAGCAAACCCATTTTGTTGGCTAAAAAATATAAGTTCTGGGCAAAGTTGGGGCTGAGATGCTGATGAACTGAGGACAAGCAGCTGAAGCTGTTGGGACTTAGCTCTATCTCCAACCTTCCTGGCAAGCTGTGAGCCCTGTTTGCTGATCAAGAGCAACCAGAGGTATAGCTACTGTGAGCAGAGACCATTTAAAACAGAAATTCTGCTCAGCATCACTCTCTCCAGAGGAACAAACAAATGAACAGGCCGCAACTTTAAATCAAAACATCAGGACCACCAAAAGAGTGTCCGACCAGCAGAGTCGCCGATCCACTGACCGTATATTCCTTATACTTAGAAACATAAAAATAGGAGCAGGAGTAGGTCATTCGACCCTTCAAGCCTTCTCCACCATTCAATATGATCATGGCTGGTTCTCTATCTCAATGCCACACTCCCGCTTTCTCCCCAGACCCCTTGACGCGTTTAGAGTCCAGACATCTATCTATTTCCTTCTTAAATATATTCAGTGACTTGGCCTCCACAGTCATCTGTGGTAGAGAATTCCACAGGTTCACCACCCCCTGAGAGAAGAGGTTTCTCTTTGTTCCAGTTCTAAATAGCCTACCCTGTATCCTGAGACTGTGACCCCTCATTCTAGACTTCCCAGCCAGAGGAAACATCATCTCTGCATCCAGTCTTTCCAGCCCTGTCAGAATTTTATACATTTCAATGAGATCCCCTCTCATTCTTCTAAACTCCAGTGAATACAGGCCAATCGACCCAATCTCTCCTCATACGACATTCCTGCCATCCCAGGAATTACTCTGGTGAACCTTTGCTGCACTCCCTCTATGGCAATTATATCCTTTCTTAGGTAAAGAGACCAAAACTGCACACAATACTCCAGGCGTGGTCTCACCAGGAGGCCTTGTACAGCTGCAGAAAGACATCCCTTCTCCTGTAATCAAGTCCTCTCACAATAAAGGCCAACATACTATTTGCCTTCTTATCTGATTTTTACACCTATGTGCTTGCTTTCAGTGATTGGTGTACAAGGAAACCCAGGTCCCTTTGTACATAAACATTTCTCTATCTATCACCATTTACATAATACTCTGCCATTCTGTTTTTCTTACCAAAGTGGATAACTTCACACTTATCCACGTTATACTGCATCTGTCATGTATTTGCCCACTCACTCAACTTGTCTAAATTGCCTTGAAGCTTCTTAACATCCTCCTCACCACTCGCATTCCCATCAAGTTTTGTGTCATCAGTAAACTTGGAAATATTACATTTGGTTCCCTCATCCAAATCATTGTTTTATATTGTGAACAGCTGGGGCCCAAGCACTGTTACCTGCGGTACCTACTAGTCACCGCCTGCCACTCTGAATAAGATCCATTTATTCCTACTCTCTGTTTCCTGTCTGCTAGCCAATCCTCAATCCATGCCAATATATAATCCCCAATCCCATGTGCTTTAATTTTGCACACTAACCTCTTGTGTGGGACTTTATCAAGAGCTTTCTGAAAATCCAAATACATCACATCCACTGGTGCTCCCTTATCTATTCTACTAGTTACATTCTCAAAAAACTCCAGTAGGTTTGTCAAATATGATTTCCATTTCATAAATCCATGTTGCCTTTGTCTAATCCAGTTGGTATTTCCTAAGTGTCCTATTATCAAATCCTTTATAATAGACTCTAGCATTTTCCCTACTACTGATGTTAGGCTAACCAGTCTGTAATTAACTGTTTTTTCCCTCCCTCCTTTTTTAAATAGTGGGATTTTATTTGCCACCCTCCAATCTGCCAGGACCGATCCAGAATCTACAGAATTTTGGAAGATGACAACCAACACATCCACTATTTCCATGGCCACCTCCTTTAGTAACCTGGGATGTAGGTTATCAGGCCCTGGGGATTTATTGGCTTACAGTCCCATTACTTTCCCCAGCACTATTTTTTTAGTAATATTATTTTTGTTCAATTCCTCCTTCTCACTAGGCCCTGGGTTCCCTAGCATTTCTGGGGAGTTATTTGTATCTTCCCTCGTGAAGACAAAACCAAAGTTGTTGTTTAATTGCTCTGCCGTTTCCTTGTTCTCAATTATAAATTCTCCTGTTGCGGACTGTAAGGGACCTACATTTGGCTTCGCTAATTTTTTTCTTTTTACATACTTCTAGAAGCTTTTATACTCCTTGCAAATTTATTCTCATGCTTTATTTTTCCCCTCTTAATCAATCTCTTGGTCCACCTTTGCTGAATTCTAAACTGTTCTCAATCCTAAGGCTTGCTATTTTTTCTAACAACTTTATATGACTCCTCTTTGGATCTAATACGATCTTTAATTTATTTTGTTAGCCATGTTTGGTCCACTTTTCCTGTTGTGTTTTTGCACCTGAAAGAAGTGTAGACCTGTTGCAATGCATATGTTCATCCTTTAAGTATTAGCCATTGCTTATCCACTGTCAAGCTTTTTAATGAAGTTCCCCAATCTATTTTAGCCAACTCATGCCTCATATCTTCATAGTTTCCTTTGTTTAGATTTAGGATCCTAGTTTCGGATCAGGCTAGTTCACTTTCCATCCTAATGAAGAATTCTATCATGTTATGGTCACTGTTCCCTGAAGGACCCCACACAACAAGATTAACCCCCTTTCATTGCAAAATATCAAGTATAGGAAACCTGCTGCCTAGTTGATTCTTCGACGTACTGGTCTAAAAAACCATTTTGTACACGCTCCAGGAATTCATCTGCCACATTATTATTGCTAATTTGGTTTGCCCAGTCTATATGTAGATTAAAGTCATCTATGATGACTGTAGCATCCTTGTTACGTGCATCTCTAATTTCCTGTTTAATACTGTGCCGTACCTTACCACTACTACTTGGATGCCTATAGACAACTTCCACTAATACTTTCCACCCCTTGTTGCTTCTTAGCTCCACCCAGACTGATCCTACATCTAGATTTTTTGAGCCAATATCCTCTCTCACTAACGCACTGATTTCATCATTAACTAACAACGCTACCCCAGCTCCTTTCCCTTTTTGCCTGTCCTTCCTAAGTAGAGTACCCTTGTGTATTCGGTTCTTAGCCTTGCTCACCCTGCAGCCATGTCTCCGTAATCGCAATCATATTGTACCTGTTTACATCTATTTGCAGTGTTAATTTATCTACCTTATTGCAAATGCTCTGTGCATTCAGATACAGTGTCTTTAGAGTTGTAACATTTTTGCACATTTTTTGTACTTTGCCCCTATTTGCTGATAAACCTTGTTTCCTCTGCCTTCGACTTTTAGAACAAAGAAAAGTACAGCACAGGAACAGGCCCTTCGGCCCTCCAAGCTTGCGCCGATCATATTGCCCGTCAACTAAAACATTTTGCACTTCCGGGGTCCGTATCCCTCTATTCCCATCCTATTCATGTATTTGTCAAGCTGCCTCTTAAACACCACTATCGTACCTGCTTCCACCACCTTCTCTGGCAGCGAATTCCAGACACTCACTACCCTCTGCATAAAAAACTTGCCCCGTACATCTCCTCTATAGTTTCTCCTCTCACCTTAAATCTATGTCCCCTAGTAATTGACTCTTCCACCCTGGGAAAAAGCTTCTGACTATCTACTCTGCCCATGCCACTCATAATTTTGTAAACTTCTATCAAGTCGCCCCTCAATCTCCGTCGCTCTAGTGAGAACAATCTGAGTTTCTCCAACCTCTCCTCATAGCTAATAACCTCCAGACCAGGCAGCATCCTGGTAAACCTCCTCTGCACCCTCTCCAATGCCTCCATATCCTTCTGGTAATATGGCGACCAGAATCGCACGCAATATTCCAAGTGTGGCCTAACCAAGGTTCTATATAGCTGCAGCATGACTTCCCAGCTTTTATACTCAATACCCCTGCCAATGAAGGCAAGCATGCCATATGCCTTCCTGACTACTTTATCCACCTGCGTTGCTACTTTCAGTGACCTGTGGACCTGTACACCCAGATCCCTCTGCCCATCAATGCACTTAAGGGTTCTGCCATTTACTGTATAATTCCTGCCTGTATTAGACCTTCCAAAATGCATTACCTCGCATTTGTCCAGATTAAACTCCATCTACCATTTCTCCTCCCACGTCTCCAACTGATCTATATCCCATTGTATCCTTTGGCAATCCTCTTCACTTTCTGCAACTCCTCCAACCTTAGTGTTGTCTACAAACTTACGAATAAGCCCAGTTACATTTTCCTCCAAATCATTTATGTATACTACAAACAGCAAAGGTCCCAGCACTGATCCCTGCAGAACTCCACTAGTCCCAGCTCTCCGTTCAGAAAAGCACCCTTCCACTGCTACCCTCTGTCTTCTATGACCAAGCCAATTCTGTATCCATCTTGCCAGCTCACCTCTGATCCCGTGCGACTTTACCTTCTGTACCAGTCTGCCATGAGGGACCTTGTCAAAAGCCTTATTGAAATCCATGTATATAACATCCACTGCCCTTTTGCTTTCTACTTTTCTGTCTTTCATTCCTATCTTTGTTTCCCTCTCTTGTGTCTCCCTGCTCAGGTTGCCATCCCCCGCCACTTTAGTTTAAACCCTCCCCCACAATACTAGTGAATGCCCCTGCGAGGAAATTGGTCCCAGTCCTGCTGGGGTGCAACCCGTCCAGCTTGTACTGGTCCCAACACCTCAGGAATCTAAATCCCTCCCTCCTCCACCATCTCTCCAGCCACGAATTCATCTCGTCTATTCTCCTATTCCTGATCTCTCTAGCACGTGGCACTGGGAGAGTGAGATTATTACCTTTGAGTTTCTGCTTTTCAATTTATTTCCTAGCTCCCAATATTCTGCTTTTGGGACCTCATCCCTCTTTTTACCTATGTCATTGGTACTGACATGGACCACAAACTCTGGCTGTGCACCCTCCCTCTTCAGAATGTCCTGCAGCCACTCAGTGACATCCTTGACCCTGGCACCAAGGAGGCAACATACCATCCTGGTGTCAAGTCTATGGCCACAGAAATGTCTGTCTGTTCCCCTTACAATAGAATCCCCTATCACTATTGCTGTCCCACTCGTCTTTTCTTCCCCCCCGCCGGGAAGCTGAGCAAGTCATGGCACCATGGACTTGGCTCTTGCTTCATTCCCATGAGAAACCATTCCCCTAGCAGCATCCAAAACAGAAAATCTGTTAGAGAGGAAGATGGACCCAGGGTACTCCTACACTACCTGCTCAGGGCTTTTACTCTGCCTGGTGGTCATTCATTCCCTTTTTGCTTGTGCTCTCTTTACCTGTGGTGTGACCGCCTCACTGTAGGTGCTATCCACAAAGATCTCATCCTTGTGGATGCTCCACAGTAGCTCCAACCACAGCTCCAGCTCTGAAACATGGATTTTAAATAGTTGCAGCTGGAGACACTTCCTGCACACATGGTCACCCTGGACGCTGGAACTAACCCTGAATTCCCACATTGAACAGGAGGAGCATTCCACGTGGCCGAGCTGCCCTGCCATGTCTTCCCCTTAAATTACTCCCTTTACTTTTACTTCCTCTAGTTTAGAGAAAATCAAGGACAGTAGAAATACTCACCATGCCCTACTTACCGAGGCTGCCATTCATCTCCCTGAGGAAAGGTAGAAAATGAAAGGATCATTTCCTTCCCTCTTCACTCAACTCCCTCACTCACTAAACTCCAACTTAAGCTCTCTAATTCAGCAGAAAGCAGCACCCCAGTGCAAACAATTCAGCACTGTAGATGGTCTGCTGTTATGCTCCCTGAATCTAGCTTCTGAAAACCTGTTTAAGCCAGTTATCTAACTAACTATCTGCAGCTACAAGCAGAGTCTGTATAACCCCCTTTTTAAAGCTGGACCAAAACTCACCTTCTCCAATCCAAAGGGCAACTTTTAGTTAATCGCTATATTAAAGAAAGACTAAATGTTAGATAAAAATTAGCCCTTAAATTAACACTTAAAAGTCCCTCACTCACCAAACTCCAAATAAGCACTCTAATGCAGTCCAAAGCAACACTCCAGTATGGTCTCGAATTTGATCAACATATCCTTCCTCACTGTAATCTGTATATGTGTGTGTGTGTGTGTGCGTGTGTGTGTGTTGGGGTGTGGGGGTCTCCGAGTGCATGTGGAAGTTGGTGTGTCTTTTATTATTTTACCCAGATCATTGTAAGTACAAAAAAACTTACCTCTTTCTAAGTTGAACTCAAGGAAACCTGATCTAATTCATCCTTTCATGACCACAGCGCGTAAATAATTAAACACTTAGAGAGTTGGCAAGTACCTCCTTTTAAATTATAAAAACCCTGTTATGATCAAACAAGGAATGGGAAAAGAAGGGAACCATTTCACATTTCCTCACCCGATTGTAACACCATCAACCATGCCAGCGTGCCAACCATGCGGCATGCAAGTACATTTACCTGTCTGACTAAGTTAGTCTCAACAAATAACGGCGATGCCCACATGAATAAAGTGAAACCAATGTAATGTGAAATATTTACAAGTGAAATTTAATTTTGAAAAACATCTGTGCCATCTTTGTCCCCTCAAGTCTTATGTTAATAGCAATGTAGTTCAGCAGGAAAGTTATGTCCATGATGCAGAGCTCCCTGTTTGACCAGGAGACTCTTTAATAGGCTGCCTGTAGTTGCAGCATTGTCAGCTGATGGCAGATGGCCATTGTCAAATGAAAAGCTTCCCCACCACAAAATCGAATGTGTTTTGCAATCACACCATTATTGTAATCATGTGAGAAATGGCAAAAAGCGAGAAAGTGGAAGTGATGCACAGTTCCAGTTATGACGTTGGAAATGACAAAGTTCCAGCCCTGGTGTAATGTTGCCAAATTTGCTGAAAATACAAAAAATGGTACGAAAACAAGTTGTGAGGAGGATACAAAGAGCTTCCAAAGGGATATAGGTAGGTTAAGTGAGTAGGCAAAAATTTGACAGGTGGAATATAATGTGGAAAAATGTAAGGTTATTCGCTTTGGCAGAAAGTATAGAAACATATTATTTAACTAGAAAGATACTGCAGAATACTGTGCTACAGAAGGATCTGCCTCTCCTCATAATTGAACCACAAAAAAGTTAGCCTGCAGGGATACTAAGTAATTAGGTAGGCAAATGGAATGTGGCCTTTATTATAAGGGGGATGGAGTACAAAGGTAGGGAAGCCTTGCTACAACTGTACAGGGCACTGGTGAGACTATACCTAGAGTACTGCATTTTTAAGCAGGGACATAATTATATTGGAGGAGGTTTAGAGAAGGTGCACTAGGTTAGTTCCTGGGATGAAGGGGCGATCTTATGAGGAAAGGGCGAGCAATTTGGGCCATCTTCACTTTACTTTAGAGGAATGAGACGTGATCTTATTGAAATGCATATGATTCTCAGGGAGCTTGACAGGGTAGCTGGTGAAAGGGTTTCCCCTCATGCCTAGGGGGCATAGATTCAGAATAAGGGGTTGCCCAATTAAGATAGAGATTAGGAAGAATTTCTTCTCTCAGAGGGTCATTAATCTTTGGAATTCTCTTCCCCAGACAGCTGTGGTGGCTGAGCCATTGAAAATATTCAAGGCTGAGATCGGCAGATTCTTGAACCATAGAGGAGTCAAGGACTATGGGTAATAGTGAGGAAAGTGGAGTTAGGCCAATGTCAAATTAGCCATGATCTGATTGAATGGCAGAGCAGGCTCCAGGGGCCGTATGCCTACCCCTCCTCTGAGTTCTCATATTCTTATACAAATGTGTAGGTGAAGCCATAATGACCTTCCCTCCTTTCCTCTGTGCTCTTACATACCTAGTTTACATTTGTGCAACCAAATGGATACAGGAAGTATTCAGTAAGGTTATGAATTTAAAGCATGCAGCAGGGGAAGATGATATAATGATCAACAGTGCAGCGTATTGCAGTGCTTTGAATAAAGGTGTCTCAGGTTCATTATTCATTCCATTGCAATGAGGACATCCGTCAACAATTATGTGCAGATGTTGAGGTTTAGAATGAGAGGAAAAAATGCAGCAATCAAAACAAAAGAAATTCTGCTGTTCAGTATTGCTGCTCCAGAAATAAATAGAATGATGGCATACCTTAATACAATTGTACTTGCATCATTTATCCAGCTTGACACAGATGCTGGCCAAAATTCAAGTTCAATGGCAAAAGTGAACTTAATAGTTTCCAAATGTTATGATTGTTTCAGATGTATTATAGAAGGCTAGAAAAGCGTTATTACACCATGATGGGGATGATCATATTATTGACATATCGCAGTAAAGAGGTGTGATAAATGATTATGTTGTGAGTTAATCCAGGGCTTGTTTCAGAATTAAAGAGCTTTAACAGAATCCACACCATTGAAATAACCCTGTTGTAATAGCAGTAATGAGTATATTAAGGGATTCACATAAAACTCCCTTGTTTGCTCTATTACCAAAAGAAATAACCCATTTAAAATAAAAAGGTTAACAATTTGACTGAAATAGTAAAGGAAGAAATGTGGTCGCTGTTGCAAGGTAGGGAGAAACAGCAGAAATTTTGCACAAAGCAAGGTCCCACAATCAGCAAATGAGACAAATGGCCTGATAATCTTTTTATTTTAGTGGTGTTCGTTGAGAGGTGTCCTGGCGTCTTCTTTGAGTAATGCCACAGGATCTTTTATGTGCACTTGAGAGGGAAGGCAACATTTTGGTTTCCCATCTCATACTAAAAGATTGCACTTCCACCAGTCCAGCACCCCCTAAGTACCACACTGATTTTGTTTGATAACAGTCCTGGGAAACACTTTGAGAAGTTTACTATTAGACATTTGGTAGTACAGAACTTGAGTACTGCTGAAAAAAGAGACACACTTTTGAAGATTTTTACCTTGCACTCATTAGAATAGCTTGCAGGAATTTTCCAATAGTTGTTCCCTTGCTACTGTTGAAAATTTCCTGCGAACTATCCTGATGAGTGCAAGGCAAAAAGCTTTGATAGCATATCTCTTTTTTCAGCAATACTCAAGTTTTACTATGTCAAAGGTGCTATATAAATGTAAGTTGTTGTTGAAGTGAACCTAAATTATTTGCTTAAGTCAGTGGGTCTTGAACCCTTGAGTAAGGAGAAAGTGCTATCACTGAAATTTCGTGCAAATTCATCACTAGTTACGAAGCATGGCAAGTGAGCTACTTGATACACAGCTTTAATAATTAGAAACTAAGTGCAAATTTACAGATGTACATTAAGAGATGGAATCACAACTTATCCCAAGCTGCACTTCCTCCTGCCTGAGGCAATGAATGCTGTTGTACCTGCATACAATCCTGAAAGTCCCACTGGCGGCAGTTCATGCATTCAAAATCGCAGCATACAATAAGTGCCAGTCAGAACAATGGCACACATAGCTAACATATGCCATAATACATTCCCTGACCAACCAGAAACACATAGAAGTAAAGCAGCATCAATCTTTGATCAACAGATGCTATAATTGTCAAACTGATTACTCCAACATGTACATTGCCAATGTAAATTATTCAGGCTGTGTGGCAAACAGAATCACTTTGTAAGATGTTGATGTGTAGATGGAACTACTGAATGAAATGCAGCCTGAATTTCTAAAAGCTAGTGCACAAAGTGAATCAGGTTCAGCCAAAAGATAATACTGACGGGTCAGGTCATAATACATCCTAATTATCAGGACAAATGCTAAGTATACAAGTTTTGCATGCTGTTTGGCCTATTCCAAATAATTAACAGTTGATATAGTCATGCAGAATAGCCTTGCCAAACCAATTTCAAATGAACATTTTCCTTCATACTTTGAATTCAGAGAAAAACTGCAGCAAATGAGCCCAAAACAAATGCTGTTAATGTTCTTGATGGAAGTAGTGATAAAACGCTGCTGCTATGGGAACATGAACTATACTAATTCTTACCAAACTGTTATGCAGCTGCACATCAGAGCATCAGTGAATCTCTGGCAGAATTTCTGTTGAATTTCCAAAGCTCACTGGTCCAGTAGATGATGTGGACATTAGTAAACAAATCAAGGGCTGAAAAGGAAAATCAAGATACATGCAGATCACTAATTCAGAGTTAACCCACTGAAGGTCAAAGAAGCTGCTTCAAATATTTATTTAACTTTCCCTTAAAAGATGCGTTAGCCTGTGCCTCAACTATTCCCTGTGCCAATCATTCCATACTTTGACTATCTTTAATATGAAGAAATAACTTATAACTTCTCTTCTCATGTTCTTACAGATAATTTTAAATTATGACCCCACAACATTGGCTCCTCATTGGGAAAGCTTTCCTTCAGATTAATCAAGCAACAGACTGAGATATTTATGCCAACAGAATCAGATCTTTCAGCCAATGTCCCAGACACTGCCTCATCATCCCTGGAATGACCTGTCCCACAGGCAGGACAGACCCACCAGAAGTGACGACACAGTGTTAGACAGTTGAGAGGGAGTGGCCCTGTGAGCCCGCAACATTGATTCTGGACCTAATGAAGCCTAATGGCATGAGCTCAAAAATGGGCAAGAAAATATCTTGCTAATTACCACCTACTGCTCTCCCTCAGCTCATGAATCAGAACTCCTCCATGATGGACACCGCTGGAAGGAGACTATGAGGGTAGAAGAACACAAAATGTACTTTGGATGGGGGACTTCACAGTTCAGATGTTAATCCATCACCAAGAGTGGCTTATTAGCACCTATACTAACTGAGTTGGCTAAGTCCTAATGGATATAGCTGCTGAATTGGACCTGCAGCAGCAAATGAAAGAACCAACATGAGGGAAAATCTACTTGACCTTGTCCTCAACAACCTACCTGTCACAGATACGAAGACCAAAATGCAATAGATGGATCTAAACGATCTCACAACCAAGAAATCAGGTCTATGCTCTGCAGTTCTATCGCATCTGGTTATGAATGGTGGTGGACAATTAAGGGGAGGAGTAGGCTCGACAAATATCTACATCCTCAATGATGGTGAAGCCCAGGACATGTGTGCAAAAGACAAGACTGTGGCATTTCCAACCATCTTCAACCAGAAGTGCTGAGTGGATCATCCATCTCAGCCTCCTCATGAGGTTCCAGAGATACCAATCTTTAGGCAAGCACTCCATATGATATCAAGAAATGGCTGAGCGTACTGAATACCACAAAGGCTATGGGCCCTGAAAACATCCCAGCTGTAGTGCTGAAGACTTGTGCTCAAAAAATAGCCATACTCATAGCCAAGCAATTCTGGTATACAGCTGCAACATTGGCATCCATCCAACAATGTGGAAAATTGCCCAGGTGTGCCCTGTCCACAAAAAGAAGGACAAATCCAATCTGGCCAATTATTACTCCATTGGTCTACCATCAGTGGTGATGGAACGTTTCATTAACAGTGCTATCAAGCAGCACTTATACAGGAATAACTTGCTCACTGGCTTTTGTCAGGGATACTCAGCTCCTGACTTCATTACAGCCTTGGTCAAAACATGGACAAAAGGGATGAGTTACATAGGTCAGATGAAAGTAACTGCCCTTGAAGTCAAATAAAAACATTTGACCAAGTGTTGCATCAAGGAGTCCTAGCAAAACTGAAGACAGTGGAAATTGGGGGAAAACACTCCACTGGTTGGGATCATACCTTGCACATAGGAAGATGGTAAGATGTTTATGGTCATTGGAGGCCAATCAACTGAGCTCTAGAACATCGTTCCAAACGTTCCTCAGGGTAGTGTCCTAGGTCCTACCATCTTCATCTGTTTTATCAATGACCTTCCCTTCCATAACTTTGGAGATAATGAAGCAGTTTACATTCACATATAGCAAGACCTGAGGTGGAATCATCCCAGATTTGCACTAAGTGGCCTCAATGGCAGCTTTACCCACTGGCCTCAATAGCAGCTTTTCGCATCGTATCATCCCCATTCCCACCTCATTAATTACGCCGCCACAGAAAACATGCTGTCATGTTGGTGGGCAGCCTCCAAATTGCCCACCAGGCTGTTACCTTGCCGCTTCCTCCCACAGGGCTTTATATTTAAACTGCATCCGCACACAAACATCTCAATGCTCGCAGCCCAGGACCTCACAGGTGAAGACATGGCCCCAAAAGCCAAAAAGAGTGCATCCCCCTGATTCTGTGACACACCCCTGGGATGGCTTCTGGACACCGTGGAGGCCCGCCGCGATGTCGTCTACCCCCACTCTGGCTGCAGGTCTCACCACTCCGGTTTGGGAGGCAGAGCAGAGGTGGTCAGTGCCAATGCTGCACACAAGGGATCAGCCATCCAGTGCAGAAAATGGATGAATGATCTCATCTATGTTGCCAGTGTTAGACAACCATTTCATCACTCTAAGCTGACACATTCACAAGGCTATCACACATTCACTGGCATCTCACTCACTGCCAGCTCAAGGGACATCACCACTCACTCTCTCAAACACACACACATCACTATCTGGCCTCATCTCCTCTGGAGACTGCCTCCTCAGCCCTCACCATCTTGAGGCCACTTGCACAGAACAACATATGCCCCCCTCCCCACCGCCCCATGCTCTAGGATATCCCCTTCCCCATTACAACTCTCATTCTGCAGCCTCTTCCCTTGCTTGAGGCCACTTCTCCCCTTTCCCCATGCAAGCCCTAGCCCTGCAGCCAATTAAAAGCCACCCCACTGCCTGACAGCTGGTCTGGTAGGTAGAGACCTACCATAAGTCCCCATAAAAGTGATGTGGTGCTGTGTGCAAAGCCTGGCACTGATGACCATGAGTGCTGTCCAATGCAAGGTAGGCAAACAAACCTTGAAGTCCCGAGTGAAGTGCAGCCCGCCAGGTGCACATCGCTTATGTACAGTTGTGAAACACCTCGGTGTGATCCAGCGTGGGGGCATGATTCTGCAAGCAGGGCTTATAATTAGATGCAAATATATTAAAATGCTGTTCCTAACATCCAGTGGTGGGGAATGTGACCCACCATTGACGGGGGAATGGACGTTCGCAAACTGGTTTCACAATGGTGTAAAGCCAATTTTTGGCCTTCTCACCATATCAACCGTGCGCACCCACCATGACACCCGATGTGAATGGGGGGTGGAAAATTCTGGCCCTGGGCAACATTCAGGCTTGAGCTGCCAAGTGGCAAGTAATATCTGCACTATGCAGTACCAAGCAATGATCACCTCCAAAAAAAGAGTATCTCCCCACTTTCACTTTACATTCAATGGTATTACCATTGTCAAATCCTCCACCATCAACATCCTGGGGTGGGGGAAGCAGGGGTTGGTCACAATTGACCATAAACTTAACTGGACCAAATGTACAAATACTATGACTGCAAGAGCAAGTCAGAGGCTGGGTATCCTCTGTCAAGTAACTCATCAAATAACTCCCGAAA
This sequence comes from Cetorhinus maximus, assembly GCF_964194155.1. NCBI lineage: Eukaryota > Metazoa > Chordata > Chondrichthyes > Lamniformes > Cetorhinidae > Cetorhinus > Cetorhinus maximus. The sequence goes on from NC_135883.1 coordinate 134,673,835, forward strand.
CTGTGTCCTCCACCTACAAAAGTATAAGTCATGATTGTGATGGAATATTCTCCTCTTGCCCAGATGGGTGCATCTGTAACCACACTCAAGAAGCTTGATACCATTCAGAACAAAGGAGCCTGCTTGACTGGTATCTCATCCACCACCTTAAAGATTCACGCCATCGACTACTGGCACACAGTGGCAGCAGTGTGTACTATCTGTAGGATGTACTGCAGCAATTCATCAAGGCATCTTTGACAGTATGTTCCAAGCCTGTGACCTCTACCCCCTAGAAGAACAAGGGCAGCAGGTGTGGATTAACATCATCACCAGCAAGTTTCCCTCCAAATCACTCACCATCCTGACTTGGAAATATATTGTCATTCCTTCATCGTCGCTACCCAACAACATCTACTCACCAAACAGCACTGTGGGAGTATCTACATCATTGATTGTAGTTGTTCAAGAAAGACAATTAAGGGTGGCTAACAAATGCTGGAAATACTCAGCAGCTTTGGCAGAATCTGTGCAGCAAGAAAAAGAGTTAATTTTTTCAGGCTGATAACTGTTCATTAGAATTTCAGGCTTTGGGCAGTCTCAGCATTTTGCCTTTGTCATACGTATTCGCCTGATCAGAGACACCCATGTTCCATGGAATAATAGAAAAGCAATTGGTGAAGTAAGTGAAAAAGCAAACACTATTCCTCTCATTCGGTTGTTTTCCACTTGAACTATCTTTTTAAAGGCTTCAAAGAAATTTTCAGGTAGTTCAACCACTTACTCTGGTTTTACACCAATGTGAATTGGATGATCGGGACCATTAAGTGGGACATCAACATTTTGCTGACAATAGAATGGCCTCCCACCCCATGGAGAGGCTGCTAGCTTTATGTAGGCAGCTTCTCTGTGGTAAACTGAAGGCTCCAAGGCACAAAGAGGAAGGAATGGAAGGAAGCCCCCTGTGGTCCCTCCAATGCTCCGCCCCTGAATTCATTTTATTTTTAGTTCATTTTTAGTTCATGGAGGGTCCCCTGAGGTCACCAACCTGTCTCAGCAGTGCTCAACTCTGCTCGTGGGGCTGCTGAGGCCTGCAGAATCAGGAGATGCCGACCATCCTCAATTGGATGTTAGGCCCATGCATAGCCAGTTAGGAGGCTGGCTGTGGTAAAATAACCAAGAAGGTCTTGCTGCCAGCAAGTGCGAGCTTGGATCCTGCTTTTTCCCAAAGCCTGAGGTAAAGCTGTAACTCTATGAACGCATGTGAGCAGACTCAGGAAATACATGTGCGCCTCCTTCTAGGGGCCACAGGATGATGTGACAGGTGCAACAGTGGTACAAGTCATTTTGAGGAAATCCAGGACCATTGTATCTCAAGTTACTGCTCAAAACTTTAGCTTGAGATCTCTGGTGTCAGTTGTCAAAGGGAAAAAGGAAATGTATTAAAACCATTTAAACTGAAACTAAAGGTTAGGAATCACTACTGGTGATTTTAGCTGATAAATGCTAAATACACATATGTTAACAGATGAATATAAAATATACATTTGTCCATTTAATATATGTGGACCTATCTTTGACAACCTTTTTAAACTAGGCATTAAATCATTTATTTCAAATGGCAAACACCTCCTGTAGCACTTCACTAATGTCATTAACAGCAATTTTTAGTCTTATGTGAGATAATTAAATATAAGCCTCCATGGTCACTGCTCAGCCAAATAGATGAACTAGTGACTGGAAATTTATTGAAAGTTAACAGCATCCTATATTTCTCTCTGACATGCAACAAAATAATTGTGTCGCTGTCATAGAGTTTGTTTACAAAAGCAGTAACCATGTGAGAATCCATTCAGATGCCGCAGCTGTCACTCTATAAAGCCAAAAGGAAGGCAAGCATGAGATCCAGAAATACAGTACCTATATTTAAAATAAAATCTGGTGTGAAGTTCATTTAAGACTCTCCATTCCATATTTTGTGGCAGCAGAGTCGCTTTGCACAGGTTGCCAGTGACAATGTAGGGACAGAAAAACCAAAATACTTCAGCAGGTAGTGGATACCTGAAATATAAACAGAGTATGCTGGAAATACCCAGAAGGACTGGCAGCATCTGTGGAGAGAGGAACAGAGTTCAGCTTTTAGGTTGCTGACCTTTCACAATAGGTTTTGAGCAAGTGAAAGGAAGATGGAGGAATGGGGGCGGGGGTGGAGAACAACTAAATAAAAGGTCTGAAATAGGTTGGAGGGCAGGAGACATCAAATGACAAAAGATTTCATGGTACAAAGGCAAAGCGAATGGTAATGAACAAGTAACGAGTAACACACCCCAGGTCTAGAGGAGGTGTGGCAGCTGCCCAAATGCAAAGTAAAGAGAATAAGAGAGAAACAAGAAATTGGTATAGCTATTCAACTCAATATTGAGTCCAGAAGTCTGTAAAGTGCCCAATTTGAAAGATGAGGTGCTGTTCCTCAAGTTTGTGTTGAGCTTCATGGGAACACTACAGAAGGCTAAGGACAGAGAGGTGTGAATGAAGGAAAGGTGGAAAATTAAAATTACAGGGTGACAGGAAACTCAGGGTCGTGCTGCCGGAATGTTCCAAAAAGTGATCACCCAATCTTCAATGGCGAGGAGACCACATTGTGAGTAACGAATATAGCCTACTGTCCTGGTGATACTGGAACACTCGGTCGAGAAATTAAGAACTACAACAAGATACTTCTGAGTTACTTTGAGCAGAAGATCCACTCATGCATTCATTGAGTACGGGAGAAAAGCTGAACGCTTGCTTGGTCCTTTACTTTGGCAATATGGGAATCAGCAAGCTGAGAAATCATAAATGTCAATCCTATCCCTCACACCAAAGGGAAGGATATCTCCAGTGCTGTTTCATCCTCCTCCACGGTTGTAACTATGACTTAAGTGTGGTGAAAACCCACTTAAACGTGAGTATGATTACCAATGAAGACAGAGTGGGAACAGCTCTGAGGAAACTCAAGTGCAGGTGGTTAAAGAAGTTATGTATTGGATCTCCACTACTTTGAGGTAACACATTTTTGGTGACACCTCATTTTAACTAGCATGTAATAACTCATTGACGGAAGGAATTCCATAGAATATCACAGAAGTTAGAACAACCACATCCTCTACTGACTTAAAGCAGAGTAAAGTTGGAATTTCATTAAAACCTGGATATGAACATTGATGGAGCAGCATATTTAATCACCTTGATGCTGATGGAACGTTAGAAGAGCTTCAAGCGGATTATTTAATTGGCTAAACCATTTCATTACCAATGATCAGTCCTTTGTACATCTTCTAAGTAGTACAAATGAGTTGCATACCTCTCATGAGAGAGTTAACCCATTTCAGACTTCTCAGGCACTTAGCTTAACATTAACAATCCAAGGAAGTCTTTGCTGATTGAATTTCTGTCATGATTGTGGAGATCTGGAACAGTAAATGGGGATCAGCATCACAACTGCTAGAAGTATTTAACAGCAGCTGAATCTGGAAGTGCCAGTGTTCAGATTCATCACTCATTAAAATATCAACACTTTCATTACCACAAGCAACATGAATATTGCTGGAAATTCCATCCGTAATCTTCAGGAACAAAAACAGGTTGAGACAAAGGCTGTTATAGTTTCTGGTTAGTCAAATTAGGAGTTGGACTAGGCCAGTCACCATTTCAGACCTGTTCTGCCATTCAATTAGATCATGGCTGACCTCATATGTGTGCTCATGCTTGCAATATTTCTTTGGTTTCGGCAATTTTGCTGGCAAAAGGCCTATGTGTTCTGAACTGTTTTGCCTTATGAAAGTTCCTAGTTTAAGGCTCATGTGTGAGTCAGTTATTAGGTAAATGTCGCTGAGGTGGTTTCAAAGTGGTCACCATGGTAAAGAAAAATTGAGGATGGTTTGCAACTGCCAGCCTGTTTCTCACTGGAAATATGGCAGGGAGAGTGACGGGGAGATGGTGATGTGATAGTGCGCATGGCCACTCTGTTGATGCCCAAGTCTCACCAAATGCAGCTTTCAGGCAGGCCTGTAAACGGACGAGAAGCCCACTCACCCAAAACAGGCTGTTGCTGCTGCTCTGTCAGCATGGGATCTGGTCGATATGCCACCGTCTCATAACTGGCAAGCTGCAACTGGGCACTCGGTTGTCACACGCAGCTCACCAGTGGCACATTAAAACAACGTTGCCTGGTTTGGGTACCTAAGGAAGGATGAGTTATTTCAAAGACAAGCACCTCTGTGGGCTTCATTTGTGCAGATGCTTTATTAGCAACTCTTTGAATTTGAAAAGCTTATAATTATCTTTGGCCCCAGGCAGTTGTTGAAAAGTTTTTTCCTCAGCTTGGTGTGCAAAATTAAGTAGTACATCTGAAGTTATCATGCAGGGACAAATAGGCCAGAGATATATATTAATGGTGAGCTTAAAGCTTTTTTTTCAGTCATTCACGGGATGCCAGTGTTGCTGGCAAAGTCAACATTTACTGTCCGTCCCATATAATGCCCTTGAGAAGGTGGTGGTGAGCTGCCTTCTTGAACCCCTGCAGTCCATGTGTGTAGGTGCACCCACAGTGCTGTTGGAGAGGGAATACCTGAATTTTGATCCTTTGACAGTGAAGGAACGATGATATAGTTCCAAGTCAGGATAGTATGTGTAGCCTGGAGGGGAACTTGCAGATGTTGGTGCCCTTGTCAATTTAGATGGTAGAAGAGGTTTAGAAAGTGCTGTCGAAGGAGCCTTGGTGAGATGCTGCAGTGTATCTTGTAAATGCCACCCAAAATAATTGGGCTTGAAAATCCATAGGTATTCATTGCCAGCACAAATATGAGGATGTGCCAATTGAGAAGCTTTGCTGCTTATTCCTTTGGACTATCCACACAACACATATTTAAGTATTGCTGGTAGACTTTTTGTAGGCAAAAAAAAACGTTTAAATGAATTTAGGGCGAAAGATTGACAATACTGCCTATCATATTTTGCAATGAAATGACCTGGACCGAAAAACAACTCTGGCACAGTTTTTTTTCTATGATATACCTTGCCATGCCAAGAGACTAAAACAAATGTTTTCAAGGGAAATAACAGAGATAATACAGCAAGCCAGAGGTTCCAGAGTTTTAAGTAATGAAGATGAGATCTTGAATTGAGATAAGGTAAACCACAGTGTTCTAATAGCATCCAAATATTTTTATCAGAAAAATTAACTAAAAGGGGCTTCACATAACAGGAAATTACTGGAGAAACCAAAACCAACTTTCTGGGCTGATTCAAAACATGGTTTAAACAATGGCCAAAGAATATAATTGGGTATTGTGTTCCAAAAGACATTTTGTAAGGTAGTATGGTTTGTCCATGTAGTAAATTAACCCCATCCACTGAAAATGGGTATAGAAGGTTGAACACATTGGAGACCTGTACTGCAGTCAATGAAAGAAGTTCCCATTAATTGTTGGAAGGAGATCACAAACAGAGAGTCTGCTTTGGGAGAAAAGTATACAACAACAGGAGCCAGCCATTTCAAGTGATTGTATGAGCAGGGTTAATAGCATATTTGAGTTGGGCATTGGTGAAGTGTTTACGTGCTGGAAGTAACATATTTGAGTTTACTGATGCCAGGTATCAGTGAAGTGTTTATCTTGCTGGGAGTAAAGCAAATAAAGCAACTGTTTTTAAAAAAACATATTTTCTTTTCTCTTCTTTTCTCAATCTGTTTAAATCTGTAGCCATTTTAATTGCCTGTAATTAAATCAGTGCCTATTTTGAATCTGTAATCCTGGGTACTGAATAAACTAACCCCATTAAGCATAACAACAATCTGAGTGAGCCATCAGTTTGTTCGCTTGGAATTTGTTGGTCAAAGGAACCATAGCTAGAGAAAATGGGCGGAATTTTCCATGCCCACTGGCATCGGGCGTGTTCGCGGCATGAGCGGACAACATGTTGAGAAGACCAAAAATCGGTGTCATGACGTCATGAAACCAGCTTGCGATTTTCCACTCTGCCCATCAATGGCAGGCTACATTTCCCACCATCGGACATTGGAAAACTCGTTGGAATATATCTGCATATAATTACAAGCCCATCCCGCAGGGATCAGCCCCCCACGCTGGATCATCCAAGCATGTCGGTATGCAATCACGGCAATGTGTTTAACAACAGCATATATAAGGGGTGCACTTGGCGGGCTGCACTTCGAGGGGAGCTCGGAGATGAGTGCACAGTAACTCACTGCGCAGCGCTCGTGAGGATCGCCTGTCGGACTTCAAGTTTGAGGCACATGGTGGGTGAGTGCAAGGGCTGTCTTGCGGTTGAGGTGAGTTGGGCAGGGGGGTGGGTGTTGGGGAGAAAGGGCTGCCCTGCGGTTGAGACAAGTTGCGGGGGCCAGGTGCAGCGGCTGCCCTGTGGTTGATGCTGGTGCACAAGCACATGAGGGGTCGACAGGAGGGAAGCAGCCACACATTAGGGAAACTTTGTATAAAGTGACCATTCCTCTTCAGTTGAGACAGTTCAGACGCAGCCACATTGATATTCTTGTCTGCCCACTCAAGCAACGCAGAGACATCAAAGTGCCACCAAATGCTCCGGAGCTTTTCACCCCTCGGGCACAGACTGCAAACTAATGAGCGTTTCAGTGGGCTGCAGAACAGTTGCATGCCTGCGCACATTATACAATCACCTTGCGAAAGCTGGCCGTGGAGCAGTCACTGGTGGAGGCGCTCACTGCCCCTGTGATGTCAGCATTCCAGTTTGGATCAGTCTCTCCCATGGTACAAGCTAACTGTGCAACCTTGCAGTGTAGGTTAGGAGAATGCTTACCCCTGAGCTGAGAGTACAGCATGCAGTGCAATGGGCAAAGCTGCTGACAAAGGTCAGGTGGAGTGGGGCGGAGGTGGGTGGAGTTTCGGACAGCCATGCAGCACACTAAACTCTGGCCATCCAAGTGGTGGCTTGCATTCTCTGGGATGCGTTAAGGGGCCTTCAGACTTAACCAAGAGAGGTTCTTAGAACACCCAAGCTAACCCATGCATCTCTCTTTCATCCTGCAGGAGAAGTAAATCAGGGCCATGGAGCCTGGTGAACTATCTGTGGCATACAGAGAGTGGTGACAAAGGAGAAGATAGTGATGGAGGCTCCTGGATGGGCAGAGGGAGGAGCAGCACCCTCTGGAAGAAGGGGTGGCTGGGGCTGAAGAGCCGCAGTGAGCATTCGTTGGGTGGCGCCTAGCTAGACCCAGCATCTATAGATGCCGCCTTTCCTTCCTGCAGATGACTGAGAACCAGTGTTGCCAAAGACTGCACATGCCTAGGGAACTGGTTGGTCACACCTGCCAGCTGCTGCAGGATTTGGTGCTACGGGGACATGGAAGACACGCACTGCCCAATGCCATGAAAGCGACTACCACAAATGCAACCTGCAAGGCTGTGCACAGTTTGCAGGGATTGTCGTCCATGGTTCCTACATCCTCAGTCAGTCACAGATCCCTGATACCTTCCAGGGTCCACAGAAGCTGCAGGGATGGCTCCTCGGGGCAAACGCAGAGGCCGTGGCTGATGACACCCAGGCGGGGGCCTCAGGCTGCAGCAGAGCGACGGTATAATGAGGCTCATGCTGCAACTCACAACTTGGTGGAGCAGACCACCGGGATGCTGAAAATGAGGTCCTGGTGCCTGGACCAGTCTGGTGGAGCCCTGCAATATAGCCCGCAGAGGGTGTCACGCATCGTTGTAGTCTGCTGCGCCCTTTACAACCTCGTGCTGCAACGGGGAGAGGAGCTGGCTGAGGAGGAGATGGAGGAGCTTGAGGTTTCCTCCGATGAGGAGGGCGCCGATGGGGATGAGGGTGAGGAGGTCCTCGAAGGCGATGATGATGGTGATGAGGCCATCACACTGGCCAGATGAGGCAGGCGCGCTCGGGAGGGCTTCATAGCTGCTAGGTTTGCAGAGGATGATGATGACATGCAGTGCGGAGACACCATAGATCCTCACATTGCATCTGTGAACATTTGAATCCAGTCTGGCTTATGGCAGCGCACATACCCTCTGTGATAAGGCTCTTTTCATGGAGATGCAGCAGCTCCCTAATAGGCGCTCGATTCCAGGAGGATGATGATGACATGCAGTGAGGACACTCCATCGATCTTCACATAGCCTCTGAGAATGTCTGACTCCTGTCTGGCCGGGGGGCAGCTCGCTTGCGCTCTGTGATCAGGGTCATATCAGGTGGGTGGATTCTTGGTAAGCAAGGAGTGATACATTATTTGGGGCAGGTGGGATGCAGATTTCGGGTGACTATCAGATCAGCCATGATCTTAATAAATGGTGGAGAAGGCTCGAGGGCCTGAATGGCCTACTCCTGCTCCTTGTTCATATGTTCGTATGTCAAGGAGACACAGCCTTGAAACTTTAAAAGCATCTTATCCTTTTTCAGCCTTCAGCACCTGACCCCTTCAGGAGCACAGTGTCACTGGTCACAGATGCTGGCGAGGTGGGAGCCATCCCCACCTTAAAGGTGCTGAGAGCACACAGAGAGAATGAGGGAACTCTGTGGTGCCTGCCCACTACATTCTGGCAGCAATGACAAACACCATAGAGGTGCAGGCATCAGTAATGTTTCCAGGGAGTGTGAGACCGGACTTTGGTTTGAATGCTGCACAGAGCACAGGGAAGAGGCCCTGGACTGAGACACCTGCCTTTATCTTGTGCAGGAACCAAGGTTTCACACCTGAGTGACACGAACACTGCCCATCAGAACAAGGAGCTGTAGGCAGAGAGACATTCTTGGGAGTTTATTTACAATAGTGAACATTATGTACATGTGATTCACACCTGTGCCCAGGCTGTTCAACTCGGTGGAACCAAGCTTCCCCAAAAGAGTTACTTACATCTTTATAACCTTCCTAATCCTGCCGCTCCGTCTTGGTGCTCCCCGGATATCCACAGCGGAGGTGGAGGCGGCCTGCTGACTGCTACGCCCTGTCTGTGATGACCTTGGCAGGCGTTGTCTGGAGGGCCGAGGCTTGCTTTCGGGGTCCTGCTCTGTGGCAGTGGCACCCTCCTCGGCCTGTGGAGCTGGAGCTGCTGGGGTCACAGGAAGAGGAGATTCGGATGGGCCAGGCAATCCCAGAGTCACCTGGGTGGATGGCTCCAGGGCATGCACCTGCTGATCCTCCTCCCTAAGGGTGCCCCAGGGCCCCTGGCTGACTCCTTGAGGAGAAAGAGTAGCTGGAGTGAGATCAAGCTTCCCTGCACCCCTTTTATATACACACTGTTGAAGGCCAACTCCGGTGCCAGCGATGGGGTTCAGCAGTGCAGGAGCAATTTTCTTTGTCCAAGGTCTCCATGACAGCCACCATCCTACCAGTGTTGACCTCAGTGTGTTGGTATGCCGGCACTATCACCTCACATTGTAGATGGATGGACTCCTCCATCATGCCTTGCAATCTGAGGAGTGCAGTGGACATCCCTTCCTGATGTTCCCAAACTTGCCTTTGCAGCTCCAGCACCTGAGGTATGACCAAGTCCAGAGGCGCATCATCTGACTTGGACTCAGCAGATTTCTGGCCCGCAGCAGTCCTCCGAGTGTCAGAGACCTGGGAAGTCCCTTCTGCTGCCTGCTGTGGATCAGGCAGTGCTGTGGTTTTTTTTATATTCATTCATGGGATGTGGGTGTTGCTGGCTAGGCCAGTATTTATTGCTCAGAGTGCATTTAAGAGTCATTGTTGTGGTCAGACAAGGTAAGGACAGCAGATTTCCTTCCCTAAAGGGCATTGTAAACCAGATAGGTTTTTATGACAATTGACACCATCAGACTTTTAATTCCAGTTTATTTAAAGATTGAATTCAAATTCCACTATCTGCTGTGGTGGGATTTGAACCCCAGTCCCCAGAGCATTATCCTGGTCTCTGAATTACAAATCCAGTGAGAATACCACTTTGCCACCACATCCCCTAATGCTCAGTAGGTTGTGATCCCAAGGCTACCCTAGAACTCGGTCCCACCGAGGTGTGTGTGTCTGCGCTGGTGGGGGGTGTGGGTGAGCGCTATGCTGGGTCTTCATTGAGGGTGCCTTCAGATTCCCCTTCAGAGGTTTCTTTGGGGCTTGAGTCGAGGACCTGGGTTGTGGGCTCTTTTGGTTGTTTCCAAGATGTGCTTGCAAAGCAAGGAGAGATAATTAATGCATGGCAGTGGCCTGTGAAACAGGACACATTATTCACAACATTGCTGTCTGATGGATGCCGCTGGATCCTCATTTGGTAGAGCATTGCCGCCTCAATCGTCAGCACAGGGAGATCCAGATCGTCGCCAGCCAACTGAATGGCTTTGTTTTCAAAGTCCATGAGGACCTTGATTTCAGGCATTCCTCCACCGGTCTGCTATCTCTCCCTCTTGTTGTGTGCCAAATTGTCCTGCATGAATAGAGGTGGAGAGAGTGTAAGCAGGACACCTACCAGCCAAGATGATAAGTATGCCTGGCATGGCTAAGTGGTCCCATGGATGGGATGAGGACAATGAAGGCATGTGTGAGAGAGTAAATGGTGATGTCCCTTGAACTAGCAGTGAGTGAGGGCCCTGTGGATGTGTGCTGGGCTTGTGAGTGTGTGAGTTGTGAGTGTTAAGAAGAGTGACTTACCCTGGCGGAACAGAGGAGTTCGTTCATCCTTTCTCAGCACTGGGTGGCTGTTCTTTTTTGCATTGTCGCTGACCACCGCTGCCGCTGCCTCCCAAGCTGGATTGGTGATGTTACTGCCCCTCCTGCGGCCAGAGCGGGGGGTCAAGGACATCACAGTGGGCCTCCACTGCATCCAAAAGGTGCTCGAGGGACATGTCATTAAACCAGGGGGGGTTTCAGTCTTCTTGCCTTTCAGAGCCATGTCTTCAATGCACCAGTCGTGGGCTGGAAGCACTGAGAGGTGTGTGCACAGCTGCACTTTAAATATGGCGCCCGGCGTGGTGAAGCAGTAAGGTGATGGCGTGATGAACAAATGAGAATGCACCGCCATGGAATGGCGTGTTCCCCGGGAATGCATAGTCAATGAGGCGAGATTGGGACAATACGGCGTGAAAAGGCGCCATTGCGGCCGGTGAGTCCTTTATCCTGCCCGTTACAGTGCCTAGTGCAAACCTGGGACGATTCAACCCAATGTTTTAAAAAACATGAAAATCCCACATTTTGTGCGACTATGCACAGAGTAAGTGATGTGGGAAAAGCAGTGCTAATCACTCGCTGATACCACTGGCAGGGAGACCATTAGTTTTACAAGATCCAGACCTAATTTGTGACCTTTTTATCATGTTCTCAGTGAATTTACATTGGAACTACACCAGAAAAGGATGAGCATTTTGAGGCCAATATTTATGCTGAAGTTTAGTGCAGCAGATGTGACAGTTATTTTCTACCAAATCAAATAGAGATAGTTAAGATTATAGTCACTGTAAAATATGCAATGTGCTCCCTTATCCATTTACTATTCAATAAAACTGTTTGGCAGTTATAGCCTATGCCATAGTCTCTTAAAGTGCTTTTCCAAATCAAGGAAGATCACTTGAGGGTGCATGATATGACTAATAAGCCAAAATCAGTAACAAGGGCTTTCTGTCCAATCCCTGAACATGTCACAAATGACCTAGATACTGGATAGAGCAAGATATTTCTTGGTATTGGAAGTGAGGGCAAAGTAGCAAAGATAATCTATGCTGTAGCATGAAAACTGCCATTAATTGATGGATTTAGTTAGAATGAATTGGAATTAAATACCAAGCTGGATATCAGCGGTAGCATTCCCACCTCTGAGTCAGAAGATTATGGAGCGCTTATTCTAGGGTGCAACTTCAGCACACTACTGAAGGAGTGCTGTACTGTCAGCAATGCTATCTTTCAAATAAGATGTAAAACCATCTGCCCTCACATTTGGATCCCACTGTCCTATTCAAAGAAATGCATAGGTATTTACCTTATGCCTTTGCCAATATTTATCCCTCAACCAGCACTTTAAAAAATGTTTGTTTTATTTATATTAGTATTCATCTTCACAACTTATAACTCTGGAGTCTCTGGCTTGCTGTATTATCTCTGTTGTTTCCCTTGATATCATTTGTTTTAGTCCCATGGCATGGGGAGGTTTATTATAGAAAAAAAACTGCGCTAAAGTTGTTTTCTCAGTCCCGGTCATTCCATTGCAAAATTTCTTTGTGCAAATTGGCTGCTGTTCCCTACTTTGCAATAGTGACGACTCATCAAAAATTGACCGTGAAGTGCCTTGGGGTGTTCTGGGGTAGTGAATGCAGGTTCTTTGCTTATCCATAAAGAACATAGAAACTATAATAGCAGGGTCTGATACATACAAGGTTCATGTGGGACTGAGTACAGTACTACCCACACAGTGATGTAAGAAGGCACATGACTCAAGGCCAAGGTCAGTCTAGAGAGGGGCAGAGATGTGTAAGGACCTTGGATAGAGTCAGCTCCATACCTGTACCCTCTACTGTTACATAGTTATGAGTTGATAGTAAAGACTTGCTGTATATATACTCAAGACTAAGAAGCCTGGTGTCTGAAGCAGGATTCTTCGTGGTGGCAGCGTTCAGCTCAAAAACCCTTATCCTCACAAGAATGTGAAAAAAACAAAAAAAGGGACAACTTCAACAGACTTTGAACTGAAACAAACTCTCAACTGAAGCTACAGATTTAGAGAAAATGCACCAGAAAGAAAGCGCTCCAGGGAGAGAAGAGCCTGGAAGCAAAAAGATAGGAGTTCCAGCATTAGATGCCATTGACTCTCCCTTGGAAGTCCAGCTTCAGCAAGCAGAGTTCACAGCCTGCAAGGGTGAGATAATTTTTTTTCAAATTCCAGACCAATCAGGTATGGTTGAACATCAAGTAATGGAAGAAATGGATGAAACCATACCCAAATGCTAGTCCAACCTCCAAGTCAACAGCAAGAACCAGACCACCAGAGCCTACCACTTTCCTGACAGAATGGCAAACGAGAAGGGCTATGATGCCTCCAGGCTGCCTGAACCTCTAACTTCAAGGGCTTGAAGGGGGGAGATGGGGTCCTGAGAATGTTGTTCATGCTAATACTGTAATATCAATAATGTTGGAAAAGCATTCTGATTGTAACAATAAGGTAAATACACTAAACTTATAACAATGTAAGACTTGAAGTAAACTAAAGTAACTCTATGTCGATAGGATAAAGGCTTGGGGGAAGTGTAGCAGTAGGGTCTGGTAGATGCAGGGTTAATATAGGACTGATTACAGTACCACCCACACAGTGATGTAAGAAGGCACATGACCCAGAGCCAAGGTCAGTCTAGAGATGAATAGAGATGTGTAAAGAGCTAGGATGGAGTTAGCTCCATACTTGCATCCTCTCCTGTGTATATGTATATAGTTATATTATTGATAAAGACTGGCTGTTAATATAAGTAAGACTATGAAGCCTACTTCATGGTGCCTGAAGCAGGATTCTTCAGAAACTGGCATTAATATTAGCCTATTAATAATTTTATACCAAATGGATGTTTGGGAGTCAGTGATAGCAATAATATGCGCACTATGAAGTCTCATGGCTTCAGGTCAAACAAGGACAAAGGAATCTTTTGTCGATTGCAACCCATCACTGATGAATCAGTTCTTTTCAATGTTGCACACCATTTGGAGAGAGCATTAATGGTTCAAGTGCATGGAATGTACTCTGGGTGGGTGACTTCAACATTCAACACTCTGTGGCTTGATAGAAAGACCACTGATTAAGTTGACTGAGTCCTGGAGGGCACAGTTATCTGACTGGGCTTGCAACAAGAAGTGAGAAAACCAACATGAGGGAAAAACCTACAAGGCTTCATCCTCACCAATCTACATGCCGCAGATCACAAATATGCCTGTACATTACAAAATTGGTAGAAGTCTTGCCTTTATGAAGGAGAGAATGACAATACATATGAGAGCCAAAAAAAAGCAAAGATTTAGCAGATCTTCAACTTACCAGTTATGAAATAGTCTACCATTCTCAAACTTCCTTCATTGCTTGAAGTACACAACAATAAATTAATGATTGATAGATTAGGGAAAATTGACACAGATTAACCTTCATTTGTACAGCTTCTAACAGCGATGATGTTCCAGATGTAAAATAATGAGGGTATTGCAAAGCAGAAACATAAAATCACACTGTGATACCTTGGGAAGCATATGTCGGGCCACTGAATACACAAACCAATTAATACTAGTGTAAATAGAAATCTACTTTAGCCCAGCATGGTTATGTGAAATGAGGTAGCAATATCAAAAGCCTGTTGAATTATGTTGAAGTGTTTTTTTCTATTAACATTGCATCAGAAATAACACCATTCCTCATACTTCAAGGGCCATTAAAACCAATTAAACCCAATGGAAAACTATTTCTGTTAAAATATGTATCAAGGTATAATTGCAGTATTTTGAAACATTATTAAATTATCCATCCCCATTTAGTCCCTTCACCACATAGATGTCAACAGTTCAAGAAGCAAATTCATCATCACCTTCTCTAGGGCAATTAGGGATGGGCAATTTATGTGCCCACATCCTGAGAATAAATTTTTGAAAAGTATATAGTATACGTGACATTTCTCAACAATAAAAACATATGTGTAGGCCAGAATTAAACATCACCTATGTGGGCACTCGGCACTCCCATTGTAGGGTTAAATAGCATGCGAGGGGTTCCAGACGTCATCACAAGATTACACCAGGCAGGCGTGCATGAATGTCGGAAGTACGCCCGCTGTCAATTAAAGGGCCTATTAAGGCAATTGAAGGGCCAATTGAATGCAATTTTGAGAGGCCCGTTCAGTTTTACGATTGGCACATGGGCAAAAAGGGCAGGCGGGAATTGCATACTTTCAAATTCCTACATCCAGGGTGGGATGAAAGTGTCAGAAAGAATGGAGGAGTGCGGAGGTAGGAGTTTAAAAATGAGTTGCAAATCTGGGCATTACTGATTAATTAGTGAAGCATTCTGTTCATTCTCTATGTAGTTTAGGAGGCTTAAATCATTCCAGAGGCTTTCACAGGCATGCCTTATCATATAAAATGTTTAACCTTCAGCTGGAGGCACTTCCTCAGATGAGGAGGAGAAGGCAAGAAGGGAGAGGAGGCCAGGTAGCCACAGACAGCATCATGGAATCTTCCCTCAAAATCAAGCAGCACAACCTGAAAGGGTCAAAGGCCAGCAAGTCTTGCAAAGGAGAAGGGGCAGGAGAAGGCACCAATACCCTGCTGGAAGAGTCTGCAGGTTGACATTCAGCTACCTTGAGATGACCAATGTCCAGCGCTGAAGAAGGATCTGCCTCTCAAGGGGGGCAGTAACCTCAATGTGTGAGTTGATAGGCCCAGATAGCTTCCAACTATGTAGGTTGGCACCCAATGCCTGTGGCGCTAAAAGTAACTGTTGCCCTTAATTTTTATGCCTTGGGTTTGTTCCAGGACATATCACAATAAGGACAGTTACCATGAGGTCACATTTTAATAGTGATGTGTGACTGCAACATACAACATGAGACAAATGACAATGAGAAGAATTTCACTCGCGATAGCCCTCTTGTGATTATAATGATTTAATGAGCCACTTACGAGTGCTATGTTTTAGTATACCCCCACTCCATCACCGGCAGCTGCATTGGAGTCAGGCTGCTGACTCTGATACCCCTTTGGCCTGGATTACTTTGATGGCTTCCTCTGGTCGCCGGGGCTGTGAGGGCCCCAACAGAGCGGCGGAGACCTGAATGGCTGGACACACCTCAGTTGTCGCAGTCTCCTCAGATGCGATGGTCACTGGCAGAGGGCCGGAGGAGCTGCTGTCATCATCAGGAACGCTCTGAGAGGAACTCCCAGATGCAAGGAACTGCAGGTCATCCACCACCATGAGGTTTGGTTGCAACCCCCTGTTTACAATTGATGGATGAGCGGCTAGCAGAGTCACTAGGTGCCTCATCCATCTCTCACATTGGCAGTAACCTGCTGAGGTTACTGCCAGAGTGTGAGCTCACAGGTCTGAACACAACCCCAGAAACCCCTGATTGAGTTCCTGGAGCTGGCGCTCCATGAGAGTCACCACTCTCTGTGGAGGATGCTCTGCATTCAGAGCTGAGGGTCAATGCAGTGCTCATACTCAGCATGGACTCCTCCAATACATGGGCCATGGCACACAAACTGTCAGGAACCTCTGCCAGATTTCTACGTGTATTCCGTTGGACATCCAGCATTTCCTGCCTAATGGATGACTTCAGAGGCTCATCATTTGCCTGCGGCTCAGCATTGTCCTAGCCTACAGAAATCCTCTGATTGTCAGAGCTCTGGGGACTCTCAGTTTCCAGAACCTCCTCAAGTGAGTGCCAAGTGCCTTCCCCAGTGTGCTCAACCATCTGCGCCGGAGTGCCTGTACCTGAGGTGGTGCAAAGTGCAGAGAGACAGGGTGTGATGCAAATGCATCTGGCTGTTGATCCTCCAATGTCAACGGAGGGCCTTCTGGATCATGAAGTGGTCTTGAGGATGATCCATCTGATGGAGGAAAAATAAGTGTAAATATCCATTAGCATTTAAGATTCAGAGTAGATTCATTCTTCTAGAATCTGAAATTGTTAATCTAGCTAAGCAAAGACTTCTGAATGGATGAACAAAAAGGATTAATGGATTTCAGCTGCCAGTCTTACAGCGGTTGCCCTTCAATCTCTTCTGGGTCCATTTCACTCTTACCCTTCTCCAAGGCCCCTGCCTCTCCATGAGCAGTAGCTATTGCTCCATGCTTGCATGCCAGCTCCAGGACCTGCTCCTTCATCGGAGTTAGCAACGCTAGATTTGATACGCCCCACCAGTTCAGCTTCACTCCTGGGCACTGTAACTCCTCTTCTCCTGTAAGGACAATAGCACATTCATGACTCCCCCCTCTATATGCCAGAACATTGCATCCCCTTCCCCCTGTTTTAAGTGCCCAGCACCTTGCAGGGCTTCCTCCTTCCATACATGCCTGCCATCCTGTCTAGTCCTAGGCACAGGGGCACAAAGAGGTGTGCGAACTTAAGCTTGAGGCTTTACACCCGAATACCCCAACAAGTGCAATCCCACGCATACACACTTATTCAAGGTGAAGCACAGCCTTGTTATTCACCCTTGCAGAGGGGAGAAGGTCATTCCTTTCCTGATGCTGCATCCAGGTCCTTCGGACAATGCCCCCCTCCTGGCTGCTGATTTGTGCTGCCACCTCTGACCAAACCTTCTTGTTGGAAGCTTCTTCTTGTTGTGTTGTGGCTGCAGTATCTCCCAGCGATCACTGACAGCGTTTATGAATAAACACAGGCAGGCATCAGAGAAGTTGGGGTGGCTTCACTTCGAGCATTTCCATGCCATCTTCCATGACTTCCGGCTCCTGAGAGCATTGCAATCCTCCTGGCATATTTTACTACTTACTTTCACTATTCAGATTAATAAGTAACTCATCACTCTCCCTGACAGTTATTCCGCAACTACATCCCTTCAGTCGTCTATTTTTAAACCCCCTGCCCCCAGCTGACCAGGTGCAAGCACCCATTCTCTTTCTGCCCCACCACCGCGCCCCCCAATCAGTGCTGCCCGATCTCCATGCCAGTTTCACGCTGGCTGGCTGGCTGCTAACTGGACAGCCAGCGCGTGATTGCTCTCGGGTGCCGATCTCAGGCGGGAGCTGATTTCGCATCCGCTTTCCGGTCCCGCCAATCACGCTCGCATGTTGAGCTAAAAATTCACCCAATGGGTTTTCATTATAAGAAGAAAAATATTCTGATGGAAATCATTATGGCGACCCGATAAGGCACAGGGCAATGTTTTCGGGCTCCGCCATCGCCGGGATCCTCCGGTCCTGCCAAAAGTCAAGGGAATTTTTGGTTGGTTCGCATCGCATGCCCCGTGGCTACTTCCACCATGGCAGGCCCAGAAAATCCTGGCCAGGGATGGAACCTGTAAAAGCTAGAAGGACTTTTTTTTGCCAAGTTCGGTCAATATTTTTTACTGCTACTTTATTAATTTTGTCGAGTAATGTAATCATAATTATTTTGTTGTTTGAAAAATAATAGGCAACGTTTGTGTCAGGAAAGTATTTAAGCAGAAGGCACTTGTAGTTTTCAATCTGTAAAAATTTATTTTGTTTGCCTATCTATTTAAAGTGACAAGAAAATGAACCGTGGGACTTAAACATCTCAAAGCATCATTAGAGTTTCACCTGAGAGCGAGAGTTGAAAGGAGTTTAGTGGAAATTGGGGAACTTAGTAATATAGTTTGGTTTTAATGTTTGGCAGTTAATCTTAGGTAATTCTCGGCACACTGAAAAAAGGCAGGTGATAATTTTGTCAAAATTATGACCTAAAAATTATCAGTACTTTACAAATAACGTTGTAAGTTAATTAGTGTGAGGAAAAACTGTCAAAACTAGAAACCAAAACAAATAGCCGCCAAACTCAAACCTTCTAGAATTGGGCACATGGATGGCTGGCAATAACATGCCATTCTATGGAATAAAGTGTCACATGTCATCAAACCCCGTGAAGATGAATAACATTAGTAATAACTTGCTTGAATCTAGGGGCTGTGGGACATGAAGATAAGAGTTCAGACTTCAGGATAATTTCCTTTTTAAGTGGTTTTTGAATGATTTTGTTTATTTTGACAGTTTCATGACCACTTAATAGGATAATGTGTTGTTGAAGCGATTTTTGAATGGCTTTGTTTATTTTAACAGTTTCATGAGCATCTCAAAAACTTCCCAATGTTGTGATAGGGCTCGAGAGTTCTGTGCATAATGGATACTGGGTGAGTGGGCATGGGAGATGGGGGTCTAGGGGGGTTAGTAAGTGGGCATGGGGCTTGGGTATATGGGTGGGGCTTAGGGGTATAGAGGAGGCATGGCATATGGAAGTATGTAGGGAGCATGGGGGACATGAAGGGAGCATGGGGGTGAGGGAGGCATGGGAGTTAAGTGGGTAGGGAGTTAGGGAGGTGAGGGATAGAGGGTATGAAGGGAACACTGGGACATGGGGATATGAAGGAATCTTGGGGTATATGAAGAGGGCATGGGGGCGTGGGTGTGAAGGAGGCATGGGGTAGGGAGGTGAGGGTAAGGGGGACTTGCACTCATCTACAGAACTGGAATGATGCCCCAGCATATGGAGGCGGGCCTTCTAACTTGCCCACCTCAGCACCTGCTCCCTCAGTTTCCAAATCAGGCCCACTTCAGGAGGCAGTGGCCTCAACTCCAGCCCATCGTCACACCCTACCTTTGAAAATAATGTGGGTGAGCACTTTTGGGAATGAAGCAGGAAGAAAATGGCCTGAATCACCATCCCCCTTCATCAAAAATGAAAATCAGGCCCTCTGTCTCTAGGACTCCATGGTGTGCAAGTAAGTTTGAGAGGAATCTCAGGGGAAAGAAACAGTCTTTCAAAGCAGACATATTTTTAGGCACAATTTGCACGGGAGTCGCTGATTGCGCCCAAAGTGGAAACTCTACCCATAAGTGTCTCAGAGTTTTACAACTTCACTGGTCGATTCTGTGGCTACTCCACAGTATCACTGGTACCGTCAAATCCACTGACACACCTGCACATGGATGAACTGGCCTCACCCCTATTACAATGGCTACTCCATGGCTCAATTAGATCGCACAGCCAGTGTAAGTGATTGCATGATATGCTGCGGGCATATGCCAATGTTTCATGGGTGAGATTTCAAGCGTCAGCAGCCCTGAAAGAGCCCTTAAAGCTGGATTTCATATTTAGTGCTGAAAAATGAGTGTGGGCAAAATAGTACCATCCATCAATCAGGGCCTGGAGGAGGTTGCATGAGGTCCCATAGCCAAAAATAGCCTGGCAATGAAGCATGTCACCAAAGCTGCATGAATAGAGGTAACAGAGTGTGTCAATGCTATCTAAACTGTAGTGTAAATCCATGGGCCTGAATTTTCAGCTCCATAGGCAAGCGCGATCAGCGGGCCAGCGATCAGCCGGGAAATGGGCCGCCGACTGCGATTAGCCTTAGACCGCAATTTCAGTCTGGCTGGCTAATTAACAACTAGATAAAAACAAAAAGCTAAAAGCCAGTGTGAAATGCGCGCTGAAAAGCTCAGCACTGCCGGGGTGGGGACGGGAAGAAGGCGGGCGATGACGTTTCCACAGGCCAGTGCTGACAGAAAGCTCCCTGAAGGCAGAGAGCTGCCTCAGGGAAGCTGAAGATCTGAGACAGCAAAAATAAAAGTTTCAAAAGCTGAAAAAAACTGTCCATGCATCATAATCAGTCACCTGCCAATTTAGCTCATGAAAATGCTGTTCACAGAAATTTATTTATATTTCATTTCTTAATGGAAACCCCATTCTGCCATTGGATGAGGTTTGATGAAAAATGCAAAGGCCACCTGGCCAATTCACCCATCCGACAATCGTAAGGTTGGACAGGCTACATAAAATGACAGACAATTGCGCCGCTAATGGGCTTAATTGCCCTCTTAGTTGTCAGCAGGCGTGCTTCCAGCTTTTGCGCACGCCTGCCGACCGAAATATTGAGCAAGCGCGGGGTGATGTCAGGATGCTCACCCGACATCATCTCGTGCGATTTCACACCCGATCAGTTCAGGCGCGCGTCCACCCAGTCAGCACAAAATTCAGCCCCATGGGGCTGGTGAGGAAATAGTTCACGGTCACTGCAAGGTTCCCAATGTAAAATGTGCACACATGTACCTTGGTAAGCTTCTTTATTGGACCTCAGTGTTTTTGCTGTGTGCTATGCTGCTCTATCACAGTGATCCTTCTGTTGATCATTAAATGGATCAGGTATTAAGCACTGAATAACAAACCAGCACAACGCCCAGCTGCTTGTTCACATATTTTGCTAGGCGGCTGTTGTCTTGCACATTTTGGTCTAATTCATTTTTCAATCCTCTTTATGACAAACATCTTTATTGCATCTGCTTGCAAGAGAGGGCTGCACATATCATGAGGGAAAACATGAGTTTAATTGCCAAGCCAGGTAAATTGCAAAGCCCAGCTGTACATCGGTATTCATGAATGGCAATGTGGCACATTGCAAAATACTTGTAAATACGATCATGATCTTTGCCCCTGTTTCAAAGTACATTGCACTCTCCCCCTGTGAGGCAAATTTACAATCAGGAGGGAAACGTGATGCAAATTGAGACCCCTAATTCCTTATGATCAAAGGATTATCATGATCTTGGGCATAGGATCAGTAAAAGGAATGAGGCAAGCTGATTTAAGAAGTCCACCAGCTTGTGATTAGTCGCCATCATTTTCATTCTTTATCTCGTTTATTCATTCATTTATTCCCTCAGATACAGTCCATATTGCAGCATCTCAGTGCAACAGCCATTTCTCTCTTGCCATGTGCAGTCATTTTTCAAGTTGTTTCTTGCTCCAAGCTTGTGCCAGCCAGTAGGTTGAACATAGAAACTTACAGCACAGAGTGTTGCCCTACTGTGACAAGCACCAGCACAGATATATTTGTTCTGAGGGGATCTTTTATTGAACTGCAGGATGGAACATATTAAATAACAACTAGTTTGTCCCAGAGCCGGATTGAGACCCAAGGTTCGGAACCTCACAGGGCCTGTAGACAATCATTCTTTCTTCACACCACAGCAACATGCCATAGACGCTGTTCCCCACAGCCTATAACTTTGTGGGCACCTATAGACGAGCCCACAAACTGCATCTGTATAGTGTCCTGAGAGCAGTTGTCAGTTGTCAAGTGTCATGGAGAATGAGGACAGCAGAATTGGATTAACAGTGAGAATTTTTTTTAATTCATTCATGGGGTGTGGACTTCATTGGCTGGGCCAGCATTTATTACCCATCCCTAGTTGCCCTTGAGAAAGTGTTGGTGAGCTGCATTCTTGAACCACTGCAGTCCATGTGGCAAAGGTACACTCACAGTGCTATTAGGAAGGAACTTCCAAGATTTTGACCCAGTGACAGTGGGGAATGGTGATATATTTCCAAGTCAGGATGGTGCGTGACTTGGAGGAGAACTTCCAGGTGGTGTCAAGCTTCTCGCGTGTTGTGGGAGCTGCACTCATCTAGGCAAGTAGATAGTATTCCATCACACTCCTGGCTGTGCCTTGTAGGTGGTGGACAGGCTTTGGGAAGTCAGGAGGTGAGTCACTCATCGCAGGATTCCTAGCCTCTGACCTGCTGTTGTAGCCATAGTATTTATATGGCTAGTCCAGTTCAGTTTCTGGTCAGTGGTAACCCCCAGGATGTTGATAGTAGGGAATTCAGTGATGGCAATGCTATTGAATATCAAGGGATGATGGTTAGATTCATTGCCTGGCACTTGTGTGGTGCAAATGTTACTTGCCACTTGTCAGCCCAAACCTGGATATTGTCCAGCTCTTGCTGCATTTGGACATGGACTGCTTCAGTACCTGAGGAGTCGTGAATGGTGCTGAGCATTGTGCAATCATCAGCGAACATCCCCACTTCTGACCTTATGATGGAAGGAAGGTCATTGATGAAGCAGCTGAAGATGGTTGGAGCCAGGACACTACCCTGAGAAACTCCTGCAGTGATGTCCTGGAGCTGAGGTGACTGACCTCCAACAACCACAACCATCTTCCTTAGTGCTAGGAATGACTCCAACCAGTGGAGCGTTTCCCCTGATTCCCATTGACTCCAGTTTTGCTGGGGCTCCTTGATGCCACACCTGGCCAAATGTGGCCTTGATGTCAAGGGCAGCCATTCTCACCTCAACTCGGGAGTTCAGCTCTTTTGTCCGTGTTTGAACCAAGGCTGTAATGAGGTCAGGAGCTGAGCAGCACTGGTGGAACCCAATTGGGCATCAGTGAGCAGTTCATTGCTAAGTATGTGTCACTAGATAGCATTGTTGATGACCCCTTCCATTACTGTACTGATGATTGAGAGTGGGCTGACAGGATGGTAATTGGCCAGGTTGGATTTGTCCTGGTATTTGTGTACCGAACATACCTGGGCAATTTTCAACATGGCCGGATAGGTGCCAGTGTTGTAGCTGTACTGGAACAGCTTGACTAGGGGTGCAGCAAGCCCTGGAGCACAAGTCTTCAGTACTAATGCCGGAATATTGTCAGGGCCCATAGCCTTTGAACTATTAAGTACCTTCAGTGGTTTCTTGATATCACGTGGAGTGAATTGAATTGGCTGAAGACATGCATCTGTGATGTTGGGGACCTCCAAAGGACGCTGAGATGGATCATCCACTCGGGACTTCTGGCTGAAGATTGTAGAAAATGCTTCAGCCTTATCTTTTGCACTGATGTGCTGGGCTCCTCCATCATTGAGGATGGGGATATTTGTGGAGCCTGCTCCTCCAGTGAGTTGTTTAATTGTCCACCACCATTCATGACTGGATGTGGCAGGACTGCAGAACTTAGATCTCATCCATTGGTTATGGGATCGCTTAGCTCTGTCTATCACTTGCTGCTTATGCTGTTTGGTACGCAAGTAGCCCTGTGTTATAGCTTCACCAGGTTGTCACCTCATTTTTAGGTTATGCCTGGTGCTACTCCTGGCATGCCCTCCTGCACTCCTCGTTCAAGCAGGGCTGATTCACTGGCTTGATGGTAATGGTAGAGTGGAGGTTTTGCCGGGCCATGAGTTTACAGATTGTGTTCGAGAATAATTCTGCTGCTGCTGACGGCCCACAGTGCCTTATGGTTGCCCAGTCTTGAGTTGCTAGATCTGTTCGAAATCTATCCCATTTAGCATGGTGGTAGTGCCACACAACACGATGGGGGGTATCCTCAATGTGAAGGTGGGACTTCATCTCCACAACGACTGTGCAGTGATCACTCCTACTGATACTGTCATGGACAGATGTATCTGTGGCAGGCAGGTTGGTGGGGATGAGGTCAAGGTTGTTTTTCCCTCTTGTTGGTTCTCTCACCACCTGCTGCCAACGCAGTCTAGCAGCCATGTCCTTCAGGACTCAGCCAGCTCGGTCAATGGTGGTGCTACCGAGCCACTCTTGGTGGTGGACATGGAAGTCCCTCACCCAAAGTACATTCTTCACCTTTGCCACCCTCGTTGCTTCCTCCAAGTGGTGTTCAGCATGGAGGAACACTGATTCATTGGCCGAGGAAGGGCGGTACGTGGTAATCAGCAGGAGGTTTCCTTGCCCATGTTTGACCTGAAGCCATGAGACTTCATGGGGTCCAGATGGATGTTGAGGACTCCCAGGGCAACTCCCTCCCAACTGTATACCATTGTGCCACCACCTCTGCCAGATCTGTCCTGCCGGTAGGACAGGACATGCCCAGGGATGGTGATGGTGCTTTATGAGGCATTATCTGTAAGGTATGATTCTGTGAGGATGACTATGTCAGGCTGTTGACTAGTCTGTGAGACAGCTCTCCCAATGTTGGCACTAGCCCCCAGGACGTTGACAGGGCTAAGTTTACTGTTGTCGTTTCCAGTGCCTAGGTCGATGCCCGGTGTCCCACCTGGAAGATAAGGACATTAGTAAACCAGGTTTTTATTGAATTCGAATTCAAACCCGGGCCCCCAGAGCATTACCCTAGGTCTCTGGATTACTAGTCCAACGACAATACCACTACACCAATGGGAAAATCCGTCAGGATTTGGTTCTCTCTTGGAATCCAGAACCGCATTTTTCCTTGCTCTTAACAGATGTAGGTACCACTGCGTCTAATAGAGATACAGCTTCCCCAATTCCTGGCATAGTTGGACTATGCCTCAAATTACTGTTGGGATGTTAACAAGACAGCAGAAGAAATGTCGGTCTGCATCAGATGAGAAAATTCTTCCACTTTGTGAATGGAGCTGATCAATGGGCTCCCCATTCCCAGATCTGGGATTCTGCTCCAAATTCTAAACCTCTAGCCCCATCCGCACCAGAATTCTGTAACCCCAAAGGGTGGAATTTCTAGTTTCGCATCGTCAAAAAAGAAGCAAAGGCAAAATTTAATCAAAAGGGCCAACGGAATATACGAAGAAGACTGGGTATCAGCATAGGCAGCAATGGAAAATGTTTAGTCGACCACGTCAAAAGCACAAGAAAAAAGGAGATAAATAGACAACAAAAAAATGAAAAAAATAATTGATCTGAGTATATAGTATTTCTCATGTATTTACAAAGAAGTATTTTGAAAGAACAGCAAGAGCACAGGAGGAATAATCTGAGGAAGAATAACCTTGCAGAGATTGTCCTGCCTGGTGCCAATTTACCATGAATTCCTCATCATACATGTTTCATTTTAAATCTTAATGATGTGTGTATTCAGAATATGCCATTACTATTACCAAATCCTTATCCATAAATTCAGCAGCAATGGTGGGACCAAATTAATCCTCCTCAGTGTTATTGGTTTTAAACTAGCCTGGCGGCTTCAATCATCCATATGCCTTTCTGTGACAAGTCACTCTTGAAGTTCTCTATTTGTGGCTTCCTTGGTCTTTTTGCTCCATGTTCCTCTGTGTACAGTTCCATGAAAGGTATTCTGGCTGTTTCCATTCTTCAAAGGTGCCCACACCATATAAGTTATCCTTCTTGAATCATTTGTGTAAGCATTGTTTCTTGCCCAAGCTGTGTCCTTGTTATATCATTTTTGGTGCTTTATTTCCTGCACACTCCTTTATTCCTCTTGGTCAACTAGTTTAAATTCAACTCATGTTTGGTGTTAATATTGTTTGCTTGCCAACTTTTTTTTCCACATTTTTACTTATTCACAATCAGAATAATGCATTACTGGAATGGGTGCAAAGAAGGTTTATTGCACATAAACCATTGTACATCAATAAACTTAAGACATAACTGTAATTATTTTTAATGCCTCTATTTGCATCAGTATAATATGCTCATGCATTTTTGCTGAGACATTCTGGATGATGGTAAAAAAAAAATCAACTTTCATTGTACTGGCAGAGCTAAGTAAAGCCCCTGTCTGAGTATAATGTATATTTCTGTGCAGATGATGACATGGAAAATGCTGGTTTATTAAAGTTAATTATATTGGTCCTTCTCCCTGAAAAAAATGATTACGTTAATGTTTTTGCTCCAATGGTGTAAATGATTTACCACTAGATTAAACTTAAAACAGAATTTGCAAGGTGCTATTAATATCAACCGAATGCCCTTTTAGACATAGACACTTGCTATTCACATGGCAATAAGTCAGCATGAAAATTACCATCAAGCAGAAACACACTCTTGTTGAGTTAAACATAAGCAAGTACTTCACACTGACAGCTGATAAGTTGTGGAACAGGCTGCAATCTCACACAGTGAATGAGAAGCTGTTCGCAGGATTCAGAAACTAAATAGACTGATTGCTGATTCACTAAGGAGTGGAAAGATGTATGTTCTGTTCCAACACAGTGGGGAAATTGGAGCAATGAGCTGAGCTAAATTGCTGGAGAACCTTTTCTGCTCTTCAAAACAGAAGAAAGCAAATGCAATGATCCAGCTCACAAACATCAGCAATCATTTCTAAAAGATTTGGTGGGGGTAGAGTTTCCACTTTGGGTGCAGTCAGCAACCTGGGAACAAATTGTCCAAGACTGTGCTAGTTTTGAGAAGTGATTTATTTTCCTCCTTATATTGCCAAACAAACTTGGGATGTAAAATCTGCCATGAACTAAAACAGTTAGGCAGTGGTTTAGAATGGATTTTTTTTTAAATGCTTTGTGATAGGAAAATATTTCATGGTATATTTAGCAGTGGTAAGTCAGTTGGTTTGATTAATAGAGTTGAAAATGGGTTTATCACAAGAAGTAAACATTTTAATCAGTGTCTAGTCCACCGCCTTTGAGAAACCCAATTTTTAAATCATTGAAAATGAATTTTAAAAACTGAGCCTAAGCATTTGCTAGATATATTGGTGTACCTTAGTTCCTTAGTAAATTAAATAAATAATTTCAAAACCTTTGAAAACATGCCTATTAGTGCCCTTACACCTTAAAAAAAGATACATTTAAGACCCTCCTTAAGGACCCCAAATGGGCACAATTAGTGGAAGTCCGTGATAGTGATTAATTCAAACTGGGACTGTGCCCAGACCTTTAGGCTGGGCAGACTTCTAGCACCATGTGTTTCCACCCAATGCAAAAGATTGCCGAAACTTGATTAGCGCTGAATAGAATTTGTATTTAAAATCCCGCAATCCTTTGTGCTGGTCTCGTCAATTTCAGCCAAGTTGCAGTAATAAAACCAGCATGACTGAGCAGAAATTCCAGGCCCTGACAATCAGAGTTGCATTAATAATCCAAAAATAAAGGTGCATTTACACTTCATCTGTTTTATTAGGGCATTTCCCTAGTTATTTATTTAGCATCAGTAAAAGATGCAGGAAATGTGAGTGTAACTGTGGTCTTGCAGCTGCATTACGAGCCTCCAAAATCAACACTTTCCTCTGCGAGTGGAGATTGAAAGGTAAGGTCCCATCTGTTAAAGCACCCTTGGAGGGAGGGATATTAACAAGTCAGAAACAAAACTTGCTTGCCAGCCTTTAGCTTCCCTCTGCAATTACCCCATGCAGATGTTTTAGTCAGTTGTGGAAAACAGTTATCTCCAGGAATGCGAATACCCCCTTCTACCTCATTAACATCTTAGTGATGGGCCTGTGTCTACTACGGAGCAACTCCAGAATCAGCAGGGCAATGTAAAAAGGGGAAAATCTCCACCCTTTTGTTCTGACCTTAGCATCTAGGGAAATGTGTTTCCTGAGGGGAAGAGTAAGGAACACCCACCTTTAAATGTCTGAATCTGGAATCAGAGCTTGACCTGACATGGGAGGAATGTGGACTGAGACTACCTGCGTCCAAAGAAGAGTCATAGTGGACTCGAAATGTTAATCCTGTTTCTCTATCCACAGATGCTGCCAGAGCTGTTGAGCTTTTCCATCACTTTCTGTTTATACTTGAGGCTACCTGAATTCAGCTTAGGTCATTGGCACATAGGAAATGGGCCATTCAACTTTTCAAGCTGGTTCTGCAATTTAACTACATTATGGATGATCTGCCTTGCCTCAGTTCTATAACCATTATTACCCTAGCTTGACAAAAATCTATTGTGGTAAAGCGGAGTACCATGTACCTTTAAGAGAATGCAAGTGGACGAACCATGTGACAGTACTGATCAATCACTGTCCAGCGCAGGCTACTGGTTAACTGTAAGTCTGGAGCTTGAGGTGGTTGTGGGAACATGCAAGGATTTAGTGCTCTGTCCTCTGTTGCAATAAGCAATCACTGTTTGTCCTTATGTCGGTCTCTTTCCATTATTGATAGCGAGCATCAAATAACAAATGTATTTGAAGGCGTGCAACTCGAGTTTACTCAACTAGTGAACTCATAGACTTAAGACATAAAGCTGGCGATAAGGATGAAAATAGCAAAATTGTAAGACCCCTGAGTGAGAATCCACATGACAGGTGAGCAAAACATTAGAAAGAGAATCTGTACTTAATATATAAAATAGGCAGCAATCAGAGCAGGAAGCAGTGCTGCAGCTTTAAAATTGAAAAAAAAAGGGAAAAGGATAAACCCCTGCAGAATCGCAATCGTGGGGATCTTGCCAAAACTTGAAAAGAGCACAAAACACAGCGCAGACAAGGCCACAGCTGCAAAGACGGGGTTGAAAAAAAAACGGTGACTGTTCTTAAAGCAGCAATACATTTAAAGAGGTATATGCAAGAAAAATGGCTACGGACAGAAAATTCTAAGAGACCCCAGAGAGAGGGCAACCCTACGGAAGGCAAAACATGAATCGATCGATGGCAGTCAAGAAAGCCATGGTAAGCCAAACACCTGAATTCGTCATTAATTGGGAAGCCATCGGAAGTGCAGCCCCCTTACAGTCATTCACGATGCCGAAGTTCGGGTGTGTCGATCCATTCGATCTTATTTCAGATGACTGGTCTCAGTATGTCAAACATCGTTCTTTTTTTACCACTAACGACATCGTGGGGAAGGAAAAGAAGAGGACGATTCTTTTGTCCACGTGCGGGAGCAAAACGTACGGGCTGATCCGCAGCCTCACGTCACCTAACACCCCTGACTTGAAGACTTTCGACAAGTTAATAAAAAATTGTACAAAACCACCTGAGACCAAAGCCCTCAGTTATTATGCAGCACTTCTAATTCAATTCAAGGAACATGCTTCCAGGGGAGACAATAGCTGACTGTGTGGGTGTTTTAAAGACATTGAGTGAACATTGCAAATTCAGAACGTCCATTAGTGATATGTTGAGAGACCGACTGATATGCTGGATTGAAGATGATACTATCCAAAGATGTTTGCTAACCAAAACTGATCTAGACTCCAATAAGGCATTCAAATTAGCCACAGCCATGGACAATACTGTCAGAAATTCTGAAGCTATAAGAGATAAACAAAATAGCGCTGTCCATCTGATAGGGTGGGACAGACTGGCAACAAAAGGCGTGAAAACATTGGATCCCACAGAAAGTTAGGAAATGCCCCTTATGTACAGATCAGTAAAAAAACAGCAGTACTGCAATGAAAACCCACAAAATGAACGAAAGAAATGCATCCAGACATCCAATGGGCGATTGACAATTCAAACAAGTTGAATGCTTTTTCGGCCACAGCTACGGTCACATAATGCGGCACTGTAGAGATTGGCTTAGACAGCATTTTAAACACAAAGGGAGAAATTGTGAAATGTATCTCATGGGAGAACCAGAAGAAGTAGGATCAGACATCCAGTCATTATATGACCTGAAAGTGGGTACACTGAGCCAATCCAAGTAGTCATTATAGTCAATGGACAACCCATTAAGATGGATGTTGATACTGGAGTGTTGATGTCTGTCATTGGAGAACATACATTCAGATACTTGAATAAAGGAACCCATCCTTTAAAACTGGAAGTTTCGGACACTAAACTGAGAACATACACGGGTGGAGAAATAAGACTGAAAGGGTTATGTCAAGTCTTGGTGATGTATGGAGATCAATCTAAAAGGTTGCCCTTGATAGTGGTAGCTGGACATGGCCCAGCTTAATAGGCTGCAACTCGCTCGAATCCATTAAATTGAAATGGGCTGAAATTTTTCAAATTACAATGAAAAGCTTACAGGAATTGTTGCAAAGTATGCTTCCGTTTTCAGTGATGAGTTAGGAAGGATTCGAGGGCTACAGGCCAGGATCCATATAGACCCAAACACAACCCCCAGATTTATAAGAGCCAGACCAGTCCCTTATGCTCCACAGGACAAGGCTGAAACCAAACTGAACAGACTGGAAAATATGGGCGGTACCCATCGTACCTGTACTGAAGCCGGACCAAAGTGTGCGTTTATGCGTTGACTGTAAGCTAACTGTCAATAAAGTGGCCAAAATTGATAGACATCTGATACCCAAGATTGAGGAATTGTACTTGAAGTTGGCAGGGGGCACCATATATTTCAAATTAGACATGAGCCATGCCTACCAGCAGGTAGAGTTGGAAAAGGACTCTAGGACCAGCATCTTCCGGTCGGCGAGCGGGGGCGGGGCCTGGTCACCGACACGTAAAATGACACGGGGATAAGTTGGGCGTGCATCCAGATGTCACCCCGCGTAATTTAGATTTTCTGTCCGCTGAATTGTCAACGGCCTATTAAGGCCATTAAAAAACTAATTAACCTGATTAATGGACTTGGCCATTAAGGTTGGCGGGCAGGCCAGGAGGCCAGGCAGGCCTAGGAAATAGCATGAAACCTCATCCACGGGCAGGATGAGGTTTCATGAGGGTATTTAAGTTTTTATCAAATGCTTAAATAAAAGTTATGGACATGTCCCAGCTCATGTGACAGTGTCACATGAGGGGACAAGTCAGGGAAATTTTTAATTACCTTTATTTCAACTTTTGAACGGAGCTGATCTCCCTGAGGCAAAGTGTTGCCTCAGGGAGATCTGTGCGCTCTTTTGTGCGCGTGCGCGAAAGAGCGCACTCCCAGCTGAGGGAATCCACCCCCCCCTCCTCACCCACGCAGGGAACACATAGCGCTTCCTGGCGGACGTCATGCTGGGCGAGCCTTAATTGGCCTGCCCACCTAAAATGGCGGCGCACCCCCAGCCGGGGACACCGATCGTAAGCCCATCCCCACCGTGCCTGCTCCCACACTTCCCCATCAACAGAGGGAAAATGTTGCCCTAGGGGATTCATCACTATTAATACACATCGAGGATTGTATCAATACGCAGGTCCACCCTTTGGGGTCTCCTCGGTGTGTGCTAATTTCCAAAGAACGATGGAAAACTTGTTCCAAGGATTGCCCCATTTATCTTTTACTTGGATGACACGGGACTGACCGATGACATGCACTTAGCAAATCTAGAGGAGGTGTTCAAATGCTTCGCACAAGCAAGGGTACGTTTAAAATGAGAGAAGTGTCTGTTCCAAGCTAAGGAAGTAGTTTACTTGAGCCACAAGGTTGATGCGCAGGGCCTGCATCCTGTGGAAGAAAAAGTCCAGGCCATTCGCAAGGCGCCTGCCCTGAGAAACACCACAGAGCTTAAGGCCTTCTTAGGAATGATAAACTGCTACAGCCAATTCGACCCAAACCTCTCGATTGTGCTGGCCCCATTGTACGTCCTGCTTAAGAAGAACCAGAAATGGAGTTGGCAAGTCCCGCACCAGGATGCTTTCCTGAAAGTGAAGCAATTGTTATGGTCATTGGCCTTGTTGACCCACTATGATCCCAAGGGGGAATTCATTTTAACAGGTGACACATCCCCTTTTGGAATAGGGGCTGTACTTTCACATCGGATGGCGGATGGCTCCGAACGACCCATTGGTTATACATCTCGCACGCTCAGGAAATTGAAAAAGAGGGTTTATCTATTGTGTTCAGCATCCTGAATTTTCATCAATATCTCCATGGTCTCCATTTCCATATTACAACTGACCTCAAGCCTCTACTGGGATTATGTGGAGAAGATAAAGCGATACCACCTATCACATCGGCTCACATCCAGAGATTGGCGCGTATATTAGCTGCCTATGACCATTCAGGTAGTCAAATCACACATGCCAATGCACTAAGCCACCTTCCCCTGCCAGCTAATAATGGGGAGGCTCCAATTCCCCAGGAATTGGTCTTAGCATTAAATTTTCTTGATTCTTCCCCTACTCTGACTAGACAGATTTGTGAATGGACAAGCCGGGACCCACTAGAGTCTAACGTCCGGGAGCAGGTCTTGAATGGTTGGTCAGGTGGATCTAAATCCGAGAAGATGAAGCCCGATTCTGATCGCAAATATGAACTCTCCTGCCAGGATGACTTATTACTCTGGGGTGCAAGGGTTATTGTGCCCCCGAGGGGGTGAAGACCGTTATTAGCCGAGCTACATAGCGCTCACCTGGGCATTAGCAGAATGAAAATGCTCACACGCAGCTATTTGTGGTGGCCAGGCATGGACTTGTATGTCGAAACCCTGGTCAAAAGCTGTCCTCAATGCCAACAGGTGCAAAAGCTCCCCCCCTTAGCTCCATTGCACCCACGGGAATGGCTGGGGCGACCATGGGTGCGCCTCCACATCAATTACATGGGACCCTTCTTGGGCACAATGTTCCTTTTACTGATTGACTCCCGCTCCAAATGGATGGACGTCTATGAAGTCCGGTCACCCACGTCGGCTGCCACCATAGACCATTTGCGGCAGAGTTTTACAGCACATGGGTTGCCAGAGGTCCTCGTGTCTGACAACGGAAACGCTTTTACCAGCGGGGAGCTCCACAGGTTCACGACCCTTAACGGCATTACCCATATCAAAACCTCACCCTGCCACACAGCATTGAATGGCATGGCTGAGCGGGCAGTCCAAACCTTTAAATCCTGGATGAAAAAGGTGGAAGGGGATTCCATTGGCACAAGATTGTCCCAGTTCTTGTTCGCATACCGGACCATACCACACACAATGACCCTGCAGAACTACTAATGAAGGGACGTCTCCGCACCTGCCTGACCCTTTATCCGGGCGAATTTAGAGGGAAAGGTGGAGAAAAGCCAAGAGGCACAGAAGACCATGCATGATGGTCATGGTCACGAAAGAATTTTCATGGTGGGAAATGTGGTCGTCACGGAGGACTTTGGAGATGGACCCAAGAGGCTGTAGGGAGGTCAAGGCAGTAACTGGACTCCTCTCCTATAATGTATTGGTAAACAGCCGAATAATTAGACGACACGTGGATCATTTCCATTAAAGAACGCCAGTTCCATAAGAAGAAATGTACTCTTCATCTATGCTTGAGTCTGTTCCACATGTAAAGGGCAGGTCACACGATTTGGAAGTACTAGTGGGACCTGTGGGACCCGAGTGGGTCGGGGAGACAAACCTGCCAATTTCCACTGAGGAACGTAGTGGACAACTGTCCCCTGAAAAGGACGTCTCGGAAAAACCAGCTGAGGTTGTTGAACTGAGGCGCTCAACACGCCCGAGAAAGCCTCCTGAGAGACTTGATTTGTAAATAGTTATTCCTGTAAATAGTTCATGTTATTGAGCTTGTCAACTGTATTTTTTAAGTAAAGAGGGAGGGATGTGGTAAAGTGGAGTACCATGTACCTTTAAGAGAATGTAACTGGACTAATCACGTGACAGTCCTGACCAGTCACTGTACAGCACTGGCTGCTGGCTAACTGCAAGTCTGGAACTGGAGGCGGTTGTGGGAGCACACAAGGATTTAGTGCTCCGCCCTTTCTGTGGAAATAAACAATCGCAGTTTGTTCTTATGTCGGTCTCTCTCTCCATTATTGATAGCGAGCATCAACTAACAGTAAATGAAGGTGTGCGATTCGGGTTTACTTGGCTAGTGAATTCATAGGCTCAAGGCATAAAATCTATCGATCTCAATTTTGAAATTTTCCATTGACCTAGCCTCAACAGCTTTTTGGCAGAGAGGTTCCGTAGTTCCCACTGCCCTTTGAGTGTGAAAGTGTTTCTGGATGTTGCCCTGATTAGACTCGTTCTAATTTTAAAATTCAGTCCCTTTGTTCTGCAATCTCCTTTCAACGAAATTGTTTCTCTCCATCTATCCTATCAATCCTTTAATCATCTTAAACAAGGATCTGGACACCCAGGCTCAGTTACAAGCTCTCTTTGTACCTAACCTAAACTCATAGGGCAGGATTTTACCCTAGGCGGGAGCGCTCGGCAGGGGCGGGCATTCAGGCAGCTGACCGCCGCCCACGATTGGTTGCGCTCCGCGATTTCATGCTGGTGGGCCAATTAAGGCCCACCCTGTGTGGATCGCGAGCGGCAGTGCTGAGCACTGCCTGTGCGGGCAGTGGGGAGGAGGGAGAGCCAGGCCTAGCGCGCAGTTCATTCATGTGCACAAAAAAGCGCTTCAATCTCCCTGAGGCACGGAGCTGCCTCCCGGAGATGGAAGCGCTTTTTTCAAAAATTAATAAAGACAATTAGAATTTACTAAAACATGTCCCCTCATGTGACATGATATGGGACATGTGTTTAATTCCAAAATAAAGTTATTATTTAATGTTTATTTGCTTTGAGAAACTTCATCCCGCTCGTGGATGAGATTTCCTAAGAAGTGTAAAGGCCATTTGGTTTTTTTCGCCTGCCCGCCAACTGTAAGGTTGGACGGGCAGCATAAATTTGAATTTAATTAGCTTGTTAATGGCCTTAATAGGCCTTTTAATTATCGGCGGGCGCGCAGCCGACTCCGGTGCGCAGTCGCCGAACGAAATATTGCGCGAGTGCGCAATGACGTCAGGGCCCATGCCCGACGTCATCGTGCCCACATGTCGAGCGTAAAATTCAGCCCATAGAGTGTGAATACTCTGAAAGAGAAGGGTACATGTTTGCAGGGGCTCTGTACGTGTTGTTAGAGTCTCTGGTCGAGAACCAAATAAAATCCTGCAGTCTGTCGATGAAAGAGGAAATCAAAATTGGACATCAGGTCAACACAATGGATTGATCTTGTCAACAATGATGTAGAAATTACCCAGACATCTGTGGAAAAAAGTGTCAGCTGCTCCTGTAAAAGACCCAACAATAAGTTAACCAAAAAAGCGCTTGGAATATTGCTTTCACAAAATGAGCTGCATTTAATTCGCTCACATGTTGGGCTCGATGCTCCCCCAGGATCCCATGAAACCAACAGAGAGTGAAGGAAAATAGAGGTAATGAAGCCAACTGCCCAACTCGTTGCCTGGCCAACATTCACATCATCGTCGCCAGGGCTGCTTCTGCTTGGAGGTGCCAGTCCCAGGTTCCCCACTAGTTCACATGTCACTCCATAGAACTACCATAGGAAAGATGGCAGTAGGACGCAGAGAGTTGAGGTGGTACCCTGAGGTATCACTTGAAAGAAAAGTGACATGGAGCAGCTTCTTCTCCCTCCTTTTTCCCCCGTCATTTATCTTCTAAAGGACGAAATATGGCAAGTGATATGCGCACACGTATTTTATTGAGCCCTGAGGAGTGGGATAGAAGGCGGAGGGAGTGGGCACTGAAAAATTGAGCTGTATCCTTACCTCTTGCTGTAGCTCCAGCAGGCTCCAGGTGGCTAACACCAGAGTCCTGTCATCAGCATGGGGGTTCACCAGGGTCCTGGCCTCTTAGTCCTCTGAATGTCTGTGGCCTCAGCTATCACAGTTTCTGTCAACTAATTGGGTGTATCTGTGATGTGCTCACCAGCTGGTGATCCTGAATCTAACTGCAAACACATACTAACCAACATGAGAGTATCTGTGCTGACTGAGGGTGCGGGGGGAATGATGTGGCACTGCGCCCTCTAAGGATCCCTCCTTCTTCTCCTCAGAAGTGGACTGAAAGTCCCTGGTCTCAGCCACGGCCTGTCCTTCTGGAGTATGAAAACCTGCATGAGTGGACACAAACAGTTCGGGGTTAGTGCTTCACATCCCCTCTTCCCAACCATTCCTGCTGAGGATCTCTATGGGAGGGATTTTCCAGCCCGCCCTGCCGGCGGGATCTTCCAGTCTCGCCGAAGTCATTGGAGATTTGAACGGCTCCCCATATCCACTGCAGGGGAACCCTCTGAAGCGAGGCTGGATATTAGAACCATAGAACCATAGAACACTACAGCACAGAAAACAGGCCATTCGGCCCTTCTAGTCTGCGCCGAAATATTATTCCTCTAGTCCCATTGACCTGCACCTCGTCCATAACCCTCCAGACCTCTCCTATCCATGAATTATCTAATTTATTCTTAAAAAACTTAAGAGTAATCCCAGCCTATATATCCAGTGGTAGACACCTGAGCTCAATGCCCCCTCCCTTCCTCAGGTTGCCACTCCAGTCTTGCCACCTGTAATCGTGCACCTGCCCTTTGAGCCAACCAGATCTAGGGTTTCTCCCCTCTGCCAACATCTGTACTTTCATGTTGGGTACTCCACCATCGGCCTGGGCCCTCTCTTTATTGGTGTGATTCTACTTCTCCTGCAGGCAGCAGGAGGGACAATGTGGGTTTTCACACTTAGACCAGCATAACACATATGCTGGTGGCATCTCTCAAACTCATGATGGGAGGGCCCTGAATGTCTCCTCCATATGTTGGCTCTCAAGGGACCTGGTGGAGATTGGCAAAGATATGTGCGTAGCTGTCTTCAATGTCTGGCCATGCATTATAAAGGCAGCTGGTGTTGGCACTCCCCAGTGCCAGCGCCTGCTTGGTCACTCCCTCCCCATATGGTGAACCACCCCGCGATGCCACAGGCCCCGGTGAGGAGGGCAGTATGTAGGACTCATCCTGGCAGAATGGAGGAGGTCATTGAACCATTTGTGGCATGCACCCACGAACAGGTTGGTGGTGGGGGACCCCATGGCTGCTGACCTCTACTGCTTTGTCTGCCCAGAATCATTGGTCAGGCAGGGGGGTGGGGGGGAGGGGGGGTGGGGTCATTTATTACTGAAGAGGATCTCCTGCCTTTTCTTTACAGCCTGGAAGATAACCTGCAGGGAAGCATTGCTAAACCATAGGCAGCCCAGTGTCTCCCCTCCAGCAGGTCTCGTGGACCCTCCTGCTCACCTCGTTGACTCCCCAGTTGAGCTGCACGCCTTCTTTTGGATTCAATAATGACCAGCCACTGAGGCTCCTGGATTGCACAATGGTTAGTCTCCAGGTTGGAGGTGTCCACTCTGCAGGAGGTACCCAGCCCTCTGGAGTGCTGCTGAGCCTTTTGTATCATCCAAGGTTGGATTGAATGCAGGGCTGACAGGCCATTGAAAATGGCACCAGAACCTGCATCAGTTTCAGGTGACAACCAGATTGAACCTTGTGGCCCACCCCTGTGCCAGCATTGGACGGGCCCCACACCTCCAGTCTGTCAATTGGCCAGCCATCACATGATCATGCCAGCCTCATTTCTCCCATGTGGTGATGGTACCTGCTTCCAGGGCCACTGGCAAGACCCATGCCACATGTACTATATTAAGCTTCGGTGCCTACTGGAGATGGGATGGCCGCTATATTGGTTATGGCTCTTTGTAGCCATCCTGGATGCGTAACTGAATCTAATGCGAAACAAATTGCAAATGCGAATCCAGGATCCAGGGGCTAACATCTGTGTCAGGCCCCTTTGCGAAATTGGTCTTCAGGCTTTTGGTAGCAAAAGGGGTGAACGGAGGCTGCCACCCAAAAGGTAAGTTTGAAGTTTCTTACTTACCTTATTGTGCAATCAAGGGGAACAGGAATGATCCTCCGGCTCCATATTAAATCTATAGGTCGCTGCCAAGCACTGCTTTTCCCCACTCTTGGTTTCTTTAGCCTTTACAACCTTAAACCCATCTTTGCCCCCAAACTCTCCTGAGAAGCTTGGTCATCTTCTAGAAGGCAGACTCCCTCTTAATCCCACACTGAGGCGCATATGATTAGGATAATTGCTTGAGTGGAGGTTAACCAGCAACAAAGACTAATTTCTCTGCAAATTCTACATGATCAAGCGGCATACAAATGCAAGTCTCTCTTTTGTTTCCCAAACACAAACCATACACAAACACCAATAAATCCAGAAACTGCTACCCACATCCTGTCCAATCACCTAAATTGTCAAATTCCATTGGCTCCTTATCCATCAAACAAATTGATTTAAAAATCATTCATTGCCCCACCTTAGCTCGATATCCTCTTCCTACATTGTAACAGTGACTACACTTCAAAAATATTTCATTAGCTGTAGAGAGCTTTGGGATGCTCCAAGGCCATGAAGGACACTATATAAATGTAAGTCTTTCTTTCTTCTACCATTTCATACATCTGCTCTTAAAACTCAAGGGCTGAATCTTCAGCTCAGTGAGCAGTGGCAGGGCTCGCTCGCCAAAGCGTAAAATGACATGGGGTGATGTTGGGCGTGCGTCCTGATGTCACCGCACGTCATTTAGATTTTCAGTTCGGCGGGCGTGCAGCCGAGTCGGCGGGGCACCCGCCGAACTGTCAAAGGCCTGTTAAGGCCATGAGTGAACTAATAAAGTCTATTGAGAAAGCTGCCCATCTAACCTGCCCGTCTAACCTTAAGGTTGGCGGGCAGACGAAAAGCCCATGCGGCCTTCGCATTTTGCATGGAACCTCATCCACAGGCGGAATGAGGTTTCATGAATGATTTAAAATTTTCAGAAAATAGGAAGAGATTGTAATAGTTTAGGGGGCTGTCAATTATTGTGAAAAAGAGGGAGGTGGGAAAGGCAGAATACTTGGGGTAAAATTTTCCCCCCATGTGGGGGATTGTGTGGGGGGCGGGCGTGGACCTGATCTGCGCCCCTGGTCGTGTCTGCACTGCCATTCTATGTGGGAAGGCCAGTTAAGGCCCACCCAGCGTGACGTGTGCCCAGAAGCGCTGTGCGCTCCCTGTACGGGCTGGGGGGCTGGTGGGGTTCCCTGGGTCAGGAGTGCGCTCTTTCGCACATGAAGGGACATGTCATAACAATTTTCACAACACTTTATTACACTGTTTAAACTTAAAACTAGTCTCCCTGAGGCACCTAACTCAGGGAACCTCCCCCACCCCCCCACCCCGCCCCCCGACCTCCCACCGGCCTGTACAGGGAGCGCACAGCTCTTCTGGGCGCATGTCACACTGGGCGGGCCTTAACTGGCCCACCCACATAAAATGGCGGTGCAGACATGATCAGGGGCACCGATCGGGTCCGCACCCACCACCCACACGGGGGGAAAGTTTCACCCCAAGTATTGTATTTCTCACCTCCTTTTCCACAATAATTGACAGACCCCTGAACTATTATAATCTCAGTCACACAATTCTCTTCCTAAATCCTTTTCCTGCAGCTCTCCCCTTCTTCAACAGTCCCCTCAAAACCTACATCTTTGACCACACCCTTGGATATCTTCTCTAATTGTGCCCACTTAATCCATGCTGAAGTATTCTGCAATGTTTTCTAATGTTGGAGGCGCTATTTAAACGCAAATTGTTATTAATTCTTACAGTGTAGGTTTTCCACATTTGTGGGGATTGTTCATTACTTAGCAACTGGAGAATACATTACTGCCCAAAAATGTGCATCTTTGTACAATAGTGAAAGGCTACTGAGTAACTCTAAATTACTTCAAAACACAACAAAGTGACAGTAATATAGTTGCATCACTGCACGAAGCTTAGACAAGAAATCTTTTATTCAGATTCAACTTCGCCAACAAGCTGCTGTGGACTAACTGGTCTTGACGTGACCTTTTTAGTCTTGTCAAGCCTTATTTAGATAAAATGTGAATGCTGAAAGGATGCCTAATGATTTCATCAGTCTTAATTATAACAGTGATTTACCATTATAAGCATATCTCACACCAAGGACCAATGAAAGTAGCGAAAATATATCAGACATTTGTGTGAGGAACAATTAGGTCCTGCTTTTAATG
This sequence comes from Cetorhinus maximus, assembly GCF_964194155.1. Lineage (NCBI taxonomy): Eukaryota > Metazoa > Chordata > Chondrichthyes > Lamniformes > Cetorhinidae > Cetorhinus > Cetorhinus maximus. The sequence continues at coordinate 134,713,698 of NC_135883.1, forward strand.
TGTTTATTGCAGCACCTTATCACGCAGGACAGAAGGCCTGTCAATAAAAGAACCTGGCCAATGCATTCAACGTTTCGCTGACAAAGCGTCGATTGCTCTTTGTTTATTGTATAACATTCAGCAGCAACAATGTGCCCTCAAGTAGCAAAACATTCCAAAGTGCTCGATGGGGATGGTGGATGACAACTTTTGTGTAGGAATAGGGAGAACTCTGGGCAGTAAATATTCACCTTTAGCACTCCCAATGCAGAGATTTGGAGTGCAGATCAGGAGCTAAGGTGTACATCCAGGCTGCCAGAGTTTTTTTTCCAAGCACAGGAAGCTCCATGCTGGGAGTGTGATCTTGATAAATGGTTGTCCCTGGTAATTCTAAAGTAAAACTAGAAAATGATTTATTAGAAGTAGATTATTACTCTGGGTCACAATTAAAACATATTGTTCCTTCTTCAGATTTCCAGTATTCACTTTTTCCAGTAAAATATTCATCTTATTTATCTCTTGAAATTATAGACACATTAATAAGCCACACATCATCCTGACTTGGAAATATATTGCTGCTCTTTCACTGTCGCTGGGTCAAAATCAATGCAACAATGTTGGAGTACCTACACCACAAGAACTGCAGCAGTTCAAGAAGACGACTCATCATCACCTGTTCAAGGGCATTTGGGGATGGGCAACAAATGTTGGCCTAGCCTGCAATGCCCATATCATGTTAAAGAACCAAAATAAAGCAGTGCTGGCCTATTATTCAGCATATATTGCCAGTCAACAAAAATTGCATAGTTAGCAGATCTTAGCTCAGGAAAGTCATGGACATTCTATTGAAGTTAAAGATAAGCCTAAAACCTCATCTTCAATAGCATTAAGTTAATCATTTGCTTTAAAGTTAAAGTTAATGCACTCATTATAGGGAATCTTAACAAAGAACTTTACCAAGCCCTGATTAAAGTTTCAGAGAAGAAGCTCTTTTCGCCTCATGTCGAATATTTATATATTTTATAATTCTCAGTTCCATTGAGAAATTAAAACTCCACAGGAAAAGTGATCCATCCTTAACTAACTAAAGAGGATAGGAATAATCATGGATTAAAAGAAGAGGCTTATAATATTGAGAAGGAGAGTAGTAAGCCTAATTATTGGGAGAGTTTTAGAAATCAGCAAAGGATGATAAAGAGGGAGAAAATTGAATCTGAGAGTAAACGAGCCAGAAATATAAGAAATATAACTGTCTAGTAAGAGTTTCTGCAATTATATAAAAAGGAAGAGATAAGCAAAAGTAAACATGGGTACTGTAGTGTTTGTAAGTAAAACCTTTCATACTATTTTAGGGATCACGTAATTGTACTGATGAATCAGCCCTAAGCGTGGGTAATCTTAGGGGTGGAGCTTTCTAGTCATGGACTTGGTTCAAGCATGTAGCCCCTTCTCGAGCTCCGTAAACAGAGTTAACTGTTTCTAACAAGAAACCTGTCCAGTACACTAAGTTAATTATAATTGGCGATGAGGATAAATAGATCCAACGCTACACCCTGCCTCCTGACTGTGAGTATATCAATTTTTAAAGTAAGAAAGAAAAGTATACTCACTAGTCATGCGACTATTTGGCAGAATCGACCCATATGACTTGTCTATGGAAGACTGGAGACGTACATAGAGTGCCTGGGTTTCTGTTTTGTGGTGAATAAAATAACAGCACAGGAGAAGCAAAAAACAATTTTTCTAAGTGTTTGAGGGAGCAAGACGTATAACCTCATCTGTAGTCTGACGGCCCCAAACGTCCCCAATTCTGAATTTTTAATGAGCTAGTAGACCTCGTGAAGACACATTTTCAGCCTAAGCCACCCGTGATCATGCAAAGATTTAAGTTCAATTCTAGAGTAAAAGCCCCGGGTGAGTCAATCACAATGTATATTGCGAAGTTAAGACAGTTGGCTGAGCACTGCGACTTCAGAGATACTTTCAATGACATGTTTTGCGGTGTGCACAACAACGCCGTTCAGCGCTGATTACTTGCAGAAGTTAATATTGATCTGAAGCATGCCATGGAAATAGCGCTAGCTATGGAGAGTGCTGAGAGGGACTCACAGGCTTTGCAGAGGTTGCAACATGGCGCCTTTCTTCAGTTGGGGCAGGAACTTACCACCGGGTATGGCGCGAAAACCAGGGAGGAAACCACGAAGTGGGAAACATCCTCTAATGCTCAAAAAACAAAAAGGAATACTGAAAGCCTCTCACCAGTGATTCAAAAATTAATTTGTTACCAATATGGGGATACCCATGTACCGGAAACCTGCAGATTTAAAGAGGCAGAATGCCACTACTGTCACAAAAAAGGGCAAGTAATAAAGCAATGTAGGGTGAAATCGAGACAGCCAATCAGACAACAGGCCAAGATGATTGAACTGCACAGTATAACTGAACCAGAAGCTGCTGATACTGATATCTATTCCTGATACAATGCCAAAGCAGTAAAAACTAAACCAATTACCTTCAAGTGAATGGGAAGCCTCTAGTCATGGAGGTTGACACCGGAGCATCGACCACAGTGGTGGGAGAATACCTAAGTGACAGTACCCAGCCACTGAATCTGGAGCAAACCACAGCTCAACTGAAGACGTACTCTGGAGAGGCAATACAGGTTAAAGGCAGTCTCTCTGTACCTGTATCCTACAGACAACAGTCAGCTCAGCTTCCAGTGATTATTGTAACAGGTGAAGGACCTAGTCTTTTGGGCCGCGATTGGTTAAAAGAAATTAAGCTCAACTGGTCAGAATTTTTTCAAGATACAACAGGAGGAATTCCTGAGCTGTTAAAAAAGTATGACAGCGTATTTTGTGATGAATTTGGAAAGATAAAAAGGTCTACAAGCAAAAATATATGTAGATTCGGAGGCAATACATCACTTCTTTAAGGCCAGAGCCGTGTCTTATACCCTAAAGGAGGAGGTGGATGCAGAATTATGCTGCTTAGAGAAGCTGGGCATCATCCAGCCAGTCCAATGTTCGGAACGGGCAGTGCCCATTGTCCCTGTGATGAAACCAGATCAAGCTATTCACATTTGCGGAAACTACAAAGTAACTGTGAACGAGGCTGCTAAATTAGATAAATATCCATTCCCGAGGATAGAACATTTGTATGCTAAGCTAGCTGGAGGAAAATCCTATGCCAAACTGGACATGGGCCATGCATACCAACAGCTAGAGTTGGACAGCACGTCTAGAGGGTATGTGACCATCAACACTCACAAGGCTCTGTACCAATATACATACCTACCCTTTGTTGTATCATTTGAATGTGCAATCTTCCAAAGGACCATGGAAAACCTATTTCAAGGACTTCCCCGAGTTGTAGCATACCTAGATGACGTCCTGATCACAGGTTCAATGGAAGCCAAACATTTGCCAACCTAAAAGAGGTTTTAAGAAGATTTTTGGAAGCTGGTGTACGATTGAAGAAAGAGAAATGTACTTTCCAAGTGACTGAAGTCACTTATTTTGGGTCATCGAGTGGAGCCTAAGGGTTGCATCCAGTAGAGGAGAAAGTCAGGGCAATCAAGGAGGTGCTGTCTCCTACCAGTGTCACTGAACTCAAGTCTTTTTTTGGCATGTTAAATTATTATGGTCGCTTCTTGTTAAATTTGTCAACAGTGTTAACCCCTTGATGAAGAACCATAGATAGTCATGGAAGGTGCAACAAGAAGAAGCCTTCATAAAACTCAAGAAGCTATGACACTCATCATGTCTACTCGTACATTATGACCCATCAAAAGAATTAATATTAACCTGTGATGCATCTCTCTACGGTGTGGGCACTGTATTATCACACAGAGTGGAAGATGGCTCTGAAAGACCAATAGCCTATGTCTCCAGAGCCATCTTTGCATCCGAGAAGGGTTACTCATAACTTAAAAAAGGTTTATCTGTAATATTTGGAGCAAAGAAAATCCATCACTATTGGTCGACATTTCACCATAGTGTTAGGTCACGAGCCACTAATGGGTTTATTTAATGAAGATAAAGCAATTCCGCCGATAGCCTCTGCCAGAATTCAATGATGGACTTTGATTTTGTTGGCATATGAGTACACCTTTATGCACCATTCGGGTGTGCATATTGCAAATGCCGATGCCCTTAGTCATCTTCCTTTGCCAGATAGCATTATACATTATACATGCTCCAGCACCACATGAAGTTGTACTTATGTTGAATTTCCTGGATTCCTCACTGGTCTGTGTGAGGCAGATAAAGAATTGGACAAATTGGAGTCCAATTTTATTAAAAGTCCGAGAACAGGTATTACAAGGATGGTCGAATGCATCAGTCGCTGAAGAGATAAAACCATTCTATGCCTGTAAAACTGAGTTAAGTTGTCAAGATGGAATCTTATTGTGGGGAGCAAGAGCCATTGTCCCTTCAAAGGAAGAGAACCACTCTTGACAGAGCTTCACAGTGCATATCCCAGCACTTCGAAGATGAAGATGCTGGTGCAAAACTACATCTGGTTCCCAGGTATAGACAGTGATATAGAAAAAACGGGTAAACACTGTCTCCAGTGTCAGCAACAACAAAAGTTGCCCATTTCAGCTCCACTGCAGCCGTGGGTGTGGCCTGGTCAACCCTGGGTTAGGCTACATATAGACTATGTAGGTCCATTTTTAGGCACCATGTTTTTATTGATCATTGACGCGCATTCTCCTCATAAGGAGACCAAAATTGTACACAGTACTTCACATATGGAGTATATGGAATTATAATGGGGAATAAGGAAGAGGGATTAGACAAAGACAGTATTTTGCATTTGTCTTCACAGCTGAACACACAAAGTGAGCGTTTATTTTTGTGAAATGGTGCTGCCCATTGACTGAGTGGAATCCTATCCAGGTAACTCTCTTTGAACCTCTCCATCTCTTCACCAGTGCCTGGACCAGTCGGATGGTGCCCTCCAATACCCTCCTGCAACAGTCTTTCATTGTGGTTCTTTCCTCTGCTCTCCATAACATGGCCCTCCAGCGAACTGTGGAGCTTGAGGATAGTCAGTTCCTGGTAGGAGACAGCTCATCAGGGGAGGAGCACAAGCAGGATGTCAGAAAGGAGCAGGAAGAGGAGGTAGGGGGAGATGACACTGAACATGGAGGTGCTCTAGCTGCAAAATGAGATGACCTCCTCCTGCTACCCTCTGGGGCGAGGACCTCCTTCCTCCCCCTCATGGCCTCCAACATTCTATCCAGCTTGGCATCGATAAAGCGAGTGTTGGCATTGCCAGATGTGCCAGGCCTCCAGCCCTCCTGTGACATCTCACTTCCCTCTGGTGCTGTGGAATGTTGTGGCACAAACCCCAGACTTCTCCCTCAGGACAAGCAGCAGCCTCAGTGAAGCCTGCCGTGGGATGTCTAAATTAGTGCCACACTTCATCTAGCCCACCTCTGTTTCCACCCCACTGACACTAAATGGACAGGAAACCTGTCTCCATATCAAGCAAGGACTCACCCTGTGAAAGTCGAAACTTTAATCAGGCTTCTGACCTGAAAACATACCCAACTCCTCTTTCCCGTCTCCATTGTGAAAACGCAGCTCCAAAAGTTGGTGCAGAGGGAAAAGATAGGTTGAGTGACTTGGCAAAGATCTGGCAAATGGAGTTTAATGTGGGAAAATGTGAAGTTGTTCATTTTGGCAAGAAGAACAAAAAAAGTAGAGTATTTCTTAAATGGAGAACAGCTGTATAATTCTGAGGTGCAGAGGGATCTAGCTGTACTAGTACATGAGTCACAAAAAGTTAGTATGCAGGTACAGCAAGCAATTAAGAAGGCTAATGGAATGCTATCCTTTATTATGAGAAGGATTGAACATAAAAGGTAAGGATGTTATGCTTCAGTTATACAGAACTGCGCAGGTGAGACCGCACCTCGAATATTGTGTACAGTTTTTGTCTCCTTATTTAAGGGAAGGGTGTAAATGCATTGGAGGTAATTCAGAGTAGGTTTACTAGATTGATACCTGAATGAGTGGGTTGTCTTATGAGAAAAGGTTGGACAGACTGGGCTTGTTTCCACTGGAGCTTAGAAGAGTGAGGGGTGATTTGATTGAAGTATACAAGATCCTGAACGGCCTTGATAAACTTGATAAGGTGGATGTCGAAAGGATGTTTCCTCTTGTGGGTGAGTCCAGAACTAGGGGGCACTGTTTTAATATTAGGGGCCGCCCTTATAGGACAGAGATGAAGAGAAATTTTTTCTCTCAGAGGTTGTGCAACTTTGGAACTCCCTGCCTCAGAAGGTGGTGGAGGTGGGGTCATTGAATATTTTTAAGGCAGAAGTAGGAAGATTCTCGTTAGGCAAGGGAATCAAAGGTTATTGGGGTTAGATGGGAATGTGGAAATCGAAACACAAGACCAGCCATGATCTTATTGAATGGCGGAGCAGACTCGAGGGACCGAATGGTCTACTCCTGTTCCTATTTCTTATTTTTTTATGTTCTTATGGCCAGGATTTTGCCCTCGTCGGGCAGGCTCAGCAGGGGCGAGCGGGAGTGGTCGGGAAGCTAACCACCACTCGTGATCACAATCGCTCAGCCCTGCCTGTGTGTGTGGGGGGCGGGGTGGTGTGGGGGTGGGCGCGAGCGGGGAACATCACGCATGCATGCAAGTGCGCGCATAAATGCTCCCTGAGGCACAGAGCTGCCTCAGGGAGATGAAGATTTTAAGAATTAAAAGTAAATAATTTTAAATTGTTAAAAAAACATGTCCCCTCATGTGGCTCTGTCACATGAGCAGGGACATGTTATTAATGAAATGTTTAAATTTTTATTTAATTTTTAATAGCTGTTGGAAACCTCATCCCGGTTTCCTAAAAAATCTAAAGGCTGCTTGTCTTTTTCACCTGCCTGCCAACTGCAAGGTTGGACGTGCAGTGAAAAAATTAATTCAGTTGGGACTTCAATGGCCTGAATAGGCCTGTTAATTGTCGGTGGGCGTGTTGCTGACTCCCACGCGCACTTGCCAAGCGAAATATCACATCTCATTTTACATTCATTCAGGTCGGGCACGCGCCCGCCCGATGAGTTGAAAATTCTGGCCTATGTTCTAAGTATTTTTGTTAATTTTGTTAAAGCTGGAAAAGCACAAGAAACAATTGCAAATCATCATGAGTCACTAAAGTGATGTGACATAACAGCTCTATAAAGAAGCTACTTCTGTGGTTTGCAGCCCACACAACTGTGCTAATTACTGTACTTGCACTAGGACAGATCATAGCTTTTATACAAGGAAGTTTGTTTTTAACAATTTCACCTAATTGTCAATTACTGAAAGTAAATGTGTTAACTTTTTTTGTTTTATGCATATTTTTAAAGAAAGATTTATATTTAGATTATGGTACCAAATTCTATATCATTGATGCAATGGGGAAGGTTGAATTGTTACTTGGCTACAAATCCACAGCAATTTTGTTTCTGTTGCAATTACGAGGTTCATGCGAGTGTTATGTTTTGGGATTGTGTCTTTAATTTAAGGTAAAATGAAAGGGGGTCATGCGACCCTTCTGAAGGCTGGTTTGATTGTTACAGGTTAAAGGGGGCCCGGATTGTTTTGATAGGAAAAAGGTACATGGTGTTTACACCTGGAGACAACGATAGCAGTGTGTGCTAACAGTGGCTAGACTGTGAGTCTCCAAAGTCCCAGAAAAATGTTGAGAATGTTGGGGCACAATTTTCACCTCGGTGGGCAGACACGCGCCCAACCCGTTTGAACGTGAAATGACGAGCGTCCTGACATCAATGCGCAGTCACACAATAGTTTGGTTGGTGTGCGCGCACAGGATTGGCAGCGCGCCCACCAACAATTAAGGCCATTAAAGTATTAATTAACTTAAATTTTTTGCTGCCCATCTAACCTTACGGTTGGCAGGTAGGCGAAAATGCCAAGCAGCCTTTCCATTTTTTTGGAAATCTCATCCCACCCGTGGAGGTTTCCAACATCAAATAAAAATAAAATAAAAAATTTTAAATTTCATTTATAGCAGGTCCCTACTCACGTGACAGAGTCACGTGAGGGGACATGTTTTATGACATTTTTAAAATCATTATTTCTAATTTTTAAAGCCCTTCATCTCCCTGGGGCAGCTCTGTGCCTCGGAGATTTTCAAGTGCTCACTTGTGCACATGCACGAAATCCCCCACTTGCCCTTCTCGCCCTCTCCCCCCTCCCACTCCCACACAGGCACACTGAGCACTTCCATTCGCGTTTCACGCTGGGCGGGCCTTAATTGGCCCGCCCAGCGTGAAATTGCGGTCCGGCCCCGATCGCAGCTTCCAGGACGCCCCCACTGAGCCCGCCCAACAAGGGCAGAGTTTGGCCCCTGGATTGTAAAGAGTTGTTCTTTAAACAGTCCATTTACATCCCAAGATTAAAGAGAAGTAGGATTTCAAGGATAGCTAATCAATCATGATACAAGGCCCATGTGATTCATATTGCCGTGGAAATAGGCTTTGAGAAGATAAGGGTTTCAAAGATAACCCTGAAAACTTAGAAACAAATCTGCCAGGATCCGGGAGAAGAGACAGCATATATAGGCAGCAAGACTGCTATGGTTTATTATCCAGAGGTGTGGGTGGGACCTTGCGCTTGGATTGAAAAGACCAAATTCATGAGGAGTTGAAATGAAACTGGAATATTCACCTAGCATGAACCAGAGGAAGAATCTTTGGAGCAAAAATCTCACTGTGAAGGACAGTTCTGAAATTAAAAATTCCCGGGCTGAGAAAGGAAAAGCACAGAAGTAAATCCTCAGGAGATAAGAATCACCTTTTGCCAGATCTGGGAGAATTAAATGTCTACTTAAAGAACAGAGTAAAGTATATCTGTGAAGTGCATTTTTAGTTGTGCTAAAAACAATAAAGGGAATGTTCTGTTTTGTGGTTTAAAGTATAAGTCGCCTGCAAAAATAGTGTTCAGTCATTGGTTCTTTCAGTCTTTTGTTACAGCATAAGTCTTAAAGCATGAAATCTTGTCTTGTCACCCTTTCAGCTATTAACTGGAAGTTTGAAATTCTGTGGGGAGAATTTCCCCCCATTGGGAGGGTTGTGCAGGGGTGGGCAGGGGCGGGCGCAAACCTGATTGGCGCCCCCGATCAGGTTTGCGCCGCCGTTCTACGTGGGCGGGCCAATAAAGGCTCGCCCAGCATGACGCGCATCCTGAAGCGCTGAGCGCTCCCTGTGCGGGCGGGGGAGGGGGGGATTCCATGAGTCGGGGCCTGCGCGCGAAAGAGTGTAGAAGTTTAAGTTTTAAATATGCAAATAAAGAAATTTAACAATTTTAAAACATGTCCCCTCATGTGACAGTGTCACATGAGCTGGGGCATGTCAATGAATTTATTTTTTTAATTCAGCGATATATTTGAACATTGTATTCAATTTTTAAACACTTCAGGAAACCTCATCCCACCCGTGGATGAGGTTCCATGAAAAATGTGAAGGTTGGGCGAGCAGCATTCTTAACTGCTTTAATTGATTTTTTAATGGCCTTTATTGGCCGTTGACATTTCGGTAGGCGTGCAGCCGACTCCAGTGCACGCCTGCCAAACGAAATATCATGATGACGTCGGGACGCATGCCCGACGCCATCGCGCAGCATTTTACGCATCGGCGAGCGGGCCCCGCCCCCACTCGCCGACCTGAAAATTCTGCCCCATGTAAAAGTTGTCCAAAAGATAGCATAACAGTTCTCAAAATGATTTGCGCATGGCATATCATTGTTTTATTATCAGCTACAGTTAAATCAACATGAGCCATCATTATGGAATACAGCAGCAATTTTTAAAGTCTGTCTACTGTCTTACACATTAACAAAATTCAGTCCTTAATTCTCCAAATTCTATGATAACCTAAAGGAATTTCAAAAATCAATACAGAATTGCGCACCAACTTTTAGTCCTTTTACGACAGTTTGCCATTATTTCTAATTGAGGCATGTGGTCAGTGGAAGAAAAATAATAATATATAACCATGATATCAAATGAAAATTGGCAGACGCAGACAGGAGGTTGCTCATCAATAGGTAAATTAACCTGAAAATCTATTTATGCCACTTACTGAATTTTGCCCCAGTGAAGACAAGAATTTGGTTCCACCCTCTGTGCTAGGTGTTTGCTTAAAGGAAGAAAATTATATTGAGTTCTGAAACTTTTACAAATTACAAAGAATTAATGTCCACAGGTAACTATCATTAGAAATAAGAATTTTTGTTAGCTGATCATCAGCACATGGTTTATGTCATTTATATACATATGCATGTCGTACCCTATTAAGGTGATAGCTACATGACATCTGCACATGCAGTTAGACTGCTGCCATCCCTGAAAATACATGGTGGCTTCCTGGTAAGGAGTTACTGAGAATTTTATTACTAACCAGACTCACGTGATTAGTCATTTTTGATTTTTAAGAGCATTCACATTTTTAAATAGTTCCCATTTTGCAAAATTGGCGAACTGTTCTGTCAAAATGAATGGGGGACAGAAAAGAACAGATTTTCCATAATGTGCTATGCTTGAGATCTTTATAATTACGTTTTCAAATGTTACTTTTCAGCGATATGTTTGAACATTTTATAAAGAATAGTTAGCATTCAAACGTTTTGTGGATAAATTGGGATTAGATTGTTTAATTGGAACTTATTTAATAAAATGTTAGAGCTTTTTAATGTTCTCATCATCTTAATTATATGAAGTCAGCAGTATAAAAATCATTTTGTTCAGCTTAATTTCCCTCAAAATCTAAATCAGTAATTGCAAAATATTGGGAATCTGAATCTAAACAGAAAAATGCAACCACTTCATAAATGAGCTGATAACTTAATTAAATCAAATATGAATATGATATTACCTGAGTAATGTCATAAGACAAACTCGAAATAACCCATCTAAATAGCATACATAATATTGAACATGATTTGTTCTTAAAGATTCTCTTGCAGGTCTGCAGCCATTCATTATTTAAATACAGTTCTGAATCTGAAATTTCATGTTAAGTCAGTATTTAGAGCTACTAAAATAATTTAGAACTTTGACCTAATTTAGACCATTTAATTCTATTCATACCTGCTGTTTTAAGAAAGTAATGCTTGACACGTGAAGAAAGCTACTTGTTTAAATAAGTTGTGTGAGCATATTTTCATTCATCTCCATTTAATTATGTTCCGCATTATAGCCAGGCAAGAAAATGGGACAAATCAAAAGGATTAAAAAGGATCTTCCCCTCCCGGACAGGAAAGTCTTTGCTGCACCCACATACCTAATGTTTCTGTCCTCCTAATTCTAGCAATCGCAATTCAAGGTCTGTCACTATACAAAACAAACCAGAGTCCTCTGTAAATGCCAGTAGTTGTTGTAGGTTTGGTTGGGTGGCCTTCAACACCCATGTGATTAGTTTTGGATTGGTCTAGCAAAAGACAAGCACAAACATGATGGACCAAATAGGCCAAACCATAGAAAGGTTACAGTGCAGAAAGAGGCCATTCAGCCCATCGTGTCTGTGCTCACCAAAAAGAGAAAAAAGAAAGTAGCCGCTCATTTTAACCCCTCTTTTCAGCACCTGATAGGTTACAGCATTTTAGATGCAGGTCCAGGTATCTTTTAAATGAGTAGAGTGTTTCAGCCTGAACCACCAACTTAGGCAGGGAACTCCAGATGCCCATCACCCTCTGGGTGAAAATGTTTTGCTTCATGTCCCCTCTACCAATCACTTTAAATCAATGCCCCCTGGTAATCGACCCCTCAGCTAGGGGAAACAAGTCCTTCCCGTCTACCCTATCCAGGCCCCTCATAATTTTGTACACCTCAATTAAGTCGCCCCTTAGCCTCCGCTGTCCTAAGGAAAACAACCCTAGCCTATCCAACTCTCCTCATTGTTGCAATTTTCAAGCTCTGGCAACATTCTTGTAAATCTCCTCTGTCTTGTCTCCAGAGCAATTATGCCCTTCCTGTAATGTGGTGACCAGAACTGTACACAAAATTCCAGCTGTGGTCTAACCAGTGTTTTATATAGCTCCATCATTACATCCCTGCTTTTGTGTTCAATACCTCGTTCAATAAAGAAAAGCATTCCATGTGCTTCCTTCACAACCTTGTCCACCTGTCCTGCCACTTTCGTCCATGGACATGTACTCCAAGGTCTCTCACTTCCTCAAACCCTTTCAATAACTTCCCGTTTATTCAGTGTTCCCTTGCTTTGTTTGCCCTCCCCATATGCATGACCTCACGCTCCCAGATTGAATACCATTTGCCACACCTCCACCCACTCAACCAAACCATTGATATCATTCTGGGGTTGACAGCTATCCTCTTCACTATTAGCTACATGGCCAGTTTTTGTGTCTTCTGCAAATTTCCCAATCATGACTCCCATTTTTAAGTCTAAATCATTACTATATACAACAGGCAGCAAGGGCCCCAACACTGAGACCTGTGGAACACCACTGGAAGCTGCTTCCCACTCTCAAAAACAACCATCGACCATTATCTCTGTGCTGTAAACTTCTATGGCTCTATGACTCTATCTTGGGCAGCCTTCTTTGCTTCTATACATTCTCTTGCATCATATCAATTGACAGGGATATATAGAAGGCAAACCGTAGTGGTGAACTGTGCCAGCAAAAGCTAATTTCCATTGCTGCGCACAACTTACGCTTCCTGACGTGTGAGAGCTTGGGTGTGCTCTAACATTCATTTAAAGTCAGCAAGATGAGCACTGAATGATGGGAACACCTTTTTGATCTCCCTGCATCCCCCTCCACCCACCTACCCCCTCCCTCTTAAGCAGCTATAATTTTTCGCTTGGCATATCCAATCACCTCACTGCGTAGCCTGCACACTGCCTAACACATGCCGCCCATTGACAAGCCCTGGACTAATTCTATGACAGATGCTCAGCTGGCAACAGGCACACGCACTTTGGAAACCCGGAACCTGCTATACCCTGATGCTAAGTGAATCACACCCTGCAACAGTTCCTAAACTTCAATCTTTACACATGATTCAAAGGCATATCCCATTCCTCGCAATCAAGCTAAAGCTTGTCCTCCAGCATTCTGAGAAGACATCCCAGAGAGAACTCACATGCCCAGGTTCACTAGGCAACTGAGGAGAGTGATTTTTAAGGGACAAGGAATGAACTTCTTAATTCAGGGGCCTAAACGCACCTCTGACATGGTTGGCTCCCCATCATCAAGTGAATGTATTAGTGAATGTTACAGCAGTACTTTCACATCTTAAAACAGAAGTGTCGCAAGGCCAAGTGTGGAGTGAGGTTTTATATCCTTGTAGGCTCAAAGGCAACATGAAGGTTTTGATTCATTCTGGACCTCAGAAACCTGAGTACATTTCTAAGAAAGGATAGACCCTAGATTTGTGCTGCCGGTTATTAAGAACTTCAGGCAAACTTTCAGTGGGAACAAAGTGCAGTTATATCCAAGCCAATTCCACTTCATTTTTGGCTCCACTGGGTTGTAACTTATGACTGGCAGAAAATTAAGAAATCTCATCATTCTGAGTAGTGGTAATCACTGTTAAGCACTCAACAATTGAACCAATAAAAGTAAAAACTTAGAAACTTCTCTATTTTTGTGTCAGTCACAACATAGCCAAGTGAATCATAGAATCATACAGCACATCATTCGGCCCACTGTGCCTGCTTGAGAGTCCTAAAAAAATCCTGCCTTAGATTTTCTTGCTAATTAACAAGAGATAAATTAAATATCATGACTGACTGATGGTAGATTAGAGTTTTCACTAGTTGTGAAATGATAATGCTTATACTGAACCACATTTTTCAAACTACTTATGCTAGGCCCTGGTTAGAAGCAGCTAAGAGATAAAACTATGGCCTAGGTCTTCATTGACAAAATGATTGATTGACCCCAAATGTTTAAAAGGAGCTAAACAGCAAAAAGATAAATGTCACTGAAATTCAAGCAGAGCATGTGTGTATGAGAATTAAAAGATACGGCTATGGTAGAATTCCAGATGCTCAGATAGAGGGCAGAGAAAACAATAGTGTCTTGAATGTTGGACAAGACAACTGGGTGCCAAAGTCACCATGTTTTCTTTTGGTTTGGCCCGGCACTCATATTGAAAAGTCAATGCATTGATACGGTCCCAAGAGCATTTTTAAACAGATGGCCAAAGGGATCATGGGCACAGACCTAACCTGGATCAGCAGATGGGTAACTGACATCTCTTGCAATTTGGCAGCTCCGCTAATAGTGAGGGCAATTATTGGGTTAAATCAATCTCCATAGGCTTTGATGTGTAGCAAGGGTAAAGGCAAGGGTGTTCTGAGAGCTTAAGGCTTCGGGATATTTGGCTAGGGGCTTGGGACCATCTGACAGATCTTTGAAAATGAAGATTTAGCTTAATATCACACTGAAACAATACAGTCTCTTCCTTCCTCAATTCTGATTTCAGCCACTGATAATGAATCTCAGGATATGTTCAAAATGGAATGTGAAGGCATCAAAAGAAAAAGAAACAAAAACAAAAAATACTGGAAAAACTCAGCAGGTCTGACAGCATCTGTGGGGAGAGAGACAGGGATAAGATTTTGAGTCCATGTGACTCTTCTTCAGATCTAAAGGGAGGTAGAGATGTGATGAAATATATACTGATTAAGGGGGATGGAATCGGCGGAAGATGGATAGAAGGCCGGCGATAGGTGGAGGCAAAGGAGAGATGGCAAAAGATGTCATAAACAAAAGGTCAAAGAGTTGTTAATGGTGGTTGTACTGGCTAAAGGAGGTGCTAATGGTGACATTAAGAAAGCAAAATGTGATAATGGCCAGACCAGGGTCGAAACGTTATCTCTGTCTCTGTCTCCATAGATGCTGTCGGGCCTGCTGAGTTTTTTCAGCATTTTTTGTTTTCGTTTCAGATTTCCAGCATCCAAAGTATTTTGCCTTTATAAAAGAAAAAGAAATATTGCTTACTGAGGGGATCCCACCTGCTACCCCTATCCCCTTTCTTTACTGTGCAAAATAAATTCTGCACAGCACTAGAGCTTGGTAGCTATTTAGATATCTTGATCTATGCCGTGTGAAGTACATCAAACAGTAATCCAACAGGAAAAAAGGCCATTGCTGCTTGAAGACAGTCAGTAACACTCGGAAATAAAGTATCCTTTTTATTTCTCAGGCTTATAATTCCCATCAAGGTGGGCTGATGAAGTAATTTAGAGCGGCCTTTTAATTTGCAGGATATAAACACCGCCGGGCTACTTCTCTAGGTATCTATTCTATTCTGAAGAGTCATACGGTACAGAAGATTATGCACTGGGGGGGTGGGGGGGGGCGTGCAAGCGCCTGACCCAACCGAGTGTGAAGTGACGCGTGTTGACGGCGGCCAAGCGCGCCGACGTCAATGTGAAGTCACGCGATAGTTCAGTCGGCGGGCACACCGGAGCCAGCAGCGCACCCTCCGACAATTAAAGTTAAGGCCATTAAGTAATCAACTGAGTGTAATTTATCACTGCCCATTCAACCTAACTGTTGGTGAAAGCAAATGCAAATAAAATAAAAACCTTATTTTTTAATTAAAAACATGTCCCTGCTCAAGTGACAGAGTCGCATTAGGGGATAAGTTTTATTAAACTTTCCTGATGTTCAGTAGTTTGTTCAACATATTCTCCATCTCCCAGAGGCAGCTCCGTGCCTCAGGGAGGTTACTCAGCGCTCTTTTGCGCGCATGCGCGAACTGCGCGCTAGGCCTGCTCGCCCTCCTCCCCCCACCCGCAAAGGCAGTGGGATACCCAGCTCGCCTATCAGGCTGGGCGGACCTTTAATTGGCCTGCCCACATAAAATCGTGGTGCATTGCCAATCGCGGGCGGCGGTCGGCTTCCCGACTGCCCCGCCCGCCCCTGCCGAGCCCATACGCCAAGGGCAAAATTCTGCCCACGGTCTCAAAACGTTGTTTCTCTCTCTACAGATGCTGCCAGGTCTGCTGAGTTTTTTCTGTTTTAATTACCCATTCTACTTCTTTGACAACCGTACTTTGTCATCACAACGTCTCTTTTGATGCAAATTTTTGATGAGGAGTTGCCTTTAAAGAAATGTTGCGCTAACTAATGCCTTTAATCAAACATGACAATTATGGTTGTGATAAATTAGTGGAGATTTTCCAGGCCCATTGCATTGCCTGGGTACAGTGAATATTGGAAAATCAGTTGGAGTGTACAACTATAAAGAACCCACCTGATTTTCCTCCATTGAAATTGATGCAAGTGCAGGAAAATCTCTATATGACAAAAAAGAAAATAAAACATTTAAAATAAAAAGGGGGAAACATTTGATAAGCTAATTCAACTTACTTAGGCAGGATCAAATCCCTGGTTTGGGTGGGGTGCATCTGTCCACATTAAAAAAAAGTTAAGGAAAAGATTTCAGAGGCATGAATATGCACTTATAAAAATTCATTGGAAAAGAGAATAGAAACCGCTATTTAAAAAGGAAACAAAGCACTGGGGTTCATATACAGAAGGAGAGAATTGAAAAACAGAGGTTATGTTACCAGAGCTTGTATGTTAGGCCAACCTTGGTTAGGCCGTGTTTAGTGTACTGTGAAAAGTTTGGGTCCCCGTATTAAAAAAAGGCTATAGAGGGACTGGAGAAAGTGGAAAAAGATTTACAAGAATGATACCGCAATCTAAAGGTAATACCTATCATGAAAGGTTTAACGAGCTTTGATTCTCCTCTGTAGAAATGATAAGGCTGAGAGGGTTATCATATAGAGGCCTTTTAGATTATGAAAGGTTTTGATAGGATAGACATGGGCCAGAATTTTCCCATTGGTGTGCGGGGTCGGGCCCCACATGCCGATGTGTAAAATGACGCAGGGTGATGTCAGGCGAGCGTCCCAACGTCACCACACGCCATCGCGATATCTCATTGAGCGGACGCGCGTTAATCTCCGATGCGCGCCCACCGTTAATTAACAGGCCACTTAAGGCCCTTGAGGTGCAAATCAACGGCAATTTTTCGGCACCTGTGCAACCTTCGGGTCGGCGCATGGGCGCAACGGGCAGGCGGGTAGGAGACATTTATATAAACTTCATCCCTGGACGGGATAAGAGGGCACAGTAGGGTCGCGAGTGTGCTCTGTAAAATATTGTTTTCTCAAAGTTACTGATACTTGCCTGTGTGATCTGCAAAACTTCAAAACGCATACCAGCTGCTTGGCCTGGACTCACAACCTTCAGGTCAGCACTCTCCAGTGAGGAATCTTTATTGGGCCTGCAGGTTTTAGGAAACCTTCCCTTAGCCTGGGAATGGGAGCTGAACTCTGCACAGGAGGCACCTCCTCTGAGGAGGAAGGGAGGGCTAGAAGTGGGAGGAGGTGAGGAGTGCACATTCAGCCTCCAGGGAAGCCACCTTTAGGAGGACAGGCGCAGGCACAAGGGGTGCAGGGCCAAGAGGTAGGCTAAGGCAGAAGGGGCCGCAGAAGATGCCACTATCCTGCTGCCAGGGTATACAGGCGGCGAAGCAGCTTCCTCAATATATCTGAGATGCAGTGCTGAAGGAGGCTCCGCCTCTCAAGGGAGACAGTCAACTATATCTGTCAGGTGATTGGGCCTGAGATCTCCCCTAAATGTGTGAGTGGACACCCCATGCCAGCAGCTCTAAAGGTCACAGCTGCCCTCAACTTCTATGCCTCTGGATTCTTCTAGGGCTCGGTGGGTGATCTTTACTGTGTCTCCCAATCAGCTGTCCACACTTGTGTCAAGCAGATCACAGATGCTCTGTTCAGGTGTGCACTGACCTTCATCCACTTCCGCTGGGATTAGGCTAGACAGACACAGCGAGCCAGAGGCTTCGCGGCCATTGCTGGCTTCCCCCACGTCCAGGGTGCAATAGACTGTACACATGTGGCCATCAAGGCGCCATCAGGTGAGCCCGGTGCCTTTGTCAACAGGAAGGGCTTCCACTCCATGAACGTGCAGATAGTGTGTGATCACAGGATGCTGATTCTACAAGTCTGTGCAAGGTATCCAGGCAGCTCCCACGACGCCTACATCCTCAGGCACTCCCAGGTGCCGGGGCTCTTCAGAGCTCCAACCCAGCTAGATGGATGACTGCTGGGTGACAAGGGCTATCCCCTCAGAAGGTGGCTCATGACACCTCTCTGCCATCCAAGAACAGAAGCTGAGCAGTGATAGAATAGGAGTCACGCCTCCAGAAGAGCTGTGGTGGAGAGAACCATTGGTTTTCTCAAGATGCGCT
This sequence comes from Cetorhinus maximus, assembly GCF_964194155.1. Taxonomy (NCBI): domain Eukaryota; kingdom Metazoa; phylum Chordata; class Chondrichthyes; order Lamniformes; family Cetorhinidae; genus Cetorhinus; species Cetorhinus maximus. The sequence continues at coordinate 134,731,957 of NC_135883.1, forward strand.
TCCGATGCCTGGACCGCTTATGAGGCGCATTCCAGTACCCCCCAGATCGTGTTTCAGTGATAGTGGTTACATGCTGCACTCTCCACAATCTTGTGCTGGAAAGGGGGGACACAGTGGACGATTAAGACATTGATGCAGTGGCTGTGGCTGCACATGGTGAGTCCAGCAGTGATTCTGAGGATGAGCACGCACAGGGAAATGATGAGGGGGTAGATACTGACCCAGGCATACCCCAGGGAGGCAGGGACACCCAGGAGGCCTTAATCCAACAAACCTTCAGCTAGCACACCACATATGGACCACCAGGACAAGCCTGGCTGCAGGCTCTATACTCGTTACCTAAGTGCAAAATCTGCCTCGGTAGGAACATTAACTAAGGTCCTTGTTAATAAAGCTGAATGTGCCACAAATCACTCATAACATTTTTGGAAACTATCCACCTGCAGAAGAAAAGAAGCACCCTCAGCTATGGTGACATGTCTGAATTATTATTACAACCAAAGGAACTTAAGAAAACAAAATGACAAAGGTGTTAAAAATTACACCAACTCATAAAGACCTCATTGCGGGCCATCACAAAAGCACCAGTGATAAACCCGTGGTGTGCCTAATGTGCCTTATGTTTATGTTTTCAGGCTTGGTGCTGCCCCCTCGCTGGGAGTGGCATCTGAGCCAGCCTGCTGACTCTGCTGACCTGTTGGCCTCGATGACCTTGGCGGTCATCCTCTGGCCCGTGGAGCCTGTGCTGGCCCCGCCTAGGAGGGAGCTTCCAGTTCCACAGCTGGTATCTCCCCAGTCATCGCAGCCTCACCAGACGCGATGGTCACTAGCAGAGGGGTGGAGGAGCTGCCTCCCTCATCCGGAGCGCCCTGAGAGGAGGCCACAGAGATGACAGGCAGCTGTTGCACCAACGGGAGGTCACTTCGGACCTCCCTGCTCACCGTGGATGGATGGGCACCGAGCTGGGAAACCTGGTGCCCAAATGATCTCCCACATTGGCACTGACCAGCTGAGACCAGCCTGACAGAGATGGTGTGACTCGGGTGAGTCCATGACTTCAGGGCCCTCAGGTGTGAGAGGGGGCCCCTGCTGCTCCTCCTACCGGCCCTGCTCCGCTGATGCTGAAAGGAAGAACAAGGACATTGGATCAGCTAACGTGGAGACAATATCAATTTGCATCTCTGTCCCCCGGATCATTATGCACTCATCCTTCCATAAGTAATGGTCAAGCCATGTTGCAAACTTCAATCACTGAGCATTCAGCACTGCCATGGCTGTTGGGAGAACTATGGTGACTTCATTGCTGGGCAAACATACCTGGCCGTGGCACCCCAGCCTCACCGACATCGGTGGACCTGGGTGCGTGGCGCCTCTCCAAGTCTAGGGCCTCCTGCTCGAAGTGGCTGAGAATCGCCAACTGGGCCGGCCCACCGCCGGTCCTCACCCGGTGAGCAGCATTATATGCATTCTTCTCCTGAAAAGGAGAGAAGAGCATTGATTGGTGCTACTTGTACCTGGACTATCTTCACACACGGCCCATCCCAACCAGAGTGGGACATGTCAGGGCTCCAGTGCCTCCTCACCCCGCTGCAGCCGAACACTCACACAAAGATGCAAGACCTGTCCCCCCACCCCCTTGGTCAAATGGTGCCTACATCATATTAGGCACCACACGGTCTAACCTTCCATAAGAAGGAGGCACAAGTACGTGGAGTGCAGAGGGCAGCAGATTTATCGGTGCCACACCACCTTGAAGCTCCCCTCCCAGCACGTCATCACCCTGACTTTGACATGTCCTGGAGTTCCAGCACTGCAGCTCCTCCAGGTTTCCCCCAAAACAGTCATGTGGGTCTCAGTGTACCACATGCTGCAAGCGCAGAACCAATTCTCTTCACCACCCTCTCAGGGTGACCTCAGCATGGGCAATACCTGCTGGCCCACCCAGCGAAAGACACAGGCCATCAATGATTCAATGCAGTCACTACATTCAGACTTGGGGTTTATCGGGGATGATGGGTGGTGGCACCAGGGGGGAAAACCTTCCTGCTGGGTTAAGTGACCAATGCCGACATTGTCCTCACCCTTCCTGAGTGCCACAGGTTATTGAAGCGCAGGTGACATTGGATCCAGGTGCGTTGCACCATGTCACAGGAGCTCACCACCTCCACCGCCTCCTCCCAGGCATGTTTGGTCATGTGGGGGGGCCTCCTCCTCCCGTCCTGGGGTACCAGGGCCTCCCGTGTGTTGCCACCTCCTCGAGGAGGGCAGCAAGGCAGTCATCAGAAAAATGAGGGGCACAGTGCCCCCCTGCCCTACCCACCTGCCTGGCCTGCTCACCAGCAGTGCTCTGGGGAGCCCTTCCACTGGCCGTGATTCGCAGCCTTTGAAAGGCTGCAGGAGCTTTTTAAAACAGGCCCCCGGGTCGCCATTGGACGCGGTGATCATTGCAGTCCCACCAACACCCACCCACTCCCGCTGTCCTCAGGAGCCGCGATTCACACTGGGCAGGCCTTAATTGTCCCGCCTGCATAAAATGGCGGCGCGGACCTGATCGCGGGTGGTGAGCGGGTCTGCGCCCGTCCACGCCCACTCCCGCACTGCCCGCCCGACAAGCAGAAAATTCTGCCCATAGAGAAGATGTTTCTACTTGTGGGGGAGACAAATCAAGGAGGTATCAATATAAGATAGCCACTAATAAATCCACTAGGGAATCCAAGAGAAACCTCTTTACCCAGAGGATAATAAGAATGTGGAACTCACTACTGAAATTCTCAACTCTTGGTATTATCACTGGTGGAGTTCATTGCTCTATTAATGAAGCATTCTTAAAGGGAATCCAAAAGTTTCTTATTGGTTGTATTTCAAACCCTTCTTAACAATGGAATAGTTTGCAGTTGTATGCAGATTTGCTGAGAAACCCTTAAGCTTAGTTAACCATTATTTTGAAGGAACTTTAGGAAGAATAACATTAATTTATATGATGCAGCCATTATTAATGTGGGGTGAAACTTCAGCTTTAAAGTGACACGTTTCTGATTTAAGGCTTGATTTGAGTAATGTTGCAAGATTTCCCATTTGTCTCTGGGTACAGCTGGAAGTAATATTTTGATCATCAATCTCTCGCGTTAATAATAAATGCGCAGAATAATACATGAAATATCTGCGCATGGTCTATGGCAGTCCTGCTGGCAGAGTTTACCTTAAGCTGCATAAATGTTTCATCATCTCTGTGCAGGCTTTAATAACATACATAAGCACCAGGGTCTACAATTAGAGATTTTGCTTCTAGGAGCCGTTGTGCTTACTCCAAAAATTATACTTCTGCTATAGCCAATTCCAGTTCTATTACATGACATGAAACATCGGACAGAGGAGGGATGGTGCAGTGTGACTGGATAAAATCCGCTTCAGATGCAGTACTACAGCTTATATATCATTATGTTTGTTCAAGAGGCTTTGATCGAAGTTAAAATTCAGGAATCCCATTCGCTTGTTGGCAAGCCATGTGGAAGGTATGTTAGATAGAGTCTCTGCTGCCTTGTTGTACATGAGACAACACAAATCATGGGTACTGTCTGTCCAGAGGGGTGGAAGTTATGGGCTGGAATGTAGATTGGAGTTATTTTAAACTATCCTTCACTGTCGTTGGGTCAAAATCCTGGAACTCTCTTCCCAACAGCACTGTGGGTGAACCTACACCGCATGGAATGCAACAGTTCAAGAAGGCAGCTCACCACCACCTTCTGAAGGGCAACTGGGGGTGGGCAATAAATGCTGGCCCAGCCTGTGAAGCCCACATCCCATGAATGAATAAAAAAAACTATGATTATACCCCACTTAGAGTACTGTACTCTGGGTACTACAAGTCAGAAAGAATATATTGACCTTGGCAGGGGTGCAGTGGCAATTCAGCACAATGACACTGGGGCTAAAAGAGTTAAATTATGAGGATAGGGTGCATAGGCTCGGCTTGTTTTCCCTCAGCTTTGGAAGATTAATGATGGTTTAATTGAGGTGGTTAAGATGAATAACAGAAAGTTTTAGGATAGCATGGGAGTGTAGGAATAAGGAAGCATAACTAGTGTAAAAACAGAAAATATGGGAAAGATTCAACAGGTCTGGCAGCATTTGTGGAGGGAGAAACAGAGTTAACGGGGTGAATTTTGCCAGCCCATTAAAGGTGGGCTGTGAAGCCAAAGGGCTGATAATATGGCAGGGGAAGGGGATGGCCTGGTAGCCCGACATCTTCCCACTGCCATGACATGTTGTTGGTGATGGAAGTGGCCGCCCATTAGGTGGCAAATTGAGCCACTTAATGGCCCAATTAATGGCCCATTCCTACTCCCACAGGCATTTTACCTATGTCGGAAGGGCCTGCTGCCGTGAGGGTGACAGACAGGTAAATCCTGGTGGCCTCTCAGTAGGTTCCTGAAAGAGGTGGGGTGGTGGGGGATTGACTTCCTTGCTGGGGGTTCTATGGCCCATTTGGGCATCCCGGAAGCAATAGCCACCCCGCGCCCAAGGTGCTACCAACATAATAACAACTCCCTCCCCCTGATCTCGGTCACCAGTGCCTACCCGCCTGGCCCCGGCTTCCCCAAAGAAACTTGCCTCTTTTTATTATGGTATCCAGCTATGTAGTTGGAATATGGATCAGCCATGGCCTAATTGAATGGAGGAGTATTCTCAAAGGAATGAATGGCCTCCTGCTATTCCTGTGTTCTCTGTGTTCAATAGCAAAATAATTGACATAATTTGAGTATCGTTTTGCCTGACTTCCAGTAGATCATGGTTCTATACAGTTTATATTTACAACTCTATAACAGACTTAACTTGCCTTTGGACTCCATTTTTACATGGACAGGTTGTTAGCCTGAATCACAACCTACTACCGGGGGACTGGTGGAATGCCTTTAGTTTGCCTCCTACGTTTCAAATTATTTCACTTGGGTGACCTTATCAGGAGTTCATGCTCCTGCCATTAAAGCTCTTAGGGTTATAGGAGCTGACAAACCTTCCATGACATTGAGGTGCTGGACTAAGGGCAGGAGATATGGCTAAAACACTCTAGCATCGATATTTCAACCGGTGCTCCCTTTGGGCTTGGCTTGCTATAGGGGCATGGGATTGCTGAGTTTATCCTTGACATCAGGGCAGCATTTGATTGAATGTGAAGTCAATGAGCCCTAGTAAAATTAATGGGAATCAGAGGGAAACTGTTTCTACTGGCTATACTCAGCTAACACAAAGGAAAATGGTTGTGGTTGTCAAAGACCAATCATCTCAGTCCCAGGACATTGTTGCAGAGGTTCCTGAGGTCAGTACCCGAAGCCTAACCATGTTCTTCAGCTGATTTGTCAATGACCTCCTTCCATCTTAAGGTCAGAAGTGGGAATTTCACTGATGATTGTATAGTGTTGAGTTTCATTTGCAACTCCTCAGATAATGAAGCAGTTCATGCCCGCATGCAGCAAGACTTGGACAGCATTCATGCTTCTTGACAAGTAACATCCTTGCCACACAGATGACACCCTGAAAAAAGAGCCTGACTGCCACATTTTGAAATTCAACAGGTTTATTATCGTTGCTAATTTGTCCCCCACCCGACCCCTGATCCAACTCCACCAATCCTACATCTAATGGGGTCATCATTGACAAGAAACATGCGTATGAACATACGAATTAGGAGCAGGAGTTGGCCCTTTAAGCTTGCTCCGCCATTCAATGAGCTGATCTTATTGTAACCTCAACCCCACATTCCTGCCCTCTGCCAATAACCTCTCACCCCCTTGCTTATCAAGAATCTATCTACCTCAGCCTTAAAAATATTCAAAGACTCTGCTTTCACCGCCCTTTGAGGAGGAGAGTTCCAAAGACTTAAAACCATCAGAAAAAAAATTCTCCTTATCTCTGACTTAAATGAGTGACCCCTTTTTAAAAAATTAGTGGCCTCTAGTACTAGATTATCCCACAAGTGGAAATATCCTCTCCACATCGACCCTGCATAGAACCCACAGGATCTTATGTTTCAATCAGGCTGCTTCTTACTCTTCTCCAGCAAATAAAAGCCTAGCCTGTCCAACTTTTCCTCATAGAACAGCCAGCCCAATCCATGTATAGTTTTGTAAACCTTCTCTGAACTGCTTCCAATGCACCCTTCCTTAAATGTGGAGACTAATACTATACACAATAATCCAGATGTGGTCTCACCAATGCCCTGTAAAACTGAAGCATAACCTCTTTACTTTTGTATTAAATTCCCCTTGCAATAAATTATAACATTCTATTAGCTTTCCTAATTACTTGCTCTACCTGCATACTAGGCTTTTGTGATTCATGCACTAGGATCTCTAGATCTCTCTGCCACATAAATACTGTTTCTACAAGTGCAGCTCAGTATGGTGAGGAACTCACCTCCTAACTCCCCAAAGCCTGTCCACCATCTTACAAGGCACGAGTCAAGAGTGTGATGGAATACTCTCCACTTGTCTGGATGACTATAGCTCCAGCAACACTCAAGGAGCTTGGCACCATCATAAAAAAAGCTGCTTGCTTGATCTGCACCCCAACCATGACCTTAAACATTTACTCCCTGGTAAACAGTTGCAGCATTTTTTACCATATACATGATGTGCCACAGCAACTGGCAAAGTCTCCTTCGACAGCACTTTCCAAACCCGCAACCTCTACCACCCAGAAGGACAAGGACAGCAGATGCCTGGGAACACCACCACCTGCAAGTTCTTCTCCAAGCCTTACACCACACTGACTTGGAGCTGTATCGTCATTTCTTTACTGTCACTCAGTCAAAATCCTGCAACTCCCTCCTGAACAGCACTGTGGGTGTACCTACACCACGTGGACTGCAGCGGTTCAAGAAGGCAGCTCAGCACCACCGCCTCAAGTACAATTTGGAGCCGGCAATAAATGCCGGTGTTGCCAGCAATGCTCAGAACCCATGAACGAGAAAACACTGCAAGACCAAACAGGCTGTCAATATTAGCTTCTTACAACAGAATGTAACGTGTTCAACCTTAGAGGATAGCCTATTTACTGAGGTTATTATGGATCTATAAATTTAAAGTTTGCATTCACCACTGTTTGTAATTTTATGAATGGCATCATTCTGCACTTGGTTCTCAGATTGGGAATGTAATGTCAATCCTTTATTTGCTGTACATTGCTCTGAAAAGAAGCATATTTTGATTTTCAGAATTGCAGGATGCATCCCAGGACACTCACAATAACTGCATCTTCTGAGACACGTTCCACCAAATTCATTTATTCATAACTGCTTCAATATCCATTTATGGAAGATTACTATTGATGTAATGCTAAAGAAAAGAAGTCTGTTGGCAGCTTTTTTTTCCATTTTGCAATGTGAATCTGAGCCATGCTCCTTCAACACAGAACAGAGCAATTGTAACAGAACTATGTCATAAAGCAGGCCTTGTGCAATTCTAAACTGAAATGGTACAAAACAATTATGTTGTCTTAACCTTAGAAAAGGTAACTTAAACTTTATCAGCATGCATTATCAACAAGATACACAATTAAGCTTTGTAGAAAAAAGAAGTCTGCAAGTGAGTGGTGCATGTATAATTCAATCACTTTTCAAGCTGTTAAATAATGTGCTTGATGGCATTTAGTGATTATTCTTCTTTCTGTTTACCAAGAAAATCCCTTACATACCTTTTTTCTAAATGTGCTACCTTCACTCAATACTGATCTTAATTGTTCAAATGAAGATCTGGACTTGTTTACCAATATGAAGCTTCTGTACTTGAAGCTTTGTTCTGCAATTAACTCTGGAGAATCAGATTACAGGGATTTCAACCTCCTGGTTTTAGCGAGGACTAAAATAATTGCCACATCCTAGTTTTAATCATTTACAATCTGCAATTCTACGACAGAATCCTTTATTCCTTGTTGTTCAACTGACATCAAGTTCAGAGGCAATTGTAATAAATGTTGGACTTTATAAGCTGATTATGTTTTCAACTGCCCCCTTTAAACCAAGTTGAAATGGTTTTGTTTGGAGAGGGGGATGGGACCTCGTATGGGACCTGCTCAGAAACAAACCCATGGGACCCCATGCTGAGCTTGCCTGGAAACAAGCCCATGTAATCTTGTTGCCATGGGGCAGGGGCCCAGTTTAAAATTATTGAAATTAATTAACACTTGGACACAAGTTAGGATGCAGTGAACCTTGCTGCTGCCCTAACTCTCAAGGATAGCCAGATTGAGAGTTTTGGAGAAGATGGCCCACAAGAGCTGCCACTATGCCATGCAGAAGAAAAGGACAGTTTTTGGGTTAATCACCAAGTAGGTGGCTGGTAAGGATGAAAACCCTGTTCAAGGAAACCAAGATTTTTTTCTTTCTATTCGTTCATGGGATGTGGGCATCACTGGCTAGGCAAGCATTTATTGCCCATCCCAAATTTCCTTTGTTCAGAGGGCATTTAAGAGTCAACCACATTGCTGTGGGTCTGGAGTCACGTGTAGGCCAGACCAGGTAAGGACCGCAGATTTCCTTCCCTAAAGGACATTGGTCAACCAGGTGGGTTTTTTCAACAATGGGTTCATGGTCATCATTAGACTTTTAATTCCAGATTTTTATTGGACTCAAATTCCATCATCTGCCATGGTGAGATTTGAACCCAGGTCCCCAGAGAATTACCCTGGGTCTCTGGATTACTAGCCCAGTGACAATACCACTATACCATTGCCTCCCCAAAGAGGGGAGAGGTAAAGACCACAAAATCACCAGAAGGTACCTTGCAACGTGAAATCCATTTGATTATGCTCAGAGGGTTAGTTTAAAAGGGCACTGAAAGATTTAACCTGATGAAGCAAGGAGGGGCTTTGGACTTTTATCACAAGATTACATCTCTATGAAGAGTAAACAGTAATGAATAGATTTGGCTTTGAGTTTTTGGTTGTGTAAGGAAGTTACTAGGGAATACCTTTTTTGTAGTTTAGTGTATTAATTTGCTGCTAAGTAATGTTTCTTCTATGTCGATTTTGGTGTTTTTGTTACAGTACCAGCCTTAAAATGTGAAATCTCGTTATGTGTTCCTTTGAGTCGGTCACTGGGAAATTCAAACCCCTTTTTAAAAGTTATCAGTCTGTACAGGGAACATAACACATTGCTATCACCTATTCCCAATCCTATAATAGAAGTTGACATCTAAGCAAAAGTTCAACAAATAGCTTTCAACTTGATTATAACCTCAAGAAAGATCATGAGCTTATTACAAATAGGAGTTATGCTCTGTCTTCCCTGGCAGTGGAGTAGATAGGATTTTAATTTGAGGGGTAGGGTGCTAATTGTTTGCATATCAGCTTGCAAGACCAAACAAGAATCTTCAAAAGGATTATTTATCAAATAGGAATTTCACCATAAGGTTCAAATACAAATATCACTTCAATCAATCTTACTCTCCTGGGGAAGAATTTCCCCCCCATTGAGGGAGAAGTGCGGGAGCAAGTGCGCCTCCGACTGCGCCCCCAATTGGGGGTGCGCCGCCATTTTACGTTGGCGGGCCAATTAAGGCCCGCCCAACATGACATCTGCCAGGAAGCGTTATGCGCTCCCTGTACGGGTGGTGGGGGGGGGAATCCCTCAGCCGAGAGTGCGCTCTTTCGTGCACGCGCATGAAGGAGCGCACTCATCTCCCTGAGGCTGAGTGCTGCCTCAGGAAGATTGGCACCAAATTTAAAAATAGCGAAGGGGCAAAAATAAAATTTCCCTGACATGTCCGCTCATGTGATACTGTCCCATGAGTTGGGACGTGTCCATCACTTTTAATCAAACATTTATTAAAATTTTAAAATTTTAAAGCCCGTGGATGAGGTTTGATGCTTTTTCTGAAGCCCGCCAGGGCTCCCGGCCTGCCCGCCAACCCTAAGGTTGGACGGGCAGGTCCATTAATTATTTCAATTACTTTTTAAATGGCCTCAGTAGGCTGTTGACAGGTCAGCAGGCGCACAGCTGATTCGGCTGCGCCCCCGCCAATCTGAAAATTGAAACGACGCGGGAATGACGTCGGGAGTTCCGCCCAACATCATCCTGCGTCATTTTACGCGACGGCGAGCGGGCCCCGCCCCCCCCCCCCCGCCGCTCACTGACCTAAATATCCTGGCCCTGGAGTATTGTGTCCAACTCTGGCCACTACACTTTAGGAAAGATTTGAAGGCTTTAGAGGCAGTGCAGGAAATATTTACATGAATTTGGGAATGAGAGACTTCAGTTATGAGGTAGAATGGAGTTGTTGTTAGAGAAGAGAAGATTGAAGGGAGATTTGATAGAAGAGGTCAAAATCATGAGGGGTCTGGGCAGCGAAGGTAAAGAGGAACCATTCCCTTTGGTGAAGGGGTTGAGGCCAGAGGACATACATTTAAGGCGATTGGCAAAACATTGCAAAAACAATATTTAAGCAGCCGGTGGTTAGGATCTGGAATGCTCTGCCTGAGTGTGTGGTGGAGGCAGATTCAATCATGGCTTTCAAAAGGGAATTGGATAAGCACTTGAAGAGAAAAATAAATTGCAGGATTATGCAGAAAGGATGAGGGAGCGGGATTAACTGAATTGCTCCTGCAGAGAGCAGAACTGATACAATGAGCCAAATGGCCTCCTCCTATACTGTAACCATTCTATGATTCTATGTTTCCAGTTTAAATAAAGCAAATTAAAAGAAAAAAAAGTCTTATCAGGCAAAATTTCTGAGGGCCCCAATTGGATCATTCTTGAATAGGGATGTGGCGAATACATATGCAATTACTCCACACTCATTCAGTGCAATATAGGCAGCACACCATCTTTGTGCTTGACATGCTCCAGAGCAGTCCAGCAGAATCATTGCTTCATCGTCCAAATTGTTTGTTTGATCACATTTCTTGTGCAGCATTCATACAATGAACTGTCACATGTGTGCTAGTTTTACGAACCAAAATTATGAGTCATATCATCAGCAGATATCCCTTGTAACCCAATAGCTACCTTTTGTTTTGCTGTAGTGACTGAAATGCAACTGGCAGAGTGGACTGCTGCTGACGAAGGCATCATGACCGTTCGCTCACATGATGGAAGGCTCCAAAACATGTAGCTATGTAGCAATAGCTAGCAGAAATAAAACAGTATTTTACCTATCAGTAGTTGATGATCCTTTTAAATAGTATTGGTGATGGAGTCCTTCCTGCTGCTTAACACTTGTTCACCTGTGTGAGGTTAAGAGAAGGCATTGGCTGGAGTGTGGAGTTTTGAAGTTGCAGTGTGGCATCAATTTAGCACGGCATGCTGATTTTCATCGCGGCCATCCTGCTCTGCATACTTCCAGTGGATGTTAAGTATGCAGGTGATAACTCCTTTACCAAGATGGTGTCTAATGAAGTTTGCATCAGGTGTATGTATTGCCACCTTGGAATCCTAAGGGCACTCGTAGCGCCACAAAAAAAAAACAGATGCTACCAACCTAATTCTATCCCCCTAAAGCAGAGTCCAAGCACCATTAGTGTGCCATTAGCCCATAAATAATGGATGACTATTCACTATAATACGCTACGATATAATGAGAAGTGTAAGTTTTGATTGCAGACCTGACTACCTTTAGAACAACACCTGTTGTTTCTGTGAATTCTATCAATTGATCTGAGACACATTCTATCAAAAGAGGGGGTGGGCTAATTTAAAACAAAAAACATAGAGATTTCAGGGGGGTGTTTGAAAACCCCATCTGCCCCATCCACCTGTACCATTGCTTCCCCTTAGTACCTTGAAGGTGGATCATCTTCCTCAAACAACATCAGAAACTGACTTATATAAGTGAAATAAGGTTAATTTGTATTGGCAATTAATCAATTAAATGAGGATGCACTACTTCATGATAAAACATTTAAGATTGCTTTGTTTAGATCTGCAGCAACAATTTACCAATTATACTGAAGCATGAATATCGCATTTCTTGAAGTCACCTCATGCTAGGCTCAATCTCCCTTGAACCCATTAATGAGCTCACTTACATGCCATTGTCATTCTACCTAATATTCCATTTTGTTGTCTCATGAATCTGGAGATTCTTAGTGGAAGTTTTAGTGAGCAGCACTGTGGTAATCTATATTCCGACATCAACTGTATTTCCTATAACAGAGGGTAATATTATGTTAAGAAGAATGTTGTTTGGATCTTAAATATATATCCTTCATGTTGGAAATCATTAAACGCATTATGAGCATTGATTACCTTTTTTTTTCATGTTTTGTACATTATTCACTACAGTATTCTTTTGTAAGATCTACGCAATGCACCAATTCACTGCAGGCAGCCTAGATTTTATTTTCTTAACCAATTCCCATCTCTGCTCATCTTTTAAAGGAATGACACTTTACTGAGGTACAGCTTCATTGTAATCAGCACTTTCCAGTACCTGCCGTAAGCAATCATTACTGATCTGTGAACCTTGATAGCACATTGGGTTTATTGATCGGAGCTGCCCCTGCTCTCATCTGATATCTGCTCACATTTGCACACTTCCTATTAGGGTCACTGGTCAGGAAAGGAAACCTTTGATCTGTACAGGATCGGACACTGAGACCACCTACCCCATTACAGCTTAAACAGGGAAACAGTTGACTCCGTGAAGAGTAGGAATTGAGACTGGAATCTGAGACTTAACTCAGAGAGAAACTGGTAGAGCCATCAGGGGACATGTGAACATTTACATATAAGGTGCAACGGTTCTCCCATGTTAATTTTTTTTCCCTCTTTCATGCACAGGGAAGAGCAAAAAAGAAAGATTTAGTTACTCATCTATACAAAATACGTTTTTCATTCAAATAGGGGACTAAATTGGATGTCCCTGAAACATAGAAACTAGGAGCAGGAGTAGGCCATTCGGCCCTTCAAGCCTGCTACACCATTCAGCATGATCATAGCTGATCCTCTATCTCATCGCCATATTCTCGCTTTCTCTCCATATCCCTTGATGCCCCTAATATCCAAAAATGTATTAATTTCTGTCTTGAATATACTCAGTGACCCGGCCTCCACAGTATTCTGTGGTAGAGAATTCCACAGGTTGACCACCCTCTGAGTGAAGAAATTGTTCCTCATCTCAGTCCTAAATGGCCTGCCCCGTATCCTGAGACTGTGGCCCCTGGTTCTAGACTCCCCAACCAGGGGAAATGTCTTCCCTGCATCTAGTCAGTCTAGCCCTGTTAGAATTTTATACATTTCAATCAGGCTCCCTCTCATTCTTCTAAACTCTAGTGAATACTGGCCCAATCAAACCAATCTCTCCTTATACCACAGTCCTGCCATCCCCGGTATCAGCTCAGTGAATCTTCGCTGCACTCCCTCTATGGAAAGTATATCCTTTCTTAGGTAGGGAGACCAAAACTGTACGCAACACTCCAGGTGTGGTCTCACCAAGGCCTTGTATAACTGTAGTAAGACATCCCTACTTCTGAACCCAAATCCTCTTGCAATGAAGGCCAACGTACCATTTGCCTTCCGAATTGCTTGCTGCATCTGCCTATTTACTTTCATTGACTGGTGTACAAGGACACCCAGATCCCTTTGTACATCCACATTTCCCAATATATCACCATTTAAATAATACTCTGCTTTTCTGTTTTTAACACTGAAGCATATAACTTCACATTTATCCATGTTATACTGGATCTGCCATGTGTTTGCCCACACACACAACTTGCCCAAATTGCCCCGAACCCTCCTTGCATCCTCCTCACAACTCACAACCCCGCCCAGTTTTGTGTCATCAGCAAACTTGGAAATATTATATTTGGTTTCCTCATCCAAGTCATTTATACATATTGTGAAGAGCTAGGGCCTAAGCACTGATCCCTGCGGTACAACACTAGTCACAGCCTGCCATCCGGAAAAAGACCCATTCATTCCCACTCTCTGTTTCCGGTCTGTCAACCAATTCTCAATCCATGCCAGTATATTAGCCCTGACACCCTGTGCTTTAATTTTGCCCACTAGCCTCTTATGTGGGACCTTATCAAAAGCCTTCTTGAAAGCCAAATGCACCACATCCACCGGTTCTCCCTTATCTATTCTACTAGTTCCATCCTCAAAAAACTCCAGTAGATTAGTTAAGCATGATTTCCCTTTCATAAACCCATGCTGACTTTGTCTAATCCCGTTAATGCTTTCCAAATGTTCTGTTACCACGTCTTTAATAATAGACTCTAGCATTTTCCCCACTATTGATATTAGGCAAACTGGTCTGTAATTCTCTGTGTTTTCTCTCCCTCCTTTTTAAAATAGTGCCACCCTGCAATCTGTAGGAACTGCTCCAGAGTCTATAGAATTTTGGAAAATGACCACCATTGCATCCAACATTTCCAGGGCCACTTCCTTCAGTACTCTGGGATGTAGATTATCAGGCCCTGAGGATTTTTCAGCCTTTAATCCCATTAATTTCTCGAGCACCATTTTTTTTTACTAATACTGATTTACTTCAATTCTTCTCTCTCACTAGACCCTTGGTTCTCTAACATTGCTGGGAAATTATTTGTGTCGTCTTTTTGCCAAGGCAATGTGGCAAATTGGATCCAGAATTGGCTGAGTGGCAGGGGGCAGAGGGTGATGGTGGAGGGGTGTTTTTGTGACTGGATGCCTGTGTCCAGTGGGGTTCCACAGGGATTGGTGTTGAGTCCCTTGCTGTTTGTGGTATATATAAACGATTTAGGCTTGAATGTAGGAGGGTTGATCAGTAAGTTTGTGAATTACACGAAAATTGGGGGTGGTAAATAATGCGGAGGATAGTCTTAGATTACAGGAGGATATAAACGGGCTGGTCAGATGGGCTGATCAGTGGCAAATGGAATTTAATCCGGATAAGTGTGAGGTGATGCACTTGGGCGGGACAAACAAGGCACAGGAATACACAATGAATGGTAGGACCCTGGGTAGTACCGAGGATCAGAGGGAACTTGGTGTGCATGTTCGCCGGCCTCTTAAGGTAGCGGGACATGTAGATAAGGTGGTTAAGAAGGCATATGGGATACTTGCCTTTATTAGCCAAGGCATAGAATATAAGAGCAGGGAGGTTATGCTGGAATTGTATAAAACGCTAACTAGGCCACAGCTGGAGTATTGTGTGCAGTTCTGGAATCCACATTATAGGAAGGATGTGATTGCACTAGAGAGAGAGTGCAGAGGAGATTTACCAGGATGTTGCCTGGGCTGGAGAGTTTTAGTTATGGGGAGAGATTGGATAGACTGGGGTTATTTTCCCTGGAGCAGGGGAGATTGAGGGCAGACATGACTGAGGTGTATAAAATTATGAGGGGCATAGATAGGGTAGACAGGAAGGAACTTCTTCCCTTGGTGGAGGGATCAATAACTAGGGGGCATAAATTTAAGGTAAGGGGCAGGAGGTTTAAAGGGGATGTGAGGAAGAATTTTTTCACCCAGAGGGTGGTGGGAATCTGGAACTCACTGCCTGAAAGGGTGATAGAGGCAGAAACCCTCATAACATTTAAGAAGTATTTGGATGTGCACTTGTGACATCATGCCATACAAGGCTATGGGCCTAGTGCTGGAAATTGGGATTAGAATAGTTTGACCGGCGCAGACTCGATGGGCCGAAAGGCCCTTTTCTGTGCTGTGGACCTCTATGACTCTGACTCTTTTGTGAAGACAGAGCCAAAATGTTCCCCATTATAATTTCCCCCATTTCTGACTGCAGGGGACCTACATTTATCTTTGCTAATCTTTTTCTCTTCAAATATTTATAGAAGCTTTTACAGTCAGTTTTACTGTAAGCTTACACTCATACTCCATTTTCCCCTTTTTGATCAACCTTTTTGTCCACTTTTGCTGAATTCTAAACTGCCCTCAATCTTCAGGCTTGCTGCTTTTTCTGGCAATTTTATATGTCTCCTCTTTGGATCTAATACCATCTTTTATGGTTGAGCCACCTTTCCTGTTTTATTTTTGTGCCAAGCAGGAATGAATAATTGTTGTAATTCATACATACGTTCCTTAAATATTAGCCATTGCCTATCCACTGCCAACCCTTTTAGTAAGGCTCCCCAATCCATCATTGCCAACTCACGCCTCATACCCTTGTAGTTCCCTTTATTTAGATTCAGGGCTCGAGTTTTGGATTCAATTTCTTCACTCTCCATCTTAATGGACAATTCTATCGTTTTATGGTCATTCTTCCCAAGGCACAACAAGATTGTTAATTAATCCTTTCTCATTTCATAATACCCAGTCTAGGATAACCTGCTCTCTAGTTGGTTCCTCAACATATTAGTCTACAAAATCATCACATACACATTCCAGGAAATCCTCCTCCACAGTATTATTTCTAGTTTGGTTTGTCCAATCTATATGTAGATTAAAGTCACCTGTGATTACAGTTGTATCCTTATTTCATGCGTCTCTAATTTCCTGTTTAATGCCTTCCCTTATATATCCATTATTGTTTAAGGGCCTATAGACAACCCCCACCAATGTTTTCTGCCCCTTGGTGTTTCTTATTTCCACCCAAACAGATTCCACATCATGATTTTCTGGGCCAATATCCTTCCTCACTTGCATCCTTGCATTGATTTCCTCCTTTACTAACAGTGCTACCCCACCTCCTTTCCCTATTTGTCTGTCCTTCCTAAATATTGAATACCGCTGTATCATCCTTGGTCACCCTGCAGCCATGTCTCTGTAATTGCAACTATATCATAACCGTTTATATCTATTTGCGCTGTTAATTCATCTACCTTATTGTGAATGCTCCGTGCATTAAGATGCAATGTCTTTAGACTTGTCTTTTTAACCTTGTTAGTCATCTTAGCTTTATTTTGCACTATGACCTCATTTGTTTCCCATCCTTGTTTTTTCTGCCTATCACTTTTGCTTCTTACTTTTCTGTCTTTCATTTCTATCCTTGTTTCCCCCTCCTCTGTCTCCCTGCTCAGGTTCCCACACCCCTGCCATTCTAATTTAAACCCTCCCCAACCGTGCTAGCAAACACCGCCCCCCACCCCCCACCCCCCGAGGACATTGGTCCTGGGCCTGCCCAGATGCAACCCGCCCTGTTTGTACTGGTCCCACCTTCCCCAGAACCGGTCCCTCTACAACATTTCTTCAGCAACTATATCCTGTTATTTCTACTCTTGCTAGCACATAGCATTGCTATTAATCCTGGGATTACTACCTTTGAGGTCCTACTTTTTAATTTACATCCTAATTCCCTAAATTCAGCTTGTAGGACCTCATTCATTTTTTACCTATGTCATTGGTGCCAATATGTACCACGACCACTGGCTGTTTACCCTCCCCCTTCAGAATGCCCTGCAGCCTCTCCGAGACATCCTTGACCCTGGCACCAGGGAGGCAACATACCATCCTGGAGTCTCTTTTGCGGTCGCAGAAATGCCTGTCTGTTCCCCTTACTATTAAATCTCCTATCACTATAGCCCTGCCACTCCTCTTCCTCCCCTCTTGTGCAGCAGAGCCACTCGTGTTGCCATGGACTTGGCTCCTGCTGCTTCCCCCTGAGAAGTTGTCTCCCCCAACAGTATACAAAACGGTATATCTGTTAGAGAGGGGACTCCTGCACTACCTGCCTTCCTCTACTGTACCTGGTGGTCACCCATCTCCTTTCTGCTTGTTCAGTCTTTACCTGCGGTGTGACCACCTCACTGAATGTGCTGTCCTCGATGATCTCAGCATCACAGATGCTCCGTAGTGAACCCACCACAGCTCCAGCCCTGAAATGCAGTTAGCCAGTAGCTGCAGCTGGACACACTTACTGCACACATGGTCTCCAGGGACACTGGAAGTACCCATGACTTCCCACAAAGCACAGGAGGAGCATATCATGGGTGTGAGCTCTGCTGCCATGACTTCCCTTTAGATTAAGCTCATTAGTTACTCCCCTTAAAGAATACTAACTACACTAGGGGCTTTATTCCACTCCAAACATATTCACTACAGTCCAAAGCCCTCACCTTATTTTTGTTTAAGTTAATGGACTATGTCAGTTTAATTAGTAGAAAATGTAAAAGTAGAAGTACTCACCTGACCCTACTTACCAATCAGCTGCCTCTCTTGCATAGCTTCACTTTTTGAATCATGACATCACTTCGAACTCCACCACCTGAAGGTCCTGAGGGCACACCTCTCTTCTCCAGTCTCGGCCTCTGTTTTTTGTGCCCTTTTATACCACTCTCGCAGGCTTCTCCTCTCCGGTCTAAAACTCACCTTCTTCCAACCCTAACAGCAACTTATAGTTAATTGCTAAATTAAAGAAAGGTTAGGCTTTAGATAGAATTTAACCCTTAATTTAACCCTTAAACGCACGCAGTCACCAATCTCCAACTGAAGCTGTCAACTGCGGCCAAACACAGCACACCAGTGCAGAATGTGGGTGCAGAGATTGTGATGTGCAATGACCATGTACCCAATTGAAGTGATGCAGGCAACACTTTGCTTTGTGCTCCCTCTTCATTTCTATGGTTGTGGCACGGGGCCCAGCACTGAATGCACTGCTAAGTGGTCGCATGCTTCTGCAGGGGGCTTATGTTCATGCGAGGCCAATGTCATCTATAGCTTGCTTGCAATTCTTAAATTCAAAATGTACCTCTTAAAGTTGAGGTGCTTTCTGGTTGCAGTATGAGCTGTATGTGGCTGGGCAACCTTGGAAGACCTTCCAGAAGCACCCAAAATGGTACAACGGCCAATAGGCTGAGATCCCAGATTTTCAGATGCTATTCTGGAGTTGCTGGTATGGGAGGGAGTCCAGATGAATGAGTTTCTTTTGTTTTATGGGACCAAGGAAGTCCTCCAGACAATTGTTCAGAAGACAATGGAATCAAGCGGCTATGGCGGTTGATGCCATCAGTCTGGTGTGAAGAAAATGGATGCAGTGGGGCAAGAATCTCACACAAGTGGTCAAGGGGCGGAACTTTCCATGTCAGCTGGCATCAGGCGTGTTCAGTGGAGTGAGTGGACAATGCGGTGAGAAAGCCAAAAATTGGTTTCATGACGTCATGAAACCAGTTTGCGATTGTCCGCTCAGTCCGTCAATGGCAGGCCACATTTCCCACCATCGGATGTCAGGAACCTCATTGTTATACATCTGCATATCATTATAAGGCCAGCCCGCTGGACTCATCTCCCCACCACAGTTCTAGGGTGGGAAAGGACTAAGGGGAGGGGGCATTCCCCGGCATAAGAGTTCCAGGGACGAAGAAGTTCCAGGAAGGAAAGGGCTTCCAGGATGAATGAGTTCCATGGGGGAAGGGGTTCCAAGGTGGGAAGAGGTTGCAAGGGCGGAAGGGGTTCAGAAGGGGGGATGTCCAGGTGAATGTGCAAGGGAGGGCTCTGATGAGTCCATGACTGCCTCCTAGGGAGCTAACTGAGGGTGGGTGTGGTATGAGGGAATGGTGAGAATGATTGAGGGCAGAGTGAGGTGGTAGGGTGAGAGGGTGAGGGTTCAACGGTAATGATAAGAGGGACAGCGAAGGTGGTTGGTGGGAACTCGGAGGCAGACACGGACTCTGGGGGTGGAAAGGACGATTTCGGGGAGGTGAATGTGGATGGGTGGTGGGGTTTTCAAGAAGGAAGGGAACGTGCATGTTCACCTGGGCATCCCCGAAGGAGAAGGGTTGTGACTGATAGGTCATGGAGGGGAGGTGGAAGGTAACACCGGGGGGGGCCGACAGTGATAGGGGAAAGGAAGTGGGTGAGTGGGGGAGGGGAAAGGATGGGGGAGCGAAAGAAAAACTGTAGCACCACCATGCTGGCTAAATCAAAAATGAAACGAGAGTCGTAGTGGGCAAGGTCAGGCGTTGCATGGGAGTGTGATCAATGGATAGGCGGAGATGCAGCTTAGCTCACATGGACAACTGAAAGCGAACCCCAGCAGGCAGCATTCAAAATGTTCAGGACATTGAGATGAGTATGATACGGGAAGAATCCGTTGCATTGGAGAGCTTGCACAAGGCTCTGAAAGGCCCTGACACACACACACATACACACACCCCACCCTCAGAATCACACGTGGGCCGGCTGTGTGCAACTGAATTGCTAGTGAGGGGAATGCAGTGGGAGGAATTGCAAAGCCTGTCAATGAAGCTGAAAGACACCATTACACCATTATTCAGTGAAAGTGCATGTAGCTCCAGATTGTCAAGTGACAAAATGTGTTCACCCATGCAACCAACTGTGATCAGAATTTCTTAACTTTTGCATGCCTTAGACAATTGCTGCCCTGACATCCATTACAGAGGTGGAGACAGCCTGTGCAATGGTTGGAGTGGTTCTGTGGATAGCCAAGGCCTTGGGGGCCCCAGCTTGCTCTGACTGTCCTCCTGTAGGCCAGCTGCTTCCTCTGTGGTGACAGCGGATGAGGTTGAGGGGGGTCACTGAAAAGGTAACATGGAGGGAGAGGACAGCCTCTGAGGTTGCTGAGTGGATGACCCAGGGGTGTCCATTGCCGCTCCTCCTCCCTTCAGGTGCCTGGAGGCCCTGGCCTGACTCCTTGAGGGGGAGGAGCACCTGAGGGGACATCGAGGTGCCCTGTTTCCCTCTCACATTGCCACTACAGGAACGCCCACGATGGAGTGCAGGTCTGCACAAGTCTCCACATTCTGCTGGACCAGAGTCTCCATGGCGTCCACCATCCTCCCCACGGAGACCTCCATGCATGAAAACATGGGAACCACTTCATCAGAGAGCAGGTGGATGTATTGCGGGCTTCCAATAGCTGTGAGTGATGTTCCCCTGCCTTCTGCTGACTCTCCAGGATGAGTTGGGAGGCCAAATCCAGAGGCTCATCATCTGACTCAGGCCTCACAGGTGCCTCTTCCCCAGCAGTCCTCCGAGTGCCGGGAGCTCAGTTAAACCTGCCTCCACCTGCTGCAGACACGTGTCCGTGCGGTGACCACCAGAATGTGAACCCGAGCCTACTCTGGATCTAGGTCCCACCAAGGTGTGTGTCTCTGCGCTAGTGGAGGGTGTGGGTAAACGCTGTGATGGGTCTTCCAGGGAGCTTATTTCCAGCTCTTCAATGCAGGAGGAGTCCTCTTGGCTGGAGGTGGGGGACTGGCTGGCTGAGGGTGTCGGTCGCTTGGCAGAGCTCCCTCTGAATCAAAGTAGAGGTAATTAGCTCATGTCAGTACAGTCAAATGTAGGAGAGAGAGCACTCATATTTGCATTGAGAGAGGGATGATGTGCTGCAGGATCTTCACATGGGTTTTCACCACTGACCTCACCATCACCGCAGGCACGGTTCACATCCTCACCGGTCAGCGCAATTGCATGCTTCTCAAAGTGAGTGAGGAGCCTAATGTGGATCACTCCGCCTCTGGTTTGGGTCCTCTCCCTGCTGTTGTGAGCCAGGTTCTCCTGCATAAAAACAGATGGAGAGAGTGCGAGCAGAACGCATGGCACTGCATGGAATGTTTGTGTGGTGAGCAGAGCGTTGGATGGGATGAGGACGCAAGTTCCAGAGTCTGATGGAGATGTGAGGGTGTGTGTGAAAGTTAATGGTATTGTCCTTTAAGGTGGAGAGCTTCCTGGATGTGTAATGGGTTTGTGAGTGTGTAAGTTGAGAGTGATGAGAAGAGTGACTTACCCTGGTGGAACAGAGCAGACCATTCATCCTCTTTCTGTAATGGGTGGCTATCCTCTTTTGCAGGGCACTGTAGCTGACCACTGCTGCCACCACCTCCCAAGCGGATTGGTGATGTTTCTTGCCTTGGAACCCCCTCCAAATTGGAAAGTTATGGAACATAATTTCAAACCAATGGACATGTTTTGACCTCATGATTGGAACTAAAATTTACATAAAAAGATAAGCTGCAGTCAGCAGTACAGGGCTGGGCAACAAGGAGTTAATTTGGACATTTAGTTAAAAACAGTGACTCATCAAAGGCCATTACCTGCCATCAACTAATACAATCAAGAAGCCTGATTAGCTAAAACAATGGTACAAAGGACATATCACCAATACAATACACTCAAGGAATTATGCAACTAAGGTCTGTACCACAGGCAATAGTACTGGAATAGGGTCATTCAAACTCTCATTAACTTCAGAGCCAGGTGCTGTTACTTTGTTGCTACTCTGCTACCTCAAGCAGCAGGAGAGTTATACATACAATGAGAACTAATAACATTTGTCTGGATACATCTTCAATGGAAAACCCTGTATTATTTCAGCCAGCAGGAACTGATGACATTTGTCTGGACTTTGCATGGAATCAACTAAATGGGCATTGGAACAACAGGAAATATGTTTTGACATGACTCAAAAGTTAAATTATTATAATGGAAGAGCAGATTTAAGTTTCTGGTCTGCAGTTGGAAGGAGGGGTAGGGCTGGTCACCTTGACTCAGGCCTACATTCTAGATCAGACAGATCATCTCTGTTGGGGATTGTAAGTGTTTTCAGCCATATTGTGGTGATATTGGCCTGGAGGTTTGGGCTGCAGTCGGAAGAAGGGTCGAGTTTGGTCACCTTGACTCAGGCCTACAGTCAATACCAGACAGACCCAGCCGTCTTGGGATTGTAAGTTTCAGTCAAATCGTAGTGATATTGGTCTAAGGGGTTTGTGAAGGGTTGGGGCAAAAACTTGGTGTTTTTTGCTGGTAACTTGTAACTTGTTTCAGTCATACCTTGGTGATACTTCTCTGAGGGCTTTTTCTTAAGGTTTCAGGACAAGAAGTTATGTTTTGCCTGTGTTTTTGTAAGTTTAAACTGAGTTTTGGGGACTTTGTGCAGAGTTAGCAGTTTTGTAAGTTTAAGCCTAAGTCATGGTGTCTTCATGTTGGGTACTAGGAACGGGTTGTTTCAAATTTTGGGGTTTTGCACTGTGGGGCTGTGGGTGATTCAATAAAGCAATTGTGAATTATCAGAAGAAACTTGCCCATCCCTAGTTGTCCTTGAGAAGGTGGTGGTGAGCTGCCTTCTTGAACTGCTGCAGTCCATGTGGTGTAGGTTAAGCCAAGGTGCTGTTAAGAAGGGAGTTCCAGGATGTTGACCTAGTGACAGTGAAGGAATGGCGATATATTTCCAAGTCAGGATGGTGAGTGACTTGGAGGGGAACTTCCAGGTGGTGGTGTTCCCATCTATCTGCTGCCCTTGTCCTCCTAGAAGGAAGTGGTCATGGGTTTGGAAGGTGCTGTTGAAGGACTCTTAGTGAATTCCTACAGTACACACTGCTGCTACTGTGCATCGGTGGTGGAGGAAATGAACATTTGTGGGTGTAGTGCCAATCAAGCGGGCTGCTTTGTCCTGGATGGTGTCGAGCTTCTTGAGTTGTGGGAGCTGCACTCATCCAGGCAAGTGGAGAATATTCCATTACACTCTTGACTCTTGCTTTGTAGATGATGGACCGGCTTTGGGGAGTCAGGAGGTGAGTTACTTGTTGCACTATTCCTAATCGGACATCATTACAAGCATTGGCTACAAACTGTGGCAAGCACTGCTACATAGGTTTTGGGTTTGAAGCACAGCAATCAGCATAGTGACATGATGGTAACCATGGTATTCTCTGCAGCAATACCTCACAAATTGCTGGGTAGAATATTATGAAATGGAGAGTGCACAAGCACAGAAACGTCAACAGAGCAAGCTTAAATCACTTTCCCTCCACATCAAGAAAAGACAGATACAAATGCTTGCATTATGTATATGCTTTGTTCTGCAATGATTCATTAATAGGTTTATGTCACTGACATGAAAATGACATGAAACTTACAAGAATACTCCACAAAAGCAAGATAATTAAGCAAAAAATTACAGTTTCCATGTTCAAATAGCAGATAATTGCATGTAAAGAATTTTTTTTTTAAATCAGCGCAAATGTTTGGACATATTTAATGTCTGGTGGTTTCTCTAAATCATTAAATGTTTGTTGCATTTTCTGATAGAGAAGGACATTAATGAAAGGGGATTTGGGTCAGGGGTATGTCAATCAACATTAACAATTTTAATATTATAATTGTTACCTATTTCACCTAACCAGGAAAAGGATAGTGAGACAATTTGATGCCACAGGCGATATTACGGGGGGAAGCGAATCAACCATTACTTAATGCTACAACTATTGACAAGTACCTTTTAAGTGTATTTGACAGCGAAATGGAATTTTTGTAATTAAAGCAGAATGAATTCCTCCACTCAGCAGCACTCTTTGCTTGTTCTACCAGGCAAATTTCAAATGTCCACAGCAGGCTGTGCAGAGAGGTTAGAATCTCCATCTGTGATACTGCTACGATCTGAGGGTACCAATTATTAATACCAGCCTTTGGCAAGTTATCCAATTTTTCGGTCTGTTGAAATTTATTAAACAATCAGTGCGTGGCAGGATATAATTGTTTGCAGCTCATTGTTCTACTGTATAGTCAGACAGTCAATGGGTATCATTATTAAAATGCTGAATGAGGAATCATATGGCACAGCCACATGAGCCACTGGGCAGCATAGTAGCTTTGGCTCATTATGCTTGGAGCCCTTTAAAATTGACTTTCTTCATTTCCATCATGAAACTCAAAAACATTGCTAGATCGCAAAGAAGACCCCATAATTTCTTCCTGATTGTGACCTGCAAAGAGACAGGCTCTCCCTGGTTTCAATGGATCCTGATGCGTAGACACACAAAAATGTGATCACTTCACTAACTCAAGCGCACACGTTCTTTTTTTTAAAATTTATTCTTTCATGGGATGTGGGTGTTGCTGGCAAGGCCAGCATTTGTTGCCCACCCCTAATTGCCCTTGAACTGAGTGGACATTTCAGAGGTAAATTAAGAGTCAACCACATTGCTGTGGGTCTGGAGCCACATGGCGGCCAGGCCAGGTAAGGTTGACAGTTGTCCTTTCCTAAAGGACATTAGTGAACCAGATGGGTTTTCACAACAATCGATGATGGTTTCATGGTCACCATTACAACAATATAACAATATAAGAGGATGAGGTCCTGAAGGCAGATTTTGACGAGTTAGGAAGGAAATTAAAAAGCAGGGCCTCAAGAGCAATAATCTCAGGATTACTCCCAGTGCCACGTGCTAGTGAGCATAGGGATAGGAGGATTGATCGATTAAATACGTGGCTGGAGAATTGGCGTAGGAGAAAGGGCAACAGATTTCTGAGGCATCGGGACCAGTTCTGGAGCAGGTGATTCCTGCACAAGTTACATCTTAACAGGATTGGGACTGATATACTCACAGGGAGATTTGCTAGTGCTGTTGGGGTGGGTTTAAATGAGCTTGTCGTTTGGGAACCTGAGGGGTGGCCCAAATTGGTAGAAGGTAAAGCTGGTAACAGGAAGTGGTAGTGAGACTAGAGGGCAGGAGATAGAAAACATTCATCCTTTATCTGCATTGGATGGTCAACCTCCTCTATGCAGCATTGGCACTGATCAAAACTGCCATCACGCTGACCTCCACAGCATCCAAAAGGCACTCGAAGGACTCATCAATTAACTGGACAGCTGCAGTCTTCCTGCCTTTTGGGCCATGTGATCTTTGTAGCAGTCCTGGGCTGGAAGCATTGAGAGGTTGTGCACGGCTGCACTTTAAATGGGGCACCCTGTGTGATGAAGCGATGAGGGACAGCATGGCAGACAAATGAGAGCATGCCCACCATCAAAATGGCGTGTTTCCTGGGAATGCATAATTAATGAGGCAGGATTGGGGCGATACAGCATGAAATGAGAGGCAGTGGCATAGTGGTATTGTCACTGGGCTAGTATCCCAGAGAGCCATGGGGACCTGGGTTCGAATCCCACCACAGCCGATGGTGAAATTTGAATTCAACAATAACCATGAAACCATTGGTGATTGTCATTAAAACCAATCTGGTTCACTAATGTCCTTTAGGGAAGGGAATCTGCTGTCCTTACCTGGTCTGGCCTACATGTGACTCCAGACCAACAGCAATGCGGTTGACTCTTAAATGCCCCCTGAACAAGGGCAATTAGGGATGGGAAATAAATAACTAGGGATCAGCAGTGTTCTAGTCAGCAAGGCCCACATCCCATGAAAGAATAAAAAAAAAAGAAAAGGCGGGTAAAGCCTCCTTTTTCCTGCCCGTTATCACACTTAGTGCAAATCTAGGAGGATTCCACCCAAACACACTGCTGGAGTGTATTGATTGACAGGCTATCTGGTGTAGCTTAGATAAAGACATTACCACCCATTCCCGCTGTTTCAAAAGATTACATTGTTAACATTTCCCAAGTGCTGTTATTACAGCTGAGCACATTATGAATGTGTGGCGGAGTTTTAAAAGCTCAAAAACCACTTATCACAGCAGTGCATGGGCATGGGCTTCACATTTTTATTGACAGCTTTAAGAGGCTATTGAAGGATCAGCTATCTTTGAAGCAGTTATTGAATAGAAGTTTGTTTTTATAACAGATTGACCACTTGACAGAGGATTTAAATTCTTTGAATGTGTTTCACGAATGAGAGATTTTTTCAGTATCAAGTTTGCATGAGTGAAACCACTCTTAGATTGTTAGAAGTTTATCATTTTTCATCTCTAAATAGCTCCTGAGTTCTGCCAATAGTGGGTGGGGAGCTATGGAGGTGGCATGGTGGTTGAGGGGTGAGGGCTAGAGGGCCTAACTGCCTTGTATAAAACTGGGCCAAAGTCTCAGAGAACCAAGGCAGGCCTTCTAACAATCCTGCCTCAGCTCTCGCCCCCTGCTTGCTTCCATGGCCACCTCTACACTGCCTCTGGAGCTGGCAGGCTGGACTCCAACAAACTCCTGAAGCACCCCTGCACACTCCTTCCCATACCCTGCACTGCTGGACTGAAAACCATGCATGTGGGATCGTTTCCATGGAAACCTCCCAACTCGAGCTTCCTATCTCAATGGCAAAAATCCAGCCCGAAATGTGCTTGGCCTATATCAATGAGGTTCTTACTGGTGTAAGTCTATGGCACTAACTTTCTGTAAATTAGCATTAAGGTAGCAGCCTTAATGAGAGTGAATAAAAATAGGGCTGGTATTTGCAATGGAAATTGCAAACACTGGTACAGCAGGTCTGCAGTAGAGTGCATTCCTTTGAGATTCAGCTAAAGCTCCATTCTCTGTGTTACCAACACCTACCTTAAAATCTTAGCAACAGGTTTAAGGATTGCAATGTATGTAACATACTAAGGAAATCTGTTTAAACAGCACCTTATCTCAGAGTTATCTTAAACCACGCAGCACATTACTTTGCAGTATAAGGATAGCTGCTATATGAGAAAATATCTTGTATGCAGCAAGATTGAAATGAAGAATGTTTAGTTAATCTGTTATTTTTTACCTTTTTGGTTGCCCTTCCCTGGGCAACAGGAGACAACTTGCCCCTGTTGTTGTCTAAGCAAACCAACAGCCATTTTTCACACAGTCTGAACCCATGACTATAATAATAATAGAGATAAAAACAAAAAACTGTGGATGCTGGAAATCCAAAAAAAAAACAGAATTGCCTGGAAAAACTCAGCAGGTCTGGCAGCATCGGCAGAGAAGAAAAGTGTTGACGTTTCGAGTCCTCATGACCCTTCAACAGAACTAATATTAGGAGAGGGGTGAAATATAAGCTGGTTTAAGGTGGGGGGGTGGGTGTACCCTAAACATGATAGGGTCCCCCTTGTCCTCACTTATCACCCCACAAGCCTCCGCATTCAAAGGATCATCCTCCGCCATTTCCGCCAACTCCAGCATGATGCCACCACCAAACACATCTTCCCTTCACCTCCCCCCGGCAGCATTCCATAGGGATCGTTCCCTCCGGGACACCCTGGTCCACTCCTCCATCACCCCCTACTCCTCAACCCCCACCTATGGCACCTCCCCATGCCCACGCAAAAGATGCAACACCTGCCCCTTCACTTCCTCTCTCCTCACTGTCCAAGGGCCCAAACACTCCTTTCAAGTGAAGCAGCATTTCACTTGCATTTCCCCTAACTTAGTCTACTGCATTCGTTGCTCCCAATGCGGTCTCCTCTACATTGGAGAGACCAAACGTAAACTGGGCGACCGCTTTGCAGAACACCTGCGGTCTGTCCGCAAGAAAGACCCAAACCTCCCTGTCGCTTGCCATTTTAACACTCCACCCTGCTCTCTTGCCCACATGTCTGTCCTTGGCTTGCTGCATTGTTCCAGTGAAGCCCAATGCAAACTGGAGGAATAGCACCTCATCTTCCGACTAGGCACTTTACAGCCTTCCGGACTGAAAATTGAATTCAACAACTTTAGATCTTGAACTACCTCCTCCATCCCCACCCCCTTTCCGTTTATTCCCCCTTCCTTTTGTTTTTTCCAATAATTTATATAGATTTTTCTTTTCCCACCTATTTCCATTATTTTTAAATCTATACCTTTTATGCCCTGTTAGTCTTTTCACCCCACCCCCACTAGAGCTGTACCTTGAGTGTCCTGCCATCCATTCTTAATTAGCACATTTGTTTAGATAATGTCATGACCTTCAACACCTCTTTGTTTCTTTTGTCTGTGACATCTTTTGATTATCCGCTCCTTTCACTGCTTGCTTGTCCCTACAACCACAAACCCCACCCTTCCAACTTCTCTCCCCCCACCTCCCCCTCCCCCCCCCTCACCTTAAACCAGCTTATATTTCACCCCTCTCCTAATATTACTCAGTTCTGCTGAAGGGTCATGAGGACTCGAAACGTCAACTCTTTTCTTCTCCGCCAATACTGCCAGACCTGCTGAGTTTTTCCAGCTAATTCTGTTTTTGTTCTGAACCCATGACTATTGGTTTTGGTGATGTTAGCCGATGGAGGAATATTTTCCCAGTCGCAAAATTCCACCCTCATCTTAAAATCCTGATGAATCACTGGAACAGGAATCTAGTGTCATGTCTTGTCTGACATATTGTACTCTCTCTGTACTGAATTTGAGTAAATTATATGCTCAAGTCCCACTGTAGGTTTGATCCACAACATCCTAACCCAAAGATGAATGTGCTTTCTACTCTTGGCACACAACGGTTTAGAGGTGGCTTTCTGTTACATGTAGCCTCCGTTGTGCCTTACCTGGGCATGCTCAATGCTTTTATACTGTGTGAAAAGTAGAAGTGTGTTCGGAATTTAAAAGTAAGTTTTATGAGTTTCAATTCTGTGCACAATGTGACTTCACATATCTACAGAGCCACCTTTTGCAGGCGATTATCATTCATGTTAAAAATCTAATTCTTGACACTGCACTTTCGGAAGGATATCAAAGCCTTGGGGGAAGGCGCAGGGATTTACCAGAATGGTACCAGGGTTGAGGTGTTCTGTGGACAGACTTAAGGGGAGAATTTTCTCCCCACCAGGGCGGGTGGGGGGGCTGAGCGATCGGCTGCATGCCGCCATTTTACGTGGGCGGGCCTTAATTGGCCTGCCTAGCGTGACGCGCACCCAGAAGTGCTGAGCACTCCCTGTGAGGGTGGGGGGAGGAGGGAGAATCAAGGCTTGAGGTGCTCTGTGGACAGACTTAAGAAGCTGAGATTGTTCCTCTTAGAACAGAAAAGGTTAAAGGGAGATTTAATTGAGGTGTTCAGAATTATGAGGGGTTTGACAGAGTAGAGAAAAAAATGTTTCCATTGGCAGCAGAGTCAGTAGCCAAGGGACATATATTGAGGATTGTTTGCAAAAGAACCAGGGGGATAAATGTTTTTAGCAATTAAGTTGTTATGACCTCAAATGCACAGCCAGAAAGGGGGTGGAAGCAGGTTAAATGATAATTTTCAAAAAATAATTGAAAATACACTGTTACAGCCAGTCCCTGGGTGAGGTCCCCCAATTTGTTATGCTCCCAGGTAAGGAGGAATGAACTGGCTCCTCTTCTTCCAGCCCCCCACCCCCCTCGGTTGAATGCAACAAGGTTAATTTAAAAGGGGTCCCTTCCCCCGTGGATACCTTTTCCCACTCCAAATGTATTTATGTTTTAGAACGAG
This sequence comes from Cetorhinus maximus, assembly GCF_964194155.1. Taxonomy (NCBI): domain Eukaryota; kingdom Metazoa; phylum Chordata; class Chondrichthyes; order Lamniformes; family Cetorhinidae; genus Cetorhinus; species Cetorhinus maximus. Next base: position 134,761,903 of record NC_135883.1, read on the forward strand.
CCAATTTAACCAGGTTTTCTTGAGTCAAAGAAAGAGTGAGTTAAGTACTAAAATACAAGAAAAATTAATAAAAACGCAACACACATACACACAGATTAGAGTGAGAACTGAGTCCAAAAATAAGTGAGGAGATGGTGAAACGTTGCAGCCGTTGAGAGATTCCAGTGGATCTGGCTTTGGCAGTTGAGCAGTTGGTTTGGAGATTCTTGGTTCTGCAGGTTAGCTGAAAGAGTTGTCCTGTTTCCTTTTTGACTGTGGCTTTGCTGACTTGTGTTTTGCTTCCATCAATCGGAGAGAGAATTTTTTTACCTGAAGCGCAGGGAAGCCTAGTTGATGTTCTTCAGCTGTAACCTGCGCAGTACATACTAGCACAGTGGATCTTAGAACACCAGGCTAGCACACAGAGACCAGCGTTGCAGTTGGCTTTAAATCCCATTTCTTGTGTATTCCTAGAAGGGAAAAAAACAAACATGTCTTTCACCCAGCAGCTGCTTCCTTTCAACACAAATCATGTCCACAGTATCGGCTATAACTCAACAGACGATGGTTCCTGCTGAGATGATAATCAGTCTCCATTTTCTCTGCAACCACAGGAGGTTACAGTTCAGTTTTTGCATTGCATCCCTTCCTTTAAACTGTATTTGTCTGAAGTAGACCTTGACAACTTTTAGGTGAGACATTTCGTTCTCTGGACTAGTTGTTCAAGTGTAATCCACATAGGAATTTTTAAGCAAGTGGTTACTTTACAGTCTCATCTAGCTTTTGCCAGTAAGCCCTTTTTAAAAAACAAACACGTCTTACTTAAAAGTTCAATATGTTCGTAAGTAATTCTGGGCAATGGCCTGCTGTCATGGCAACACTTAAAAGGGAAAATTTACAGGGCTCAGGCAAAAAAACAGGGGACTGGGACTTATTTTAAAACACTTTCAAAGAGTTCATTCAGAGGTGAAGGACTGTATGGTATTTTATTTCTATCTACACCTTTTGACTGTATCATTTGATTACCCGTTGTCACATTTTGTCACACTTTTGTGTTAATCTTTTTCATTATGATTTCTTGTATCTAAATACATAATGGAGACTGTCTATCTATACAAACTGCTAATTCTCTAATTATATCTCCTGACTGGTGGTGGTAATATAATGGCCCAGA